>NC_132906.1:85538301-86163301 GCF_047675955.1 Chlorocebus sabaeus
CCTTTTAATCCTTTTATAATTGCTATTTCTTTCTTTTGAAAGGGTCTTTTCGATGTTGAAAGGTCAGAATTGTGCCAGTTAATTTAAGAAATGTGTAGCCCTTTACACAATATTTGCAAAGAGAACATCCGTTTAAAATGAAATTCTTGCCGTTCTTTAAATTCTTTTCAAATATTTTATGCTACGTATTTACATTTTACTACATGGCTTCCTCTGGAAAAGAAATATGGTTGCGTAGTTGTATAGCTTGCAAATTCAACATGAGATTTCTCTGTGGAAGTCTGTAGATGCACAGAAATTAAATACAGTAAAATTATGTAGGAAATGAATGATCTGTAAATTCATTTGAAATGCCCATAGGTACCCCCACCGCTTCCAAACTGGGGTACTTTTAGTGATATGCTGCATTGATTTTCTTGTATGTCACATTACATTGAGTTTGCATGTCTCATTATGTGATGTTATCACTTTATGGTGCTGTGGCTTACATGGTGACACTGTGAGCATAATGTAATGTGATGTGCCATGGCTGTGAAATGCCATTAGACTGTGACACTCTAGAGAGTCCGTGAATTATGCTACGTCACTACCACAGCTTCAGGAGGCTGAGAGAACTGCAGGAGGCACTCGCCTTGTAGCATTATCTGAATTTGTTTATCTACCTCATTTGAGTTGTTCAAAGACATTTGCTGTCGGAATGACCAATACTACTAAAACCAACACCATTTGAATTTGCTTCTAGGAAACGCACCTGTCTCTAAAATGGATTGCTGTTATACTTCTTCACTTCAGCAATCATGGAACAATAATGAAAGAAAGTATCCTGCCGTCTGATCCTACATTTTCCTCGCATTATGCAAAAATGGAAAAGACTGGTCCTTCCCTGTTGTGGCAATTACACGGGAAGGTTTGCCCAGAATAGTACAGAAACAATCCAGTGGTTTGTGATTATCATTTATACTGGGGTTGGCTTTGCAGTCTCTTGCTTTATCGTGAATATCCTAATCCACACTACAAAGTAGTAGAACCTTGGGTCTTCTTCCTTTCGATGCTACACTGCGATGATTTGTTGCCAACAGGACTTTCATACCGTCAATGACACTGAGTTAGAAGAAGACATATAACCTTCTGTGCTCATCTACAATCTTGGCATCTTAAATAAAAAGGGAATATTTCTTTAAAACTAATGTTTATTGAGAGCCTTTTATAATGGAATCCAGTGTGAAAACTGCTATTTACATCAAAGGAAATGGTGGCTGTGGTTTTATTTAGCGATTGGATAACTTAAAACCAGCAAGAACAACATTCGAAGAAATGAAATTTTGTTCCATTTGTAAGACATTATTTTTTAATAAACACAATACGATTTGACTAGCACAATAAGCATATGTGTTATTATTGTATTCTATAGACATAGAAAACTCACACTCACCAGATTAACCTATTCCCCTGTTGTTATTTTCAGTCCTGATTTTGAACCAGATACTGATTGCTGCTGTGACTTCACCCTGTTCAAAGTTATTTGGGAGGTTTTTCTACCTAATTATCCATTTGCGTGTTTGTTTTAAATACAAAAGGAACCAAGTGTTCATGGTGACATCAATAATATCAGCCTGGTGCATTTGTATAAAACAAGCTAATTAGTGTAAATGTTGCCCAGATTGTATTATCATCTAACTCTAATAAGGATTCAGAGTCCCTAAAAGCCATGTATGGTTTTCAGACCAGGAAAATCACAACCCTTATCTGAAAATCATCTTTTAACTTAAATGTGAGGAAGGGAACTATGTGGAAGACATGCCCAGGCTCAGAAGATATGTCCCTCTGTGAGGCTTGCTGTCCTCTTCAGACAAGATCATCTTTCATTTTGCTCACAATTTTCTCTTCCACATTTTGCCTATATTTATTATGTCCATAAATGTAATGCTGCTTCGTGTATGGTTTTTTTCCCTACTGATTACCAGGTTAAGTGACTTTCTTTTACATTTATATATAATTCCATAGTGATCTATTTTCTGAGTCAATTAAAATGTCCTCTCCATGCTGCTGATAAAAAAGTAAGGTGGAATACAATCATGCATTCCTTTAAAACTTGACCTTGACTTCAGCATTATTCAGTTGCAAGAGGTTTTCCCTAAGCCCATTTAATTTGATCTTATATTTTGTCAATGAATAACTGCATTCTAATTTTTCATGTTGACTTTCATGTACCTGTAATATTTACTATAACATTTATAATTTTGAAATATTCATATACTCCATCCAGATTACTGACATGATAATACGTTGTAGGAGTACTGTCAATTAAGAGTTCCTGCGTAGTAAATTGGTTTAATTGGTTTCATATCTCCAGAGGATATGAAATTCATGTGTTAAAACAAAGATTTTGAAGATCCACTTGTAAATTTTTAGTAAAATAAGTATGAAATATTTTCACAGCTGTGAACACTCTTTTATTATGTATCACTGTGTGTCTGTGTGTGTAATCACACAATACAATTGTAAGATAGGTCTATCATGCCTAACTGGTTTGGATCCATGACTCATAGAACCTGTTTATGTCCTAGTTTGATTGAATGATCCTTTATACCATAAATATCCAAGATTTCACTCATACTTTAGGGATGCTATATAATCAGCCAGTCCTCTTGCATTAGTTTTCTATTGCTGCACACCAAATTACCACAACCTTAGTGGCTTCAAAACAATGCACTTTTATTGTTTCACAGTTTTCATGGGTCAGTGCTCTGCACATGGATTGTCTTAGTTCTCTGCTCAGGGTCTCCCCAAATGAAGATCAGGATATTATCTGGGATATATTTTTAACTGGAGGCTTAACTGGAAGAACGCACTTCCACGATTGTTCAGCATTGGCAGAATATATTTGTTTGTGGCTCTGTGACTGAGAGTCCCAGTCACACAGGCTTACAGACCAAAGGCCACCCTCAAAACCTAGAGGCTGCCTGTAGTTCCTTGCTCTGGGGCTGTTTGCTTCTTTAAAGTCAACAACAGTTGTTGTTCAGAGTGCTAAGAGAGTCTTACATAATTTGACATAATCACAGAGTTGCGTATGTCCTTTGCCATATTCTATTGGTTAGAGACAAGTCAGTTTCTGCTCCCTCTCAAGTAGACTGGATTATACAAAGTGCGAATCACTGGGATTTACCTTAGAGTGTGCACATGTCATATCCCTCCCCCATTACATTAGTGAATTCCATTAGTTTAAAATATAATAAGTACCTATTTTATCAGCATGTTCTCTTTCATATGGAAGACAAGCTAGTCTTAGCTCAGTGTCTTAGTCCATTTTCATGCTGCTGATAAAGACATACCTGAGACAGAAGAAAAATAGGTTTAATGGACTCATAGTTCAATGCGGTTGGAGAGCCCTAACCGTCATGGCAGGAGGTGAAAGGAACTTCTTACATGGCGGTGGCAAGAGAGAATGAGGAAGAAGCAAAAGCAGAAACCTCTTATAAAACCATCAGATCTCATGAGATTTATTCACTACCACAAGAACAGAATGGGGGAAACTGCCCCCATGATTCAATTATCTTTCACTGGGTCTCTCCCACAACATGTGGGAATTATGAGAGTACAATTCAAGGTGAGATATGGGTGGGGACACAGAGCCAAACCCTATCACTTAGTGTCCCATTTTCCAAAAGGAACCATGTCAGCTGGAAATTTTGAGGCTTGAGAATAATGTATTTTGTGTCTATTCTTTCATACTGAGATCTTCCACTAGAACAATGTCAGTATTCTTTAGAGTTTTTCCATTTTAATTGCATAGGATTTTAGTAGCCTGTATTATCCCATACAAAATAGTGATAATGATAACAATAATAATACTGTTTGGTATTATTTGCTCTGAATGGTCCTTCTGAATATTGTCATTTACTCGTTATAGCATTGCCGAAATGAAGCTGTGAAACGTCCATTTTCTCGGATGAGAAAACTGGTACTAAGAGTTTAGTGCATCCAAAGTAGAAAGCTGATGATCAGCAAAATGAATATTTTTTAAGTGAGATCTGGCTAAAATCAAAGCACTTATACTCCTTCAGGGTGTTGTGATGTGACGTGATATAAACGTTCGTAAGAAAAACTTAGCTCTCTTTTTTATTTAAAGAAACATTTCCGAAGATATATTAAATATAGTTTTTTGTTTGTTTGTTTTCTGTCTGGATTTGGGATTTGGGAAGGTGATGAATAGGTGCAGTTCTAGAATTCTGGAACTGTTCACAGAAGAGTTGTTCAACCTTGAGTTTTTGACACTTTGTGCTGGATCATAGGATCATGCTTAGTTTAATGGGGCTCTTCTGTGCATTGTAAGATGTTTAACAGCATCTCTGACCTCTACCCAGTTGTGACAACCAAAAATAGCTTCAGACATTGCCAAAGTGTCTCAAGGGATAGGGGTGGAGGAGTGTCAAAATTACTCTCGTGAGAATCCCTGGTCTGCAGGAAGGTCTAGTCTCTTTAAAGCTGACATTGGTTCTTAGCCCTTTTCCCAGTGAGTACCCTTAAAATTATATTTCTCCAAATGTGACATGCTATCTGTCATTTTCCTTTCATTTACACCATTCCAATACCAATATTTTTCTGGCATTACCTATGCTAACTTGTCATTTAGTGAATTCATATTTTACTTGTCAGGTATTCAAATGGTAATTTGAACATGCAGGGACTTTAAGATCTCAAAAAGCAACCGTGTGAGAGCAAAGTCTTGTGCCTTCAAAAAGGACCTCCCAGGACAGACTGGGAATGCCCCTTAATCTTGTGAAACTTATCCAAGAACTGATTTGTAACTTTTCCAAGGTAGATGTAGCAACCACAGCTATGAAAGTCCTATATCCGACTTGGACTACAAAACTCAGACTCCTGGCCTGCTACAACATGATTATCAGATGAATGTACGGACTCTTCTTTTGCTGGTTCTGCAAGGGACACTTTATTTCAACACATATCTCCCTTTTTATTTATTTATTTACTTTGCTTAATAACACCTCTCTCGCTGTGGAACCATATTTTCTCTAGGACTAATGGAGGAAATCTGTACCATTTATACTAAAGTTGATCTCTCTAAGAATAAGAACATAAATAAGTACCTTCCTCATGAGCTTAGGCCTTAATAATTTGATACCACATCTAACCTAGAAAATAAACCTAATGTTTATGGGTAGATAGCTTTTTGCAATTTAAGTTTTTAAAATCAAATTTAAATGAGAAAGGAAGATGAGAAAAACAAGAGTTTAAAGGAGTACGATGCGATTCACAAACTTGAAACTTCCTCAGTGATTTCTTCTTAAAGCAAGACAATGGAGATGTCACAAGTAGAAGAATGATAAATGCGATTTTGCCAGGAGTTTTTCTCATTTAGAAATATGAGCGTTTACTTTTGTTCTCTGTTTATTTGTTCAGGGTATTTCCTCAATCAAAATAAAATAGCTCCTTTATTCCCTAATTCTATAATCATTTTTGTCTTTTTGCTTTTGTTTTTAATTCATGTAAATGTTTTTGATTTCCCTTCTTTGGTATGCTTATTTACTTCTTTGATATGTTAGTTAAGCAAACTATCTCTTTAGAAAAATAAAGTTAGATCCTTAACCTTATTAACCTTTCAGGAGAAATAAAAATCTATATTAATCTTTGTTTGTTTGTTTTCGAGACAGAGTCTCGCTCTGTCACCCAGGCTGGAGTGCAGGGGCAGGATCTCAGCTCACTGCAACCTCTGCCTTCCAGTTTCAAGTGATTCTCCTGCCTCCCAAGTAGCTGGGGTTACAGGTGCAAACCACCACACCCAGCTAATTTTTGTATTTTTTTGTAAAGCTGGAGTTTCGCTATGTTGGCCAGGCTGGTCTTGAACTCCTGACCTCAAGTGATCCACCTGCCTCGACCTCCCAAAGTGCTGGGATTACAGATGTGAGCCACTGCGCCCGGCCGATATTAATTCTGAAAATACTAGATATAAACTTGCTTTTGTATTACCATTAAAAAGATAAAAATTGCTAAGAAATAATAATGTTAATCAGAACAGATTGTGAATATTTACTCTTAAGAGAAAGCAAATAAAAGGAGTGTGATTTAGTGACAGCAAAGGATCTGTGGTTTAGGTGAATGGGTAGATTAGAGACTTATAAGTCACTCCTACCTGTGAACCTGTGATGAAGCTTCTCATTTCTTCTGGGAAGCGTTTCAGTTTATCAACTTTATTTTGATAGATTGATAAAACTAACTTTAGAAATCAGATTATAGTCTGGTAAAGTTTTAATATTATTTGCCAACATATTCCTAATCCAGAGAGGTCTTCTCCTAGTTACCCAGTATTCATTGCTTTTCCTCAAGTGAGTGTAGGTTTTGTGTACACGTACATAGAGAGTAGTACAGTTAACTGTTTGCTGTGTAAGTTTTCCTTTTTTCATTATTTATGTGTGACAATTGGAATCAAAACATTAATTCTAATGGAAGTGATTTTACTTCCAGATATGTGGAAACCTTGTATTTATAAGGTTATATTCTGTTGCTATGTAGCGCTTACACTTAGCATTAAGAAATCTTAGATTTAAGATAGCATAGATCATTTCTTTGCAAGATATCAATCTGTCTTTCTTTTACCTTATCCCCCTCTCTAGCATACATATGGCCTGCAGCAATAGGATTAGAGACTGAGCTTCATGATATCTCTGCCAAGCAGGTTGGTCTCAAACATGCTATGGTAAAAACAATGCCCTCCCCTTTCAGCAGCTTAAGGCAACAGAGGTTTTATTCTTGCTCTTGCTGTGTGTCTAGCAAGAGTCACTGGGATTTCTCTTCCTCCTCATTGCCACCCTGGGTCCTGTGCTGGTGGAACAGCCACTACCAGGAATATTGTCCCTGTGGCAGGGGAGGAAAGAGAGAGTAATAAATTGCACACTGTCTCTTTAGCTTTCTTATCATAAGTGACACTTGCTTTACACTGAACAAAGAAATAAACTTACCATTCATTATTCCTAAGGCACAGAGAGCACAATTATATCGTGCATGTTGGACAGTTAGAAATATCTGTGATCGACACCAATGCAACATAGACTATCACTATCCACCCTTCAGGTCACAAAATGGTCAATTCACTAGACTTCTTACATGCAGAACACACTAACCTCTTTTCCAGCGGGAAAGCCTAAATGTCTTAAACACCCACTGAACCCAGTTCAGTGTCCAAGAGCTTTTGATTATGCCCATTTCACAGGAGCATCCCCTGGGACCTGAGACTTGTGAACTAAAAAGAAATCTGCTGTCCTGTCCTCTCCTCTCCTTCAAACCCCAGATACACAATAGTGGAATAGGTACAAGATGATCTTATCCTGAAAGGAGAAATACTGGGCAAACAGCAGACATTAGCCAGAGCAATCTGAAATGTCAGTGAGTTGGAGCTGCCTGGTTGTTCTACTACTCCAAGGGTGGGGAATATTCGCTGATTAAGCTCTGGTTGGTCTTTGAAGGTGCTTCCACATCCACTGTTTGTTAATGTTCTTCCTCTTCCACCCTTCTGCTTGGCCACATCTGAACTTGGAGGATATGGCCTTCTTGGGGGCTGAGCAACCTTCTCATCCTGCCTCCTGCTTGTCACCTACTGAGGGGTCGGGGTCATTTTATGTCTCAAATAGTCTCTTTTAGCCCTTACAAATTGTAGTTTAGATAGTAAAACACTTTAAAAACTAGATCTGCTTGTTGATTTCATTTCAAGATAGCCCCATATGACAATGGGCAGATCCATATTTCAATTATACCTATGGACTTTCCTACCCCTATGCCTCTCTCTCTGTCTCTCTCTCGTGTGTGTGTGTGTGTGTGTGTGTGTGTGTGTGTGTGTGTGTTTATACTTAATTGTGGACAGCTAAGCTGATCAGGCCTTGGAGAGAGAGCCACACACTTAGCCTTTCTTCTGTGGGACATTTTGTCCAATTAAAATGAGTTAGTGGGTGCTTCTCTTTTAGTTTCACCTTTACTCAGAGTCTGGTTGTGGATTTATTCTCTGCAGCTTGTGCACCTACTCTGAATATCACTTCAATGGTTGCAAACTGGCAATGAATGGATGCATTAGTCAGGGTTCTTTGTTGCCAGGAGCCAAAACTGAATCTGGCTGATTAAGCAGAAATAGTATCTATTAAAAGAATATTGGGTGACTTATACATTTTGTGGCATGGAAAAACCAAGCTTCAGGCTATGTTTCCAGGAATGATGCCAACACTTTTCCTGCAGAGTTCACCTGATGAAGCATTACTGACGCTGCCACCACCCCGCGGAGCAATGTCAGTAGACACCATGACTGCCACTGCTCGCTTGAGCTAGGTCTGTCCCAGGGAATTGTCATCATTGCTGGCCTCATAATTGCATGCCCTCACCACTACTGCCCTTGAGAACAAAATAAATTCTTGATGAGCCTACTTCCTACATTTTTCACTTTTAAATTGAAGTTCTTGAGATGTTTTCTGGGTTTTTCCTTGAGGGGGTCAACTCATAAGTCTAAAAATTAACCAAACATAGCTAAGATGTTCAAAATGTTCTTGGCAGAGAAAACACATGATGTTCACAATCTCATATCCTTTCCAACATTCATACTGGAGGTTTAGTGGATCTTTATCAATACCAAAAACCAAAACGAAAACAAATCCTGCACATAGGTTCCGGAATGTCACAAGAATTCTATGTGTTAACTAGATTCTATGCCTGAAAGTTTAAAATTAGATTCATTTCTAATGGGCGTGTATACCTGAATGTGGTAGCACATAGCTAATAATGACATTCATATATGGAAAACCATTTTCTACATCCACATTCTCAATTTATCTTTACTTAAACTCTCTGATACTGTTGCTAGTTTTACTCAACAGAACAGAAAATACATGTAGAGAGGCTTTATAATGTTCTCAGTTTCTTTCTTCTACATAACAGAACTGGGAATTGAGTACAAACTTTTAGTTTTAAAATGTGTCTTCAACGTACTAACTTGCAACTATGTGTTAATACTAGAGAAAGGGAATGAGTGTGGAGGGAATGAGATACAGAAAGAGCTTTACATTGCTAGGTGGGAGGGTTAAAATGAGACAGTAGGGTGTGAGGTGTGGATGCTCTGTGATGGATGCAATGTTGAGAAACTCAAATTACCTGTATGATAATGTAGGGAAAACAAAATGGGTATGGAAAGGGAGATAAAATAAATTAACATCGTGTATTTCATCATTCGTTGGAAACTTCTAACTGCTGTTTTCTGAAATCTCAAGTTATCTAGAAAATTTATGCCAACACCAATATCATATCCAATCAGCTTCCTAAAAGATACTTTGGCTGTTTTCCTCAAATTCAGTTTTTCTCCCTGACAATGTTAATCAGTTGTCTAAATATTAGCATTGTCAATAGTAGCATTGGTCGGTAGTATTAAGAGTAATTCAAGTGCAGTATACAATTGAAAACATCATTTTAAAGCTTATGTTTGACCCAGTGCAGTGGCTCATGCCTCTGACCCCAGCATTTTGGAAGGCCAAGGTCAGAGGATCACTTGAGTCCCAGAGTTCAAGACCAGCCTAGGCAACATAGCGAGACCTCATCTCTATAAAAAATGAGAAAAGCTAGCTGGGCATGGTGGAACACACACTTGAGCCCAGGAGGTCGAGGCTACAAGGAACTATGATGGTGCCACCATACTCCAGCCTGGGTGACACAGCAAGACCCTGTGTCTAAATAAATAAATACATACCTACATAAATACATAAAATAAAATGAAGCTTATTTTACTTTGTTGTCCCCACCTTTTTCCCTATAGCATTCTTGTTCTTGTTTTGCAGTTTTATTCAGCAACTATTGCTATATTGTGATATTCTCCAAATGAGTCTTTGGTTTTTATAAAAGGCTTATCATGGCTGGTGTGGTGGCTCACACCTATAATCCCAGCACTTTGGGAGTCCAAGCAGGCGGATCATGAGGTCAAGAGTTCAAGACCAGTCTGGCCAACATGATGAAACCCCGTCTCAACTAAAAATATAAAAATTAGCTGGACATGGTGGTGGGTACCTGTAATCCCAACTATTCTGGAGGCTGAAGCAGGAGACTCCTTTGAACTCAGGAGGTGGAGGTTGCAGTAAGCTGAGATTGCGCCATTGCACTCCAGGCTGGGTAACAGGGCAAGACTTCATCTCAAAAAAAAAAAAAGTCTTATCATGTTTCTTGAAAAATGAAGTGAAAAAAGATGAAGATGAAAATAGTTGTTTCAGTGTTAATTCGTCTCTCAGATGATTAACAGTGCGCTGAGCTGAAGTTCAACCACTGGAATTTGTTGTTTAAGAAAACTGAGAACATTTGCAGTTAGTTGGCACCTCCAACAATTGTCATGTTTTGTTCTGACATTGAATGATCCATTTATTCTGACCTCTCTATTTCAGGTCCTATAGCATATATTGAAATTTCTTCTGCTTTTCATCACCACAAGGGCATGAGAGCAGCTGTACAATACCACTATCAGGCTCTGCTTCCAGTAGGGCTTATGGGTTAGCTCATAAGAGACCCTGTAGCCTTGAAAAACATTCCCATTACCAACCACTTTTTCAGTCGAGCAAGATTGTAATGGTTGGTTAGGCTTTCAATAAAGCGGGAGCCTCCTTGACTTCAGGAAATTAATTAAGTTTCTGCTATTTTTCAAAGCCACCCTCTTTTTACACAAAGATGTTACTGCATATCATGGTATGATAGTTCCAATTTATGTGTCATATTGTATTCCTCACATGAGATCCATTTAGACATGGGGATCAGATGTATCAAATTATTACTTAAATGCCAAATTGAATTTGGCCCTACACAGAGTTCTTATCTGAAGAAGCTTATTATTTTTATTATGTTGACCTTTTCACTAGATGCCTGGGATCTTTATTTTTGTTTATTCCTTAACTATAATTACAGACTCAGGATGTCCTGAGACTTTCAGGAAATGTTTGAAGCTCATAATTAGATTTGTGTGTGTGTGCATGTGTATGTATAAATTCCATGATGAAATTTTATATTACTGTATGGTATATATGGCTTTGGTTTTCTTAAACTTCTTCAATTCCCTCGTCTTCTTATGGAGCCTCCTATGAGAGCTTTTCCCCAGTATCTACACTTCATTTGGCTATCTTATTTACCATGATGATACATTGTCTTTTTTATGCAGATGATATACTGATTTATCTCTTTCAGGGAAGCTTTTCTGCAGCAATTTCAAAGCTGTCAGGCTGGCAGACTAAGATTAAAGACTAAAGGACTTAACATTTCCACAACAAAGTGTATACAAACAGCCAACAAGAGATCTTCCCTTGATTTAACAATCTTTTGGTGTGACATTTTTCTTGTGACAACAACCTCTGCTGTAGTGCTAAACCAAGGTCAAGGAAGAATGGACTCTTAAGGCATTCTCGCTGGGTATTGTTCACTAGTTGCTTAAATGTTTCATTTAACTTCTGAGGAACATTGATCAACCATGACCATTGTTCTTTGTGACTGATTTATAAGAACATGAGTGTATCACATTACTAGATTAAAAATCAAGGAATGAGTAGGAAAAGTGTTCACAGAGAAAAGGAAAACTGGAACATTCTGTGGCCAAAAGTATCTCCTTTACCATTTTCTAAATGGAGGTGTTAGTAAAGCCTTGACTTCCCACTTTCTTTTTTATTCTCTTTCTACACCTTCCCTCCAGGTCATCAAATTCATTCTCATTGCTTTCAGTGCCATCGATATTTTCTGACACCTAAAGTTTCATCTTTAGTCCTGGTATATTTTCTAAGGTGCATATGTTATATAAAAAGTTTTGGTGTCGCAAAAGGAATAGCACTCGAATATAAAATTTTCTTTTTAATTCTCAGCAAGGCAAGTTAATTCTGTAGAAGGGTGCGCCCTTACAGATGGAGCAATGGTGAGCACACACTTAGACAAGGGAGGGGAAGGGGTTCTTATCCCTGACACATGTGGGCCCTGATGCTGTGTCGTTCCCCCGTTGGCTGGGGTTAGACAGCACAGGCTAACCTAATTCCGATTGACTAATTTAAAGAGAATGGCGGGGTGAGTGCTTTGGTGGGAGTCGGGGCAGAGCTGCTGGCGGGTAGTTGGGTTGAGTTACAGTGCAGCAGGTGATCCAGAATGAACTAAGTTGGAGCAGGTGATCGGAATGAATCAGGGTGGAGTAGGTAATTGGAATGAGTCAGGGTGGAGGAGGTAATCAAAAAAGGTTGCTTTACGAGGAAGTTAAGTTTAAAAGTAGAAGGCAGAGAATTGAACATACTGACATATTAATTCTTTGGAAAGAAATTTAGAAGTCATATCTAACACATAGTTATACAATGGCTTATTTGAATAGTACATGGAAATGCCACGGTTATTGCTCAAGTGACATGTCATAAACTGAACTTGCAATTAGGCTAGTGTTTCCATCTAGTATAGGGCACATTATCCAACTAAGTGTGCCAGCAAGACTTCAGGGAATTGTCCTTGACACATTTCTCATCTAATTCACTAGCAACTTGGGTTAGTTCTACCTACAAAATATTTCCCAAATCTTCTGTTTCTATTTGTAATGCTCACCCTTTATCTTGAGCTTCCGTTATGTCCTATCTGGTTTATTGGTTTCCTAATTCATTCTTGCCCGATTTCAATCCACTTACTACATAATAACCAGATATATTTTGAAAAGCAAAAGCACCCATTACTTCACCACCTAGAACCCTGTAGTCACCTTTGATTACTTCTAGAATACAAGCTGGAACTCTTTAAGATTCAGCAAAATACAGTATTTAATTATGAGAAAACAAAGATTGACAGCATAGATTTCTGGCTGTTTCCAGGTATTATCTGTGTGAACTTCAGCACAACCTTTAGTCTGCTCATCTTTAAAATGGGAATGTTCATAGTGAAACTTTATTTCTCAGAGAGTGCTTGAGAAGATAAAACAAGTTAATTACAGAAGCAATTAGAGTGCTGTTTCAACTGTGATAAGCACCAAAGGTCAATGACTTCACTTTCCAAGTGCTGCATAATTCAATCTCTGCCTTTTTTTCAGTATCATCTCCTCTAACTCTCCTATTCATTGAGTTCCAGCCACATTACCTTTTGTTTAGTTCTTTACTTATTTATTCAGCTATGCTCATGAGCCAGTTTCGTCCCCATTTTCCTGCCACGAAGTCTCAGTTTAAATAGCATCTTAAACATCGTATCCTAGAACCTAAATTCTTTTACTCTTTGTTATTCTTTGCTCTAGCCTATTTTCCTTTATGACACATATGAACATTTAGATTTATGTGTTTAATATCTATTCCCAGCATCAAATTAAAAGTTCCATGTGGGTAGGGATCGTGACTCTTCTGTCCACCATTTGGATACTCAGTGCCAGAAAAATGATCTGGCCTGCAGTGATGCTCAGTAAATACTGGTTGAATTATTGAATGAGTAAATTTATTATTTAAATTTTCTTCCTTATGATAATAAATTAATGTGAACAAACTTTATGGTAATACACCCTATGATAATATGTTATATGGTAAGAAAGAAGTGTTTTTAATGTTTTCATTCTCTTCGAAGCAATATATTTTGCATTACCCTCTTTCTCTTTCTCCCTTCTTCTAATTTCCCCTTGAAGAAAACATTACCTATTTACTTACATCCACTTCTTTGTCCGTTTTTCTTCATTCATTTTGTGTATAGGTTGTTACTGTACATTTCTTCCTCATCTATATATCACTCTTAAAGGAAAACAAAAACAAATCTGCCATCACTCTCATATTTTCATGTAAGATAAAAAGAAATGAATAATTCCATAACTTTTCTTGATGTTACAAAAATGTAGAAATATAAAATAGAAAATTGATGAGTGAACTCTTCAGAAATAGACATATTCCTTCAGTCTGTAACTGTAATCATCCCACATAGGCAGAGAAAATAGCACAGAAGGAAAGATTATGTATGGGCAACGAAATGAGGAAGCTGTGGTTTCACAATCACTTTTATCTCTATCATTTTAGGACGCATAAAAGTCAAAAATCCATCTTTTACAGCAGCTGAAAAGTATAACCAAGTACGTACCCATTGAAGGAAGATCTGAATAGAAGTAAAACTATATTGTTTGGAAACAGGTCTTCTCTGTTGAAGACTATACAATAGAATGATTTCAATTGTATTTTGTTCTGTTTTGCTTTCATGTACTTAACTGATATTCCATTGGCTCCTTTCCTTTTCCCGTATTCAATTTTATTGTCTTTCTAATAGGAGAAATAGTGTGTATATAGAGGCATTATATTATAATAGTTAAGAGCACTGTTCTCACAAAAGTTTACTTTTATAAGCAAAAAAAGTCTGAACACTATCTAAAAATCAATCACTCAGGAAATTATTCTATCAATTTATCCATCTATCATTGATCTGTCATTCATTCATTTTTATCAATTTATTTTGCACATTCACTAATATAGTGTGCAGAAACCATAGTATTTTGAATGATGAATAAATATAAAATAATCATCACTTTAAAAATAAAATAGTTTATTTACTTTAAATAAGATAAAACTTTTTTGTTTTCTGGTAAATATTACATCTTATTAGTAATAATATTTTGGTGGGAACAATATAATTAAGTAAATTGAATTTTTGTTTCAATGATTTGTGATACAAAATTGGGAAAGTTTATACCTCATTTCAGTTTCTTAATACATTTTGTTTCAATGTTTATCACAGTTTTCAAAGAAGTGACCATATAAATATTTTTTAAAGTTCTCTGAAGGCTTCATTTGCTCAATTATCGGGCTTGTTTTTCAAACTTAATTACCAACAAGTCTTTTTCCTAGATTTGACTAGTAACAATTTGTTGTACTTGGTATCTGTGATCTGTTCTGTCAATCTAATTGGAAAGTCTCTTTCTTGCTTTTTCTTTTCTCTTCATTGTTTCTTTCTTATTCATTTTGTTTTGTTTTTAGCAAATATATTCAATATCCTCTCAATTCCCATTCTCTCTTCAGCATCTACCTGTTGTCTAGACTTTCTGTCTCCAAATTCTCTTTCTGATTTCTTTCTTTTTTATTTTTATTTCTTTTTTGAGATAGGGTCTTGCTCTGTCACTCAGGTTGGAGTGTGCAGTGGTGCCATCTCAGCTCCTGCAACCTCTGTCCCCTGGGCTCACGTGATCCTCCTACCTCACCCTCTCAAGTAGCTGGGACCACAGGTGCACCACACTGGGCTATTTTTTTGTATTTTTAGTAGAGAGAGGGTCTTACCATGTTGCCCAGACTGGTCTTGAGCTCCCGACCTTAAGTGTGCTGCTCACCTCTGCCTTCCAAAGTGCCGGGATTACAGGTGTGAGCCACTATGCCCAGCCTCTGCTTTCTCTTGAAAGCACTTCACTCAGGAGTGCATATTAGTCATTCCACCAATCTTCTTATCAGCCAACCAATGACCTAAGGTTGCTAAGTCCATGGCCTTTTCGATTTGTCATCCAATCTGATCGATCATCGGCAATGTACAAGGTTAATCACAAAATTGCCCCGAAATGCTTTCTTCAGTTGGTTTTCAGAACAGCTTACTGTCCTTATATTTCTATCCTCCCATCCTGACCACTTCTCAGTCTCTTCTACTGGTTTTCATCCTAGCTCTGACCTCTTACTATTTTAGTTCTCTGAAGCTAGTCCTTCAACTTAGTTTTATGATTAACAGCTGCTCACGTGTGTACACCAACAGCCACCAGAGATGTGCTGCAGACACCTTGTACCAGCTCCATCAGTGTTCTCTCTTCTCACTTGTGTTCAGTGAAGTCACACTAGTAACTGGCAATGGGCCATGTGGGAGTTTTCATACCCCAGAAATTGGTCAGCAACTCTCAAATGTGTGAGTTTGTGTTTGCAAGTGCCTGTAGCCTAGATCTCTCCTTGAATTTTACACTCCCCTGTGTACCTGACACATCCATTTATATATCTGATAGTTTTCTCAGTAGTATCTTCCCCAAAACTGTGCTCCTAATATCCTCCCACACCAAAGTTCCTATTCCTTATCTGCAGCCTTCTAGGTATTCCAGCCAAGAAACCCAAAGTCATCTTTGATATTTCTCTTTATCTCACACTCCAAACCAGCCGTTGGGGAAGACTTTGGTTCGATTCAGAGTACTTTCAGAATCTGACTCCTTCCTGTTAGCCACACTGCCATCCCCATCACTCTCACCTGGGATATTCCAAGGAACCGCTCACCTGATCTCCCCATTTCTGCTGCTGCACCCAACTGGTCCATTCTCCACACAATTGCCAGAGTGGTCCTATTGAAACCTTAGTTTTATGACGTGTTAGTTCTTAGTACCTTCCAGGACTGATGGCTCTAAATGCTCTTGTTACATGACCTGGCATCCTGCGCTCTCTCTGACTTCGTCTCCTTCATTCCTGCTGCTTCATGCCCATGCTCTTCTGTTGTTTCTCCATCACGCCAGGCATATTTCAAACAACTCCGGGACTTTCTATTTGTTTTCCCTTTGCCTGGGATATTCTAAAAATTACTGACATACTTATTCCCACACATCTTTAAAGTATTTCATGAAAATCACTTAATCAATGAAGTCTTTCCTGGCTACACTAAAATTTCAGTCCCAGCCTAGATGTTTATATATAGTTTTTTCTAGTCCATACTTTTCTCTTTAGTACTTATCAATACTTTATATTATATATAATTTACTTATTTATATTTTGATTATCTCTCTTCTTCACTGGGATATGATATTCCATATAATAAATATTTTGATCCATTTTGTTTCTTTTTTTCTTTTTTTCTTCATCATTAACTCCTCCTCCTTCCTCTTGCCCCTCTTCCTTTTCATTTTCTTCTCTCTGCTATATTCCAGTGCTTGAAAAATTGTAGGCACTCCACATTTATTTTCTACATAAAATCAATGTAGATTGAATGAATACACGAATGAAAAAACTATAAATAAAAACTTACTTAAATCTTTGTTTAGAAGACTTTTATTTTATATGTTTTTCTTTTCTAACTCTTCTTATTATCATCCCTAATAGAATATTTTTGAACAAGAAGAAATTCTAAGTATAGAGCATTAATAATTATGAAGGTTTTTATGATTTTTACTATGTTTTGGGGGGAACTATCAGGCACAGCCCAAGGGTAAATCTGGCCCTTTTGCTAATTAACACACGGACAGAGGAGATTGCCTTTCCCACTCTCCCTCTTCAGAATTTCTTATGTAGTCTTCTACTTGCAGCATTTCCATTTTCGGTTCCTCTAGCCAGATAGATTGAGTTTTATTTGCCCTGGTTGCTACAGCTTCATAACTGGAACCGCCTTCGGGTCATAACCAAGAAAGCAAAAAAGAGAGAGGGGAGGGGAAGCAGACCTCTCTTATATTCTTTTGTCCACAGTGGCCCCTATTCCTGGGCCTTTGGAAAGACAAGGTTCCTCTTGGAGTGTTGCTGTCCATGCTATCTAGCTGAGGACTCATTTTCCAACGAGACTGGGTGCATTCAGGGTGGTAGGGACATAGACAGGACTCATCTTCAAAACAATGTCAGGACACAAAGCAGAAAAGAAAAGAAAAATCAGTTACAAAATTCTGGGATCTCACTCTATGAGGTTGCTTATTCAACTTTTGACTCCACTCTCCAGCTGATTTGATTCTGATTCCTTTTCAAAGTCTTCTGGCAGTTGCTTTTTCTATCCCACCCAGCATTTTTAAGTGTAAGGAGCTTACTCCATCTTACCCAGTGCTGGATGTTCATGAGACTCATTCTTAAATTCAAATACTCCAAATTGTTTTACTCTGAATTACCCAGTGGACTTCAGCAATTGCACTATATGTTTTTAAGGATAGCACTTTTGATTTCAAAGTATTACAAAGGTTCCAGCATTCAAAAATCTTATTTTTTGTCTGTGTACAATAGCTTGTGACTATAACCCCAGCACTTTGGGAGGCTGAGGCAGGCAGATCACTTGAGCTCAGGAGTTTGAGACTAGTGTGGGCAATATGGCAAAACCCTGCTTCTACAAAAAAAAAAAAAAATGGGAAAATTAGCTGGATGTGGTGGTGTACACCTGTGATCGCAGCTACTTGGGAAGCCAAGGTGGGAGGATTGCTTGAGCCCAGAAGGTTTAGCCTGGAGTGAGCTGAGACAGTGCCCTGTATTCCAGCCTTGGTGACAGAGTGAGACCCAGTCTCAAAATAAAATAAAATAAAAAATCTTATCTTTATTGAAATCATGTTATACGTAGCTTGCACCAGATATATTCACACACATACAAAAAAAAAAAAAAAAAAAAAAAAAGCAGAAGAAAGTGGGCATCCCTATATCAACTTCATGGAGTTCAGAACTTTCTCTCTTCCACCGGTGTTTTGAGTAACATAAAAGTATTATGTGGAAGAACTGTGAGCCCTCATGGCAACCTGAATATTAAATATAAATAATGCATTTTCCTAATAATTTAAGGTAAAACTGATTGGGATTGCAATAATAATATCTGTTTCCTTCAATCCAATGAATCATCTTGCACGCCCCTTGAAATTAATCCGTCTGCAGATAGCACTGGTCAAAAGCATACACTCTGAAGTCAGATAGAACTGAGTTCAAATCTCAGTTTTGCATTTATTGGCAGTGTATTCAGACATAGATTCCCTTTTCTGGATGTCAGTTATTTCATCTGTAATAGGAAGATTGTGTAATGGCTAACTAATATAAAATATGTATATTGCAAAAAACCTCTTACAAGTGCACACACTCTCTCTTGATAATACATGCACACACATATATTTACCATACATGTTTATATGTACATATTTTTGTATATAATATACCTATATTATAATTGGTATAATTTACCTCCCGAAGTCATTGAAGCTTTATGAATCACAGTCTCTCGTGTTTAAAATGACTTTGCGCATGACTGACAAGCCTCCATCTCTGCTCATCTCGATGGCTGTATACAGGGTTGTCTCCTATCAACTCAGCATCATTGCCACTCCCTTTTGCTTTTAGTTTTGCATAACAGGGAGAACCCTGAAATTACAGTTTCCTAAAACCTCTTTACACTTAAATACTAACAATGAAAGGCAGTGAATGAGGACAGTTCCAGTCAGGTAGCTTAGATCATTGGTGATAAGTGCCTTCGACTTCTCATTTTCTTCTTATCCATTTTGGTGATGCAGACCCTTGGGGTCGTCAGAGGCAGCTCCTGTTAATTATTGAAAATCCTGATTTCCTGAAAACAACCTCCTGGCCTTCAGGTGCCCAACTCCTTTAATTGTTAGGTGGTCTTTGATTGCCTGTATTAAGTTTGTCTCTAGCAGAACCAACTAGAATCACTTTAAATTTTCTGATCTTACTCTGACTGACAGATGTTCAAAAGATATAACACATGTAAAGATTCCATTAGACAAGGGTCAACATTATATGAGTGTTCGATTTTTAAAAATCTCCTCCTACTTTCTTTTCTTTCTGGGAAAAAATTGTCATTTCTCATCTGAATTACTGTGCACTCTCTTTCTTATTATTTTCCTAAAACATAATAAAACAATGTGGAAAATAAAACATACAAAAATAATTTTGGGTGTACAGTTGTATTATTTATGTTGTGTAGTTATATCAGTTTTTATAATTACAGATTTGTACATCAGAAAGACTCTCTTCTTTAAGTAAAATAATGTCTTCGTACATGTTTTGTTATTGTGGGTGTTTTTTTGGTTTTTGTAATGCTTGCGTGAGAAGGGTATTTTTAAAGTAGAGATGTCACTGAAATGATAGCACTTGTCATAAAACTGTCAGTAAAATAAAACGGAACTTCCTCATTCATGAAATAGTATTGGGTACATAGAAGACAGCTCTGGCTATTTGACTAACCTCTCATACATCTCTTCACCAAGAGATGCTAACAAAATAAAAAATGAAGCTTACTTTGGTTGAATTACCAAAGAATTTATAGCAGAGAATGACCACAACATAAATGCCAGAATCTCTCAGAGTACATGGGGCTGAATATGCAATAATTTGAAAGGTTTTCATGCAAATAATATTAATGAGGGAGATAGACAATGACAAAAATGTAATTTAGTGTAAGAATTACTATCTATAGGGAAAAGCAACTCCAAGTACCAGATTAACCTTGTGACTTTTATTGCAAACCAGGACCACTTTTCCTGAAGGAAACCATCAAGGTAGCCTTAGGCTACAATGAGACAAGTTATCTGATTCCCAGAGAAGCCAGAGACTATGTCACTGATAATAAAATTTCTAATGTTTATTGCCTGGGGAAAGATTTTCAAAGATGGCATGAAGCCAAAAATAAATTACTTTTAAACAAATCCCTGAACCTTTGCTCTCAGTGCCTTCCCTTTAGTGTCCTGTCAGATGTCTCCAGTCTTATGGCCCACTTCATATGGAGATTGCTACAACCATAATTTATCTTGTGACTGGTAGGAAACATTCTTCCTTTTGCATTCCATTCAAAAATTTTCCTAACTTATAACAGCAATACCATTAGCGATACTTAGGTCAACAACTAGTAATGGCTGCTCTTATGCATGTTTATTTTGGCCTAGAAATGTGTCATGGAAAAAAAATCACAAGGGAACCAAGTAAACTATTACAAAGAAGAAACATTGTTTATTTCTTTTTTCTTTTCTAATATGTGGTGCAAATATACAAATTACATAACGTAGTGTGTATACTAAATAAAGTTCATATACATACAACTTATAACGGGGTATATTTGGGTAAATCCTTTTAAAAACTCATTAATTGGAGTCTAATTAATGTCTGATAATTCATAGTCTTATACTACAGTTTTAAAATGTGCCCCAAGTCAAATCAGACAAACTAGAAATAGATTGTATATTAGTTTGACACAGAATAGAATTTTTTCACATTCCTTTTTGTATGCATGTGCTATAGTAACCAAAATTCACATTATGTAAGGAAGTGGACTTGTGCTTCTTAATGGATGTGTAACCAGTGTCTTAGGGCTGTGAAGACTATGCCAGTTGCTGAAAACAAGATCAAAAACAAAAAACAAAATGCAAACCAAAAAAACATGGTACTACCTAATCATCAAGAGGAAGTGGAACTGTATTCAGGAAAGACCAAAACAGAAGCAACCAACTGGTATATTATGGCTAAAAAATATAAATAAATCAGGCTCTTCATTTGAGGTACTTATATTCTATTAGGAACTACCTATGACTATTTCTTATTGCAGGTATGTTTTTGAATCTCCATTATTTTTGCTAAAAATATTAATAGAACTTCATTAAATGGAATAAAAAAATGCATACAATGGTAGTGCTTTCCAAGTCATGGAATGAAAAGACCCACCAAAAAGTCTACGTGATTCAATTTATTAATGAAAAGGAGAGTATAGATATTTTCAGATATTCAAAGACGTAGAAAATTTGTTTCCAATATATCTTTTCCTAGAAAGCTACTTGAAATTGTGCTGGAGCAAAATGAGAAAAATCAGTTGACTCAGGAGAGCATTGAAAGTAGCTCCCCAAACATCTTATAGGGGATGTAAGGTCCCCAAACAGTTCAGTTTGGAGCAGGACAGTAGATTCTGGGACAAGCTGGGGTGATAGGACATAAACGGAGGAGTATATGTTTAAAATTCAAGTAAGTGAAATCCCAGGAAAATAAAAAAGTAAATAAATCAACATAATTATTATTAAATAAACAAATAGGCAACTGTAAACTGCAGGATAAACAAACAATGGCTCTCAAAATGACATGATAAAAATAAAAAGCAAATCGAAATGTGACTTAATTTAAGCAACTCATTGAATATCATTATCACACACAATTTTACTTGACCTATACATAAAAAAAATTTTTTTGCATGGCATGGGAGAAGTGACGTTGAAAGAATTATGATTATTGCATTGAAGAGTTTACATCGAGGTGCTCTTAATTTGTCATACTTGGATTTACATCGAACAGCATTTATATATTTTTATATATTTATATATATTACATATTTATATATTTTAACTTCCTAAAAAAATGTTGACTGTTTTTCCTGGTAGAATCAACAATGGACACATCACAGACAAATTTACACATACACTGAAGTGACAGTGAAGGAAAAGAGGTAAAGCAGAGGGAGCAACAGTCTTCTTCTAAAGTTGGAGTTTGGAGCCATTTTTACCTCTTAAGGAATAAAAAGAGAAGCTGAAGTTTGATTTTTGAATTTCCTGAGTTGAGCAGCAAGTGAACTATGAATTTTTGTATAATACAATTAGGAGGAAAGGGGTAGGAGAAAATATAGTGTTATAAATCCACATATGTTAACAGAATGTAGTAATAAAATAGGTTGAGCATTTCATAATTATTTAATAATATTTGCCTTTTAAGACTGGAACTGGGAGTTGGTGTTAACTGGGCCTCATACTCTTTATTAAAATTCTCTTGCTATTAGAATTTTTAAAAAACCATGTGTGCATATATTATTTCAGTTGAAAAGTTTATGTAAAGGGTGATATACTGAATATAACTGCATAAAAATGGCAAATACAATAAATGTATCAGTGCTATTCTATCGTTCCACATATCATTTATTCATTTCCTATCAAATTTCCCAAAGTAGCTTCTCCAAAAAACAAATATTTAACCTCGGTCTCCCAAACTTTGATTCTCAATTCTTAGGAGAAATATCTCTTTGTCTCTTACTTAAATAAGACAGTAGATGCCATCCAGAAAACCATGTTTAAGTTTTCTTCTCACCTCAAAATGCTTATTCAACTCATCTACATTCATCCTCTTCTTTGTCCTCTGCTCTGGTAGATATGTGTCTGTCCTCTTTAAGGCAAACTCTTATTTAAGTGTTCTTAGTTCCATCTCAGCCAGCCTACCTTCTTCTAAACATATCACTTCCATTTAGTCTTCCATTTTCACCTACTTTGTCTCCCTTCCTGTGCACTAACGTGTTCCAGTGTTGTTTATCAGATTAACATTCTTTATATGGTTTATGTGTCTTCTTTTGTTACTGTTATACCCAAACTGGCAACGAGAGAATCATGCACTCACTGCCGATACTTTTGTAAATCTTAAACTCATTTGATAACCTTTTAAAATCTGACGTTATGTCTATTAGTCTAGAAAAACCACGTTTCGCATGTTAATTGTCCTCTAAATATGACATGAAAATAAATTTTCTGTTTTGTCCTCATTTACTACATCAGTTTTGACCGCTCAATCATGAGTAAAATCCCCCTTTTACACTGTATGCACCGCTTTGCCTATCTACCTTTTTGAACATAGTTTGTCTATCACCATGTTTGCACTTCTTACTTTTTTCACACTCTAAATGATGTTACTCTGTAAGTTTTTCTCCAAAACATATTTTTCTGATATGTTCCCTCTTTTGGTAATTTCATGCATTCCACATAGCTTCATCTTTTGCTGTGATCTGTCATTATAGTTACAGTGCTATATTTGAATCAAAGCCATTCACCTTATCTATTATTTAACTCATTATATTTTGCCACAAAACCGGTTCCTCCTTTTGACCATATATTGCTGTCTACTTTTTCCATCAACTAAACTTAAGACCTTATGGAACCGATCTTGTCGTCTTGGTGCTCCTCACTGAAATCTTTCCTTCACTTGACTCTTTCAGCTGTTCATGCGTTCACAGTTCCTCCGCCATTTATCCTCTGCCTCTATTTTCAGCTTCCACGTTTTTCTTTCTCCACATTGATCATTCACAAATATTTACTCATCACTCAATTCTAGTTCTCAAAACAGTCTCTAGTGAGTTAGGATATATTTCAATAGCTACATACTCACAATCAAGTCATGAAGTCCATCATTTATGACAGATGCTGGATCTGGAAGCCAGCCTGTATTTCTGGATTCCATTTTGCACTAACACACACACACACACACACATATATCATATATAACTATATAGTTATATCTGTTACTAACTGTATATGTTAGTTACTAACTATATATAACATGTTACATATATAACATAGGTTTATATATAAAAAATATATTTATGAAATATGTGTGTGTGTGTGTGTATATATATATATATATATATTTTTTTTTTTTTTCCTAGCAAGCAGACATATACCCAGCACCCACCAAGGCTACTAAATTCAGTATTTTATTTCCTGGACCTGAATCAATTCTCTAAATTTGGTTTCTGATTGAACTATATCTCCCTAGTTTGTCTATCAAGAACAGAGCTTTCTTGCTAGGTTTGGGATCCCACACTAAACCAGCTCGTGTTTGGGTCATTTCTGTGTTGCGTTTCCTCGGGTTTGTAATCTACATTTTACCTATCCCTATCCTCTGGCCAAAGTTCTCCTGTAGTTGGATAAATGTCCCTGAATGAACTGTCACTCAATAGGCTTCTGATTTGCATCTGCAGCATCAATTTCCCAGTGCGGTCCTCTGTTCACTGTGATTGCAGCATTCAGGAACAATGGTGTCCCAAAGTCACGCTTGAGATTGCTCTAGTTTTATTCATACTACTTTTCTCTGAGACCAGGTTTGACAGCTTGTTCGTTTCCCTTTGCTTCTACCTTACCTTTGTGGTATCTAATCCAATCTAGCTTTCAGATACTTTTCTTTCCCATTGTCCCAACTGTGGTGGTCCCATAGTCCAAACATAAATAATACCGCTATCCTAATTCAAGTCTTGATACCACTTTACTCTCTTTCCAACAGTAATAGTTCATTAAAAATATTTATTACTTAGAATTACTCTTCTGATTCTCCCTGTATATCATTCTTACATTGGTTTTCCTAGTCTTCCTAATCTATTGAGAAGTATTCATTTGTATGAACCATTATTTCATTTATTAGTTTATTCAATAGATATTGATTCACACATATTTATTAATTTTAAAACACTAAACTGATCCAATATTCTCTCTCTCAAAGGCCTTCAATAGTACCTCATTTTCCTGAAAAGTGAAATTCAAAACCCATTTGCTTCATGTTTTGTTTTATCCAGGACCTTGTTTTAAACTACCTTCACTGTATTTTTATCTTTATGTATCACCTATCTTTTAGATAAACTAGGTTTCTCATCTTTCTACCATAATTTTACTTATGACATTTCTTCCACAGGGATTGAATTCCCATCCTTGCATCTATCAAAATCTCATCTTGTATTTTCTGGATCAAATCTTAAGAGGCAACTTTGGCCGGGTGTGGTGGCTCATGCCTGTAATCCCAGCACTTCGGGAGGCCGAGGCGAGTGGATCAATTGAGGTCGGGAGTTTGAGATCAGCTTGACCAACATGGAGAAAACCCATCTCCACTAAAAATACAACATTAGCTGGGAGTGGTGGCACATGCCTATAATCCCAGCTACTCGGGAGGCTGAGGCAGGAGAATCACTTGAACTGGGAGGCGGAGGTTGCCGTGAGAGGAAGTCGTGCCACTGCACTCCAGCCTGGGCAACAAGAGCAACACTCCCAAAAAAAAAAAAAAAAAAGCAAAGAAGTAACTCTACCAAATATTTTGACTAGCACACTAAGAAAAATCTCTCACTTTCTGAAGATTTTATTTACCTGCTTTCTAATCTTACTGCTTTACTACCTCATAAAATAATAAAATAATTAAGATATAGTTGCTACTTCTTATGCTTCACAAATCGTAAGTGATTAAAGAATATTATTACATTTGTTCTGAGTCGATGTCCGCTTTTGTCATTTAAGCATAATGAGCACATAACAGAATTTAATGGTGCTAAGCATCTTTCAGAATAATCTAAGCAGTTGGCATGATAGTAAAATTAATACATTGATATTGGTTGAGCATTGATCATTATTTACGATATTAAGATCACACATTTAGATGGCATACCCACCTTCTGACTATCTCTTTTACAGTATGTTAAAATAGAAATATTCAGCATAAAGATAATAAATAGATATAAAATTGGTCACTACAGAAGGTCAAAGATCTGTGTAGCAAATTATCTTGATGATTTCAGTGTTACATACCTGCCTGTATTATATGCCATATGAGCTTTCTGAAAATATACATAAGCACCTTTATAGAAAATAAATTATGTAATTTTATTTCTGTAGTTTCAGTATAAAAGGTAAGGAAGTATAATATATCTAAGCACTGCTCATAAAATGAATTCATGGAAATTAAAGGGAAAAAGAAGCTTTCATTTCTCATGCAACAAATTTAAGTGGAATATAAGGAAAAATTTAATGAGACAGAGAAGATTCCTGCTTTCATAATATTTATTATTTTCATAGGAAAGGCACATAATAACCTATTAAAATAAAAATGACGGTATTAGATACTGGTAACTGATAAGAGAAAAATGCAACACTGTTATATGTGAATAAAAGGAGCAAAAAGGGAGTTACCTCCAACTGGTGGGTCAGCGACAGCCTCTCTCAGGCAACACTGGAGTGGAGAGTGAAAGGCTGAGTCCATCATGAAAAGATTCCAAGCAATAGAAAGAGCAGAGGCCCTCAGGTGGGAATGAGAGTTGATTTCTACAGAAAATAGAAAGCCAATGTGGTTTAACAAAAATAAATAAGGGGAAAATGATATAAAATTAAATTGGAAAGGGATAAGATCATGTAAAGTCTTGTGGGCCATGTTAGAGAGTTTCCATTTTGTTCTAATATTTTAGTGAGACATAATATCTTCCTCTAGCTAAGAATAATGTCTCAATGGCCTTTGACCACCAAATACTATTTCTGCATAGTATAAAAAAGCATATCCTGAAAAATGCAGACACCTTTATTTAAACTTTGTATTCATTATACCTTATGAAAAATATTTATGTAATTTCATTTTATTGGATGTTTTGACATTCCATAGAGTAGAATAGGGCCTGCCATTTTAATTGTGCCTACATCTTATAATATTTACTCTAGGGAACAGGTGGGGATATTTTTATAGAAGGTTAATGTTACTGAACAAACCATTGTGCTTGCTAAATTAACTGTGTCATACTCATAACTACTTAGGTGAATCATGTTCGA
Organism: Chlorocebus sabaeus; assembly: GCF_047675955.1. Lineage (NCBI taxonomy): Eukaryota > Metazoa > Chordata > Mammalia > Primates > Cercopithecidae > Chlorocebus > Chlorocebus sabaeus. Next base: position 85,565,294 of record NC_132906.1, read on the forward strand.
GAACCAAATGGAATGTGTCAGGTTGAGATGCAAAGATTTTCATTTTCCTCTGAGATATGACCTCCATTATCATTGGTAGAAAGATAGAATGGAATTGCATCTGCCCCTGCCAATCAGTGTGAATATAACTTAATTTGTTGATCTAGACTCTTTCTGCTCAGTTGCTGAACCGTTAAAAACATAAGCTCTAGGGAGTTAGATTTCCAGTGCATAAATACTTGATGCACTATTGCTTTTCATACTATATGGGAATAAAATAAAACAGCCAACCCTTTGTATGTCTGCTATTCTTTACCAACTCTCACTGAGCTATTACATACCCAGACAACCCCTTGTCTACTTTGATGATTTCCTTGGCACAGCAAACCGGGAATTAAACATGTATTTTGTACTAAAGATGTTGATTACAATAAGAATATGCCTTTTTTAAATCATAAAATCATAGATACTTGAAAAAATAACACTTAATTTTTGTTATGTAATATAAATGAAATATAAGGATTTCAAGAAATGAACAAAGACATAGGTAATATTTTTCACCTTTTGTGAAGTATAAATTAAAGCACTTTCTAATATATTATTTGTTTATTTAAATATGTGGGCGCATGCAACACCACAGTTTACTAACTCAGTTAGAGCATATTTAGCATATTTGATGTGTTACTTAGGATTAAGAACTTCAAATTGTCAATAGCCATGTATTTTCCTTTTTTTAAGTTAGGTTTACTACAAAAATAATTTTTAAAATGTTAAGTAATTATATTGCATATATTTTAATGCAGAAATTCTATATCACAATTTACAGAGTAATTAAATGATTGCTTGGGTAATTATTTTAGTTCATTGTTTAAAGATATTTAGATTAGAATGCAATAAGCTATGCTATGATTGAAAAAAAAGAAAAAAAAAGCATAGCTCAGGCCTAAAACAGGAATGCTTCATTTCTCTCTCGCAGCAGACAACTATGGCAGGCTTGGGTGGGGTGCTCTTCTCTATACCAACCACACTCAGTGACCCAAGCTGCGGGAGGCTCCCTCTTCCTTCCTGAATCCATGATTGCCAGGAAGGGAGAAAGCGATCACGAGGTTGTGCCTTGACTCCTAAAGCTTCTGCCTGAAAGTGGCACCTACCATTTCTGCTCATTGTTTGGCCAAAGCAAGTCACATGGTCACATCTAACGTAAAAAGAGTATGGCCTTGCAATATTACCCTCTTTCCCAAGGAAGAACAAGAAGTCTGTGGGGAGCAATGCGGGAAACCACCCCAGCTCCTGCTTCTTCCTTGTTGAATCCCAGTGTTAGATACAAAATTCTTCTTGTCCAAAAACTTATATTCTATTTTCAACCTGTTTCCAGTATCTTCTCCATGATGCCTCCCACACCCTGTGTTCCTCCATGTCAAAACTCCCATTGTTTTCTGAACACACAGTAGCATTTTATGTCATCATGTTTTACATGTGGTACTGATTTTTTTAATGTCTGATATTTCCTTTTCTTCCTTTTCTTTTTTTGTCTCAGAATCATTCTTTATTTGCATTTTTAATGTTTATGGATACATATTTGGTATATAAACATATATTTATGACATGCATGAGACATTTTGATACAAGCATATAATATGTAATAATCACATCAAAGGGAAATGGGGTATCCATCCTTAAGCATTTATCATTTCCTTGTGTGACAAACAATCCATCAGTCTTTAAAACATATGTCAAGTGTCAACTTCTCTGAGAATCTTTCTTCACTCCCTCAAATAGACTTGGTCACTTTAGTCTGAGAGGCCACGGTGCTTTTAAAAATAACTCATTATCTTAAGCTTTGTTCACCCATACTTTACTTTCCTAAAGTCAATTGAATTATTAAAAATATTTATTATGACTATTCTGTGCCAAAAATATTCTTCACACTTTAGACATAACTGTGAATGGAACCCACAGAACTCCCCGATCCCCTAGATTTCATGTTAGAGTATGAAAACAATAGATACAGTAAATAAGTGTTTCATATATGGGGTGAACAAACTACTTATTTTTTGCTACAGGACACATTTGGAGAGTGAAAGATTGTCCTACTTGTAATTATGTTAGGACAACAGTTATAATCCATTGTCTTTAAACTAAAATATTCAGTGATTCTAATGCTATGAAAATGAAAAGTAGAACCAGGCAAGGGTGATCCAAAGTAACTGTTGTTTGAGGGGTAAATTGCAATTTTAATAGCATGACCACTGAAAATGCAACATTTAAGGAACGATTAGAAGAAGAGAAGGGAAGGAGCCCTGGAGACATCTGAAAAAAAATATTTCATTAGTGAGACCAGCAAGGGCAAAGTTCCAAGTTCAAACTTGTGGCTGCAGCAGGCAGTGGAGAGAAGGCACAGAGAAGGTGGGATATGAGGTGATATGGTTAGGCGGCTCTGTCCCCACCCAAATCTCATCTTCAATTGTAATAATCCCCACATGTCAAGGCTGTCAAGAGTGGAGCCAGGTGGAGATAATTGAATCATGAGGGTGATTTTCCCTATACTGTTCTTGTAATAGTGAGTAAGTCTCACTAGATCTGATGGTTTTATAAATGGGAGTTCCTCTGCACAAACTCTGTTGCCTGCCGCCATGTAAGATGTGTCTTTCTCAGCACTCGCCTTCCACCATGATTTTGAGGCCTCCACAGCCATGTGGAACTATGAGTCAATTAAATCTCTTTCCTTTACAAATTACCCAGTCTTGGGTATGTCTTTTACCAGTGTGAGAACAGACTAATACACGAGGACAGGGAGTAATAGAGACAAATCATGTAACACCTGTGTGTCCCTATAAGCTTTGTGGCTTTTAATCTGAGTGAAATGAGAAGCATTCCAGGAATTTTCAGTAGATGAACATAATTAACTGGTATTTCAGAGAGGCTTTTCTGGCTACTCCACTAAGAGTTGCATCAGTGGGAAGAAAACCGGTCGATCCATCATTGCAACAATCTGGGTTAGAGACAATGGGGCCTCAGATAATGGTAGTAGCAGTGGAGTTCGTGAGCTGTGGCCATCCTGGATATAGTTTGAAGGTAGAACCAAGAGCATTTCCTGGTGGATAAGATGTGAAGTGTGAAAGAGGGAAGTCAAGGATTTTGCCAAAGTGTTTTCCCAAAGAATAGAAATGACAGTGTTGAGGCAATACTGTGGGTGTTGAAGGTTTGAATGGAAGGGATATAAAAAATTCAGATTGGTCATTGTAACCTTGAGATAAGAGCTAGACATCCTAGTGAATATGCTGAGTGGGCAGTTGGACATATGAGTCTGGGCTTTGGAGAAAGGTATTGTTTGGAAACCTAAATGTTGGCACCATTAGGTTACAGATAGTGTTTAATGTGGTAAGCTTGGATTGACTAAGACGGAGTGAGACAGATGGGAAAATGACAAGAGGGACCCTAAGGACAATCTACGAGTTTGATAAGAAGGGGAGATACAAGCAAAGGACACTGGCAAATGGCCAGTGAGGGTGCATTACCTTGAAAATCAAAAAAGAGAGTATATTTAGAAGGATGCTATCTATGTCAAATGCTATTGAATGACCACATAAGTGTCCCAAAGCAGGACACCTTCACTTTTGAGAGTGAAGGGAGTGCTAAACATATTAAAATGATATTGTTTTATGAAAATTTTTATTAATTAGTATTGAAATTAATTTCATTATATTGGGTGAAATGTTGAAACAATCCACTTAAAATGATTTTTAAAATGAAATTATTTTCAAAAATAAAAATAACATATGGCCATGTACCTTGGAAAAATTATTTTGTTTATAATTTGAATATAAAAAATAATATAAACAGAGTAAATATTCTTAACACATTTTTATGTACTTTAATCAGTTTCTTAGTCGCAGGCCACTGGAATTTTCCTGAGGCTTTTTTTTTTCCAATATGGTATTATTTTTATTATTTTATACATCGGATAAAAATAAACAATTTTTTAGAGACAGGATCTTGCTATGTTGCCCAGGCTGGCATGAAACATCCAGGCTCAAGCAATTCTTCTGCCTCAGATGCTTATGTAGCTGATACTATAGGTGCATGCCACTGTGCCTGGCAAAATAAACCATTTTTGGTAATAAGTTAACTGCAATCAATTTGAAGCAAGTGCTTACGAGATTTTAAACGGGCATCACTGATTTTTAAAATAATTCTTCTGTTAATGTAGCCAACAGTTAAGTAGAAATCATGTCACTTACATGTGGGTACAAGAAAATTTATGTTATGAGGAGAATTATTCCCCCAAATATATTAATATCTTGAAGCCTTCACTCCCAGGTCCTCAGCATGTGACTGAGATACATGCTGTATTTGGAGATGGGGCCTTTATGATTATGTCAAAATCGCCTGACACGGTGGGGAGGCTTAATTCAACATAACTGGCATCCTTGTAAAAAGAAGAAATTTGGATGCACAAGGAGACACCAGGGATGGGTGTTCACAGAGGGAAGGGTCTGTAAGGAAACAGCAAAAAAGCTGCCATCTGCAAGCCAAGGAGAGAGGCCCCAGAAGGAACCAAATCTGCCGCCATCTTGATTTGAACTTCCAAGCACCAGAACCGGGAGAAAATAAAATTCCGTTATTTAGTCCACTCAGTGTGTGTGTGTGTGCACGTACGTGTGTGCTTGTGTGTGTGTGTGTGCATGCATGCACTTGTTTTGTTTTAATGACAGCCCTAGAAAATTAATACGATTTGGTTTTGGATTTGAACAAAATTCAGTCAGAACAACAGTCATTTGATCTTAATAATCAGGCACTCTCAGAGTGACGGATAAGCAAGCCTCTGCTTCATGTGCCAAATTTTCTTTAGGCATGGTTCTCCTAAACTAAATGTGACCCTTTGAAGTAGATGCTAATTCTTCTGCGAATTCACGGTTTTTGGTTTTCATGTGGTTAGTGACATTAAGATGGTGTTCATGGGGAATGATAAATGAATCATCAATACTTTCATAAAAATTATAGTTCATCATTAACTTTCTCGAGTAATGCAACTTAAATAAATAAAATTCCCTGAAACATCTGTTTTATTTGATTTGTGTTCATTTTCGCTTAAAAAGTTTGTTGAAATAATTTACAAAGTGTTACCCATAATGAAATATACTTTGAAAGTTGTAGATTTATATTGTTGGTACATAGCTTCTAGACCACCGTCCATCCAGACTCTTAGTTCATGAATACCTAATCTGTAATTTCCCATTGTTTTCCTCACTGACACCATTTACGGAGGCCCAGTGAGTTCATGCATCTCCCAGGTCATTGAACTGACTGGTACTAATAGTGACCAGCAAGGAGCAGCATTACCTAAATTTTTCAAAATTGCCCGAGACCAAAGGAAGTATCTATCTTAGCACTCTGCATTCTGTCCTTCAAAGGTGTTAGCTATAATAATAATGATACTAATTAAGATGTTAGTTATATTATAGCTGGACAGGGTTGAGAAAAGAGAACGGATCAAGCATGTTTGATGTGCTACTTTCTGATTTAAACTGCAACTGAAATTGAGAACACATTCATGACATGTTCATCTCACACACTACTACGTGAAATGATGGCAGAGCTAGACACAAAGTAGTGATCTAATAAACCCCACCTACGTTGTGTAAATGCTTCTGTTCACCTCAATTTTTAAAATTATAAATAAAAATCCAGCTCACAATGTTAAGTAGCAGGATGCTGGATAATTCTGAGAGTAAAGTGATGAGTCAGAACTAAAATTTCGATTCAGAAATGTGGAGGCCATTGGCAACCTTAGTAAGATCAGTTTCTTTTTTAATGATTTAATTGACTCATCATAATTGTACATATTTATAAAGTACATGTGACATTTTGATACATGTATGTGTTGTGTAATGATCAAATTAGGGTAATTGGCATACTTGTCACCTCAAGCGTTTATTATCTGTTTGTATTAGGAACATTCAAAATGCTCTCATCTATCTATTAGAAAATACACTATTAGAAAATATACTGTAAATTGTTGTTAACTATAGTCATCCTACTTTGTTACAGAACACTAGAACTTATTCTTCCTATCTAACTATAATTGCATACCTGTTAACCAACTTGTCTCTATCCCCTCCTTCCCTCTAGCCTTCCCAGCCATGGGTGACCAAGAATCTATGTGAGTATCAGTAAAAATATGTATATGTCAAATGACAGTGATCACATTTTGCTCAATTATAGAGTGATTTGTATAATTGTCAAACTCTTCCCTGGATTGGTATGGTCAAATATACCAAATATGGATTTTTTTAGGTCCAACAGACAAGGGTTCAAATTATGGTTATTTCACTTACAACCCACATGTCCTTGGGCAACCTAGAACAATGCATAGCACTTAGAAAAAATCAATTACTCTAATTAGAATTATCACTAAAAGTGTGTAAGTTAGCTGATCACAATCATTTCCTTATTTATTACAGTACAAATATAATGTTTTGCTCTATCCTGCATCAAATAAGCATTTGTTAAATGTAATGGGATTTGTCATTGTGTCTTTACCGATCTAAGTATATCAAAATTTGTTAGGGAACTTGTTTCTTATAGTGAATGTGAAAGAATCTATCAGTGGGCCGGGCGCGGTGGCTCACGCTTGTAATCTCAGCACTTTGAATTACAGGGGCGGGTGGATCACAAAGTCAGGAGATCGAGACCACAGTGAAACCCCGTCTCTACTAAATAATGCAAAAAAGTAGCCAGGCATGGTGGCGGGCGCCTGTATTTCCAGTTGCGGGAGGCTGAGGCAGGGGAATGGTGTGAACCCAGGAGGCAGAGCTTGCGGTGAGCTGAGGTCGTGCCACTGCACTCCAGCCTTGGCACAGAGCGAGACTCTGTCTCAAGGGGAAAAAAAAAAAATCTATCAGTCATCTGTTTATTGATCTATCGATCTATTGCCTATCTCTCCAGCTACCCGTCAATCTATCTATATTGGTTTAGGACAAAGCAAATTTTTTAGAAGTAGAAAAATGGCTGTCTTTGAAATAGCAGTAATGTGAAGGTAAATCATAAACTTTATAAATTAAATTTATTTCTTCTCACCCTAAGGCTCTCATATAATGAGAATATCATTAAAAGATGATGAGAAGAAAAGAGAATAGATAAGAGTTCATTATTTCTCAAAAGGATGTTTATTCATAGTGACATTTTATTAGGAAATTGATCTTTAGCAACTCAATCCATGTAGGTAAGTGTAAATTTCCTCAAGCATTGAAATGAGAGAAAAAATATAATTTACAGCATGAGCATTAGGCCAGTTTACTTTTGAGTCAGATGTACTATTTTGGTTATTGCCCAGTTTAGATTAGATGATCAGCAACCTCAGAAATAGAGTAAGACCACTGAGGTCTTGATCCTTTGCTATGTTAATGATGTTGGCCAATTCTCTTTTTCTTAGAGGATTGGCCAACTTAATACTTTGGAAGCTACAAGGTATTTCAGCCTTGATAGGAGGAGTGAAAGGAAAGAATGAAATAAAGGCAGATTCTTTTATCTTAGAAATTACTGACAAGAAAGGAAACTCACACAGCACTAGTTACTCATCAGATGACACTGCAAAAATAGTTTTGATGAGAATATTGTTGAGTGACACATTGATGATTGAATAAGAAAAGTTACAATAAAGAAAAAATAGTACTAACAAAATATCAATATAATGAATAGAATACTCTAAATGGCAATAAAAAACTTGAATTATATGTAAGTAATAAAAGTTAAATATTTTACCAAATGTCCCATTAGTCAAATTCACACTGAGTTTGTCTATTTCTGTACACAGTTTTGAAAGTTAAGCATATTTTCAACTTTTCTTTCACAATAATATTTGCATGGTATAGATTTTGTAAAATTTCAATGCAAAACCATTGATTTTGTACTTAGCTTTTCTCTTCATACCTTTTCCTTTGTTAGACCTTAAGTCTACAATTTGCAAAATCAATAAAAACACAGCTTTTCCTAAGAAAGAAAAGTCCTCCAGAGGTTTACACGAAGGTGTCCAGGGCAAGATTTCTGTGACCTTGAACTATTTGTAAAGTACCAGTGGTGACTTTTCAGAGTGTCACATCAAAATTGGTTTTGTGTCTCCAAGGAAGGTTCAGCGTGTAATGTCAGTAACAGCTGGGGTAAAGGCAACAATTATATGTCAGCTCTGCTTTCTTTTCAAAGAGAGCATTTTCCCAGGCTGACACATTGCTGGGGAGAAAAAGGACACATACAAAAGTTTGTTTTCATTTTCCATTATTTTTGGATATATGGAGACTGTGACAAGCCAATAATAGTAAACAAAAATGACAAGAATCGACACTGGTGACCATAACATGTGCAAGCTGCTATGGTTAGTACACATTTGGTTTGACCGCTTTCCATTTTATGAGTTTAGAGAAGAGGAAGGAAAGAAATTCAGAAGGCCATACTCATTTAGTAAGATTTTCTAGCTATAAAAATACATACTACTCCATGCTTTCAAAATTTCCAATTTTTAAGAAATATAGAAATAATTGCTCAGCATGAAATTATTGCAAAACAGTTCAAGATTGACAAAACCAAGTATCCTCACCCTTTATTAAACAGAAGACTGTGCCATTGTTCACACATTATAGGACCTTATTTGTGTTATTTGAGAACTAGCCATAAAAAGATTATTGTAAAAGGAAAATGTGAAAACTTAGCTATGACTAATTGATGTTTAATCTATATTTTATAAAATGGAAAAAAAGCTGCTTTATTGAAAACAGTTGTGTGGGCTTGCTGGCAGAAGGAACTGCTATGTTATGTTATGAAATAATCAGAGAAAAAATTCTCTAATGCTCTTTTCATAACACTTAAAGGAGGTATTCTAATATCACAGAAACCTTGGGGGAAGGTTGCAGACAAAAAGCAACATAATTAAGTTTCAGTTAAAGGTCTGCCAGAAAGGGATGAAATCAATGGTACTGTTTTTCTTGGTAGACCCCATGGTGGGAGCTGAACCCTCACAGTAAACACCAGTCATGGGCAGTTGTCTGGGTGGAGGTTGTGCTTAATCAGGATTTTCAACTATTTGTTTTCAAAATTTACTAGAGATTTTTAAATGCATGCATAAAATGCTCTGGTTTTACTAATGGAAATTCAATGACATTTTCACTGAACTCCAGTTATTTCTCATATTTGTTTCCTTGCCTATCAGAAACAAACAAACAAAAGCTTTATTTAAATTTGAATTATCCTTGGTTTTTGATTTAGCTGAGGTTATTATGTCCACTGCATCAAATCCAGATTTGTTCATTGATATTTAACATTTTCCGTTTTAGCACTTTACGCCAAGCATTAATTCAGCCTTTCCAAATAATTTGGGGAGGAATAGGTGGACATTAGACTCAAGGAGGTTTCCAGCAGGAGGCCTGCAAAAGTATGGGCCAAAGAAATTGTTCAGTAAGGTTATTTGTTTGCAGATCATTAGGACAAAAACCTACAGATCTTTCTTCTCCTTGAAAGATCTCTTTTGTTTTCATTTGAAAACAAAAACAAAAACAAAACAAAAAGCACACAACCACAAAAATGGGAAAAGAAAAGAGGCCAAGTTCCCTGACAATTCTGAATGTAGGAAACAGCACCAGTGTTTGGATGGGCCCTGAGCAGTGGCGCAGACACCCTTAAGTGGTGAGGGTACTTTGGATGAGTGGAAGAAGAAGGACTAACAGGGCATGATCATAAAAAATGCTAATGTTTATTCGAATAGAGTGTTCAAAAAGAAAACTAGTTGGAAAATTTTTCTATGCTTGGCTAATGCTGTGCCGCTCTAACAATTCTATCATTTCAACAGCAGACAGAAATTCACAGAAATTTTGAACCAGACATTTTTCCTGAGTGCATTTACAAAACATCCCCTGGAGTGGTCACATTTAAAGATACTCTTGCAAAAGGAGAGAAAACTAAATATCACTACACATTGCAAATATTGCTAATGAAGTACATGTACTTTCAAAATTTAACTTAGAGTGTTTTAGGTTGAGAAGAAATTTGGACAGAAAGGTAGGAAATTAAATCAACATATTATAATTATAACTATAATTAATATTATAGTTACAATAATATTAATTACAGTTATAATTATAATTATAATATTAACATAAGCAGACTGGAGTGACCAGGAACCAGAAGATGAAAATAGAAGATAAATGGCCTGTTCCTAAATCCTTCATCTCATTTAGCTACTGATTGTCCCAATAAGCTAGAATGATGAGATTGGTATTTAATATAAGAAACATGAAGTAGCAATATATATATTATAATATAATATGCATCTTAAAAATTCACATGTGTTATATGCATATCTTCGTAGTTTATATGTGATATATTTCTACATATATACATTTAAATGTATTTTTAGTTAAAGGTTTTCCTCTTCTACCTGAATCATTTTCTGTCATTCAAACAAATCCACATGAAATAACTTGTCCAGATTTTTGTACAGAATGTCTCCTGAACCATAGCTGTCATCACAGTCTGCAGGTCAAAAGTCTATAACCCGTGTGAACCTTGCTCATTAGAAAGTGCTGCTCACAGTTACTGCTCTTGACCCTGGCACTGAAGTTTTCTTCTCCCACTGTCTGCAGACACAGTTCTTTGAGTTCCCGCCATGACATTTGCAGTCCACACTGATCGCTGGAGCCTACCCGACTCCTTTGCTCTAAACTCTGGGCATGTGCCAGTAATAACCTCCAAGGAGTGATTCCCTTTACTCTACATACATTAGATAACATATAGAGGAATTGGAAAGGCATTAGAAAATTTCATTAGCTCCAGCCTCTTTTTTTTTTCTTTTCCTTTTTGGAATGGAAAACAAATGGTGTGAATGCATACTGTCCAAAAAAAAAAAAAAAAGGAGAGAAATTAAGGCCACTGACCTAACACCCTAAGATGCAGCATCACAGCTTATTTGGGATATGACAGGGAAGAAGATGAAAATCAGTTAGTTTATGTGTCATGAAACAGTGAAATCTCAGACACATTTGTAATATTAAAATTACCGTAGAAATGAAAGCCTGCATTTGTATCTCATTACTTCCCTCTATAGATTTCCAACTAATTTATGCTAATATTTAAATTTCACATTTTCACTGAAGCTGATAATAATTATCAAAATAACAAACTAAGGTATCTTAGGCACTGGCTATGTGTCAAGCATCATCCTGAGTGTTTTATAGATGTTTTCTCTTTTTTCTTCACAACAACCCTATGAGGTAAGACATTTTCCTTCATTTTGAAGATGAAGAAGCTGAGGCTTTGAGAGGTTAAGTCAAGTGTCAAAGTCAGAAACACATGACCATCTCACTCCCAGGTGTGGGCTATTAAATGCTACATTATTTTGCTTATGTTTTCATATCATAATAATTTAAATAAGGCACAAGAAGGGTTAAATAAGGGACACAAAGCAAGTTTTAAAGGTGTCACATTTGGCACTGTTGTATCCGCAATGATAATGAGTAATGCTAACAGCTTTCCTGTACAGCTTCTTATTAAAATCTGATGAAAGTAGAGATATCTTAATTCTACATTTGATTCAGCAACAGTGGAATTACTTTTTATCTAGGTACCTTAAACAACTTCAAAATTGTATCTGTGTGTATTATAAAGTGTTTTCATCTTCTTTTGTAATCAATTACAATCAAATTACAATCTTTCAGATTCAGATATCTTTGGAATCAGATTCTTCCAATATTTATTGCATATCTATTATGCACAGACCCACTAGCTTCTTAACTACTAAGAAAATATTCACAAAGACCTATATCTTTTGAGGAACTCCTTAACTCATCACTAAACTACTCAATAAGTAAATGGTCAGATTATTTAAAAATACACTTTGCCAAAAGATGCATAAAGTCAGCTAAGCACTTGTGAAGATTCCCAACATCTGCAGTGAAATGAAAATTAAAACTCAGATGTCCCTCCAACCCCAAAATAGCTGCTTTATTTATTTATTTCCAAATGTAGTTGGGAATGTGAGAAACTGAAAAGCTCCTTCACAGTTGGTGGAAATTCAAAATGGCAGAGCCTCATTGGAAAATAGCTCAGCAGACACGTCACCAAACTCAGTGTGGTCACTTCTTGTTATGTAATCAAGGGAAATAGAAACATGCCTACAGGCTTGTAACCAGATGCTCAAGGCAGCTTCCCTCATGATGGCATCAAACTGGAGACAACCTCCACTACTATCAAGAATTCACAGAAAAAGCAATTGTGGTATGTCTATAAATAGAATACTCAGCAATAAACAAAGAAAAACCCTGACACGTAGATAAATAGATAAAGAGAGAAAACAGTCATTGATGCATGCCACTACAATCTCAAAAACATTATGGAAAAAGGCAGAAACCAGACATCATAAATTCTATAGTACTATATGGTTCATGTAAATGAAATTCTAGAATAGACACAGCCATAGTGATGGAAAACAGATCAATGGTCACCTGGACTGGGGGTGGGGAGAGGCGGTCCATGGCACAGGGACAGGAGGAAATTCGAGGGTGATGAAAAAATTCATTCCTTAGCCACTGCATCCGCCTGCTTTTGGCATGAGGCCAGACTCAGGCTCTCTATTCATTCCTGCTAGAGATTCACATGTCAGAGACCTCAGCTCTGCATTCCATCCATTTTTCTCTCAGTCTCCTTTCTTGCTATTTACACATCGCATGTCTCCTATGCTTGCACTTGTTGATTGAGAGGAACACGAGGGTCCTAAAATGAGTGTAAATCCATTAATTAAGCAATAGACAAATTTTTAATTCAATGTTTTTTAAGAAGGCAAATTGACAATTATCTGATGTGAAGCAGAAGATAGTTTATTATAATAATTCTGTAAGGTTAATAAAACTAACAATGTCAATTGTTTTCTGTAACATTAACAATTAACACCTTTAATTTCATTTGGTTTGTAACAATAAAGCAAAAGTTACAAAGGTTTTTTTTTTTTTTAAAATCTTAAACGTAAGATTGTTTTAAAATGATATACTATTAAATGAATAGAATTTTTTAAAAAGTAACCTATGGTCTTACCATGGGAGGAGAGGGTAGAGGGTCCCATACGGACCCTTATATCAGGAGACACAGTGAAAGCAGAGTTTAATTGTGGATACACCAAGCATATCTTTATCTAAGTGACAGAGTTTCTATGTTATTTCCAGGTAGGAAGAAGAAGTCTAACAGATATAGACTGGGGGCCAAAATATTGGTATTTCTTCAAAGAAATGTGTTTACTGGGAGTGAGGCATGTGAAAAAAAAGAAAAAAAAATTCTTTGAAATTATAGTAGCTCTGAAAATTTTCACTAAAATGGTTTTCTCTTCCTTTGCAAGTTTTTGCAGTTACCTGTGGAGAGGTGCCTAAGCTAGAGGGTACAGCCAGTTCCATGGCTGAATAATGGGCCTGCTTGGGTAGGTGGCCACAATGCAGGCAGAACAGCTGATGAGTAGTAGAACTGGAGAGAGGGTTAAAAATATACATGTCATGAAAGAAAGGATAGCTAGAAGTTCACTTAATTTGGGATACTTCAAGCAAAAAAGAGATGTAAATTTCTATCTATGTGTGTAAATATCTGATTCTTTATGTGCAGAAATTTGCAATATAAATGGTAGTTAGGCTCTAAGTGAACCAAATAAAAAACTACTACATATTGGTCAATGAAAGTAAATGTGCAATTGCTTACTCTAGAGTTTGTTAATTAATGTATTCATGGTCAATCTCTCTTCTAGAAAGATGGAGGGAACTATGCTATTCACTGTGATATTGAGAAGTTTAGCTTTAACTTTTTTCCATATCCAAGTAAAATTTCTTACTAATTCAATATTTTATTTGTTTGCAAATTAACTTGGCAAAATAAGTCACATATGAATGATTTTGTGTTATTCACATATGTTCTAACAAAATGAAGTTGTAAAATGTGCAGAATTTCAATTCAATTCTTGGGTTGAAAATTTTATGTATAAATTATCTTTTTATTTTCGAGATCGGGTCTCACTCTATGACCCATGCTGGAGTCAGCGGTGCCATCATAGTTCACTGCAGCCTCGACCTCCTAGGTTTGAGCAATCCTACTGCCTCAGCCTCCTGAGTAGCTGGGACTACAGGTGTACACCACCATGCCTGGCTATTTTGAAAAAAATTTTTTGGCCAGGCACGGTGTCTCACATCTTTAATCTCAGCACTTTGGGAGGCTGAGGCAGGCAGATCACCTGAGGTTGGGAGTTCAAGACCAGCCTGGCCAACATGGCAAAACCCCATCTCTACTAAAAATACAAAAATTAGCCAGGCGTGGTGGCATGCACCTATAGTCCCAGCTGCTTCTCTGGAGGCTGAGGCAGGAGAATCACTTGAACCTGGGAGGCGGAAGTTGCAGTGAGCCAAAGTCGCACCACTGAACTCCAGCCTGGGTGACAGAGCGAGACTCCACCTCAAAATAAATAAAAAAGTAAATAATTTTTTAAAACATTTTTTATGAAGATGAGGGTCTCCCTATGTTGCCGAGGCTGGTCGCAAACTCCTGGGCTCAAATGATCCTTCCACCTCGGCCTCCTAAACTGTTGGAATTTTAGGCATGAGCCACAATGCCCAGCTGAAATAATTATCTTTATGCTTTTCTGTTTGAATTATTTACGATGGTAAAGAATCATAGGAATTATACACTATAGCTCTAATTCACTCAACTACTATAAAAAGACTGCAGATTATCTTAATATTGGCAATAATAATAGAAAAATACTAACACTAGAAAAATTAGTACATACTAGGCAGCATTCTAGGTGCTTTATATATTAATAGGCAATCCTTACAACAACTGTATGATGGGGGCTAATATAATTATCCCCATTTTACAAGTGAGAAAATTAAGGCTCAGAAGTCACACAAGTTATGGCAGAGCTAGGATTTCAGCACAGACAACAAGGCTCTAAAATCGATTGATCTTAAACCTATTTCATAATGCCTTGAAGTAGTATAGAAACACAGCTGAAGACATGCTTTCTTGTGAAGTTATTTTAAAACTTCAATGACTATGTACATAGCTAAAAATCCATGTAAAATCTTTATTAGATATCATACCTCCAAATAAACATACAACAATATGTGAATTCTAAACCCTTTTTGAAAACCTGCAATTTTAGGACCTAAGGGCATTCAGAAATAATAAGTGGATATAGTCAAGGTCCCTCTGTAGTGATGGTAACTATAGATAAATAACAACAACAACACTAATAATAATAACAAATATCTGACTCTAGAAGGTCATCATGGCTTGGAAGTTGCTTAAATCTCTCATTAGATTTAATGATTCATAGTGGCTGATGCTCCCATTAGGAATTGGAGCCCTTCACTCTTCCTTTGGCCTCTGCTCTCTTGCCTGCTGTGACTTGCTCCTCTGCTGCTGAGACTCCCTCATGCAACGGTATACTTGGACATGCTACAGGCTTAGAATGACATTCTCAGGTTCTGCCACACTTCGCATCAAGTCTCTTTTCTTGATTTTATCAAAATGTGTCACATAAAAAGTGGAATCTTTTTAAAACTCTGTAAAGGAAATTTCATATGGTTTCCATAGCTGCTTTTACATCTCTACTGACTTCAAAGAATATTACAGAGCAAGGGCAAAACAATTCCTCCTGATATTCATGAGCATGTGCCTTTGGCCTGCAGGTGATCATGTCGAAAGACCCCTTGCCTGGAATATGGATAATATAGATTCAAATGCTGAATTTGACCCTGTTCATGTTTGTGACCTTATGCCAGCAATCCACTTTTACAATCTTGTATTCTTCATCCATTGCATGAACTAAAATATCTTACCTTTTTTGTTAAGCTCCAAATTCCAAGTCTTTATGCTTGAGACTAATATCTCACTGCAGACATTTATTTACCCTGCTTTGTTTTCTTGTCATACTGGTTTGTCATGATTCCTCCACTCTTGAAGTTCGCGTTAAAGGTTGGAATGGACTCGTCCTATCCTATCTGTTCTTTAACCCTCTTTTGCCTTTAGGTAAAATTCTGCAAAAATTAGGAGACAATTGAAATTCCACACTGTGTCTAACCATTCTTATATTCCCCTGAATGCAATGAGCTGTGTCATCCCTTGGGCGTTGTTAGTAATTATAGTACATCTCTGAAGAACAATTGCTTTGTCGTGGAGCTATTTTTATATCTGGATATTCTACAACTAGATTGGGAGCTTTGAAAACTAGAGATATGACGTATTAATGTTTTCAATCACCCACAATATGTAGGATATATCTTTTCTAGCAGACTGGAAGTGATTTTTTTATACTGGCTTTAAAACAATGAGACTTGTCACAAATGAATAACATTGCTTCTATTTAACAAGATTACAGAAGACATACAATATAAACATTATTACAGCTATAGATCATCTATACACAGAAAATAGAGAAATTTCTATTCCAAACTTAAGTTTTTGGAAGATGTGGAATTGAGCATGAAGGAGGAGGAACTGGATTGAGTAAAGAATAAAAATTTATATTCACATACTCTACTCCAAGGGATCCTTTTTGTGATGCATGGTGTTGATCAATATTAGATCTGAGAAAAGAAGGGGAAGGGAGATTTAAGAAATTATAATTGCTGCCAGGCGCGGTGGCTCGCACCTGTAATCCCAGCACTTTGGGAAGCCGAGGCGGGCGGATCATGAGGTCAAGAGATTAAAACTATCCTGACCAACATGGTGAAACCCCGTCTCTTCTAAAAATACAAAAATTAGCTTGAGGGGGTTGCGGGGGTGGCGCGTGCCTGTAGTCCCAGCTACTCGGGAGGCTGAGACAAAAGAATCGCTCGAACCCAGGAAGCGGAAGTTGAGGTGGCACGAGATGGTGCCATTGCCCTCCAGCCTGGCAACAGAGCAAGACTCCGTCTCAAAAGAAAAGAAAGAAATTGTAATTGCATGATTCATTCGATGAATTTCTGATCGAAAGCAAAAGAAAGTGATAACACCAGAAACATTAAAGCATCAGGTGGTTCTAGAATCTGAATTTTCATGCCCCCCAAATTCCTATGTTAAAATCCTTCCCCCTAAGGTGATGATATTGGGAAGTGAGGCCTTTTGAGAAGCGGACAGAGCCCTCGTGAATGGATTTTGTAAGGGAATTAGCACCCTTATAAAAGAGACCTCAGAGAGTTAGTTCACTGCTTCCACTATGTGTAGTGTGGACTTAGCAAGAGACTCATCTATAAACCAGGAAGTGGGCTCTCACCAGAGGCTGAATCTGCCAGTACTCTGGTCTTTGACTTCTCAGTCTCCAGAACTGTGAGAAATAAATGTTCATTGTTTATAATTCATCCATTTCATGGTATTTTGTTATAGCAGCAAACTGACTTAAGACAGATGGAGATGATGTCTTGCTTAGTCCTTCATTAGGCTCTAGGTAAGCTATAGTAGAAGGTGAAATCCTGACTGATTGAAAATATATGCAGAGGTGAAATTACTTGTGCATAGAATAAAGGAAAGATAACTTATCCCTTGCAAAAATCAGGGAGGAGACCATAATTACACAGTCAGGATATGTGGTAGATTATAAATAATAAATACATTCAAGATGGCTCTATAAGTTATATACTTATTAATTCAAATTGTGGGAGTAAAGGATTATGATATCAGATTTGGGAGTGAGCAAACCGGGACATCCTTGGGGAATAACTAGATTTCTTTTTTAAAGGCACTAAAACCAAAGTAAGCATGTGGTTTTTATCAAACTGCTGACTGAGGTATAAAAAATCTGAATAAAATATGAGCAAAAGATATGTGTTTTCTATTTCCCCCCACCCAAATATAATATTTGAAACTACTGAAACTTTAAAATGATGTTTAATCCATAACATAGAAGGTATGTCTCCTAAATGATAAGAAAAGAAGCATGTTTTATTTACATTTTGAAGTTGATTTTATTGCTGTTTATGTCAATGAAATTAAATATTTGTTTATAGTGACAATTCCTGCAAGATGAAAACTGAATCATATTTAAAATAATATAGGAGGTAAAATAAAGGATATTGAAGGTGAGATTCAAGACAAGCAGTTTGCGGCCGGGCGTGGTGACTCATTCCTGTGTTTCCAGCACTTTGGGAGGCCGAGGCAGGTGGATCACCTGAGGTCAGAAGTTCAACATGGTGAAACCCCGCCTCTACTAAAAATACAAAAATTAGCCAGGCATGGTGGTGGGCCCCTGTATTCCCAACTGCTCGGGAGGCTGAGGCAGGAGTATTGCTTGAACCTGGAAGGCGGAGGTTGCAGGGAGCCAAGAACGCACCATTGCTCTCTAGCCTGGGCAACAAGAGCAAAACTCTGTCTCCAAAAAAAAAAAAAAAAAAAAACTATTGCATGCACTTTGCACTTCTGTTTTTACACTGTGTGAACTTGGGACAAAGTTTAATCTTTCTAGGTTCAACTTTCTTAAATACAAAAGAACACATGACTGGTTTTATGATTCAGTCCTTTGGAAGTGACTCAGAAGCAAAAAAAAAACAAGAAAAGAGATACAGGAAAAAATGTAAGAAAATAAATTAAATGGAGATTCTGTGTGGCCTGATACTCCTTGGAATAGAACAACTGAAGAAACAACCAGATACATAGGAAATCGGAGTGGAGCATCAGCACTAGAGAGAGAACATCAGGAAAGAGAGAGTTGGCCTTGCCTAGGCATCGGGTGCTAAGTCTGAATAAATTCTTGAAAGTTTAACACCAAACTCCATGCATCTCAAGAGTTCACATATTAACTTGGACAAAAGAAGGAGCTGCTATAATTTGCAAGCTAGGTAAAGGTTCTTTGTCTTGAAATCATCCAAGAATTTCCTATACATTACTTACCCACTAACTGCTTACAGTATTTTTTTAAAAAATTATTTAGGTTTTGATCTGGTATTATATTCACATTGTTCACAGTTCAAACATGTAAGTGTTGCACATATCAAGGTATGGTTAGTATCCCTCTAAACCCTGTGCCAGCCACCTGATTCACCTGCAGTAAATAATTAGCATTACAAGTTCTTTGTATGTATTTCCAGATATTCGATGCATATACAAGCATGTGATTCCATCGTGCTTCTGTTTATCCACCTATCTGCCCTTGATTCCATCCATTCATTCATTCATCCACTCTCTTTCTCTTTTCTTTTCACCAGTCCTCACACCACACACACACTTTTTCCAAACCATACACACTGCTGTGCGTTTATGGCTTCCTACTTAATATACTTTAGTGAGACTTCCATATTATTGTCTAAAAATATGCTTTTTAAAATTGTTGTATAGTCTAATTTTTGTACAGATCTATAAAAGACCCCTATTGTTTGACAATTAAATTGTTTATACTCTTTTTCTATTAGGAATTCTGAAATATTAACTTCACTTGTTCATTATTTTGAAGGTGTACCATTGTATCTAGAGGATAAATTCCTAGAAGTGAACTTCCACTGGCAATGTACAAAATTGTGTTTTATATCATTTACCAAATATTGGCTGCCAATTGTGTTTTATATCATTTACCAAATATTGACTGCCACAAATGTAGATCTTTTGACCGTTGGTAGGAAAAATGTTATATCGATAAACTTTTAATTTATATTTAACATATTGTGTTTTCAGCCTAACACATTTTCAAACATTTGATAATATTTCCTTTGCTGTGCTTAGTGGGATCATACCGTCATCTTTCAGCTAGCCCTTTGGCTATCTATGAGTGGCAAATATTATATCCAAGTGTTTGTGTTACTTACAATGGGTTTTACCATGCAGGAGGTTAATTTTTAGGAACATAATTTCATGTCCTTCTTATAAACTTATCTACAGTTTGATTGAATATTTTATGTTTTTGTTTTCTGTATATAACCATCCATCCACTAGGGATTCATTCCAGTGAGTAGTATGAGATGTAGTACATTTTTTCTTTAAAAACTTTTATCTTTTTCTTTACCTCTGCTTTGCTTTCTTTTTTTATCATTATACTTTAAGTTCTGGGGTACATGTGCAGAACATGCAGGTTTGTTACATAGGTATACATGTGCCATGGTGGTTTGCTGGACCCATCGACCCGTCATCTACATTAGGTATTTCTCCTAAGGCTATCCCTCCCCCAGCCACCCACCCCACGACAGGCCCTGGTGTGTGATGTTCCCCTCCCTGTGTCCATGTGTTCTCATTGTTCAATTCCCATTTATGAGTGAGAACATTTGATGTTTGGTTTTCTGTTCTTGTGATAGTTTGCTGAGAATGATGGTTTCCAGCTTCAACCATGTCCCTGCAAAGGACATAAAATCATCCTTCTTTATGGCTGCATAGTATTCCATGGTGTATATGTGCCACATTTTCTTTATCCAGTCTATCATTGATGGGCATTTGGGTTGCTGGTTCCAAGTCTTTGTTATTGTAAACAGTGCCACAATAAACATACATGTGCATGTATCTTTATAGTAGAATGATTTATAATCCTTTGGGTATATACCCAGTAATGGGATTGCTGGATCAAATGGTATTTCTAGTTCTAGATCCTTGTGGATTTCTCACTATTGTCTCCTATGTTCCTGTTAGTTTTTACAGAAGTGGTATCTTTTCCTTTCCCCTCAAGTTTTCACCTTATTTCTGGGATTTTTTTCTTTCTTTAAAAAACGTGTTTTGTTGGCCTCACTTTCAGTTCCTCTAGTTATCTTGCTATCTCTCCATGTTTCTTATTTTTGCTGTTTTTTCCAATTGAAAAAATATTTTGACTGTATTTTTGATTACTATTCTCATCTTTTCTATGGAAAGACTTTGTATTGCAGACACTTAATCTGTTATTTTTCATTCCATTCCCTTCTTCTCATGTAGTATGTTTGCAAAGTCTGTGCTATTCCTCTTTCATTATACGTCATGGAAGGAGATAAATGCTCCTTCCCGCAGCAACTATTTGCAAGTGATTTTTTTTGGTAGTTGTCTGGACATGTTCCAAGCTAATTGGAGTTTTGATTGTTATTGTTTGTTTGTTTTCGTAGATCTACTTTTTTTTTGGTCTGAGTTTGATCATGCATTCCTTCTTCCTACTTAAACAAGATAAACACCTCATTACAAAACCAAACCCAGAATACAAAGATTCTCTTTTACTGTTTTAGAGAAAGTGTACATTTCATATAAATGGCTGCTTTCTTTATTTTCTTTTCTTTTTTAAAAAAAATCAGTCCTCACTTGCTTCTGCCTCCCTTGTTTCTTAGGACCGACCATCTAAATGGTAACCTAGTGTTTTTTTAAGTAAGTGTGTACTTCTCACCTTTAGAGGGTTGTGCTTCCTTTGTCTTTGCTGGGGATCCATTAAATCTGAGTCTTCTCTACTGGTCAATTAGCTTCACTTTTTCCTGTATGCTAGCTTCATCTGTGTTTCCGTGGTAGCTATTCCATCTGTTTTAGTGTCTGGCTTCCCAGCTGTCTCCTTATTTTATCGAAAAGGGATTTTTTTCTTTTTGATGAGTTTTTTTTTTTTTTTTGACCTCTGAGATGAGATAATAGAAAACTAAATTTTTGCCTCCATGTTCGAGCCCAAAGAAGCTCTTTATCACTTCTTAATTAAATTTGCCAAGTAACATATCCCTGTGTTTCAGAAAATTGTACCAATATTTAACAATATGCCTTAAAATTAATTGCATGGAGTATTTTATGTAATAAATCGGTCTGGATGGATGAAACTGCATGAGTAACATTTTATTATCTTCATATGTTTATTCCATATGTTATCTCAAAGTAACATTGTGACATGAATAATCCTATTTTCCTCAAGGAGAGCAACTTTGCAATGCTGAATGGTAGCAGACTCAGTATTTCGATACGGTCATTAAAATATTCAAACATAAATCCAAACCCTTAAAGCATTCTTCAACACATGATTAAATACGTAAATAAATTACAAGGTTTCCAATGAGTCACCTTTCACATTATCTTTCAAAAACAAGGGTAGAATTGTCTGTAAGGATCAAAACAGGTCACTGTTACCTATGATTTTCAAATGTCTGGTCAACTTGTCCTTGCATGATTGTAGCTCACAATAGATTCCCAGATTTCTGATATGCCAAATTGTTTCTACATAGCAATGAGCATTCATTGTAAACAATATTGTTTGAAATTACTTGTATGATGAGAATCATTTCACATGCAAAGCATTTTTGCTATTAGTAAAACAATGAATAAATGAATATTTGCCAAAAGTGACAAAAAAGGAAAACATAAACCTTCAGTACAAGCTGTGTATGAAACATAGAGACGGTCATAAATGCATAGAATGAGGCAGATGAAACGGAATTGGGATCAAGATAAATAGACCTGACTCTAGTCTTTGCAAAGCTCAGATACTGATCAAGGACACATATCCTCAGTGGAAACTGTAGGTCAGGCTTTTTTCTTTTTCGATCTTCGCTATACAGAGCCCTAGGGGTCCCACAAGAATTCTTTAGGACTTGAGAAAGAGACGGCAGGGTCAGAGATGCCCAAGAGCGGAGCTATCTTTTTAACATCATCTCTACAGACCAAATGTGTAAAATTACGCTTAAAAACTGAACCTGAAGCTTAAAAATATTTGAATAGTACTCTTTGGTATTACATTAATTAGACTACTAGAATATTCAGTGTGTTCAGCAGTGTTGCTCTTAAGCCATATCAGGTAAACAGGAAGTTCAAAGAACTTTGTGAACATCTTAGTTTTATTCCAGGGTTGTTCATGCAGCCTGCACATGTAGAGAGGGGACTGCATTTCTAAAAGTGAGAATCCATCTGTCTTCTTCGTTGTCTGACACTTTTTGACACACAAGTGTTACCTTGGTGTCTTAAAGTCATGACTTGAGAATAACAGCAGAATCAAAAGAAAGTTCAGTGAGGCTCCATCTTTTTATTTTTATTCTTTTATTGTTTCTACTGCTTTCTTCTGTGACATGTTTGAAGTCTGGAGACAATTTATCACCAATAGGATTTAAGGATGGAACCAACTGTGTCTTTTTGGCACAAGGTGATGCTCATAACATTGGACCAATTCCTAATGGTAATGTACCGGTAAGGAGTGTGCTCCACGGTGACTAGCAGAAGCCTAAAACTATGGAAATGAGGTGTCAATAGATTAGGTTTTATTTTACTAAATGAGAAACAAAATATTTCTGGGTGGTTTACCAGTCAGAATTCTCTAGAGAAACGGAACCAAAAAAATTATATATGGTATTTATACATACTTATACACATCTATATATGTATCTGCTTTTATATCTATATTTATGTAATTATCTAGAGAGAGATTTAACTGGAATTGGTCAATGTGGTGATGGTGACTCGGCAAGATACAAATCTGCAGCAGGGCTGGCAGGCTGGAGGTCCAGGGAAGAGTTGCAGTTTGAGTTCAAATCTAAAGTCCAGAGGCAGTCGGCAGTCTGCTGACAGAATTTCCTCATCGTCAGGGAAAGTCAGTCTTAATTATAAAAGCCTTCAACTGATTGGATAAGGCTCTCCACATTATGGAGGGTAATCTGTTTTATTCAAAGCCTACTGGTTTCAGTGTTAATCTCATTTATAAGAATTTCTTCACAGAAACATGTTTGACCAAATATCCGGGTACCATGGCCTAGCCAAGTTCACACATAAAATTAGTCGTCACGGGTGGGCAATTGAGGGTTGTTATGGCAGCTATGCACTATCAGCAGGGACCTAAGGTCTTTCAGTATTTTTTTTTTTTTTTTAATTTATATGGGGTCTTGCTATGTTTCCTAGGCTGGTCTCAAACTCCTGAGCTCAAGTGATCTTCCACCTCATCCTTCCAAATTGTTGAGATGACAGTTGTGAACCACGGTGCGTGGCCCTTTCAATATTTTTGTTCCATCAGTTTTAATACCATGCCTTTTGCCTTCTAGGCTGCCTCATGGTCACAAAATGGCTTCTAATATTCATGCAACACAGCTATGATTCCAGCCAGGGAGAAAGGGAAAAGCAAAATGAATGCTGCTGGTAAAAACTGCCTCTGCTCCTTTTGAGCTTTCCTGGATGCCACAAGTTACCTGGCATCTCATTGATCATATCTATTTTACATGGTCACCTCTACCTGCGAAACAGCCTGGAAAACAGATTTTAGTAGATATAATGCAACTCCCAACAAAACTGTGATTTTGCTAGAACAATGGAAGAGTAGCATGTGTATTAGGCAACTAGCAACCTATACCACAGGAGCTGATTTATAATGTGCACTTATTTTGTGCCAGGCACTGTGTTGAGCATTTCATATATAGTATCTCAAGTGCTCTTCACAACAACTCTATGAAATGGAAATAATTATTATCATCCTCACAGTTAGAAAAGCTTAGGCTTGAAAACTTAAACAATTTGGTCCAAGCCAAACATATTAAAGAGGCACACCTGGAAACTGGCCTTAGGACTTCTGACAGTTCTGCCTTGCTTTATTGCTGCCATTTCTTTTCAGACAATTGGCGATGGCTCTTCAGCTCTGTGGTTCTGAGTGCTTACAGACACACGCCCTCTGCTGTCTTCAAACTCCAAACCACAGGCTCAAAAAAACCCTTCTGCACCTTCCAACTGCGTATAAAATATGAACCTGAGCAATTGTGCATCAAATATTCACTTACCTTAAGGGTATAAAATCAAATTTCTTCTATTTCTTTCTTTTCTTTCTTTTTTTTTTTTTTTTTTTTTTTTTGAGACAGAGTCTCTCACTGTCATTGTCGCCTGGGCCAGAGTGCAATGGTGCGATCTTGGCTCACTGCAACCTCCGACTCCCAAGTTCAAGTGTTTCTCCTGCCCCGGCCTCCTGAGTAGCTGGGATTACAGGCACCCACCACCATGCCTGGCTAATTTTTGTATTTTTAGTAGAGATGGGTTTTCACTATGTTGGCCAGGCTGGTCTCAAACTCCTAACCTCATGATCTGCCCGCCTTGGCCTCCCAAAGTGCTGGGATTACAGATGTGAGCCACCGCATCAGGCCAATTTCTTCTATTTCTTATCTCAAATTATTTCTATTGAATGAAAAATGACCCACATATGTTATTTCTGCAATATTCAAAAATATCAAACACATTGTTGTTTTAAATGCAGTTTTCATGCACGGAATCCACCTGCCTGGCCTTCTTCTGTTATGTAAACAAGTATCATTTTGTACTTGCGTGTCTAAGCCATTTTTTCCCAAGTGATTCAAGCCACTGAGAAAATTGATGGCTCTGAGGTTTTCTTTCTGGCTTTATTGAGGTATAATTAGCAAACAAAAATTGTATATATTCAAGTTGCACAATATATTTTGATATATGTATACATCGTGAAATAATTACCACAATCAAGCAAATTAACATATCAATCATCTCACATAGTTACTTTTAAATTTTGTGGTGAGAATTCTTAAGATCTACTTTCTTAGCAAGTTTCAAGTATACAATATGTTGTTATTATTATTGATAGTAACCATGCTGTACTTATTTACTCATCATAATTACAATGTCGTTAGGCTTCTATCTTCAGCTCAGCCAATGCGTTTGTCCCGCTTA
This sequence comes from Chlorocebus sabaeus, assembly GCF_047675955.1. NCBI lineage: Eukaryota > Metazoa > Chordata > Mammalia > Primates > Cercopithecidae > Chlorocebus > Chlorocebus sabaeus. The sequence goes on from NC_132906.1 coordinate 85,590,830, forward strand.
GAGTGTCCTTGATGCAAATCTAGGCTGACTTTTGTCTTGTGACAACAGGAAAGTCACAATTGCCCTCAGAGTAAGGTTCAACAAGTTGGTCCCAAGAGCCCACAGTGGAGTTCCTATATGTAGCCCAGAAGACCACTCACCTGGGTAGCAGATTGCACTATTTTCATTCATCTTTTTGCAGATTTTGTTTTTCCACCGAACTAACATTGAAACCTCTGGCCTTGATTCATCTCCCATTAGTGCTACTCATCCTTGTTTAACTTTGCCACTTTGCTGCCCCAAGGTCCACCAGCCAATGCCACCAGATTGGAAAGTGAATGCCAATCACAGCAGTTCCAACAGGTAGCCATCCATGCTACGGCCTCCTGAAAGTCAATTGTGTCAATTGTGTCCAAAGGACATAAACCTAATTCCCCATTGGTTTTTCCCAGAGGCTTCTGAGGCTTCACGTAATTAACCTCTAGATAGATGGCAGATAGTGGCTGTGTCTTACAACAGTCTTTTCCTCACATGAGCTCCTTACTTCCTGAATGACCCTCCCTGTCTTTAATGCAGACCAAACCTTCTTCCCAGATGCTGAGCAGAAACTCAACCCCTGTTACACAACACACCCAGCTACTCAACCTTCTCCACATAGAAGCATTTTAATAGCCATCCTGATTCTTTTTGTCTCTGTGATGGAAAGGTGGAAGAGCCACTAGAACCCTGAGAGGCTGAATTCGTTTCCAGGTGTTAATGCTGCCACAGGTTCAAAGGGAGGTGCGCGGGAGAGGTGCTTTCAATTAAATTCACAGAGCCATTAAACATGGTGGGACTTGTTTCTAAATCTATCTATTGGACATCTGACCTTAGCACATGGGGCTGTAACAATACAGAAAACCAGGAATTTATTTACCCTTAACTTGCCCCCTTTTTCTTCATTTTACATTGTAATAATAGCAATTATTATCTCATGTCCAAATCCAAGAAAGAGAGAGAAAGATGAATCCAAGAACAACTCCTCACAAAGGTACAGGAACAGTTCCATATTGTGTAAGTTGGAACATTCCTTGGATGCCTTCCCTAGGATTTTCTATAGCAGAAGCCTTCCAGCCTTCCCTCAAATGGTAGCCTACACAAAGCTCTCTCTCCATGCCAGCTACACAGGAAGAAAACTAAAAAAAGAGATAACAAGAAATCTCATAGGATCATAAGAAAGGTTCTCAATCTCATAAGAAAGTTTCTTTCCCTTGGCCCTTTGGTTTGATACTAACTGTGTGCCCTTGAATTTGATATGCAAATTCTGGTGCCTCACAGAGTAAACAATAAACGTTTAATATTAGCAATATTTTTATTTTAGATGTTTTAAATCTTCTGGTTTGGTAAGCACTGATGTTAAAATGTTCTCTTTCATCTGAACAGATTAATATTAACTTCTTATATAGCAGAATAGCATCTCATTTTAAAAGATAAACTGTCGGTCAGGTGCGGTGGCTCATGCCTGTAATCTCAGCACTTTGGGAGGCCGAGGTGGGGGATCACCTGGGGTCAGAAGTTCGAGATTAGCCTAGACAAGACGGTGAAACTTTGTCTCTACTAAAAATGCAAAAATTAGCCAGGCATGGTGGCGTACACGTGTAATCTCAGGTACTCAGTAGACTGAGGCAGTAGAATCCCTTGAATCCAGGAGGCGGAGGTTGCAGTGAGCCGAGATCATGCCATTGTACTCCAGTCGGGGTGACAAGAGAGAAATTCTGTCTCAAAATTCAAAAAGAGAACTCCCCCCCGCCAAAAAAGAAAGAAACTGCCTTTTTCTCATAACTGTATTGTATCTAAAGAGGATTTAAACTTGAGGCAGACAAGAACTCAGCCACACTGAGAGAGGGTTGCAGAGAAAGCCAGGACTCAACTTGGGAGAGGCTGGGCTAATGGACAGTGTGTAGGGTTGGTTCTGTGATAGAGTTTGGACTCACATGCACACCTTGCGATACCAACGTAGTGGTTTGGGGAGGACAGTCAGAGGTAAAGATTAATTTGTGTGTGTGTGTGTGTGTGTGTATGTGTGTGTGTATGTGAGAGAGAGAGAGAGAGAGAGAGAGAGAGAGATTTACTGCAAGATTCATCCTGAAAAGGAACAGGAGAGCAGATAAAATGTAAACATAGATGACACAAGGCGTTTAAAGATAGTCATCTCGTTGTCTCATCAGACACTGTATTACTCAATTCTCACACTGTTATAAAGACATACCTGAGTTTAATTGGCTCATGGTTCTACAGACTGTTCAGGCTTCTGCTTCTGGCGAGGCGTCAGGAAACTTACAATCATGGTGGAAGGCAAAGGGGAAGCAGGCACAGTCTTCACATGACCAGAGCAACAGAGAGAGAGGAAGAAGAGTGGGAAGCGCTACACACTTTCATATAACCAGACCTCATGAGAACTTACTATCACAAGAAGGGCGAAATCTGTCCTCATGATCCAATCACCTCCCACCAGGTCCCTCCTTCAACATTAAGGTTTACAATTCGACATGAGATTTGCGTGAGGACACAGAGCCAACCTCTGTCATTCCGCTGCTTCCCTCCTCCCAAATCTCATATCCTTGTCAAATTTCAGAACACAATCGTGCCTTCCCAAAAGTTTCCCTCACGGCCCCTTCTCTAACATTGAGGATTACAATTCAACGTGAAATTTAGGAGGGAACATACAGCTAAACCGTATCAGTCACCATACCTTCCAAATTCCCAACCCCATAAATACGGTCAGAAACCTGCCAATACCTAATTAACCAAATTCAAGTTAATATGTAGGACTGAGTTTATAACCTCCACTATTCGGGGATATTTAAGTTCCCTTTTACAAATGAAATAGACTCCCTAAAAATCACCCTTCCTATTTTTTCATAAATATGTTTCTTGATAATAAGATTTAGTTGTTCCTTTTCAGAATATTTCTGCAAAAGAAGAGAGTTGGGAACTTGGATCAGCATTTCCTAAACTCAGTTTCTGAGAACACTAGTAGATATGTGAGCTCAACAAATATTCATACTAAAAATTAAACTGTAGCTATTTTGCAAAATGCTAGCTTTGCAAATGAGGCAAGCTTCTTCACATCATCACACCCTGAAATCACTAATAGGATAAATTGTGTTGTGAGGGACGTTGTATCATTTCACAAAAGTGAACAGGAGAAGACTTTAGCTCAGAGAGGCCATTTTATTTTTTCACCAAGTATTTTAAGTGACTGCACAATGTCTTTTGTCTTCAACTAGAGGCAACACAGCAGGGTGATTAAGAAGACACAAATCCTGCAGCCAGTGTGTCTAAGTTCAAATCCCAGCTCTACCACTCTCTAGTTGTGCTATCTTGAGCAATCACTTTCTCTCTCTCTCTCTCTCTTTCTCCCGACACATCCACACACACTTTCACTTATCCCTCAGTTTTCTTATTGATAAAATGGGGATGAAAATACTACCAACTTCATGGGGTCACTGTGAAAACTAAATGAAATGAAGTTCACAAAGCAGAAGAGTCTGACACATAATAAATGATAAGTAAGCTATAGTTTATAGATAAAAACAAATTACATAGAGAACAATATTTGTGTAAAATACAAATTAAGTACAATATTTCCCTTTATTTGTGCTGGTTAGACATTTGAATCTTTACTGAGTTTTGGAATTGCACATTTTATTCCACACCAAGTGAGAAAAATGTAAATATGAAGGGGAAAGAAAAAATAAATTCTAGTTATGTCTTAGAGAAATGATGGGACTACGGCATTTTGGGGATGGACAAGAGTGAATATGCATTAATGGCGTGGAGGTGGAGGCGGAGGCTTGAACAGCTCTAGTCCCTGGGCAGGTCCTGTGTAGGAATATGAGTTAGGCAGTATTATCGTAACTATTTCCAAGGTGAGCACTTTGAAAAAGAGAGAAGCTAGGTTATCTGAGCATAAACATCAACTAGTTGACAAAATTGAGATCTGAGCACAGGTATTCCATGCTCTGAAATTCACTTTACTAATCGTTACATTTTTAGTTTATTCTTATAGCAACATCTCAAGCAATTGGTTTTATCTACACAAGTTGTCAATGAAAAACTTGTTGGCACAGATGAAATAATTCCCTCAAGGACTCAGAAATCTGGAAATCTATTCCTTTTACTCTCTTCACATCTTCTTCCCCCTACCTCCTGCTAAGTAACAATAATTGTCTGCAGCTGGTCATGAAAATTCAGTTCTAGAATTTACAATGTATCTTTAATTTTAGGCACACATGTCTTGTTTTGCGACAAAATTTTACAATAGAGTAATTGGAATTTAGATTCTAAACTGCTGTTTGTCACGTTTAATGGATATTTTGGTTGTTTCCACATTGTGGGGATGTGAGGGTGATGTTATGGTACTCTTGGGGGTTTTGAGTGTTACCAAAAGCTATACAAAAATGGGGCTAGTGAAAGCTGTTTTTGGAGGTGCTGAAATAATTTCAATGGGAAAATGGTCCAGGCCTCAGATATTGAAGAAATACCTGGAATGCCATTCATTCACTTGAGTGCTCCTCCCCACACTGAACGTCAGCTGAAATAAGAAGCCACGTGGTGTGTTTGATTTTTGTATGCATGTTAGTGCTCACATTGTTCCAAGTGATCTGAGGGGGCATGAGCGTGGGCTATGATTGATTGATTGATTGATTTTAGTGCTTCCAATTTCTCTATGAGAAGAAGGACTGACCTGGTGACAAGAGGGAGTTTATAGTGTTGCATATTGCTTATCGGCACAATTTCCCTGCATGAGCATAGCTCTGTTCCAGGACCCTCGTTCAGTCTCTTCTCTAGTGATGCCTAGTGTTACATCTCCACCCCGTGTCTCTGCCCTGAGTCCATGTGTCTGACTGCCCACTCAGTGACTTCACTTGGACGTCATGTAGAAGCCTCTGAGTTCACTTGTACAAAGCAGAACAACTTATTTTTCCCAACAGTTGTACAAACTTTTCCTTCCCCAACCGTCTGTGTTTCAGCAAATGATGTCGCAGTTCACTGCATTGCTCAAGCCAAATTCACATCACGTGTAGCATCCATCAGGCTTCCTTTTCTTAACATTGTTTCCACACTGAGGGGATGTGAGGGTAATGCTATGGTACTTTTGGGTGAACTTTTACTTTTTGTAGTGCTTCCAATTTCTCTGTGACATCAAAGACTGACTTGGTGAGGAATGGGAATGACATATTAATAATGTGTCATTGATTAGTCAATGTGATCAATATTACCTTCACAATGTAGCACAAATTCATTCACTTCTTGCCATTTCTGCTGTTATTACCTTACTCCAAAGCATCACCATCCAACCAAAGAACCTCACCTGGTTTACTGCATCGTACTCAGCCTAGTCTCTTTGCTTCTATTTTATTACCCAACATCCCATTCTCCAGACAGCTATCACAATTATGCATAGCTTTGATCAGAGTCGAGAAAAGGCCATGGGACCTGACTCACTTACTGTTTAGACTATTGATCCATTGGAGTGACACAGGTTATTAGGAGAGAGCTTCCCTAAGGAGCAGGCAGAACTCTTCTGGAATGATGTTTCTCCTATATGGAGAAGTTAATCGGGTTTAAGCTTTAAAAGCTGTTGGATGAAAAGATGTATTTATCACACATCACACCCTAACCACAGGACTGTGCCCATGCAATGTGATCAACATAAGTACAGCAGAAGTCTCACAGCTCAGCTATCCTCTACCCTCACTTTACAGTGGGAGAATAAATGAATTAAATCCAAAGATTGAATCTGCTACTTTCTGCAGGGCCAGAAGCCACCCTTGAGAATCCCTGCTTTATATATTGCTAAAATGCCACACCGTAGCCATTGTGTTCTCTGCATCAAGGGAAGAAATGCTCTGACAGAGGTCAAAGGACAAAATAGAGTTCTCTAATCCGCAGACAGGCAACAGAAGAAGGTATTTGGTCCTTTTCTGGAGGAGATAAGTTATATACATGGAACATAATAGATGTCGAATTGCTTTCTTTGTGTGCTATTTTCTTCAGGTTTGTGTAGTTGGTGTATAATAAAGAATGGGAGTTTATTTCAGATTTTGAGGTACTTTGCAAAGAGCAGAGTGGAAATTGGGTAAGACCAGAAACAGTGCAAAAATGGCCTTAGTCTAAGATTTTCCCTTGTCTGCTTTTATTTCTGTGTCCACTGGAAGAAAGGTCTTCAATATTATATATAATTCAGGTCTATAAACCAGGATTCAACAGACAGTCTTTGGGGTAAAGAACTTATCTGTGGTATTCAGACTAGTGATTTTAGAATCTCGGTTTTATGTGGAATCATGACTTTGGGGTGTTTCCACTTCTTTTCTTTTAAATTTGTACTATATGTTCATAACACTTGGATGCAAACACTGAATTTTGAAGAAAGGTGGAGGGCTAACTGTTAGTGTGAACGTTCAGTTTTCAGTGTCACTCCACCTTAATCACACACCCACCTGAATAATCACTCTTCTTCCTGTCAACAGAAAAGTATAGATGGCAGGGTGGAGATCGTGTGACTATCAGAGTGAACAAAATTACAGGAAAGAAGGAAATGGACTTCATTGCCACATGTTCCAAAATAAAGGTTAAATTATGGTATTTATCACTCAAGCAATATGATTCCAAAAGTATGTTTATATGCTTTGATCAGTTAAGTGTGTTCAGCCATTCTTCCTCAGATTTAAAATGAAAGAACAAAAAAAGTCTGGCACCATGTTCTCTAGGATTATAGTCTTTTATCAAAGATTAGCAGCCTATGTTCCATTATCTAACACTCTGGAGTTCTCCCAATCTGTTGCCTTTGGAAAGCAGAATGACAAAATTCAAATTTCAAATGCAGCCAGAGAATAAATAAAGAGTGGAGATGACTCAGTCTGGAGAAAATATGACTGTTGGAGAATTACTGTAAAGCAAGCCTCTGTCAAAGCTGTCAACACAAACATCCAGCACAGCTCAGAAAGACCATATATTAGTTTGTTCTCATGTTGTTAAGAAGAAATACCCTGAAAGAAAAGAAGTTTAGTTGACTCAAGGTTCTGCATGGCTGGGAAGGCCTCAGTTAACTTACAATTATGGCGGAAGGCACCTCTTCACATAGCAGCAGGGGAGAGAATGAGTGCTGAGCACAGGGCTCAGATCTTGTAAGAACTCACTCACTGTCACGAGAACAGTATGGGGAAACTACCCTCATGATTCAGTTATCTCCACTTGGTCCCACTCTTGACATTTGGGGCTTATTACTATTCAAGATGAGATTTGGTTTGGGACACCGAGCCAAACCATGTCAGGATGGGTAGAGAAGACTGAATGAATAGGGAGTTCTTAATCTTTTAACTGGTCATAAAAAAGGAAGAAGAATACCTTTGTAAAGGAGAAAGAGACTTCTTACATATTGAAATGTATCATACTCATTTAATTTTTGTCTTTATATTAAAATATACTAAAGTGAACGGTATTTTTTCTTTGATGAAGGCTACAATTCTGATATATCTTCAAAATACTTAAATTAAGATTTTTATTGTGTTTTCACTCCAGTGAGAAATCATTTGTTATCACCCCATGATAAAGTATATGATCTTTTTGACACATCGCATAATATTCTGTGTAACACCTCTGTATTAGTGAGGGTTCACCAGATAAACAGAACCAATAAGATGTCTGTCTGTCTATCTATATGTCCATTTATCTACCTGTCTTTCTAGGGAGATTTAATATAAAGAAATGGTTCAAGTGATTATGGAGGCTGGTAAGTCCCAAGATTTTCAGAGTAAGCCAGCAAGCTGGAGACCCAGGAAAGCTATTGATAGTGTTACATTTCAAAGGCCAGTGGGTCTGGCCTTACATTTCAAAGGCCAGACTCAAGAAGAGCCAATGTTTCAGTTTGAGCCCACATACTGGAAAAAAGCCAACCAAGTTCAAGGGCAGTTGAGCAAGAAGAATTTCCTCTTACATGGGGGATAGTCAGCTTTTTGTTCTATCCAAACCTCTAACTGATTGAATGAGGCCCACCCACACGAAAAAGAGCAAGTTGCTTTACTCAGTCTACTGATTGAAATGTTATATCATCCAGAAACATCCTCACAAACACACCAGTAATCATGTTTGACCAAATATCTGGACACCTTTTGGTTCAGGCAAGTTGACACGAAAAATTAATCATGACAACTTTCAGTAGCGAATTTATCACAGTTTGCATTTAGAACACCTAGAACTCCATAATGACTAAGACGAAGACTTTGGGTCTATGTGTTCTTAGTGGGAAGCACTGTGTTTGTTCTATCATGAGCACTAAGGAATGCAGAATAAACTATGCATTAATATTGAAAAAACTGTATTTGACAAGTTAATGATAATAAACAGTTTGGTAACAGTGTGTATTTCTTTTAATAGAAAATTTTAAAGAATTATCCCAAGTGAAAATACATTAGATGATGTTTTTAATTAATTAATCAGATTTTAAAAATATATTATTTGTCTGGCTTCTTTATTTCAGTTAGTCTTTGAGCTCTAAAATAATGAAGTTATTCAACCATAACTCAAGTAACAAAGTGTCCAGACATACTTGGAAAATCTCTCCAAGAGAAATGAAACTATGAACATTTATATACCTCCATTAAAAATGTGTCTAATTCAAATATTAAAAATCTGAATTTGTAAGAATTTTAGCAGTTTTAATATCTGCTGATTTGTCTTTTAATAGCTTTCAGAATTAATTTTGTGTAAATATTTTTCTTTTCTCATTTTTTTTCCCAGACATAAACTCCACAAAGTGAAATGGCATGCAGATAAAGAGGATGCTTTTTTTTTTTTTTTTCCCCAGTGTCTGGCAAAAGAGTAATTGTAAAATTAAGAGGATTCTTAGTATTTGACTTTTGTTCAGTGTTGTCTCACCCATCGAGTTTTTCCTGTGCTGTAAGACTTAGATCTGTAATGTTAATAATTAAAAGCTTAAAATGTAATGTCTGTGCTCAAACAACCTATAATGTTACCCCTAAAACAATGAGAAACAATGAAAAGTTAACTAATATGGATGCTTTAAATTGTATGAATGTGTGCCGTAGGACTAAAGTTGTAGTTGTTTCTTAGATTTAAAACAGAGCTACCTCCTTGACTATAAACTTTTGTTGCTATGTTGGGAAATTAGTTTGGCCTTACATTTTCTTCTGTGAATAATAAAACTTTCCTTGGAGACTGGATTCATGGCAAATTCTCTTTAGGAAAACATGCTCGAATTTGACACATTTGTAAAACCATTGCTCTTTGGGACTACTGGCTTCTGACCTCTGAATCCTAATAACTATTCTAAGGCCACAAATGTACCAAATATTGTCCAGAAGAGCCGTTCATTGGCTCCTTACTTCCTCAGCCTCATTGCTTGTAGAAACTGTGCTTCTCATATCCTGGTTATGGGTCTCCAGGCTATGGTCTTCCTACTTGGTTATCTCAAGCTACAGCTGCTCCCAGTTGGTGCCTCCAACAACAGTTTTAACAGACTTCATTTTCTATGGGAGACTCATGCCTGAACTCAACTTCTGTATGTGTAGGTAGTGTCCACATACAGGTATTGACATAATGTATATTCCTTTTATCCTTTATGTTTTAGAGAAGGACACCAAAACATTTAGGGGGTGGTAATGAATAGATTGAATACATTTATACTGGAGGTTATCTAAGAAAGAGGCTTTCAATTTTCATACAGTGTGGGAGAGAGTTAATAAGTAAAAAGGAAATAGTTGAAACGATATCTCTAACAATATTGGTTCATAGAGAATAATAAGAAGGAAATGGGTATTGTTTGTGGAAAAATGCTACCACATAGGTTGACGTAAAATTTTATATTAACTAAACTATTTTGATAGACTTTGTTCTTTCTATCTTTTCCCCAAATGACCGGCATAAAAACATATTGATTAAGCAAATTAAGTTTGTTAGACTGTAGCAGTAAGAAAAAAGAAAAACCTTGACAGAGTCTCATTGGAGTGTCTAAGCGGTGATACTATGGAAGTATATAGATGCTTTAGAGCCTGGGATATGTGATTTAAAGGTAGATATTTGAAGGTGTGGAGCTAGTTGGAATAAGGAAAATTTTATATGATAAAATACCTTTGGTTTTGCAGGCACAGCAAAGAAGTGAGAATCTTGAAGTAAGCCCTAATGAGCTAATTTAGTTTAATAGACAAGTGGTTTAGTTGGTTCATATTCTTATCTTCCAGGAACAAGTAATTCCTGGAACAATAATATAAGCTATTTTTACTTGACCTTGGTATAATAAGGATGCTTGGTCCTAGTATTGTTTAACACAGAGACAGGAATTAAGCTGGTTTAAGTTCTTGGTCTTAAACTGACCTATTATACCATCCCAGAAGTTCTTAGAGAGCTATATAAAAACACTAAGGGGTTTTTTCCCAGCTATCTACCATTTCCGAAACACACATTTTCACCAAAACACAAATTCACAGATGCAAGATTCTACCATAGTCAATATTCACTATAGCGCTCCTAGTGCGAGAGGAATCATGATTGGACCCTGGATTCCCATAGTCAATATTCACTATAGCGCTCCTAGTGCGAGAGGAATCATGATTGGACCCTGGATTCCCGTTGGAGCTTGACTTTCCCAGCAGTTTCTGGAGCATGCTGGTTACATAATAGTGTGACCCCAACAGGCTGTACTGTGTTTACTCTGAAAACCTTTCTGAGAAAATTTTTAACTACATTCAATATATTTTCAGTTTGAACAAAATAAAGTGGTCCAGAAATATCAGGTTATTAGGATGCTTTTACAGTCCATCTTTGAAGAGTGGTAGAAAAATATATCTAGGTCCATCTTAAATTCAGGCTATTTAAAAAGTGAAAATTGTTACCTTACTAAGAGTTCTCATTATGTCTTAGCTCAAAAGTCATTATAGAAAGGCTCAGGAAAACTTCATGTGTTCGTTTTTGTCTAAGAGTTAACTTAAGGAACATTTTTCTCATTGGCATATTCTTGAAGAATCAGCAATATGCCTGCCATAAAATATTAATTCCTTGCATGTCTGAAGAAAGTTTGGATACCACAGAAAACTGTTATCAGATCTCAAAGATTTCGTATATGAAAACGTTCTCTTCATAAAGACTTGTCTTTATACAAACCTCTCTGTGGTCGATGGGTAGCAAATTTTAAAGATTGATTGCAGAAGTGTTCAAGGTCGTTCAACTAGGACATGAGAGAGTTGAAAGTGGAAATAGTCCTTCAACAATTAGTTGAGTGTTATTTTTTTAACTCTGCCATTCTGCTTTGAATATAGGAATATGACTTCAAGACCTGCACATAATGAGGTCAAGCATTTTCTCTGTTTAAAAAAGTAATTATCTTTATACGTGGGATGCCTTTCTAGACACTCTGAGCAAGTCTGGAAATGAAGAAAAATAATTAAATTTCTTGCTAGTCACCAAAGCTGTTGTCAGCTACAGCCTTGTGGGATGGGAGGGTGAAAAAGGGATTTGGCCTGAGGCCCTCAAGTGTTGTGTTTTTAAATGTGGGCCTTCTCCAGAAGAAAGTCCTTGCTTCAGAGCATTTCAAATGAGGCAAATAATTAATTAAAATTTTCTGTATATTATGCTATACCTCTATAACATAATAAAAATAACGACTAGAAAAAGAATGTGGAAAAAGTACATAAAAAACCCAAACCAACATTTCTTTATTATTACGACATCCAACTTACTCAAAATTATTGAAATTTCTTTACAAGTTTCAAAATACAGACTCTCAGTTTCTGTATTTATCTTGCCGTGGACCTACACAGTTCACAGAATAGCGCTGGTCCTTGGGCCACACTTGGGTGGCGCTGCTTTAAATCATGGTCAGTTTGAAGACTTACAGGCTGATGTATTTAAGGAGTGTGATGAAGCTTTTCACAAAGCTCAGAATTAGATGGGGAAGACAAAACACCCTCTCCTGACCATACCTATTAGTTGGCAATGCTCTCCTTCCTCTTAGAATCTTACCCTGAATCTCTTAGGGTATTCATTATTTATTTATTTATTTAGAGACTGGGTCTCCCTCTGTTGCCCAAGCTAGAGTGCAGTGGTGCGATCTCAGCTCACTGCAACCTCGGCCTCCTGGGCTCAAACGATTCTCCCACTTCAGCCCCTCAGGTAGCTGGGACCACAGGCACATGCCACCACGCCCGACTAATTGTTGTATTTTGTGTAGAGACGAGGTTTCTCCATGTTGCCCAGGCTTGTCTCAAACTCCTGAGCTCAAGTGAACTGCCTACCTTAACCTCCCAAACTGCTGGGATTGCAGGAATGAGCCATTGCACCCGGGTATGTTTTATTTTAAGTTGGTGGTATTTTATGCGTGTTTTATTTCTGTCTCTAAAATGTAATTTCCTTTAAAAGAAGTTCTGTGTCTAAATCACATGTATAGGGTTCACTGCTCAGCTCAGCTTGACTATAACTGATCAATAAATATTTTCTTAATGAATGCACCCATCATCATAAATATAACAAAGTAATATAAAGGACATTATAGTCTAAAGTTAGTGGTAATCAAATACAGTAATCTTATTCTTAATTTGTAAAAGGCTCAAATCTTGCTAGATATAAAATAATCAGAAGTAGTCTTGTATTTTAGGTTGAATTGTTTCCGCTAAAATAATATGCTGAACTCTTAACCTTCAACACGTGGGAGGTGACCTTATTTGGAAATAGAATCTTTGCAGATATTGTTAAGATAAGATGAGGTTATTACGGTGGGCTCTGATCCAATATATCTAGTTTTGTACAGAGAGAAGGGAGAGGAACAGAAGGAAGAGAGCCATGAGAAGTCAGAGGCAGAGATCAGAATTATGCCACCACCAGGCAAGGAACACTGAGGGCTACCAGTCACTCTACTAAGCAAGAACATTCTTCCGAGAAGCCTCTGAGGGAGCATGGTGCTGCCAACACCTTTATTTTGGATTTCTGGGTCTCTAAGATCATGAGGGAATATATTTTTGTTGTTTTAAGCTGCACGTGGAACTTCAGTAAAGCCTGGGCAACGGACAAAAATCCTCAGGCATTCAGCTCTTGGGCGGAGGCTGTAGCCCAGTGGTTCAGATTCTGCGCTTAAAAAGAAGATGAAGTCCGATCGCCCAATTGTCCAGCATCAAAAGTCAAACAAACTTCCTCAGACCCAGAGAGGAAAATACCGGGTACATAATTGGCTTGTCTCATTGTCTGGAACAATGGAGTCATCTTTCCCCTCACAAGACAGAGAGACATGATACTCACAATTAACAATTTCTAAGTCTCAGTGTGTCTCACGCTGTTTGCTACTTGAATTCTTTTTTTTCTGAACATCATTAGTTATTTCCTGCAAGAATGGCAACACACTTTTAAAGAACTGTCTAATTGCCAAGTTGTTCATGCCAACTGCAATTTCTCTCCACTGATTTATTGTTCAACCTATTCGAAAGAAAATATTGTTATTTTACAGGATTTGAGTTAAAGTGCTTATCAAAATAACATTCAAATATGAAATCACATTCAAAGAGCATATATTGATTCGTACAGTTTAAAAGCTTAGGTATGTATTGGCGGTAATACATTAAGTACGGAGAGGTGAATAAATATGTGCAGAACCAAGTACATAAAATAAAAAAATCAGTGCTATTGCCCATTAGGTACAATATAATGTGTATACAATTTATGGATTCAAATATATGAAGTTGATAGTAAATGAATGATAATTCTCAAACCTATCCTAGATTTATTTAACCGTAAAAAATCGTTTAATTCATAGTAAAAACTGGAAAACATTTAAGAAAAATTGAAGTGGAAACAAGAATGGGTTGAGATGGATGAGCAGGTTTAAAACAAAGTGATACAGTAAAAGCAATCTATTAAAATATCAACTGTCCTTAAAAGTGAAAAGGGGACCTTAAAGTTGAACTCAAGAGCATAACTTTCAGATGCTATTATACCTGTAAAAGAAGAAGCAGTTATCTGCAATATTTTTAAAGGTCAAAGATATATTCAGAAATAGGTCAGCAGGAACGCGTGGCAAGATGCCACACCAGCCCTGAGAAAGGTGGCTCCGCACCCCAGCTGCCCTGCAGGCCATCTCTGATGATTGATAAGAGCTGGGCAAGAGTGGTTGTGAACAGGTCAGGAATGTGGTCGCTGAAGGTGCCGTCAACATCTGCCGCAATGTTTGATGTATGTGTGAGGCGGCAGTAGAAGAGAATGTTTGAGTGATTGATTCTGGGAATATTTGCTAGTCTCCAAAAGTCAAGTGAATCTAGTAACAAATTGAATTGATAAATACAGGCACTCTTCTGGCATAAGACTTAAAAGTCAAACATCAGCTTTTACACATGTGATTTTCACCCTTTGTTAGAAGGGGATTCTAATTAAAAAATAAGTAAGTCTGGCATTTCAATAACGCTGAAAATATAAAGAATGGCAGAGCAAAAGAAGGCATGGTAACTAAAAAAAGGCACAGACAACATGGAGATATTGACCTATCTAATATTTTCCATATGGAAGACACCCCTCTAAAGGTGTTCTATCCACCACTGTCAATCTATTGCATCTTCAACATTCCCATCAGGTAGGTTCCACTTCAGAAATGAAGAAACAAAAACTCAGAGAAGTTAACTTACTTGTCCAGGGTCACACAGCTAGTAAAAGCTGGAGGTGGGGTATCCAGGCAGCCTGTCTCAAGTTCAGTGGCCAATTCTTGTCATAAAATAATACTGACAATCTGATACCTGCATGATTTCAGTGTTGTATATTTTCTGAGCTACCATTCTTTTGATATAATCTTTCACCTCGATACTCATAGCAAATTTTTTTCAAGCTATGTACAGTTTCACTTAGAGAAACAAGGAAGGCTGGAAATACAATGCGTCTTAATAGGTTATTAAACAAATTGAGAACTAGGAAACACGATTAACAGACAAAATAATCCTTTATCTCTTTCTGCTTTATAGAAGTTTTGTTTTGTTTTTCTTCTTATTGCAAAGCAGAACAATACCTCCAATTAACTTCCTAGCCTGACAATGCTTATTTAAAAAGCAATTGGCGGGGGGGCGGAGCAAGATGGCCGAATAGGAACAGCTCCAGTCTCCAACTCCCAGCGCGAGCGACACAGAAGACCGGCGATTTCTGCATTTTCAACTGAGGTACTGGGTTCATCTCACTGGGGAGTGCCAGACGATCGGTGCTGGTCAGCTGCTGCAGCCCGACCAGCGAGAGCTGAAGCAGGGCGAGGCATTGCCTCACCTGGAAAGCGCAAGGGGGAAGGGAATCCCTTTTCCTAGCCAGGGGAACTGAGACACACAACACCTGGAAAATCGGGTAACTCCCACCCCAATACTGCGCTTTAAGCAGATAGGCACACCAGAAGATCATATCCCACACCTGGCCGGGAGTGTCCCAAACCCACGGAACCTCCCTCATTGCTAGCACAGCAGTCTGTGATCTACCGGCAAGGCAGCAGCGAGGCTGGGGGAGGGGCGCCCGCCATTGCTGAGGCTTAAGTAGGTAAACAAAGCTGCTGGGAAGCTCGAACTGGGTGGAGCTCACAGCAGCTCAAGGAAACCTGCCTGTCTCTGTAGACTCCACCTCTGGGGACAGGGCACAGTAAATAATAACAAACGCAGCAGCTCTGCAGACGCAAACGACTCTGTCTGACAGCTTTGAAGAGAGCAGTGGATCTCCCAACACGGAGGTTGAGATCTGAGAAGGGACAGACTCCCTGCTCAAGTGGGTCCCTGACCCCTGAGTAGCCTAACTGGGAGACATCCCCCACTAGGGGCAGTCTGACACCCCACACCTCACAGGGTGGAGTACACCCCTGAGAGGAAGCTTCCAAAGCAAGAATCAGACAGGTACACTCGCTGTTCAGAAATATTCTATCTTCTCCAGCCTCTGCTGCTGATACCCAGGCAAACAGGGTCTGGAGTGGACCTCAAGCAATCTCCTACAGCTACAACCTACAGCTGAGGATCCTGACTGTTAGAAGGAAAGCTATCAAACAGGAAGGACACCTACACCAAAACCCCATCAGTACATCACCATCATCAAAGACCAGAGGCAGATAAAACCACAAAGATGGGGAAAAAGCAGGGCAGAAAAGCTGGAAATTCAAAAAATAAGAGCGCATCTCCCCCGGCAAAGGAGCGCAGCTCATCGCCAGCAACGGATCAAAGCTGGACGGAGAATGACTTCGACGAGATGAGAGAAGAAGGCTTCAGTCCATCAAATTTCTCAGAGCTAAAGGAGGAATTACGTACCCAGCGCAAAGAAACTAAAAATCTTGAAAAAAAAGTGGAAGAATTGATGGCTAGAGTAATTAATGCAGAGAAGCTCACAAATGAAATGAAAGAGACGAAAACCATGGCACGAGAAATATGTGACAAATGCACAAGCTTCAGTAACCGTCTCGATCAACTGGAAGAAAGAATGTCAGCGATGGAGGATCAAATGAATGAAATGAAGCGAGAAGAGAAACCAAAAGAAAAAAGAAAAAGAAATGAACAAAGCCTGCAAGAAGTATGGGATTATGTAAAAAGACCAAATCTACGTCTGATTGGGGTGCCTGAAAGTGACGGGGAAAATGGAACCAAGTTGGAAAACACTCTTCAGGATATCATCCAGGAGAACTTCCCCAACCTAGTAGGGCAGGCCAACATTCAAATCCAGGAAATACAGAGAACGCCACAAAGATACTCCTCGAGAAGAGCAACTCCAAGACACATAATTGCCAGATTCACCAAAGTTGAAATGAAGGAAAAAAATCTTAAGGGCAGCCAGAGAGAAAGGTCGGGTTACCCACAAAGGGAAGCCCATCAGACTAACAGCAGATCTCTCGGCAGAAACTCTTCAAGCCAGAAGAGAGTGGGGGCCAATATTCAACATTCTTAAAGAAAAGAATTTTAAACCCAGAATTTTATATCCAGCCAAACTAAGTTTCATAAGTGAAGGAGAAATAAAATCCTTTACAGATAAGCAAATGCTTAGAGATTTTGTCACCACTAGGCCTGCCTTACAAGAGACCCTGAAGGAAGCACTAAACATGGAAAGGAACAACCGGTACCAGCCATTGCAAAAACATGCCAAAATGTAAAGACCATCAAGGCTAGGAAGAAACTGCATCAACTAACGAGCAAAATAACCAGTTAATATCATAATGGCAGGATCAAGTTCACACATAACAATCTTAACCTTAAATGTAAATGGACTAAATGCTCCAATTAAAAGACACAGACTGGCAAACTGGATAAAGAGTCAAGACCCATCAGTCTGCTGTATTCAGGAGACCCATCTGACACGCAGAGACGTACATAGGCTCAAAATAAAGGGATGGAGGAAGATTTACCAAGCAAATGGAGAACGCAAAAAAGCGGGGGTTGCAATACTAGTCTCTGATAAAACAGACTTTAAACCATCAAAGATCAAAAGAGACAAAGAAGGACATTACATAATGGTAAAGGGATCAATTCAACAGGAAGAGCTAACTATCCTAAATATATATGCACCCAATACAGGAGCACCCAGATTCATAAAGCAAGTCCTTAGAGACTTACAAAGAGACTTAGACTCCCATACAATAATAATGGGAGACTTCAACACTCCACTGTCAACATTAGACAGATCAACGAGACAGAAAGTTAACAAGGATATCCAGGAATTGAACTCATCTCTGCAGCAAGCAGACCTAATAGACATCTATAGAACTCTCCACCCCAAATCAACAGAATATACATTCTTCTCAGCACCACATCGTACTTACTCCAAAATTGACCACGTAATCGGAAGTAAAGCACTCCTCAGCAAATGTACAAGAACAGAAATTATAACAAACTGTCTCTCAGACCACAGTGCAATCAAATTAGAACTCAGGACTAAGAAACTCAATCAAAACCGCTCAACTACATGGAAACTGAACAACCTGCTCCTGAATGACTACTGGGTACATAACGAAATGAAGGCAGAAATAAAGATGTTCTTTGAAACCAATGAGAACAAAGATACAACATACCAGAATCTCTGGGACACATTGAAAGCAGTGTGTAGAGGGGAATTTATAGCACTAAATGCCCACAAGAGAAAGCAGGAAAGATCTAAAATTGACACTCTAACATCGCAATTAAAAGAACTAGAGAAGCAAGAGCAAACACATTTGAAAGCTAGCAGAAGGCAAGAAATAACTAAGATCAGAGCAGAACTGAAGGAGATAGAGACACAAAAAACCCTCCAAAAAATCAATGAATCCAGGAGTTGGTTTTTTGAAAAGATCAACAAAATTGACAGACCACTAGCAAGACTAATAAAGAAGAAAAGAGAGAAGAATCAAATCGACGCAATTAAAAATGATAAAGGGGATATCACCACCGACCCCACAGAAATACAAACTACCATCAGAGAATACTATAAACACCTCTACGCAAATAAACTGGAAAATCTAGAAGAAATGGATAATTTCCTGGACACTTACACTCTTCCAAGACTAAACCAGGAAGAAGTTGAATCCCTGAATAGACCAATAGTAGGCTCTGAAATTGAGGCAATAATTAATAGCCTACCAACCAAAAAAAGTCCAGGACCAGATGGATTCACAGCTGAATTCTACCAGAGGTACAAGGAGGAGCTGGTACCATTCCTTCTGAAACTATTCCAATCAACAGAAAAAGAGGGAATCCTCCCTAACTCATTTTATGAGGCCAACATCATCCTGATACCAAAGCCTGGCAGAGACACAACAAAAAAAGAGAATTTTAGACCAATATCCCTGATGAACATCGATGCAAAAATCCTCAATAAAATACTGGCAAACCGGATTCAGCAGCACATCAAAAAGCTTATCCACCATGATCAAGTGGGCTTCATCCCTGGGATGCAAGGCTGGTTCAACATTCGCAAATCAATAAACATAATCCAGCATATAAACAGAACCAAAGACAAGAACCACATGATTATCTCAATAGATGCAGAAAAGGCTTTTGACAAAATTCAACAGCCCTTCATGCTAAAAACGCTCAATAAATTCGGTATTGATGGAACGTACCTCAAAATAATAAGAGCTATTTATGACAAACCCACAGCCAATATCATACTGAATGGGCAAAAACTGGAAAAATTCCCTTTGAAAACTGGCACAAGACAGGGATGCCCTCTCTCACCACTCCTATTCAACATAGTGTTGGAAGTTCTGGCTAGGGCAATCAGGCAAGAGAAAGAAATCAAGGGGATTCAGTTAGGAAAAGAAGAAGTCAAATTGTCCCTGTTTGCAGACGACATGATTGTATATTTAGAAAACCCCATTGTCTCAGCCCAAAATCTCCTTAAGCTGATCAGCAACTTCAGCAAAGTCTCAGGATACAAAATTAATGTGCAAAAATCACAAGCATTCTTATACACCAGTGACAGTCAAACAGAGAGCCAAATCAGGATTGAACTTCCATTCACAATTGCTTCAAAGAGAATAAAATACCTAGGAATCCAACTTACAAGGGATGTAAAGGACCTCTTCAAGGAGAACTACAAACCACTGCTCAGTGAAATCAAAGAGGACACAAACAAATGGAAGAACATACCATGCTCATGGATAGGAAGAATCAATATCGTGAAAATGGCCATACTGCCCAAGGTAATTTACAGATTCAATGCCATCCCCATCAAGCTACCAATGAGCTTCTTCACAGAATTGGAAAAAACTGCTTTAAAGTTCATATGGAACCAAAAAAGAGCCCGCATCTCCAAGACAATCCTAAGTCAAAAGAACAAAGCTGGAGGCATCACGCTACCTGACTTCAAACTATACTACAAGGCTACAGTAACCAAAACAGCATGGTACTGGTACCAAAACAGAGATATAGACCAATGGAACAGAACAGAGTCCTCAGAAATAATACCACACATCTACAGCCATCTGATCTTTGACAAACCTGAGAGAAACAAGAAATGGGGAAAGGATTCCCTATTTAATAAATGGTGCTGGGAAAACTGGCTAGCCATAAGTAGAAAGCTGAAACTGGATCCTTTCCTTACTCCTTATACGAAAATTAATTCAAGATGGATTAGAGACTTAAATGTTAGACCTAATACCATAAAAATCCTAGAGGAAAACCTAGGTAGTACCATTCAGGACATAGGCATGGGCAAAGACTTCATGTCTAAAACACCAAAAGCAACGGCAGCAAAAGCCAAAATTGACAAATGGGATCTCATCAAACTAAAGAGCTTCTGCACAGCAAAAGAAACTACCATCAGAGTGAGCAGGCAACCTACAGAATGGGAGAAAATTTTTGCAATCTACTCATCTGACAAAGGGCTAATATCCAGAATCTACAAAGAACTCCAACAAATTTACAAGAAAAAAACAACCCCATCCAAAAGTGGGCAAAGGATATGAACAGACATTTCTCAAAAGAAGACATTCATACAGCCAACAGACACATGAAAAAATGCTCATCATCACTGGCCATCAGAGAAATGCAAATCAAAACCACAATGAGATACCATCTCACACCAGTTAGAATGGCGATCATTCAAAAGTCAGGAAACAACAGGTGCTGGAGAGGATGTGGAGAAATAGGAACACTTTTACACTGTTGGTGGGATTGTAAACTAGTTCAACCATTATGGAAAACAGTATGGCGATTCCTCAAGGATCTAGAACTAGATGTACCATATGACCCAGCCATCCCATTACTGGGTATATACCCAAAGGATTATAAATTATGCTGCTATAAGGACACATGCACACGTATGTTTATTGCAGCACTATTCACAATAGCAAAGACTTGGAATCAACCCAAATGTCCATCAGTGACAGATTGGATTAAGAAAATGTGGCACATATACACCATGGAATACTATGCAGCCATAAAAAAGGATGAGTTTGTGTCCTTTGTAGGGACATGGATGCAGCTGGAAACCATCATTCTCAGCAAACTATCACAAGAACAGAAAACCAAACACCGCATGTTCTCACTCGTAGGTGGGAACTGAACAATGAGATCACTTGGACTCGGAAAGGGGAACATCACACACCGGGGCCTATCATGGGGAGGGGGGAGGGGGGAGGGATTGCATTGGGAGTTATACCTGATGTAAATGACGAGTTGATGGGTGCAGCACACCAACATGGCACAAGTATACATATGTAGCAAACCTGCACGTTGTGCACATGTACCCTACAACTTGAAGTTTAATAATAAAAAATAAATTAAAAAAAATAAAAAATAAAAAATAAAATAAAAAGCAATTGGCATGAGGCTTGTCCCAATATTAGATTCATTATTTAGATCACAGACAAAGTGCTTTTTTTCACTCATTAGCTTGTGTATATTCTTTTAAAAAGCCAAAGATAAGTCCTATACGTGTAGAAATATTGATTGTGGAGATAATTTCTACTACTAGACAGTGCCACTGTATTTAATTGATGAAATAGAGGCAAATGTGACTTAATAGGTGAAATCCAAAGGAATAACAAATGTCATTGGCAATTTTTTAACCCAAGAAACTTACATATTAACCTCAATGAAATTAACTGTTAATATTTGTATAAAACATGACAGATTTTTGAAGATGGTTGAAAATCATAATAGGATATGCAGAATACATTAAGTTCTGAACATAACATTTATAAAGTGAATTTATCATTTTTCGATTTTAAAATTAAAAGTTAACTTTGATTTTAACTTTGAAAATTAGCTCAGTTGACTGAAGCTAAATATAGTAGGTTGATCACATATGTTTATCAATGTGGTTTTTTTGTTTGTTTGTTTTATTTTGTTTGTTTGAGACAAATTTCACTCTGTTGCCCAGGCTGGGCTGGAGTTCAGTGGTGCAATCTTGGCTCACTGCAACCTCAGCCTCCCAGGTTCAAGTGATTCTCATGCCTCAGAGTACTGAGTAGCTAGGATTACACACGTGAGCCACCATGCCCAGTTAATTTTTTTGTGTGTATTTTTAGTAGAGACGGGGTTTCGCCGTGTTGGTCAAGCTGGTCTCAAATTTCTGACCTCAAGTGATTCGCCTGCCTCAGCTTCCCAAAGTGCCAATGTTGTTTTTTGATAGCTAACTAGGATTGCTATTGCTACTGGCCTTTTCCAGTGGGCAGAGCTAATAATTTTATTTTTAATATACATAATATTTTTAGATAGATATTTCTAATTCAAACTTAAAAGTGTTGAATTTTTACTTGACTTTTGTGAGTTTATATTTGTATCTTTTTCTTCTACTGAAAATCTTAACAATACAATTTTAATTTGCTCTATCATACATTTATCAATTTATTCATATTCACCTGTTAACTTATGTATATATAATCTCATAATTTCAAGATAAAATATTAATAATGAAAGAGCTTACAGTTTCTTTGCATTCATTGTTTTTGAAACTGTCTCACCAGGGATATGTGGTTTATATACTGTGTTTTAAAATCAGTTAGTTTGATTGGGCCACCAATGGAAGAAAGAGTTAGGCTAAATTTATTTATGTTATTTTTGTTTACTATCATTATTTAATTTTTGTGGGTACATAGTAAGTGTATATATTTATGGGGTACAAGAGATATTTTGATACAGGCATGCAATGTGAAATAAGTACATAATAGAGAATGGGGTATCTGTACCCTCAAGCATTTATCGTTTGAGTTACAAACAATTCAATTACACTCTTTATTATAAAGAAAATGTGCACATACAATGGAGTAATATTCAGCCTTAAAAAAAGAATGGGATCCAGTCATCTGCAACAACATGGATGGAACTGGAGATCATTATGTTAAGTGAAGTAAGCCAGGCACAGGGAGACCAATACCGCTTGTTCTCACTTACTTGTGGAATACAAAAATCAAAACAAGTGAACTCATGGACATAGGAAGTCGAACAAAGGTTTGCAGAGGCTGGGAAGTGTAGTGCAGGTCTTGTGGGTGGGCGGAGGGTAGGTTAGGGGGATGGTTAATAAGCTATATTTAGGCCAAACCATTTTTTAGTTCCTCTTACAATCTTTGGTTATTGAATAGAAATGTTAAGACCTGATCAATCAAGTTTTAATTGAATCTAGTATAATTTCAGAAAAGGTTATAACTGTACTGTAAGAATATATTTCTTTGAATCATGCAATTTAATGGTTTTTTGTTTTGTTTTTTTTCCTGTAGTACATTAGCATTTGGAGTAGCTCCTCTGTAGCAGAGGTGAATTATAAAATGGCAGCCATGGGCAGCTCCTAGTGCCTCTGATTATCTCTTGGCACTGTCTTTTCCCTATTATTTCTTCTCTTTCACCAACAGTGATTTTCTTTTTTCTTTATTTTATATATTTTTATTATACTTTAAGTTCTAGGGTACATGTGCACAATGTGCAGGTTTGTTACATATGTATACATGTGCCATGTTGGTGTGCTGCACCCATTAACTCATCATTTACTTTAGGTATATCTCCTAATGCTATCCCTCCCCCCTCCCCCCACCCCACAACAGGCCTTGGTGTGTGATGTTCCCCACCATGTGTCCAAGTGATCTCATTGTTCAATTACCACCTATGAGTGAGAACATGCGGTGTTTGGTTTTCTGTTCTTGCGATATAGTTTGCTGAGAATGATGGTTTTCTATATACAAATAATATTCAAATGCCTC
Organism: Chlorocebus sabaeus; assembly: GCF_047675955.1. Lineage (NCBI taxonomy): Eukaryota > Metazoa > Chordata > Mammalia > Primates > Cercopithecidae > Chlorocebus > Chlorocebus sabaeus. The sequence continues at coordinate 85,614,459 of NC_132906.1, forward strand.
ACTTTTATCTCGAGCTGGGGGGAGAAAGATGGTAAAGACAAGCTGAGCATGATCACATTGTTTCCATGGGCAAACCCAAGCACCACTGGATTCTTCCCAATCACTTACACACATTCCATGAAACGGAGGCCTTTCAGGAATATCTACATCCCAGTGCAATGATGATGCGCTGGTTTGTCTTTATCAATAGGATTTCTGAAGTCCTAGAGTTTGCTTTGACAATTTAGCTAAAAAGAATACCTGTATAAATGTCTTCATTGCTTAGAGAACCTTGCACCTTGAATAAGCACAATGGACCTTTGAGGAAGAAGGAAAGGGAGAGGCACTAGAAGAGGGTAGAGATAGACTCAGGGGGGCAGTCACTTTCTGCAGAGTTCCAGGTGGATGGCACAGATCGGGGCTGGGATCCAGAGTCCTTCCCCAGGCCACAGCATTTTTTGAAACGGCTTTCCCCTGTAGCTTTTTGTAAGTAGCACAAGAATATTCTGTGTACTAATAGGATTTGAGGGATGGAAGAACAGAGCAGAAGTAAAGTACTGCAGGAGAAAGACTGGAGAAATTGAACCCAGGCAACCTGGGTTTGAGTTCAACTTCTAACATTTAATCATTGCGTGGACTTGATCAGGTGATTTATGTTTTCTTTTTTCTTTCTCCACAGCCTGTGAGATGAATGGATAAATAAAATAATGAGAAAATAGTAAATTGAAGGTATTCTGAAAATATTTCTTGAGAAAGCAAAAGAGAAAATATAGAAGGAAGGAAGAAAAGAGGGGGACAGGAGAGAATGTAGGAGGACAAAAAGAAGGGATGAGAACGTAAATTCTACTCACTGTACTAGTACTTTTGGCAAGCAAGAATTGTCACCTTTATTTTAAACATAAAATTGAATTTTTAATTCTGTTTGACCTCGAAGCTGGCTTGAGGTTCAATATCAGTTTCCTGTGTGGGTCTTTAACTTCATTTTATCATAGAAGAGTATTAGGTTTAACAGGTTCTAGACAGAAGGAGGAACCTGTTTTCTGTTTTCTGGTTTCTGATGGTAACAGCAGGCACTGGGTCTGGTGAAGACTCACAAGTGTATTCAAAGCTGAGCTCCACTGGACTCTTTCTTGCTGAGCCATGCAGGCCATAGAGAAACATCACAAAACCTCTCCAGGATGAGAGCGTTAGGAGAGAGTCCTCAGGGCACCTCTGTGCAAAGCGTGGCTTTGAGGAGGGCTCGGTTCTCTACTTTTCCAAAGAACCCAGATCTCTTTGCTCCCCTATCTATCCGGTGGCAATACAGCTTATTTTATCCCTTCTCTGTTGTAAACAAATGTGGCTAGATTATTAGTTGGGTCTAGACTTTTCAACAAAGAAGGAGTTTTTCTCTTTTTAGGAATTCTTTCTAGCAACTCTAGAATTTCTCTTTCTTTTTTCTTTTTAAAATTTGAAATATAATAAGACACTTCCAACCTCCCATCCACTTCCTCCTCTCCAGCAGAAGGGAAGGGAGAGCCCCAGTCCTGAAGCACAAGGCCTAACTCTGATGACGGTGGGGACTGGGGAGGAGAGGCAGGACATTCACGCACTCAACCAACAAATGTAAATACATCAGGTGTCTTTCAAGCCCTAATGTTACATCACTGAAAAAATAGGCAAAAAATGGTATGTTCATAGAAAGCACATTTTAGTAAGTGAGACAGAATTTAACTGAATAAATAAGACTCTCAAGGAGGCTAGGCAGTGAGGAGGTGGTCAATCTCCCAGAGAAAAAGTAGGTTTAGTCATTGACTTTGTTTAGAATTGGGAGTGCATGGTGAAAATGAAAAGTGGAAGATTTTATTTTATCACGTCTTTATTTTTTCTACGGTTGCACCCTTCATTGCCTGTACCCAGGCAGGCTCACCTCGCCTCCCTAATGTGGTATGCCGCTGACAGGTAGCAAATGGTGATACGTACTACCGAAGATAAACAGAGCAGGGGGAGGTGGCACAGGGCAAGAGGCTGGGAATACGGAGATTATGGAGATTTTATCCAGGGCAGTCAGATGTGATCACATAACTGAAGGGGTGCGGGAGGAGAAGAGAGTCCTCTGGCATCCCTCAGCCCATTTCTGATTTTTGCGGCACATACTTGTCTGCAAGGACGGGCTCATCTTGGCTAATGGCATCTCACCTCCAGCACTAGTTGTGAGTCGGACTTTCTGTGCCAGGGCCTTCTCCATCATAGCAGAAGCCTTCATCCAACCAGACAGAAGCCTCCGGTGGATGACTTAGGCAGACAGTTCTTGGAGCCCTTCTGAACGTGTCTAGGCAGGGCCTAGCGGCAACCCCGGCAATATTCCATTCTTTAGTATTTTCCTCTGTTTAACCTTCCACTCCCTCATCTGTTTCTTTTTCAGGAAGCCCCGGATAGAGAAGTAAGTCTTGTGGCTCTCTGGCAGGGGAGTATTCCAGACAGCGGGAGGAGAAGGCTGTAGAAAGCCGCCTCTTATATACTAAGTACAGAAGGAGGCCAGTGTTCTGGAAAGATCCATGAACAAGGGAAGGAGCAAGGGGAAGTGCTCAGAGGTGATAAGGGCCACGTTGTATAAGACAGCTGCAGCATTCCTTTCAGAGAATCCCCGGGCCTGCAAAAACAAACTCAGTGTAATTAGTAGCGGAAAATACTGTAAAACATTCACTTGCGAGTAAATCAAGTACCGGGAAAAGAAGAAAGACATGGCATCAGTAGATCTGAGTTCAGAGAGGACATCAAACTCTATCTATATGCATACCTGAGTATTGTCTGAGCCCACCAGACAAAACATTGCCACCTTTTCCTTTTTCAGTCATTCTGAAAGAGTGTACTCCTGTGCCTTCCTGTCTTGTCATTTCTTCTTTCCAAATGATGTTTATGCTTTTGTCTATTTCTCCGGCAAAAAGTCTTCCCATTTCTCTTATCTGTAGCATCCAAATCTAGCGATATGTACAACTTCCCCCCAGCCATTTATTACAGCATGTGACTCTCACCAAGACACACAGAGAGAAAGAGATGGAGACAGACTGAGCAAGCTTTTCTTTATTTTGGTGCATAAAATGGTAAATATACATCACAAGAGAGAATACTGATGAATTTGTTTTATGGGCACCTTGAAATAGATACATTTATGTTCAAGGAAACAACTGTAAAGCTAAATTATGATAACAAGCATTTCTACTTTAGAGTCTCTAAAGCGTTTTAAAGAATAAACTCACTAAAATTTGATATGCTTATAAAAATACACTATATAAAGTTATTTAGTAATCATTCATTGCTTCAGAACCCTTTCCAAAGACACGGTATAGCACCTGTCACATATTTATGTTCAAATATAAAGTCTAATATTCTTAGTTTTTGAGTATCTGTCTAGCAAATAATGAGGACCATTTGGGCATAGATTTAAAACTCTGGAAAAGAAAGAAGCAATTGGACAGGATAGTTCATAATAAAGGAGATGTCCATTGCATTTTGAATAAATGAACGAAAGTGTGCTTACCAGCAAGTCTGGCTGTCTAGCCTCAGCTAAACCCTCACTTTTGTTCAGCTCTCCTAGTAGGCATGTCTTTATTATCATACTATTGCATTCTTCACAAAAGCCACCCTGAAATACTTCCCCACTTTTTAAAGCGGTACACTCAAACCTGTTTCATTTCTTTGCTTCTGCAGACTGTCTTCTGCTCTGCTGTAGGTCAAAACCATCTACATTTAAACTCTCCCTGGATTCATGAATAGTATTAGTAAAGCTAAAACGTTTCAAACCTTGCTCTGAAATTGCAAGATGCTGTCACTTTCTAGTTTCTTTGTAGCAACTAATACATAAGCTCTTGTATTGTTGTAGTATGTGAGCATGTCTTATATTTTTCATTTGATTTATTAAATAAGTAAATATGCATTTAATGTTGAAAATTAGGAAATTGTTTTATACATATATATGATATCATATATATATGACAGCAGATGCCTGCAGATATAACAGATCTGCTGTCATATATATGTGATATCATGTATACATAAAACAACTTCCTAATTTTCAATATTAAATGCATATTTACTTATTTAATAAATATATATAATCATATATGTCTAATGTATCATCTCTGTTGTGAGATGAAGTTTCGCTGTGTTCCCCAGTCTGGTCTCAAATTCCTGGGCTCAAGCAATCCTCCTACCTTAGCCTCCCAAAGTGCTGGGATTATAGGCATGAGACGACATACCTGTCTGCTTTGGGAAGTTTTATTGGAGTTAAACACACAGAAGTGAGAGAAATAAGATTATCTAATATACAGAGTTTATATTCCAAATGGGAGCAGAGGGAAAATGCAGAAGTAAATGAAGAAATACACAAGATTATCTGAGATAATCGTCAGTGCTAAGAGAATCATAAACCCAATGATCTGAAGGACTGCATTTGAAGTTATGGTGTGAATGGGGCTTGGCTAATTTTGATAGGTTGGTAAGAAGTTCTGGGAAAAGTATGTGAGATGCAAGTATTGAAGATTCTTACAACTTTGAGCTCAAAGATTCTATCTCATTTTTAGTCTTTGCTATGAATATTTATATATTTTTTATTTTTATTTTTTGTCATTGGCTAAATTAGATACCATCTAGTCATCTATGGTTCTTTCCAAAGCAAGTACTAAACACACATATTATGCAATGAGTGAATGAATGAACTCCTAGTAAGTACAAAAGCATAACATAATCAAAAGCAAAAAGCCGTACACAAAAGTGTTTTACAGACAAAGTTTTAGACAATGAAATGTAAAATTTTATTCTGTTTTCAGTGGTGAATTCTTCCTCTTGATATATAAAATTATGGGAGACTTTTTAATCTCTCTTCTGTTTTATATACTTCAATGTATATTAGCTAAAAAGTAGTACTTTTAAATATTTCAGTAGTATCTCATTATTTGTTTTCTTTAACTTTAGTACTAATAAATTTTGATGACATTACATTTTGTGACATATATTAAATCTAGAATAACTAGTGTAAACTAGCCGTTTATCAACTCACTGTTCCTTAGTTAAATTGAACTTTGATCTATTATATTCTCATTTGCTTCTTTCATTCCTGACATGAAAATTTTCTTTATGTGCCACCTGCTCATACATGGCATCTATCTTGTTAAAGTGGAAAGAACAGATTTTTTTCCCTTAAGAGTGCAATGTCCATCTTAATGAAATAGAATATGTTTAGATATGCATCACTAACTAGATGACACAGAAAATTCCCTTAATAAATGTTGGCGTATAAAATAACATGAGGGCAATGATGCCTTAGAATTTCTGCATTCTAAATTAAAGGAAGTCATTGAACACAGTTATAACAATAGCATGGAATAGCTTTTCCATCAATATTTTGTTTCTTCTATCTGAATACAATAGAATAGTCACGTAACAGAAAATCTATGTTCTTGTATACTTAATATTTTATTTTGAAGAGTTTAACTTCTCAAGTGAATTTCATTTTCATATATAATTCAGATAAAATGTGTCTAATTCCTCTTGAAATTTTCAATACCTAATACATTAATCAATGTTAAAGAATTTAAAATTTACAGCACTATAAAATCAACATTTTGAAAAAAGAAAGGATAAATAAAGGAAACATTTTATCTATGAGTATGAAGTAATTTGATAAGGATTATGTGTTTTCTTTATCTGTTTACCTATTTTTAATTCATTGAGTCATTCTTTCAGAGGCATTTGTTGAAATATACTATGGGCCAAGTCTTACATATATGCCCTATTCATAATTAAATGTGTAGATATCCTACTGCTAATATGAATACTACATGCTTTTGTTGATAGAGCAAAATTTCAACTGACTGCTTCTTACAGTGGTCAATTATTTATGGCACATTTTGAAAATGCTCTAATAATGGAATTAAAATAGACTATCAATTTTTTGTAATATTAAAGGAATTTATTATTTTTTTATTTAGTTTTGCAGTGTTCATTTCTTGGAACATAATTCTGAATAAGACATGATTTAAAGATGACTTTACAAGATATGTATTCCTTGTGTAATTTCTTCATGCTAGGTACCGTTCTGCTTATATATAGAGTAAAAGTTTAAAACAATAAGATGGAAAAGTAAACCACTGAGATGATTCAAATAGAAAATTACGTTGTAGTTTATTTCAAAATGTTTCACATAAATGAGACTTTAAGTTTACTTAGGAGGATTTAAATGAATTGCATAGGCTTTTTCACACCACATTTATAAATGAATAGTCATTACTGCTAAAACTAGCTTATTCAGAATGCATTACTTAGTTTTCATATTTTCATGACTCATGCAATTCAAAGGCAACTATAACACTTCTCTGTTTTGCCAATCTATGGAACAAACTGTTTTCCATATTTGGTAATATCATGAATGGACTTTTAAAATGGTGCCATGCAAAAGCACACTATTTGCTGCTAAGAACTAAGGGTTGGTGGTGCTGAAAATGTCTGGTGTAAACCTGCAGTGACAAACTGAAATTTGATCACACAACTGCTCTGACATACAGCATGTTTGCCGTGTAGAATGTAGAGGTAAAGTAAATAACTGTCATTTTAAAGAACGAATGGACTAAAATGCTACTTTCAATAGGAAGTCACTTTACCATAAATGTCATGGCAATTGTAGATCCACAATTAAAAGCATGTCTCCAAAATCTCAAATTATTTTATTATTTACTATATAAAATTATGTCAAACATATAATATTGACTATACACAATAACATATATACATTAAATATACTTAATATATAGATGTAGGTATATATATTATATAGTATATATTACTACCATATAATTTTATTATATATTACTACTATATATAATACACTAATATATTTTATATATGTATATTTTATATATATTAAACATAATATATAGATGTTTGTATATTTTATAGTATGTGTATTAGTACCATATAATATAGATTATATAAATTACTGGTATATAAAGTATACCAATACATATTTTATATATATGTGTGTGTGTGTGTGTCTCTATACTTTCACATAATTTTTGTAACCAATAATGGATAACAAGAATGATAGCGGTGAAAATGGTGTAGTAGTTAGCTCCAAAAACCCATCCCTCTTTAAGAACTTTAAAAATGAAGCAAAAACTGTCAAAATTCAGTGGTCAGAACTCTGGAAAACAGTCTAAAGTTTTCAACAACCAGGGAAACCACTGAATCCAAATAAAGACAACTCAAAAATCGATTGAAATCGTGCAATTTTCCATGCCCTTGCCTCACCACATCACGTCCAGTTCCAAATTAATCTTGAAGACAGGAGCCCACATTTGCAGTGTGGGACCCTAATCCCCGAGTCAGCAGGGAGCACAGCAGATCTTCCTGTGAAAAAACTGTGCTTCCAGTGTCTGATCATTCTGGCTGTTGCCTGAATGACTGGCACAAGCAGCTTGCCTTTGTTTTGCCTCATTTGGAACTCAGTGAGGGCAAAAAAGCAGAGGTATTCTTTAAACATACTTTAAGGTAAAGGAACAACCCACTGCTACCTGAGGTCAAACATTTCAGGTGAGGTAATGATAAAGCACTAAAGGCCTGAGAGGAAAAGCAAGTAGAAGATATGAGAAATGAGGATATTCAAAAGCAGCCCAAATACAGTGGGAAATTTAGAAAGCCACGCACATGCCCAGGGAACGATGTAGTCTCAAAAAGATCTGAGAGAACCTGAAGCTTTCACCCCTACCTGATCTCTAGCTTGGCACAGATAGAAAACGAAGGCTGAGTTAGAGTTTTAAGTAGCCCGGATAAGTGTTGAAGGAATGACCCAGAAAAAAAGCCAAGAGGCAATGAAGAGAAGTTTCTTTTTGTTTTCTTTTATTTCTTGTTTCTCTCTCTTTTTTCTCCTTTCCCTTGTTTCTTTCTTTAGCTCCCCACATTCAAAAAAATAAAAATTAAAATTAAAGAAATAAATAAAAACTCTAAATAGCACCTGAACAAAATCTCAAGAAATAGAGACTACAGAGACCACATAATACCAAAAATATAGACAACAGAAATAAATTTTAAAAGTCACTAAATAGTGACAACCTACAGCAAACAACAAAAATGAACCCTGAAAAAAATGACGACACTATAAAATTCAAAATGTTCAATTTTCAACAAAATATTATGAAGCAAGACAGGAAACATTGCACAATGTCTTACTCACAGCAGAAGTTAACAAAACCTACCCTGAAGAAACACAGATATTGGACTTACTAAACAAATATTTTAAATCAACTCTGAAATATTCTTAAGCTCAAAAAGAAATTATGGACAAATAGCTAAATGAACTAGGAGAATGAAATATGAACAAATAGTGAACATGAATAAAGATATAGAAAAATGAACCAGATATTTTGGAACTAAGAAATACAATAACTGAAATGAAAAATGTACCCCAGGATTTCAATACCAGTTTTGAATATGCAGAGGAAAGAGTAAGTGGATTAGAAGAAAGTTCAGTTGGAATTACTCAGACTGAGGAGCCAACAGGAAGAATGAAGAAAAAGAAACAAAGTTTAAGAGACCAGTGAACATTATTAAGTGTAGTAAATACACATAATAGGAGTCCTAGAAGTGTGACTAAAGAAAAGGACAGAAAAAATATTAGAATATAAATAGTTGAAAATTTCAACAACGTGAAAAAAAGCATGAATCTGTAATCCAAAATTATCAACAAACTCTGAAAAGGAAAAACACAAAAAGATCTACTCTGAGACATATTATAAGTAAATTATTGAAAGACAAAAATGGAAAGATTCTTTAAAGCACCAATAGAGAAGAGACAACTAACGTAAAAGCAGTGCTGCATGAGATTAATAGCCAGCTTGTCTTCTGAAAGCAGGAGGCTAGAAAACAGTGGAGTGACATTTTTAAACTGCTAAAAGAAAAAAGAATATTAACAGAAAATTTTATATCCATATAACTTATTCTTCAAATAGAAAACAGAAGTGAAGACACTTGTAGATATACAAAAGCTGAGGGAGATTATTGCCAGTAGATCTTCCTTGAAAAAAATGGTAAAGGCAGTTTTTCAGGATGAAATGAAGGGACACTAGACAGTTACCCAAAGCATTATAAAGAAAAAAAGAAGTGTGGTATGGAAAAATACACGGGCAAATATAAAAATCAGCATTAATGTATATTTAGTTTGTACTGTACTTTAATTTGCTACATTATTTTTAAATTTATATTAAAAATCACAAAATGTTTGAACATATAAATGTGACCATAAGAATGTGGGGAGTGGGGGACAGTATTGAAGAAAAATAGGAGAATAATTTTTGTATGCTGTTGAAGTTGTTAAAATGCAAATTAGATAATTATGAGTTTAAGATGTTAATTTTAATCATGGTAATAACTATGAAAATATTAAAAACATACACAGAAGCAATTGAAATAGGAATTACAATGGTAAATTATAAAAGTCAATTTAATATAATACATAACAGTAATGGAGGAAATGAGGAATGAGAAAAGTTATGAGATATACAGAAAGCAAACAGAACAATAGTAGAATTAGGTCCTATCTTAATTGTAATTACTTTAAATGTAAATGGATTAAACTGCAGTCAAAAGGCAGAGATTGGCAGAATAAACTTAAAAATTCATGATCCATCTATATGCTGTGAACAAGAAATTAACTTTAGATCCAAAAACAAAAATAGGTGGAAAATAAAAAAAAGATATTCTGTGCAAATAGTCATCAAATGAGGGTCTTAATGTCTATCCTAACATTCAACCAAATAATCTTTCAGTCCAAAATTATGGTGAAACCGTGTTTTTACTGAAAATACAAAAATTAACCAGGCATGGTGGCAGGCACCTGTAGTCCCAGCTACTCAGGCGGCTGAGGCAGGAGAATCGTTTGAACCTGGGAGGTGGAGGTTGCAGTGAGTTGAGATTTTGACACTGCACTCCAGCTTGGGCGATAGAGTGAGACTCTGTCTCAAAAAAAAAAAAAGAGAGTAAGATTGAATTCATTATGAGATACAATGACACACTACAGAGCCATCAAAATTATGACTTAGATAATCATTGAAATATAAAAATATCTACAATACTATGTAAAAAAAAATTACACTGAAAATGTCATGTGTTGTCCAACCCCTTGGATTACAAAATAATAGGTTTTTTGATATTTATTTCCAGAAATTGTACTTCTATTTTAGGTTGTGAATCTGCTTTCTAGCAACCTTTTCACACTACTCCATGCCTTGCTCTACTTTGTCAGTTTGCATAACAATGTACAACAAACTATTATTTTCAACATAATTGTTTTTCTTAACAGGATATTTTAAAAATAAAGTGTCTGAGTGAAAGAATTATTCAATTTAGATGAGTGACAGATGCATAATTTCTTATTACTCAAATGCATATTCACAACTGAAAGCATCAAATGTTACTGTCTATGAGCCTCGTGTTTTTATTCTCTGGCCATTTCATTCCTACATTTACATTTTTAGATTTAGTCTTGTTAAATAACAGTTCTCTCTATTCTTCTGTGTGATTGCAGATTTCTCGAAGAAATCCGTAATCTTAGCTTCCTGAACTCCAGTGTAATTCTCCAATTCCAGGATACAACTGGTTTTTCTGTAAACACTAGTGTTTCTAACTTAGCCAAAATCTCTCTGGCCTAACACACCAAAATTACGATTTATTTATTGGCTACCCCTTTTTTCTGTGTAGAGTCTCCCATCCTGATGGTTATACCTTGACTTTGCAACAATTCATTTTACCTCCATCAATTTTCTCTAATTATTATAAAATATTTGTCCTGCTACTCTGACTTTACATAGCCAGGGTTTTCCCTCTCTTTTCAAAGCAAATGCTTCTTTAAAATTACCCTCTATAGTATTTTATATGCAATGATTTCAAACCAGTGAGCAGCTCAATTTCCAAGGCTTATAGCATTTTCAAGATTAATTTAACCAACACAGACAGATTAACAAGAAGTCCTGTTATTGTGCATCTGTATACCACCTTTGCTTATATCTGCATCCTTCTCACATCTAGATTGCTAACCTAATTTTCTGAAGGATCCACAATAAATTGAAGGCAGGAATTTTGTATGAGGTATTACCAAATACCTACTGCTATGTGTCATTTCGTACAATTATACACAGAGTATTAAAAAACTGCATTTTTCAGGCAACTACAACAATGGCAGAAACAGCTGATGCCTAAAATGTCCTGCATATAGGAGGACAGAATGGGATCAAAAAATTGAGTCACATTTGCCTGTTTCTACAAATATTAACCTTGCATCCCTCAAGTTTCAACACATACAGTAACATCAGCAGCAGTGACAGTCATCAGCACTTTTCACTTTGATTAGAATATCAACTTGCAAATTCACTGTTACCAGACTATCATTGAAGAGCCTTGTCATTAGATTATTTTAACTTTTTATCTAAGGGAGACATTCTGAAAATAGTTTCAATAAAATAAAATATGACATTCATATTAAAAATTATATGGGTTGGCTGCCTTGTGTTCCTGTAACAGAACACCACAGACAGGGTAATTTTTAAAGAATATACATTTATTTCATTTTTTCCTATAGTTCTAGAGGCTGAGAAGTCAAAGGTGGGGGTTCTCACATCACGTGAAGGACTCTTTGCTTCATCATTCCACAGTGGAAGGCGGAAGGGCAGGAGATCATGTTTGCAACAGCAAGAGGGAATCCCACTAGCTTTTATAACAAGCCCACTGCTGATAGCTAACCCATTCACGGTAAGGACATTAATCCATCACAGGGGCTCTGCCTGATGACCTAATCATCTCTTAGCAGGCCCCACCTCCCAACGCTGTCACATAGGGGATTAAGTCTGAGAGACACTTTCAAACCACAGCAATGACTGAAGTGCAAACTCTTGTTGGATATTATCCCAGCGAGTCCACCTTTTTGTTATCATAGCCATTGTAAGACATACAACTCTAAGTAAACATTGCAAGGTAAAACAAGTATCCTCCTATTCCTAAGTTGGCATAAGTATATCAATAAGTTGATTTTAAGACACCACTTAGGAGTATAATTTAGAAGATATTGAATGGGTTTGGCTACTGATGTAATCCATCAGAATGCTGAAGGATTTTTTATATAATATATTGATTACTATAATTGAGAGGTACTTTGGTCTAGTTGAAAGGGCACCAGTCTGGAAATGTTCAGGCTGGAAATCAGCATATGTTGATTAAGAACCTAATGGAATTATACAGGAAGACAGCCTCGTCTCTGGTTCCAACTCTACAAAAACCATGCCCTTGGATGAACTATTTAAACTTTCTGTACTACATAATATATGCTCCTGATAAGATAACTTAATTTATGCAAAAGAGATAAAAATTAACTACAGAAGCTTACATAAGTGGAATCTGATATGTTGTTATTTGTAATTTGCAGATACAATAGTGTCATTTCTTTTTTGATTATAGTCTAGTTTGTTACTTACAAATTTCTTTGTTCACCTCAGAGCAAATTTTGCATTCAGAGAGCTATTACATAAACAAAATCAATGATTTTCAATAGAGATTATAGCAAACTTTTCTCAGTCTGTAAATTGTAAAGACAGATTACAAATTCACTTCTGTAAGAACATGCTTTATAGTTGTGTTATTAAAGTAGAAAAACGTTTTAGAACATTTTAGGGTATATTAACTTTTGAGGTTAAGCTACCTCCAATTCAAAAAGTTTTAAGCAATTTGAATCAGATAAATTTACTTTGTACAATAACCTCAAAAATCAAGTGGAAATTGAAGGTAATACCATTAAACCCATTTCAAAGTGGTTCAAATGAATCCGATTTTAGTGAGAAAAAATACATAAAGTAAAATTATTTTTCTTTTGTTGGAAGTGTCTTTATGACTGTAGTATTGAGGTCATTTAAACTAACAGTGGCTAAAAGAGAAAGATAAGAGTGTTCAGCTTTTTAAAATAATGGGAAAAACTGTAGCTTTACATTGGATTTTATATTAGAAATACTTTAGTCAGAGTTCTCTTTGAAGGTAATGGAGGATAAACTAATCTCCCATCGATAACTGACCATGTGAAATCATAACATATGAGCTTAGTAATTTTAAATCTACTGAAGCATAACCACAGAGTATAATTTTAAAGCTAAACCTTGGCAGAGATCAGGAAAGAGGGAGAGAAAGCAAGATTAGAATGAATGATAGCAAACTCTAGAGAGGAAAAGAGGTGAGAGAATATCACCCTACCTAACACTGAATTGAAACCATTTTATAGCAAGTTCCAACCCCATGATTTTAGTAAATATCTGTAAAAGCTATTGAGAAGAAAGCTGTTAGCCTCACCTTAACGTAACAGAACATGTTCTTTTTACTTTTTATTGGGCATTTTTATTGCTAAAACAAGAGCCCTTTCAATGGTAGTACTAAGTCTTTTCCATTTTTGAATTTGTCACCATGCCTATAAGTGTCTTGTAAAAGATATCTCAATAATTTGAATTGGTTCAAATTTCTCACTCAGATTATATTAATGTTTATGTGGGGTAATGGGACATATTCATTTTCATATAGGCTACTTAAATCCTAAAAGACATTAAGATTTTAGGAAAATTGTATGCTTCTATTAATAATATTGTGGAGAATATTGGAAAACTTACCACAAATCTATCACTAACAAATTAATGAAATACATTTATATACCCTTCCCTACCAATATTCGACATATAGAAAAAACAATTTCACTGTAATATGTTGTTAAATTACTTTTAACAATAGTAACAAGAAAAAATAATATTTATTAGTGATATTTAAGGGCTGAATAAAGGTCTTAACATGTAACATCTCATTTAACTCATTCGTTCACATGACGAGAAGGTCATCGCTATCATTTTAGCACTAGCTTTGAGAGTGAGCTCAGGTAGTCCAGTTTTGAAAATTGAAGCAAATGGGCAACTGGACCTGTTTTCAGACTATGTTAATCTCCTTTTCCACCAAGCAAACAAATTGGAGTGCAAAGTATAAATACAATATTTAAAAATGCATGTTAAGGAGACAGGGCTCCCTGATGTCTCTTTGCTATTCCCAGGGGCCTAATGGACAAGGCGGTGTGTGTGGAGTGAGGCCCTCCAGGGCAGTGAATATTAGATCTTCTCAACAGCTGGAGAGGCCCCATTAACTCTCACAAGTCCAAACCTCTTATCATATGAAGACATTCTGACTGGGTCAGAGTTGCTTTCTTTTCTAAACTAATTGCCATATTGTTAAACTTATTCTTTTTGCTTGCATACAGTTATAAGGTGCATTTTTTTGGTAAATACAGAGATAACTTATTAGCATATTTTGACATAGGTAAGCCTCAAAAAGCTCAGTTTATTATCATTTTACGGCCCTCATGTTTGCAGACATAATTCAAACAAGATAAATAGCAACCCAAATAATATTGTGAGATATGTGTGAGTTACATTTGACAGATATGCAAAAATACAAACGTGCACAGATATAGGTATCTAGAATTTTTAACTTTTTAGAGGTTTACAGGTGATTGCACAGGTACTGTAGTGGAAAGCTTAAAATTATTGATTGAGTTTCTTTTGTATATAAAACACTACCACAGATATCAAGTTGTTTCTTTTAGAAAACATTCCTGTTTATCTACAGAAGATAAAATCTTCAGTAAATACTAGACCAATTGCAACATAAAAGAGCTGACATATTAGATTTGATGGTCTTCATCACTGATCCTCAAAGGCGAGTTTATGTCTTCTGAGTCACATTCCAGACACATTGGTCAATGCATGTAATTGTCTACTGGGCAAGCTCCAGATGAAATATGGAAGAGTGAGAAGATTAGCTTTAGAATTCTCCTTCTAATACTGACTTCTTTCAAAATGATGTTCGAAATTCATCTCATGCAGCATACTTCCCTGACATTTCTGGCAGAGATAATTGTCTCTCCTTTTTCAAATGTTACTGTTGATAAATGTATTTTCTTTTCAAATTTACATAAAATCTTCATAAAAGAAAGATATAAAAGCAGGGAGAGAATCGATATAGATAAAGGAAAAAAATACCATAGAATTATTTCCTATGTGGAGACTTTATACTGGGTATCTGTCCTGGTAATATAGTTGTCTACAGCCATTCATAGCTACATATAAATATGTATAAACTTGGTTTACTTCTTCTTCTTACAGTAAGCATTGGAAGGGTGGAGATGGGTAAGAGAAGGTGTTCACATAACCGCATGTTGGCCCAGCAGATGTCTGTTTGTATCAAGTAGAAGAGAGACTAGAACCTCAATTTGATCAACCCCAATAAACACATAAAGAATGTGTACTTGGGGCTACAGTCATCCATGGTAGAGAGAAACTCAGGGGGCTTCTGACGAGTAGCAGCTGTCATCTCTCACCCACCCATGGCTTGTCTCTGAAATGAGGCAAGGTTTGGAGCAGTGATGAACGCAGCTACAACTAATTTAGAAAAGAGCTTTAAGATAAAAGCATTTGATGCAAGACATTTGGCTCAATGGAGTTTAGAATCTACTTGGTAGTCATGATTTCTGATCAAGAAAACCGCAGAAAAGGGATATCTTGTCAGAACACAACATCCTGTGGGTGAGTTTGCCATGGAAGAAAAAAAGAAAGGAAGCCATGGGAATTACTAGTGTGTATGGGAGAAGGCATTTAGGCAGAGAGAATACAATTAGTAAAATAACTGTCACTAGTTGCAATGCCCTGTGCTTCCAACTTTCTTCAATAAAACAAGCACATAACTTAAAATAATACATATCAAAATCTAACAAATGGAGGGCTTGACAGAAAAAAAATCCTTTATTTAATAATATAAGTGAGTATCAGAAATGACAGTATTTGTAAGTGGAGTGTTGGCGGGGACACAATCAATTTCCTTATATATTTTTAAGGCAACAAATGTGGTACCACTTCAATGGAGAAAAAGTAGATGCCTTTCTTGTTAAAAGCAACTAAATCACAATTGAAATGAGTAATCAATTTGAAAGAACCCTTTTACAGAGTCACCATTGATCATTTTCCTGCACTTTACCTCATGTATCTGCATTTGCTTGATGGAACTTAAACCAAGATACACATAACTTTACTATCTAGGACATTAAGAAATACACCATTGAAGTAAAAATAAAGCATTTTAAGATTCAGGTTGTAGTGTAAAAACAAACATCAGAGCTTTAAATAGACATGTTTCACAAAGATTCAAGAAAAGACAGACCTACAAAACACTATCTGGAATTAATTTATAACAAAATCTTTGAATCGTGCTCCCTTTTCTGCAGATCATATTTTGAAATTCTTGCTTAAAGCTATGTTTTATTCCTGTAAGGAGGTCTAATTTATTTTTAATATTTGTCCTCTAGAATCTGTTTGAAAGAGACAAAAATTTATGTTTCCATATCAGTATTTTATTTTCAAAGACTATGTCTATTAAGTCATCAGATTTTTATATACCTATGTAAATTTGCTCTTTAAAATACCATCCACTTGCTTTGTGTTGAGTTCAATAAGCTATTTATGCATACCCTGGGGAAAAATCCTTATATAAACCAATCTCTTTAAAAATGTGTAGGTGATTTCTGTAAGCCATTTGGATATATCATTGTTTAAATAATTTCTGGTGTTGAACTTATTTTAGATCTGTGACAGAAGAGCTCAACTTTAAAAATTTCATGATCTGTATAAAGGAGCTGATTTAAAGGCAACAATGCCCAAAATTAAATTGTTAGATTGGAAAATTAAATAATAACAAAAGGGGAACTTTTAGATTTAGGTAATCTGAGTTTCTAATTTAACAGCAGAATTGGAAAGGGAGTAAAGCAAGTACATTTTTATGTTTACAGTGAGAAGTCTAGAATAGGTTACTTGGGTTAGAATTATGATAAATATACATAGGACTTAATTTCCAGGGACATGTGTGTCTGAATGTTCATAAACAGAAATAATGACTTGGGAACAGTAGATGACGGTTACTGTCTTCACAATGCTGAGTCCATTTGCTGCTCTCTACTAGGGAGAGACTTAAATTACAGCCAACTTGGAAGCAGAGCTAATAGTTGGAAAATATTTTTGCCATTGGAGAACATGTAAGATCATCAGTGCAGGGAAAAACATCAGCCCTGGTCCTCTGATGTGGTAGGAAGGTTTTCTTTGAATTTCTTTCTAGGTAATCCAGCAGTAGGTACTTACTTGGGCAGTAATATTTCAGTCATATGTCACTGAAATTTTGCTCATGCACATACTTCACTTCCTTTAAATATACCAGGAGATTATTAAGCCCCCTCCTTGATCACACTTTGGTAACAGGAAGTAAGATGATCTTTTGATCCATGGAAAAGCAAAGTTGGGATGTCTGGGAAAACCAAGTCCAGCATATGTGTTGTGAACTCCTCACTAGTTACACAGAGTTAATTATTTTTATGGACCCTTGTTCAGCAAATGCCTACACTCCTTACAGCCTCTTCTGTCTCATCTTGATTGTCTCCTTCTTAAATCCCACAAATGGTAGATAACAACCTCCAACTTAGGCTGCAATAACGCAGTCAGCATTTAAGAAAATACAAGTCATTGGGGGAAAACCATTTGAACATTTATTTACTCTTTTAAAATTTATATTTTGGTATATCTTTTATAATGTCCAAATATATTTAGATTGCATAGGAATGAATGTATAATATTAATAGATGTGTGTTTATTTATTTGTTTTGTGTATTTGTGTGATCATAGTTGAGATTAACTAGGATACTCAAAGTTCAGGTTTTTCAAAAAAACAAAATTAGATTTAAACATCTGTTGAAATGCTAGGTAGAGAAAGATATACAAAGGGAGTCCATAAATAGAATTTTATTGCTACATTGCCTAGTATTTCCTGCATCTCATTCTCAGTATTCTACTTTTTATAGCAACTCTCTTCATTCTTGTTTGGCAAGGATAATACTGGTAGATACTGTATAGACATGATTTGATGATGCAGATTTCCCTACATATTTTCTAATTTTGCTAAAGTAGATAAATTTAAAGATATATTTTAGAAAAGTCAGAAAATAAATACGCATTTTCTTCTACTGGCGTTTTTCTCAATTGCCTTTTTAAATGCTTCCTCCAAGCTGATATATTTCTAGGAAAAGATCTATTTCAAAAATTCCATGTTTACCTTAGGAAAGACAGGCCTATGAATTTTATGAATTTGCCCTTTGCAATTCTGGCAAGATCTTAGTTCTCAGGATGTGGTACTTTCAAATGGGGTATTATCATCATCTCTGCATCACCATTTATTCACCTATTATGGGTGAGGGGTGGGGGGAGGGAACACCTCATAAGTGAGAACATGCGGTATTTGATTGTCTGTTCTTGTGTTAATTCACTTAGAATTTTGATGTCTTTTTAGATACTATCTCAACACTTACAGTATGTCTGAGAATTTAAGTCTGTCACTACTTGATAAATACAGTAAAAATAGTCTTTTATTGCATTCTCCAGATTTAAGTGCCTTTTCTGCCACTGTGCAGGTCCAGCTGCGACTTGGTCCTCTCCAGACATATTTTGCATGGATAATGCATTTGCATTTTAAGATTCATCTGTTACTTTGATTCTCTCTTCCACAGCAATTTATTTGATTTCTTGTCTAGTGAAATCATCCTCATCAGAGTTCTTTTTATTCTAGTTTCTGCATTATTTTACTAGCAATGAAAATTTGCTTATTGAGACATCTTGTCACCCTTAGGACAGAAAAAAGGCTGTAGATTTTTAGGCAGCAGCAGATCAATCATTCTTCCATTTACCAGCATGGAAACCAATTTGGCAGAGATGTAATGTGAGAATATGCCCTGGCTTTCTGAGTTATTACGACATGATGCCATGTGTAACTGATGCTATTTTCTACATAAAATTATTTTATACAGTTTTACAATTCATATAAGATAGCATGGCATTAACTTAGACAAAATAAATTTTAAATATCTTACCAAGTAAAAAAAGAGGAAAGAGTAACAAAGAGAGTGAAATATTGAAGAACAAAAAAGAAAATAGAAAACATTTATAAAGGAACAATAAAATTGTTACATTATGAAATTTATGATTGGCATTGCCATCATTCTTTTGAGTCAAGACAATATGTTAATAAGCCTATTTATGCAACCAGGTGTGAATGTAGAAGTATGCATCAAGTTGTAAATCTTATTTATACAAAGTTATATTGCAGATTAGAAGTTAATGAAAAACATAATGCATGTTAAATTTTCAAATTTTCTACTGATGCCAGCACATGCTCTCCATTCTAGATTGTACTATGTCCTGTTTTAATAATCTGCACTTTGACAAAAAATATTTAAAAAGCAAACTTCAATATGTTTCTGTTTCCAGATATATATATATATATATATATATATATATATATATATATATAACAATTGTATTTTCAAAAACTTATACCTAAAAGCTTAATTTTCCAAACTAAATATATTTTGTTGTAGCTTAATGGGACACTATGAAGCATAAAGGGCTGGATTCCACAGCCTCTGCCTCAATAATGACTGATCTGGTGATGATCTTTTTCCCTGTTACTCAGCTTCCACCTCGTAATAAGCAATATAGAATACTGGGGAAAAAGAAAATTAAAGTATTATAAGCAGAACATTTAAGGTTGTGGAGTGGGACTGGTCTTGGGTTTATGCAATGAAATATAAAATACCACTAATAATAATAGTTAATGAATCCTTACTATATGTTTGGCACTTCACATGAGTATAAACACTTCATATAAATACAAACCATACATGACACTATTTGCAGTGTAGAGAAAGGTAAACAAATTTGAAGATATAATATTAAATCATAACTACATACAATTAAATGTAGTACATACTATACAACTGTAATTATTTCTCAGCCCCCTCCTGTTGCTATTGCGGTGAGCCCAAGTGTTGCAAGCATCTTCTTAAAATGTCCTATGACACTAATTATCTCTGTGTGAGCAGTTCATCTCTTCAGTAAGCTAGATAGCCCAGTAAAAAGTGATCACTCACTGTCCTTGTGTGTTTTCAATCGTGTTTAATTCAATACTGTAAACCTTGAATAACATCATGGAACCCATGCAAACTGCCACTAGTGATGCTGGAGGTGCTCCCAAGAAGCAGAGAAAACTCATGACATTATAATAAAAAGTTGTTCTGATATATACTGTAGATTAAGATCTGTAGCTGTGGCTGCCCATCATTTCAAGATAAATGAATTCAGCACAAAGACAAATGTTAAAATAGAAAAGGAAATTTGTGAAACCATCACTGAAGCTATACCAGCGGGATCAAAAACCTTACACTTCTTGCAAAATGCCTTTCTATCTTGTACTGAAAATGGAGCTTCTACATAGGTGCAGAATTGCTCTGAAAAGACATACTCACAGATTCTAATGTGATTCCAGAAAAAGTGAAATCATTGTATGACAACTTCATGCTAAAGGAAGGTGGAGGATCCAAATCTGGATAATATAATGCCAGCAAAGGATGGCTTGATATTTTTAAAAAGAGGCCTGGCTTAAAACATGTAAATATAACAAGAGAAGCAGCTTCTGCTGACCAAGAGGAAATAAACAAATCCCCAGATGCCATTAAGAAAATCATTGAGGACAAAGGATATCTTTCTGAACAGATTTTTAACACAGACAAAAGTGTCACAAAGGACATCTGTTGCTAAGGAAGAGAAGCAAACACCAGGATTTAAGGCAGGAAGGAATAGGCCAACTCTACTGTTTTGTGCAAATGCTGTCAGACTGCCCTTATCTATAAAACTGCTAATCTCTGAGTCTTCTAGGGGAAAGATAAATACCAGCTGCCAGTCTTTAGTTGTACAACAAGAAATTCTGGACAATGAGAAC
The DNA here is from genome assembly GCF_047675955.1 of Chlorocebus sabaeus. Classification (NCBI taxonomy): domain Eukaryota; kingdom Metazoa; phylum Chordata; class Mammalia; order Primates; family Cercopithecidae; genus Chlorocebus; species Chlorocebus sabaeus. The sequence goes on from NC_132906.1 coordinate 85,635,345, forward strand.
CCTCTTACTGAATTGATTCCATCAATGCTTTGTCCTTAAAGTTGGGAACTACCTTGCCAGTAAATGACTGCCTTTTAAAGTTTGATATTGACAATGTTTCTGGGCACCCAGAGCCCCATAATTCAACAGGGGAAGACGTCAATGTGGTCTACTTATCCCCAAACACAATCTCCCTACTTCAGTCTCTATACTGGGGGTCATAAGAACCTTTAAGGTTCATTCTACATGGTATTCTATGGAAGGGATTCCCAATACTAAGGAAGAGAGCCCCAATAGAGGGAGCAACATAAAAATCTAGAAGAATTATGTCATTAAAGATGTCACCATTTTTATAGAAAATGCCATGAAAGCTATCAAGCCTGAAGCAATAAATTCTTGCTGGATAAAAAAGGCATCTATATGGTGTGCATGACTTCATGGGATTTATGGCAGAGTTGATCAAGGCAATCATGAAAGAGACTGCAGATATGGCAAAAAAGGGGAGTGAAGGGTTTCAAGACACAGATCTTGGAGAATTCAAGAACTGATAGACACCACACCAGAGGATTTAACTGAAGATGACTTGATGGAGATGATTGCTTCCAAACCAGCACCAGACAATGAGGAAAAATACTTAGAAGATGCCAAAAACCAAAGTGACATCAGATAAGCTGGCTGAAAGATTTCAATTTCAAGACTGCTTTTGACTTAATTTATAAAATGGAGGAAAAGTATAAAAAATGCAAGGAAGCCTCTGGAAAACTTCGTACAAATCAGATAACCTGGTGATATGGTTTGGATTTATGTCTCCACTCAAATCTCATGTCAAATTGTAACCCTCAGTGTTGGAGGAGAGACCTGGTGGGAGGTGATGGGATCATGGGGACAGGTTTCCCCCTTCATGTTCTCATGATATTGTCTATGGCCACTTTCATGCTACAGCTTCAGAGTTGAGTAGTTGCAGCAGAGACCTGTAGCCTGCAAAGCCTAAAGTAGTACCTGACACTTTATAGAGAAAAACTTCCGGTTCTTTACACTAAATCTTAATCCTTAGAATGAAAGTTTTAAGACATCTTGTGTTTTTTCCATATACCCAAGTAATTGGCTTCATAGTACGGAAAAAGCACAGATGTTCTTGAAAAAGTAAAATTAGATAGTGATATGGTTTGGCTGTGTCCCCACCCAAATCTCATCTTGAATTGTAGCTCCCATAATTCTCACCTGTTGTGGGAGGGACCCTGTGGGAGATAATTCAATCATGGGGTCGGTTTCTCTCATACATGGTAGTGAATAATTCACATGAGATCTGATGATTTTATAAGGGCTTTCCCCTTTCACTTGGCTCTCATTCTTTCCCTTGCCTGCCATCATGAAAGATACACCTTTTGCCTTCTGTGATGATTGTGAGGCCTCCCCAGACAGATGAAACTGTGAGTCCATTGAACTCCTTTTCTTCACAAATTACCCAGTTTTGAGCATGTTATTATCAGCAACATAAAAACAGACTAACACAGAGTTTTACCCATTACTGGAGTCATGGAACAGGGGAAGAAATGAAAACTTCGCATTGAGCCATGATTGATTAACCATCACATTCTTTTAGGTATGGCATTGATCTGTTCTCTAGCAGCTTGAATCTCTGTGTATGGTATTTCTAAGAAGATTGTGTGATTCTTCAGGGAAAGTCAGATATTCCTGATTGTTTTAACTTCATAGTGCTCATGATAGAGCAGATATTGTAGAAGATATGCTATTAGAATGAGTTGAATAAGTGTTAAAATAATTACATAATGAGGTATTAACTTTATTTCAACATAAATGTTGAACCTTATCATTAATCTTACATAACAGTGTTTGCATTGGAAGATCACAATGCTGTTTATTATGAGTTTTTGAATTGCTGTACTTCATTATATTGCATTTTAAAATATTTCAATAAAACAGAAGTACCTATTCAAAATACCAGGTGTCTTTGCTGATAGTTTATATCAAGAGGAACATTTAGCTATCACAGTAATGACATAATAAGTTATCCTCATGGTGGTACTTAGCCAATTGGAAATTGTCAAAGAAGACATTCAGACTACCAAGTTAATGTCATTGAATTAGAGCTATAATCAGTATATTTTAAATATATTGGTTTACCTAATGAAATTAATATGATATTATAGAGCCTCAATAAATATTAAACGATGGACAGCATTGATACTCCTGTTGACAACTGCTGATTCAGTTAGCTGAAACAGTTTTCACTCTTAGTATATGGTCTGAGGGAAAGTTTAAACTACTCTTCTTTGAATTCTATTTTCCATTTCATATAATTCCTCTATAATAAATGCAAAAAGCATTCTAGAGTCTGAAGTGATAAAAATAAGTTAAAAAAGCATATTGGATTTAAAAATAATTTATTTGACCATAAGAGTCATTATGCTATAATAGTATTCTCTAAGTACTGGAAGTGACAGCAATGTGGAAATGGCCACATTTACTATAGAAAAGATGCTAGAATGCATTTCATAAACAAAATATATTTCCATTAACTATACCGTATTCTTGAAAAATTCTAAGAAAATGGATGTTAAGCAGTCTCACCACAAAAATAAAAACTCTGTGAGGTAATGTATATGTGAATTAGCTAGACTTAACCATTTCACAATGTATATATACTTCAAAACATCATTTACACAATACATACGTACAATTATATCTCACAATAAAAAAGTAAAATTAAAAACATAAAATTTCAAGTCTTCTATGTGTTAAGGAAAGAGTTAAGTTGCTATTCAATTATGTCCAATAAATAGCCATTATATTTCTCTCTCTCTCTCTGTCTATATATATATATATATTTCTTTTGTCTAAATCACACAATCTATGTTTAGTGAAGTATTTCTCACATTTTTACAATAATGTACCTTTCAAAAATTGTTTTAGAATGGAGTGCATGAAGAGTCATTTCTCTGAGTTGATGTTGGCTTTATTCCTGGTGGGTGATATAGCCAGCAGGGCAGTAGTACACCTAGAACTGTTTATTATAATAGAACAACCCTGCTCCATACAGTTGTTAATTGAACATCAGGGTCATTGACCATGAGTTCATAGTCCAGTCCTAAGCATCAGAGTTCTAGGAATGGTATTTAGCCAGCTAATTCAAGGAGGGATTATACTGAAGTAACCAATTAAATCACATCTAATATAAATAGGTTAATTGATAAAATAAATGCTAAAGTATTTACTAACCAATGGAGATCTTACCTTTCAACATACCCAATAATGCTCATTTACATGGTGCAGCCATTTTAAAGGAGCAAAGTTACTTGGGATAAAACTACAGATCAAAATGTATTTGGAGAATTCACAGTTGGAGCAAAGCATGTACGGCCACTTTATAAAGACAGATTTATCTAGTCTAGAGATATATTTTTGTTTATATAAAGGCTATAGCTCACTAGAAGTAGGATTTCACTGAGCTGGCATACAGATTCTTATTCTTTGTTCTTTTTCTGAAACCTGTCTTCTACAATGTATACAATGTCTCCATTATCTTGCAAAATTAATATAATTTTGATTAAAACATTTTGACATTAATTCCATTTTATCCTATCTGATGAATATATATTGGTATTAATTAAAGATCTAAAAGTTATGAATGACAAATTTTTAAATTATGACTGAAAGTAACATAAAAACTGTATCCTTATATGAAATATATATCCAGCCATGCAGGAAATAAACATAACTGTTGATAAAATTATTCTTTTTCTCTCATCTTCTTTCCTAGTCCCTCCCTTGACTACTTCTTTCTCTCTTTATTTAATTTAAACTAAATGCTACAGATTTAGATTTTTAAGAAAATATGTCTAAGAACTTGCCATGTGTCAAATCTTGCTTCTACTTGTGATACAGTAATAATGAAGACTCTAGCTGCCAAATAAATATAATTATTTTAGCTAGTGCAATTAAATTTTACTTAGGAGATTTCATTCAGAATTTTGAAATGACTAGCTTAATAATATTCATGAGACCTGATTTTTTAAATGATTTTTTTAGAAGTTTGGTGGTTTGCAGAGTTTTAAAAAATATATTTACTTGCTATAGGACTCTAAAACTAATGTTATCTATGATTTTGTGTTGTGTTTAATTTGTGAACAATCTTATTGCTAATATACAAATGGAAGGGAAATTAATTCCACCTACGTATATCAGGAAACTGCATTTGCGTTAATATCACCAAGAGAGTGTAGCCACAAAACACAAGTAAATGCCTCTTTTTTACATTAAAAATTCCTTTTAATGCCAGTTTACCATTAAGTTATGTACCTTCATCCCCTTGTTCTAGCAAGCAAGATTTTTCATTTGTGAAAATAGTATTTCAGATGTTGCTTGTTCACTAATCTTGATATATTAAAATGGAACAAAATGTTTTCTCCAGAGCATTCTAAATGCTCTTTCTCTTCTCCTGCCCCTAATAGCACTTAATGCAAGAGTCCTTTTTATTCCCAGTGAATTTAATAAATTAAAATTGCATTTTAGAATTCCACATAGTATTATTATTATTATTGTCTGCACACCAGAAATATTCTTTGGCCTAACCAATCTTGATTGGACATGTTTTTGGCTTAAGAGAGGTGATGTCATAAGAAGCAAAGACACTTACAATAACAACAAAGATGATATGGAGGAAATTTAAGCTAACGTTATGGGATATACATTAGGAAAGACACCCATGCGCCCCGCCCCCCACCCCAACCACACAAACATACACACACACATAAACACACACACACACAAACACACAAACACACACACACAGACACACACACACAAACACACACACACACTCAAATAATTTAGACTTGGTTAATATAAACATATTTGTAAGAAAATTAAGACCAACCAAAACACACACACACACACACACACACACACACACACAGAATCTTAATTTTTATCGTTTTCATTGGAAATCCTTGTGCTTTACTGAGAACTCAGTGATTCAGTTGGGAGAATTGCTTTAGATGGAGCCTTTAATTATCGTACATACCCACCCTCCTGTGAGAGTTGAAGAGAGACTTACCTGGTCTGACTGAAGATCAGGGACACATTGTCAAGGTTATTGGGCAGTGCCATTGCTACAAGGGGAAGCGTCATCATATTCTCATTTTATTCCTATGGAAGCACAGGCAATGGTGATCATTTGTTTGAAACCCATGAGCTTTGAAGCCCAACACACCTGAATATACATCATTTCTCTTTCACTCACTAGCTAAGCTACCCTTAACAAGTTACTAAAGTCACATATACATCAATTTTCCTTGTATAAAAAATTATATTTGTCCCTGCTTCGTATAGTTGTTAATTGAACATCTACTATAAAACTGCCTGTTAATATTATCCCTCCTATATAATACAGTAAATCTTGACTCCAATTATGATTTTGCTTTTTGGTTTTGACATTATAGATGAATTGTCTTGCCTCAAATCAAACAAATCTCGTTTCTCATTTTATTAATGCTCATAATTACCTGTGTCCTAAATAAAAGACACTGGTTCTGTTCGGTCATTATCTTACATGTCTTTTCAACAGAATTTAATTGGGTCCTTTCACTTCCTTTTGTATATTACTTTTCAGTTTCCTAGCGGAGGTTTAGGCTCTGTTGCAGGCACATGTGTGCATGTGTGTTTGTGAACACTTGTGTATGTACATTTGTGCATGTGTACTTGTATGTGTTTATGTCTAGTTTAGGCCTCAAACATAGACAAATTTAAAGTTGTTAGAGGAAAATCTTACTGGGGCCAAGCCTCCCTTGATCACTCTGCAAACAAGCAGCCCTACAACGTGAGCTGAATTTATCCTGTACTTACAAGTCCTGCCCTTTTCTACCGTCCTTTCTGGCTATGTTTTGTTGAATATTCTGCAGGTTTTCACCACTGAAAAATGAGTTTTTCAGTACTCTGCTATAAGTTTTATTTTACTTCTCAATTAATATTGTTTTCTTGAATGATTGCATTCATCCTCATGGTTTCAAGGGCTCTCAAAGTGTATCTTTAATACAAATCTATCGAAAGATCTTCCTGCACACATGTTTAAATATTCATTTGATAGCTATACTTCTCTGACTCTCAGGCATATCAAAGAGCCAACAATGAAATCATAATCTTTGTCCTAAACATGTCTCTGGCACAGTGTTTACATAAAATGTGCTTGTTTTGCCTAGAGTATCATTTTTTTACATAATTCTATGCTTTTATACAGCTTACTGGACTCAGCCTGTAGCTCTTCAAGAAATATAGTAGCAGCAATTATAAATGACATAAAACACTTTTGCTATAATAACTAATCTATGGTTGAAAAAAGTAAATTATTTTAGTAACAATTAGCTATTAGTTTCTGCAATTTGCATAATTCATTTTTATATTTTGAATTCATTTAGTGAACCACATCATTCATTCAATACCATTCAGGCAAAGAACAGATATACCACAATAGCAAATCGTTTTTTTGTTTGTTTGTTTTTGTTTTGTTTTGTTTTTGAGATGGGTTCTTGCTCTTGTCGCCCAGGCAGGAGTGTAGTGGCACACTCTCAGCTCACTGCAACCTCCGCCTCCCGAGTTCAAGCAATTATCCTGTCTCAGCCTCCCGAGTAGCTGGGATTATAGGCACCCACCAATACACCCAGCAAATTTTTATATTTTTAACAGAGACGGGGCTTCACCATGTTGGCCAGGCTGGTCTCGAACTCCCAACCTCAAGTGATCTACCCGCCTCAGCCTCCCAAAGTGCTGGGATTACAGGCGTGAGCCGCCGCACCCGGCTGCAAATGCTTTAATTGATGTCTGTCTAATTAGTTACCCACCTGGACAATGACTATACATGCAGATCAGATACAGTGTGTATTAGGCAGGGTTCTCTTAGAGGGACAGAACTAATAGGATATATGTGTGTGTGTGTGTGTATATATATAATATATTATATGTATGAGTATATACATAAATATATACTATTAGAATATGTATCTTATAAACATAATAGTATAATCATAAATTATACTACTATATATAATTATAAATTATACTATTATATATAGTATATACAAATATATACTATTAGGATATATGCATGCTGTTAGAAATAGTATAATTATAAATTATAAATAGTATAAATATATATATACTATTAGGACATATATATATCCTATTAGTTCTGTCTATATATATCCTACATATATTAGGATATATACATATATATCCTATGTTGCTATATATGTTGATAGTGTTGATATATATAGATATAGATATAGATATGTGGTAGTTTATTATGTATTAACTTACACGATCACAAGGTCCCACAATAGGCTGCCTGCAAGCTGAGGAGGAAGGAAGCCAGTCTGAGTCCCAAAACTGAAGAACTTGGAGTTCAATGTTTGAGGGCAGGAAGCATCCAGCACTGGAGAAAGATGTAGGTTGAGAGGCTAGGCCAGTGTCTCCTTTTTACGTTATTCTGCCTGCTTTGTATTCACTGGAAGCTGATAGATTGTGCCCACCAGATTAAGAGTGGTCTGCCTTCCCCAGCGCACTGACTCAAATGTTAATCTCTTTTGGCAACACCCACACAGATAACACACAGGATTAATCCATTGTATCCTTCAATCCAATCAAGTTGACATTCAGTATTAACTATCACAAAGTGGAAAATTGATTCAATTTTATACGTTAATAGAATAAAAGTATGTGCTGTAATTACATGATTAGCACACCACTGTCCAGTGTAATCTCTAAAGAATGAAGTCCACACGAATAGGGCTTTTTGACATATTGAGTATATACTTCGTATATTAGTCTGTCCTCATGCTGCTAATAAAGACATACCCAAGATTGGGTAGTTTATAAAGGAAGGAGGTTTAATTGACTCACAGTTCAGCATGACTGGGGAGGCCTCAGGAAACTTAACAATCATGGCAGAAGGGAAGCAAACACATCCTTCTTTGCACAACAGCAGCAAGAAGTGCGGAGCAAAGAGAGGGAAAAGTCACTTATAAAACAAACAGATTTTGTGAGAATTCACTCACTACCCAAGAACAGCATGGAGGTAACTGCGCCCATGATTCAATTACCTCTCTCTGGGTCTCTCCCACAGCATGTGGGGATTATGGGAACTAAAGTTCAAGATGAGATTCGGGTGGGGACACAGCAAAACCATATCATTCCACCCCTGGCCCCTCCCAAATCTCATGTCCTTATATTTCTAAACACAATCATACCCTCCCAACAGTCCCCCAAAGTCCTAACTCATTCCAGAATTAACCAAAAAGTCCAAGTCTAAAGTCTCATTTGAGACAAGGCAATTCTCTTCTGTCTATGAGCTGGTAAAATTAAAAGCAAGTTAGTTACTTCCTAGATACAATGCAGGTACAGGCATTGGGTAAATACACCATTTCCAAATGGGAGAAATTGGCCAAAACAAAGTGGTTAATGGCCCCATGCAAGTTCAAAATCCAGTAGGGCAGTCATTAAACGTTAATGTTCCAAAATGATCTCCTTTGACTCCATATCTCACATTCAGGTCACACTGATGCAAGAGGTGGGCTCCAATGACTTTAGACGTCTCCACTGCCATTCCTTTGCAGGGCACAATCCCCGTCCCACCTGCTTTCATAGGCTGGTGTTGAGTGTCTGCAGCTTTTCCAGGCACACAGTGCAAGCTGTCAGTGGATCTACCATTCTGCAGGACCATGGCCCTCTTCTCACAACTCAACTAGGCAGTACCCCAGTGGACATTCTGTGTGGGGTCTGTGACCCCATATTTCCCTTCTGAACTGCCCTAGCAGAGGTTCTCTATGAGAACTCCACTGCTGCACCAAACTTCTGCCTGGATATACAGGCATTTCCATAAATCCTCCAAAATCTAAGTGGAGATTCCCAGATCACAATTATTGTCTCTGTGGACCTGCAGGCCCAACAGCATGTAAAATCTGCCAAGGCTTGGGGCTTGCACCCTCTGAAGCCATGGCCTGAGCTGTACCTTGGCCCCTTTTAGTTATGGTTATATCAGCTGGGACCCAGGGCACCAAATCCTGAGGCTCACAGAGCAGGTGAGCCCTGGACCCAGTCCAGGAAACCATTTTTTCCTCCTAGGCCTCTGGGACTGTGATTGGAGTGGCTGCCATGATGGTCTCTGACATGCCCTGGAGACATTTTCCCCATTTTCTTGGTGATTAACATTTGCCTCCTCATTATTTATATAATTTTCTGCATCCTGCTTGAATTTCTCCCCAGGAAACTAGGTTTTATTTTTTATTGCATAGGCAGACAGCAAAGTTTTTGAACTTCTGTGCCTTGCTTCCTCTTGAATACATTGCCACTTAGAAATTTCTTCTGTCAGATACCCTAAATCATCTCTCTCAAGTTCAAAGTTCCATAGATCTCTATGGCAGAGGCAAAATGCTGCCAGTCTCTTTGCATAGCAAGAGTGACCTTTAATCTAGTTTCCAACAAGTTTCTCATCTCTATCTGAGACCACCTCAGCCTGTACTTAATTGTCCATGTCACCATCAGCATCTTGGTCAAAGTCATTCAATGAGTCTCTAGGAAGTTCCAAACTTTTCCACATCTTCCTGTCTTCTGAACCCTCCAAGTCTCTGGGAAGTTCCAAACTTTCCCACATTTTCCTGTCTTTTTCTGAGCCCTCCAAGCTGTTCTAACCTGTGCCTGTTACCCAGTTCCAAACTCACTTCCACATCTTGGGGTGTCTTTATGGAAGCACCCCACTCTACTGGTACCAATTTACTATATTAGTTGTTTGTTCTCACACTGCTAATAAAGATGCACTGGAGACTGGGTAATTTATAAAGGTTTAATTGACTCACAGTTCAGTATGACTGGGGAGGCATCAGGAAACTTACAATCCTGGAAGGAAAAGCAAACATGTCCCTCTTCACATGGAAGCAGCAAGGAGAAGTGCAGAACAAAGAGAGGGTACAGCCCCTTATAAAACCATCAGATCTTGTGAGAACTCACTCACTAACACGAGAATGGCATGGAAGTTACCATCCCCATGATTCAGTTATCTCCCATGGGGTCCCTCCCATGACACATGGGGATTATGGGAACTACAGTTCAAGATGAGATTTGGGTGGGGACACAGCCAAACCATATCACTTCACAAGTGTATTATACTGAAGTCTATACATGGTATATCACAGTGTTTATGCTTTGCCTAACTTTGTGGTATGCTCAGCTTCCACTCTGAGATTACAGTCAGAAATTTAAAAAAAAAAAGGTAAATGTGCTTAGTTCCACCCAGTCAAATAATTTAATTACAAATTCACTTTTTAAATAAGGCACCCCTGGTATATGGCCCTGACGAATTTTGGCACTAACTTATGTTTTGTTTGGCAATCCTTAACCTATATTATGTAGAAACTTGAGTTTGGGACTATGTTTTGAGCAGCTTCCTGGATTAATTCAACCCAAATAGATCTGTTTTCCTTTTCTGTTTATAAGCTGCTAAGTCCTGCCGTGGAAAATGGCAAACGTGTATTAAAGACCCTGCCACAGAAGTATGACTTCTTATGCTGCTCAACAACACATCTCTCGCTAGACTCAGCCTCTTCTTCTCATTCCCCAAGTTTTCGTCCTCTGCTTTAGCATTTCTTTCCAGTGGATGTGTGATAGCAGGTATCCATTCCCAAATCAGATTCTTTCAGAGCCTTCAAATAGTGGCAGCAGTTTCTACCTTGGCCAAAATCACTTATCTCTTTTTTGCCTCATTTTCCTCATCTGTTAAATGGGATAAAAGTAGTATTCATATCATAGTGTTGCTTTGGATGAAGATTAAATGATTTATTTAAGAATATAGTGCATATAACATTATGTAGCACATGGTAAGTACTATATAGTAAGCACTACCTGTTGTTCTTTTTATCACTGTCATCATCATCAGTAGGAATAGTAACATTGGTGTTAGGACTGATGACCCTAAACCTTAAACTGAGAATATTTACCTTACATTACTTGGAATTTGTTTCCTTGTGTGATGAAGTTCATATGTATGCTCTTATTTCTAATTGCAAAATAAAATCTCCTAACATCATTACCAAAAGTGGAGTTAGAGACAGCTGGAAAGATTCAGTGTGCTCTAGGGAGGGAAACATGACTTCTCAAAACTTTAGAAATAGTTCAGACTCCTTGCCCAAGTCCCTGAATAACTTAGGTGTAATATAAAGATAACTGCCTTCATAAAGCAAACACAGACTTTTTTTTTTTTTTTTTACTCTCTTGGCTACAGGTAAGATACTGGGTGATTCTGAGGTCCTTTCCCAATTGACATAAGGGAAAGTCCCTTGTGAAATGTTCTAGGGCCACAGACCAGGAACATTCAGGTTACACATAATAGGTATTTTTTATTACTATTAACAGGTTGTTGCAAAGAACAGATAATATGTGAGATCTTTAACTTCCTTTTATAATTAAACCTAGTAAAATTTGAGGATAGAAGACCAAAATTATCAAAGACTGAATGGAAATGTGATACCACGAATGGTAATTCTGAAAGAAAGGGATGGGGTGAACAAAGAGCTGTATCTTACTGGATGGACAGCCCAGTTTATGTAGACGGTAATGTAGGCAGTCTAGGTTATGTAGAAGATGATAGAAAATAAACAGAAGATGTATTTATCTTCTCTAACAAATACAAGCTTTAAAAGATATTTCCTTAAGGGAGAGTCAGTTGCATTAAATGGCAAAGCACCTACCTTGTAATCTAAAACTGCTTCTTGCACTGTTACTTCTTCTGATGGGAATATTGTGTAAGACAATGCCTTTCCATTTTATTATTTATCATTCTATATTCTAAGAAATGTTATAGTAGCATGTATCAATTTATAATTAAATATATTAATAATATTAATTTTTAAATATATTCAATAAAACATTTAAATATTTAAAACCTGAAATCAAGGTTTCCAAATGTTGAATATTAGAATTTGATTAACTCTGTTACTTTCATTTTCTTTTTCTACTTCGCTGTCCAAAAAATGTTGTCAGTTTCCACACATAACTCTCTCTCCCTCTTTCTTTGTCTTTCTATCGATGCTCTGTCTAGGTAGATACACACACATGCAACACACACACACACACACACACACACAAAAATACACGATTCTTAATCATGTTAAAATGTTGTCAAGAATCTGAGTTTGCAGAAAAGGTATTCTATGTCCTAGCTTTCATTTTTAAACACAAAGTGTCTAATATACTGTTGCCTGTACATAAATTTTCTAAATAACAAATATAATAGTCTGTTTTCCATACTTCCTATCATGTTTGACCATGGAAACAATACCACTTACCCAAGGAGATTCTCTAGGTGCTGATTTCACACATGTCCTGGGTCCACTCAGTATAAATGAGAATGTGTGTGAATGAAGATAAGGCTGAGTTGCTATAACAAACACGGTTCCAAACGCAGTACTTCAAACAAAATCTAAGGTCATTTTTTCCTAGAGTTGTAATCTAGGCTGGTTGGTGGTCTATTCACAGATGTATTCCAGGAAACTGTACTAATAGGCAGCTCCATGTTCTTCAACATGTAGCTTCTGAGATTACTCCAGTCATCACTATTCACACTCCAGTGGTGAGAACACACAGAACATAGAGTGGCATCCAAATCTAAAAGCAAAGGAGGCTGAGAAATGCAGTTTCTAGCTGGGCATGCAGCTGTTTTTGAGGAAGGCAAGAATGAGTTTGGAGAACCAGTAAAACACACCAAGATTAAGTTTTGCAGATGCTTTGGTTTACAAGTCATGCAAATATAGCTGTGTTTATTGCAGATCCCAGAGCATCATGCTCTACCCGGGATGAGGGTTTAGAGAGAAGCTGAAAGATAGGCAAAATAAAAAGGGGATGATCTTGGAAATGTTGCTGTAAAAACAAAGCAAAAGAACAAATAGAAACAGGGAGATGAAATGTACTTTTTATCTGCTTGATCATCTTATAACATGTATTGCCTATATTTGTAATGATTATGCAGAAGATGATAGAAAATAAATAGAAGATATATTTATCTCCTCTAACAAATTCAATGGTCACATTTTGAGAAAACAATGGAACAAGCAGGACTGCAATAACTAACATCAATATAGGCAGCATCAGTACTTTCTCAAACCACTCGATGATTCACAAACCATCGAGATGTTGATGTCCATCTCGAGTTTGATGGTGGAAATAACAGCAGGTTAAGTCCACCGCGTGGTGGTGGAACTGAAGATGGTAGGAGAAAGTGGAAGTCAGGGTACGCCTGTGACCCAGCCATAGTATTTGATGAATCAATGGATAGTGTCAGGATATTTGTTCACCTAATCAGTTTTTCCAAAGACAAAGACTAGATGGTTTTTATTGTTGTTACTATTTGTGTTCCTTGGATATTATTGTCTTTTTTTTTTTGACATTATTATCTGTCTTTTATTCTTGTGGCCTGTAAAGGAGGGGATAAGAGGTTTTGCACTCACATATTTTTGAGTATTCAAAAGAAAGAAACAGCATGAAAATTCACCATAGAAAACTATCGGAATTCTAAGCATTAAGTCCTCTCTAGAGTGAGATAAACTTTCAAGAACTTTCCCGTTAGAGATAGACAACTCTTCATTGAGATGATGAACGAAGCACTTCCTGCAAGAGGGTAGATAAGAGGGTCTCCAAGTACAAACTCCATTTTGGAATCTAAAATTCACAGTCAGGTTCCTAAAAAATTATGAGCTAGTGATCACAGGCACGGGATGAGAAGGCGACAATTAATCAAGGCTGCTTCATTAGCGCTGTGGGAAAGGCCAGTCACACAATGTGTTCTTCCGGTGCTGGAGCGGAGTGGCATTTCTGCTTTTAATTGACCACATGTCCTTTCTGTGTTCCCTGACAGAACGTTTTCCTTACTGGCTCAACTAATTTTTACTTTTTGTTGTTCTGTAGCTCTATGCCTTTACCTCTGATATTAGAAAGTTTACATATTTCACAATTTACATTTTCTAGTGGTGTTAACATCGATATTGGCATGTTCCTCCCACTCCCCTCACCCAACCCCTGCTCCATTATTTGCTCTGGACAGACAAACCCATGCTGTAAAAAGACTAACTCCTTCCCCAACATAGTCAATTATGAAGAAAGTGCTTGATGTTAAATATCTCTAACCCCAACTGAAACAGGCAAGAGCCATAAGCACTTCCACCTCCAGGCAGCTGCTGTTTTGGCCTTTGGGCTTTGTTTTGGGCCTTGAAGCATAAGCGTGTACAAGCTTTCTAAAATGTCTTAAACATAAACTACTGATGCCATGATTTTTTTTAAGTATCAAAGGCACAGCTGCATCACATCTTTTTGCTTAAAGCATCCTGGGACGTTTCAGTTTTCAATCTGGAATTTCAAGCAAGAGGGACATGACCGTAACTCCTCAAGGAGTATGCAGTGTGACCTCTTCATTCCAATGTATTAACACGTGGAATTGATTTGAGAATTAAAATGACATGTGAACAAGGAGCATTGAAATATATAAAGAAAAATTTAAATCACAGGATTTCGCATGATTATGCTGAATGACAAGATTTATTATAAAGCCCTTGATTCTCCCCTTTGAGCCCGGGATTCTAGTTGTGTGTCGTTTTGGGAATTAAAGGGGAATGTCCTGTGTTTTGATATCCTCCTCATTAACTGGAACTTTAATAATAATAGGAAGTCTATTTCCCTCCCTACCAGAAGTTACAACTCACTTCAGTTCAATTCACTACCAGGGAGAGTGCCTGACACACGTATGTAACACAATCCATATTTGTTCAGTGAATACACGGATTTGTGGACTCAAGTAATGGTAATGGGCGTTACAGAATGCACACAAGAATAAAGAGTAACTGCTGCTCTCAGATTTCTCCTGTTATCTGTGGGAAAGGCAGGTATTTGCTCAATAAGATGGACAAAGACAAATGCCACGAACAAGTACAAATTGTTGTAAGAGATTGTAGGAACCGGTCACTAATTGTAAGTGGGGTGAATGTGTTTCATTGAAGTCACCTAGGGAAGGTAACATTGGATTTAGACCTAACTGATGGAGGTTTCTGCAAAGATAAAAAAGGGGGTAGAAAAAGTTGGTGAAGAAAAGGTAGTATCAACTTTAAAAGATGATAGTTTTGAGAAGGTAGCTGTTGAGGATATGAGAATGCTTTGCTCTACAATTCAGGACTTTCTATTTGTTTTGTAAAGATTCAGAACGTAGTAAGGAACAAAGCCGTAAGGTGTTGAGTATTGCAGCTTTGCTCATTCAAAGGGATGGGACTTTTCTCTCTCACAGGTAAGTTCCCACTTGTTTGTGAGACAAGCAAGCTGAAGAGGTCTGACTAGGGGATTTGCTGAACAACTGATAGATCCTAACAGTCTGGTGAAGTGTAAGGTCCCTGAGAGGAGGTTAGTGAAGACTCGGGAGTCTGCAGGTGGACCAGATGTCCAGGTACAGCCACAGAGTTCAAAAGAGTAGTGCTGAAAGAAAGGAGAGAGGTCTTGCAGTTTCTCACTAGCTAAACCAGGCTGAAGCCTGAGATGCTGAGCGTGTGACTCCTATACATCCCTGGAGAATCATTTTATTAGACTGTTTTCTCTGCGACTTTTTCCCTAAATATGTACATACCATGTGTCTCACCTGCTGAGTTGGATCGTCTGTTTTCTCTTCTCCCTCAGGTATTTAAAAATGTATTCCATTTCACTAGGGTTATTTAACCTGTCATTTTCTTCCATCAAACCACACATCTTCGAGAGCATTTGCCATGCTTTATTCATCATTGCCTTAAGTCACAAGAAGTTTACAAATACAAAGCAACTAATGGATTCTTAGGAAATGTCTGAATGACAGATTGGAAGAATTCAAGCAGATCCTGGAGCCAGTCTCTAGAATGACTTTGATTTGTGAACCACACTAAGGTCAACATTTAGCTAGACCTGAGGCCATGTTTGAGGTCAATTAAGACCTAAGTGGAGGAGAGGAATGCAGGAGAAAGCTGTTGGGTATTCCCTGTGTCCGTGTCGAATGCTTTAATACACACTTGCAGTATATTGAATCCAGGTTTACAATATTAATTAATTATTGAAGCAGTGCTAATACATTATTTAAATAAATTATAGAGAATTTTAGCCTAGCTAGCCATAGTTTAAATTGTGCAATAAGCACTTCCTAGGGTTAGTGTCAATGACAATATAATATTAATTCATATGCATTTCAGAAACACTGTTATTTTTCAACGTAGCTAAACTTAAACGTTTAAATTCAGAGAAAAGTTCTTAATTCTATCTTAACTAGGTTTTACAAATAATCATTATGAATTGAAATGCTGATAACCATTGAAACACTAAAATCTACAATAGAATAAAATATCACATAAACATTACCAAAATTGTGGATTAATTTCTTAAAATTTGTTTTCAAGTTTGTATTTTACATTAAAATTGACTACATTATAGCAAACATCTCACTCTAATTTATGCTTTTTCTATTTGAATAAAGACATACATTAGTACTTTCCAAAAGACACATTTTAAATAAAGAATATCTATTTTATTTGGGAACAATTATATTTTATTTATGTGTTTTTAAAGTACAGCCTCTAGAAAAGTGTAGAACCAGGATAGAAGATTAACATAGAAACTGTACTTTGAATAAATTGGGAACTTATTTTTTTTTAATTGAGGTAAAATTTGTATAAAATAAAATTAACCATTTTAAAATGTAAATTCAGTGGCATCAAATATGCTTCAGAATATTGTGTAGAAATCATCTCTATCTAGCTCCAAGGCATTTTCATCACCATAAAATAAAACCTTGTACCCATTAAGCAGTTACATTTCCCTTTCCCAGTCCCTGACAACCGCTAGTTAGCTTTCTGTCTTATGGATTGGTCTGTTCTGGAATAATAGAATCATTCAGTGTGTATCCCTTGTGTCTGGCTTTTTTCACTTAGTATAATGCCTTCTAGGTTCCTCCAGATAGTAGCACATATCACAACTTCACTTCTTTTTTGGTTAGACTGTATTCCGTTGTGTGGATATACCACTCTTTATCCGTTCATCCATTGATGGACATTTGGGTTATTTTCAACTTCTGGCTAGTGTGAATACTTTTCCTACATTTATTTGTGTACAAATGTTTGTTAGAATGCCTGGTTTTAATTATTTCGGATATATTCCTATAAGTGGACTTGCTGCATCATGTAACAATGAAATTACAAAGCTGCTTTCTGTAAAGGCTGCACCATTTTACATTTCACCAACCATATGGGGGTTCTTATTTCTACACATCATCACCAATACTTGCTCTTTTGTGCTTTTTGCTGTTGTTGTTGTTTAATAAATCACCTTAGTTGGTTCAATTGTTATCTCACTATGGCTTCGATTTGCATTTCCCTAATGACTAATAATGTTGAGTATCTTTTCTTGTATTTGTTGGTAATTTGTATATCTTCTTCAGAGAAAGGTCTATTCAAGACCTTGGCCCATTTTTAACTTAGGTTGTTTAATATTTGTTTTTGAGCTGAAAGACTTATTTATATGTATTTTAGATACTACATTTTATCAGATAATATGATTTGAAAGCATTTCGTCTCATTCTGTAGGTTGTCTTTTCACTGTCTTAATAGTTATCTTGGTTGCAAAAAAAGTTTTTATTTAATTGTAGTGAGTCCAATTTATCTATTTTTAATGTGTTTTTCTTACAGTTTTGTGATTTTGTTTTGCTTAATCCAAGAGTTCATTACCAAATCCAAGATTATACACCTTTGATTGCTTTGAAGTTGTTATATATTTTTAGCTATTTCATTTAGGTCTTTGATCCATTTTAAGTTAATTTATGTATATACTGTCCATTGGAGGTCCAGCTTCATTCCCATTATCCCAGCACCAGCTGTAGAAGAGATTACTCTTTCCCCCATCGAATGGTCTTGGCACCCTTGTCAAAAATCAACTGACCATAGCTGTATGGGTTTATTTCCAGACTCTTTGGTATTTTCTTTGTAAAAGCACTTGAGAAACCCCAAGAACAGCCTGGAAATATTAAACAATATAATTTGAGAAATACAAATTTTTTTAACTGAAGGTAATTATACAACACTTTCTCCAAGTCAGTTCATTGCCTATAATAACATCTTTGACCTATAGTCATAGAGTCTCACCATAAATACCTCTGATAAATGGCAGCCCACCCATTCATTATAAGACACTTAATTACATTAATTCATAAATCTAATTTTTAGATAGTTTATATGGGTGTATAACTTCATATAAATATATATATGACTTTCTAAAAATCACATCTAATTCTGTATGTATATAAAGTTATATCTACATATGTAACATTTTAAAAATTACATCTAATTCTTTTTTTTTTTTAACATTCTAATTAGAAAACTCATGTCTAGGGTTAAAGTCATATCACCCTAGAAAGAGTAGATAATCTATTTAGAGATATAAGCACTGCCTTCAGTAAGAGAGGTAGCTACTGAAAGACATATTTTCTCCTTTTATGCTGTATGCAAAGATATTGTAGATTCGGTTTCAGATCCACACAATGAAGTCAATAATGCAATAAAGTGAGTCACACATTTTTTTGTTTCCTAGTATATATAACAGTTATGTTAACACTGTACTATAGTCTTTAAGTATGAAACAGCATTATATCTAAAAATATGCATATTTTAATTTAAAAATAACTTATGGCTAAAAAATACTAACAATCATCTGATCCTTCAATGAGTCCTAATCTTTTTGCTGGGGAGGGGCTTACCTGAATGTTCATGGGTGCTAAATGATCAGGGTGGTGGTCACTGAAAGTTGGGATGACTGTGGAAATTTCTTAAAATAAGAAAAAGATGAAATTTTCTCCATCAATGGACTCTTTCTTTCATGAAAGATTTCTCTGTAGCATGTGATGCTGTTTGATAGCATTTTGCTTACAGTAGAACTTATTTCAAAATTGGAGTCAATCCACTCAAACCTCGCCACTGCTTTATCAACTAAGTTTATGGAATATTCCAAATCCTTTGTTATCATTTCAATAACGTCCGCAGCCTCTTCAACAGAGAAGTAGATTCCATCTCACGAAACCATTTTATATTTTTTTCATCCATATGAAGCAATTTCTCATTCATTAAAGGTTTATCATGAAATTGCGGCAATTCAGTAACATCTTCAAGATTCACTTCTAATTCTAGTTCTCATATTCACCCCATCAGCAGTTACTGCCAAAAGTCTCCTCAAAGTCATACATGATAGTTTGAATCTACTTCTTCCAAACTCCTGCTGAGGATATTTTGACCTTCCCCCTTGAATTGTGAATGCTCTTAATGGTTTCTAAAATGGTGAATTATTTCCAGAAGGTTTTCTATTTGCTTTGCTCAGATGCATCAGAGCAATCATTATCTATGGCAGCTATAGCCTTATGAAATGTATTTCTTATACAATAAGACTTGAAAGTCAAAATTACTCTTTTGATCCATGAGCTGCAGAGTGAGTGTTAGGTTAGTAGGCATAGAGGATAACACTAATTTTCCTTTACAGCTCCATCAGATTTCTTGGGTGACTAAGTTCATTGTCAATGAGCAGATATTTTTAAAGGAATATTTTTTTTTTCTGAGCAGTAGGTCTTAACAGTGGGCTTAAAATATTTATGAACCAACCACTGACAGCTTCACATATTTTTTTTGCAACCTCCTCACCTCTCTCTGCTTTTATGGGATGCACAAGAGTTAGGATCTTGATCTAGATTGCACTTTGGCTTAAGAGAATATTTTTTCTGATTTGATATTCCATCCAAACCACAGAAATTTGCATCAGCAATAAGCCTGTTTTGCTCATCATTTAAACTTAACCATATCTAACTTTTGTTTTCAAGTGAGTGATATTACACTCTTCCTTTTACTTAAACACTTAGAAGCCACTGTAGGTTATTAATTGGCCTAATTTCAACATTCCTTGGGGAATAAGGAGGTCTGAGGAGAGGGAGAAAGACTGGGGACAATGGCTGGTTCATAGAGTAGCCATGGAGTAGAATACACATGTCATTTATTGATTGAGTTTACTGTCTTATATGAGCGTGGTTCATGGCACCAAAACAATTACAGTAGGATCACTGATCACAGACCACCATAACATCAAGGATCACTGATCACAGACCACCAAAACAGGTATAATAATAATGAAAAAGTTTGAAATATTGTGAGAATTAGCAAAATGTAACAGAGAGACATGAAATGAGCACATGGTATTGGAAAAATAGTGCCAGTAGACTTGCTCAATGCAAGGTTACCATAAATCTCCATTTTTAAAAAGCATAATATTTACCAAGCATGAGAAAGCAAAACAGGATAAAACAAGGTATGCTTGTATGTGTTGTGGCATACATTTTACAAATTCTTCTTTCTATAACACGTAAGAGTCTTTTCCTAAACACTGGTAGTATCTCTGTATGATATTTATTAAACCCAATTTGACTAATACTAAATAAAGTGTTCGTTATAGCTCTAAAATCATGTGAGTTGTATTATGGTTATTTTATATACATTATTCAACTTTTACTGAGATTATGTCAATGCCAAAGCATTCACTGATTGTGTGCTAGTATTGTCATACATATTTTCTTGAACTTTATACAGGTATGTTCTTCTGTATTACTCTTTGGTATAAATGAGTGGGTATTGTAACTTGATTTAAAAAGTCACCCTAAATGTGGAAACTGAGCGAAGAGTTTAGCACAAAAGTCATCACCGGCACAGTCATTTCAAAAGTGTGCAATTCTGCCCCATGCTGTGCACCTTATTTCCAACCTAAAACTAAATTTATTTTTTTCCTTCATATCTATTTAAACTCTTGTGGTCTGCTTCTCAGATTTAACTGAGAATTTAACTAATTTAACTATCACCAACATACTCACCCAAGATATTATTCTCTATAGTATTATCTTGTTATTCTCACCTATTCCCTCTTCTAAATTTTTATGCCTTCAAATATGTCTCCATATGATCACCATATGCTCACCAGTGACCAAGTCATTTCTTCTATGCTTTTTATATTTGCTCCTTCATCTCTTTGTCTACTATTTATTGCCTCAGTTCTAATCTGTTTCTACTACTCATGACATATTTCCAGTCTGTATCAACTTACTCTTTGAAAAATTTTGAAATAACTGTTTATACTGAATAAAATTGCATATGAGGATGGTAGCGCCGATGAATAAATGAGAAGAGAGTTTATAGGCAGAAGATGCAAACAGGACATATAATCTATGTGCCAGAAATAGTTATTTTATCCTCCATTTACACTTCAAATTTCAAGAACAGCTGTGAGTGTGTTCTGCAATGGTTTAATATAGAAGTCATAAACATTATACTTTGTTAAGCAACAAGGTCATGGAAGATTTACCTAGTTTGAATTAAATCAATATTATTTTGTTATTCTTTATCCTAAGCCCAAAATACCATATAAAATCAACAACATATTGATGTAACTAAATCTTCTTCAGTAAGATTTATGAGACACTGATACGAGAATAAAGGTTGACTAAGCAGTAACCAGAGATATGAAATCTTCATTTGAGTTTTCAAAGCAGCATTATTTATATGTGTTTTTTTAATTAAACTCAGACACTTGCACCAAAACTATATAGTATTATTTAATATTATATAGTAAATCATAAATATCTGTATAAAATAAAATTTGCAGTAATTATATATATATCACATATTTGATACTATAGGTAACATTTTGTCTTTCACTGTAAGCTAAAGTTAATTTTATAGACAAATAAAAATGCATATATGTAAGATGACTGAGTATACATAAAGCAAAAATGTGAACTTGCATTATAGGAAAATCAATAAAGACAATAAATGGACTAAAGGAGACACTTAGTTGAGGAGTATTATTAAAGTTTTACCATCATAATTTATGTTTGGCACTCCTTTGAACTATAAGGTATACATTAAATATGTGTTTTAATGCAGTTTTATATATAATACCATACAGATTTTTTTAGAGTTATGTATTATTTTGTTAGCTGAATTTCCTTTTATTTTCCTTTTTCAGTTTACTTTAATCATTTAATGGAGTTGCAGAATAAAAATAGAAATTATTAATCATCTTAAGGATGTTTAAAGCAGTGCTTTAATATTACCTTTTGTTAATCAAAGTGCATTTTGTTGTTGTTGTTGTTGTTCCAAGACTTTACCATTTGCCTCCAATTAGCAGGAACTGGCTTTATTATTTGATGTTTGTGTATTTTGGCATTTATTTATTTTGAACAAGATTAGGGAGTCCAATAACTACCATCTCATCAATCTTGAGTTGACTATCCTTTGAAAAGTCTTGTGGTAAACATTAGGCGGGAGCCCCAAATTTGATGCAGGGGAGTAATTATACTATAATCATCACTTAACTCACTGCAGGCAAAAGGCTAAGTGACAAGGAAAGACGTGATTGTTGCCTAGGATTCCATGTTTTTGGGTAATTTTATTAAATGCAAATTCAGAGATTTGTACATATGTCTCTTTCAGTAGTTATGCCATTAATTAGTTTTCAGTTTTGGCTTGAGCCAAAAAGCACTTTATGTTTGAACCATAACCCTGTTGTATTGGTTATAAGAAGAATGAACACATAATTTAACTTCAAACAGGGACATTTGTGAAAGTGAAAATAGTTGATAATAGTAAATTGGTGGAACGTGTAATTCTAAACCAGGACTTTCCCAAGCTGACCAGAACATACGATCATTCTAGTTATAAGATATACTTCAGAAAAGAAGCAAAATTGTTGATAACTGTGCTAGTCTCCAGGGTTCTATTTTTTTTATCCACCTTTTTCTTTTTGTAAGATGTGTTACAAAACCTTTTTTCTAGATTTGATCTCCCTATCAGTACAGATTGTTTTAGTTCTCCAAAAAAGATAAATAATCACGTGCTCCCCGGCTCCTTTTAATTTCTAGTTTTGCAAAAACAGCTCCAACGTGTTGCAAAATGATTCAAATATTTTGGAAATCTTGTAAGATATCTTTATATCTTTATTTGGCTGTAGAATGCATTGCTATTTTCCTTCTTTAAAGCAAATACTAATAAATAATAAGTTATTATCCCTAGATGGAAATCAAACTTGTAGAGCTTCAAGCTACTTTAATACTTCAAAGACATGATTAAAGGAAGGTTTAAATTATACCAGTCATATTCTAATTTCTTTATGTCTATGGAAACTAACAATATATTTAATATTATTTAAACATATAAACTATGTTCTATGTTATGGGTTCAGGTGCAAATTTATGCACTAATATTATGAATAGTTATGGCATCCTAGAGTATTCGATAAGTAATTGTTGAATAAATAATTGAATTTGCAAGATATATTTATATAACTTAAACTCCTAAGTTTAAACACTATTTGAATCTAAATGTAACACTAAGTTATTATTTTATTATTACCCATGAGCTAAAACATAATTTGTTGCAACACCAAAATGCTGAGATGGGTTCTTGCTGAGCTACAGATAGATGCTTGTACATTAAAAAAAAAAAAAAAGCTGTCTTTAAAAATGTCAGTTGTACCCTATGAATAAGAATATATTACTCAGACATAATTTATATAGTAGTGTTTATAGATTTGTATTAATCCATTTTCATGCTGCTGATAAAGACATATCTGAGATTGGGCAATTTACAAAAGAAAGAGGTTTAATTGGACTTAGAGTTCCATGTGATTGGGGAAGCCTTACAATCATGGTGAAGGGCAAGGAGGAGCAAGTCATGTCTACATGGATAGCAGCAGGCAAAAGAGAGCTTGCACAGGAAAACTCCTTTTTTTTTTTTTTAACCATCAGATCTGATGAGACTTATTCACTCTCATGAGACTACCATGGGAAAGACCCGCCCCCATGATTCAATTACCTCCCACTGGGTCCCTTCCACAACACATGAGAATTGTGGGAGATACAATTCAAGTTGAGATTTGGCTGAGGACACAGCCAAATCATATCAAGGTTATTTTCATATTTATTGTAAATATCTACATATATCTCATAATTAAGAAAAAAGATAGAAATGTATAATTTTATCTCCATTGAATATGATACAAAAGAGATTTTATCAAAAGAACACAAAATTTTGTTTCTTTAGAAGTGGAAATATGATGTGAAAACAATCCAAAAATTAGAAAATAAAACCATTAACAGATATGAAAATACATTATTGGAAATGGATCTTAGAACAATGGTTACATTAATTTAAAAATATATGTGTAAGAGATAAAACCCACTGCTCACAAAGCTGTAAGATATGTTACAGTTAGTTTGGGCTATCTCATGAGAAAAAGACCCAGATAAATGCATATATGTATATATTTTTTTTTCAAAAGATATAATGCACCCACAATTTTATGCTTTGTAATGTATTGGTCAATAACTTTTGTACACAAAGATATTCATTGCAGCATTAATTATGTAAGACAATGCTCATAAACATAAATGTAAAACATTAGATACATGGTTAAATAAACTATAGGTCGTTATTTATTTGAATATATGTATATTTGTACCAACCACCCAAAATCAATAGATTACATTATCATTGTCAATAATACTGTAGGGAATGGCATTTTTCAAATAGCTATGATGATTTCTTCTGAGAATAAAGCCTAAAAAATATTCTTTGATAATGAAAAATCATGCTCTACAGCAATTCTGCAAGATCACAGTACTGCCTTAACAGAGTGGGAATAAATCAACACAGAGGGAAACTAGAAAACAGTTCAGGCTTACTATTTATCTCAGAGTTTTATTTATTTGAAGAAATCCCTGTAGTTCTGCTTCATACATTTTGCCAGGCAAAGTTACCAAAGGCAGGATACAGATCTTTCCCCCACCCACTGTGGTTCTATTCCCTGTGGTACACTCACTCCTTTGGTGTTTTTACCTACTCTCTTAGCTTTATACACCACTAATACGCTGATGACTCCCACATTTATAACTTCAGAATAGACTCACTATTGAACTATGCACTCACATAGCAATTATATAAAAATATATTTTGGATGTCTATGTAAGGACCTAAAGCTCAAATGCCCAGCATGAATTCAACTTATTTCCCCTAATATCATATCCACCAGCAACACTGTACATTCAATGAAAGGACTTTATTCCAATTATTGAGAAGTCAAACCTTGGATTAACTCTCAAGACTGGCTAGATAATTTGTGGCACTCAGTGTAGAGTGAAAATGCAGAAATGGGCCCTTGTTCACAAATTATTAACAATTCCAAGATGGCGACAACAGAGCATTGAGCCACACGCTGGATGCTTCTGCACACAGGGCGCCTTGTGAAGGCACAGGTAACACACCCCAGATACAGGAAAGATTAATCCTTGGCTTTTTTGCCCATTACATAGATCATATATATAGCCACTTGGAGACAAACAAGCAAACAATAACCTAAAAAACCCACACACAATAAACAACGTGTGATGGCTCAGTGTGACTATTGATCCAGAACTTGCCACTTACCACAACAGTCACAGAAGACATCTGGTGTTAATCATCATCAGCTCTCATCTCGGTTAAGACTACGGCTTCCTACGTGGTCTTTGGTTTTTGGCCCTTTCTTGGGTGACCCTTTGATTTAGATCTCATCACTTCCCTCCGCTCAAAGTCTCCCAATATCTTTCTAGTTCTTTTGGAGAAACAGCTGAAGACCTGTGCAGACCATCATGTCATGATCTTCTCTCTCTGCTCTCCCTTGCTCATAACTCAAGAGACTTCATCTTCCACCACTGCCTCCTGCTCCTCCCACCGCACTGACTGCGGGCCTTATAAATCAACACATGGGACTCACTCCTGGCTCCCAGGATTTGGTTGGCTGCACTCTCTACTCAGCATGCTATGCCTTAATGTCCCCATGGTGACCCTCTGTATTAGTCCATTCTCACACTGCTATGAAGAAACACCCAAGCCTGGATAATTTATAAAGAAAATAGTTTTTATTGACTTACAGATCCGCATGGCTGGGAAAGCCTCAGATACTTACAATCGTGATGGAAAGCATCTCTTCACAGGGTGGCAGGAGAGAGAAGAATGAGAGCTGAGTGAAGGGGGAAGCCCCATATAAAACCACCAGATCTCATGAGAACTTATTCACTATCACAAGAATAGCATGGGGGAAACTGTCCCCATGATTCATTTACCTCCCACCAGGTCCCGCTCACCACACATGAGGTTTATGGGAACTATAATTCAGAATGAGATTTGGGTGGGGAAACAGCCAAGTCATGTCACTCTTTCCCCCAACCCCCAATATCATATCCTTACATACATTTCAAAACACAATTATGCCTTCCCAGCAGTCCCACAAAGTCTTAGCTCATTTCAGCATTAGTTCAAAAGTTCAAGTCCAAAGTCTCATCTGAGACAAAGTAAGTTCTTTCTGCCTGTGAGCCTGTAAAATCAAAAGCAAGTTAGTTACTTCCTAGGTGCAATGAAGGTACAGACATTGTGTAAATACACTCATTCCAAGTGGGACAAATTGGCCAAAGCAAAGGGGCTAGAGGCCCCACACAAGTCCGAAATCCGATGAGGAAGTAATTAAATCTTAAAGCTCTGAAATAATCTCCTTTGACTCCATGTCTCACACTGAGGTCATGCTGATCCAAAAGGTGAGCTCCCACGGCCTTGGGCAGCCCTGTCCCTGTGGCTTTGTGGGATACAGCCCCTCACCAGGCTGCTTTAATTGGTTGGCATTGAGTGCCTCTGGTTTTTCCAGGCTCATAGATGCAAGCTGTTGGTGGATCTGCCATCCTGGTTTCTGGAGGCTGGTGACCATCTTCTCACAGCTCCACTAGTCAGTGCCCCAGTGTGGACTCTGTGTGAGTGCACCAAGCCCACATTTCCGTTCTGCACTGCCCTAACAGAGGTTCTCCATGAGGGTTGGTTAGATTCCTGCAGCAAATTTCTGCCTGGACATTCAGCCATTTCCATACATCGTCTGAAATCTAGGCAAGGGTTCCCAAACCTCAGTTCTTGACTTTTGTGCACCTGCAGGCTCAACACCATGTGGAAGCTGCCGCAAGCTGCACCATGGCCCATTTTAGCCATGGCTAGAGGGACTGGGATGCAGGGCACCAAGTCCCTAGGCTACACACAACAGGGGAGCCCTGGAAAACATTTTTTTTCCTCATAGGCCTCCAGGTCTGTGGTGCGAAGAGCTTCTGTGAAGGTCTCTGACATGCCCTGGAGACATTTTCAATTCTTGTCTTCTGTGCACCGATAGGCCCAACACCACATGTAATCCCCCAAGGGTTGGGGCTTGCACCCTCTGAAGCAACAGCCTGAGCTCTACGTTGGCCCTGTTTAGCCATGCCTGGAGTGGCTGAGATGCAGGGTATCAACTTCCAAGGCCACACAGAGCAGCAAGGCCCTGAGCCTGACCCATGAAACCATTTTTTCCTCCTAGGCCTCCCAGCTTGTGATGGGAGGGTCTCCTGTGAAGACCTCTGATATACCCTGGAGACATTTTCTCCACTGTCATGGTGAATAACATTTGCCTCCTTGTTACTCATGCAAATTTCTGTAGCAGGCTTTAACTTCTCCCCAGAAAATGGGTTTTTCTTTTCTATTGCATTGTCAGGATGCAAATTTTCCAAACTTTTATGCTCTGCTTCCTCCTGAATGCTTTGCTGTTTAGAAATTTCTTCCTCAAGATACCCTAAATCATCTCCCTCAAGTTCAAAGTTCCACAGATATCCAGGGCAGGGGGAAATACCGCTGGTCACTTTGCTAAAGCATAACAAGGGCCATCTTTGCTCCAGTTCCCAACAAGTTCCTCATCTCCATCTGAGACCACCTGAGCTTGGACTTCATGGTCCATATCACTATTGGCACATTGGCCAAAGCCATTCAACAAGACTCTAGTAAGTCCCAAACTTTCCCACATCTTTCTGTCTTCTGAGCTCTCCAAACTGTTCCATCCTCTGTTACTGAGTTCCAAAGTTGCTTCTACATTTTCAGGTATCCTCATAATAGCACTCCACACTACAGGTACCAATTTTCTGTATTAGTCCGTTCTCATGCTGCTACGAAGAAATACCCAAGACTGGGTAATTTATAAACAAAAGAGGTTTAATTGACTCACAGTTCCAGATAGCTGGGGCAGCCTCAGGAAACTTACAATCATGGCAGAAGACAGCACTTCACAGGTCAGCAGGAGAGGGAAGAATTAGAGACAAGCAAAGGGAGAAGCCTTTTATAAAACCATCAAATTTCATGGGAACTCAAATCATGAGAATAGCAAGGGGGAAACCACACCCGTGATCCAATTTCTTCCTACCAGGCCTCTTCCAAGACATGTGGGAATTATGGGAACTGCAATTCAAGATGAAATTTTGATGTGGACAAAGTCAAACCATATCATCCCCTCATCTCCAAGTTCAAAGGCAGTGTTTTACTTCCAAATGAACTCATCCCAAAACCCTATTTAATATTTGAATCACCCTCCTCACCCTTTTTGTGGCTTTATCTCATTCTGGCTTTTCTTCTCCTGATAACTGGCCTGTGTTTGTGGATCAGTCCTTCTGTGTCCCCTGAGCAAGGTGCCTCAGACTCAGCACTGACGGCTTTGCAAAACTTCAATGTCAAACTGGCGTGCTGCTCCATGACCCACTACTCCACAGCGCCCCCAGGTGGCCTCTGGGGCTTCTTCATGGACGTTGTGACTAAAACTATTTACTTCATCTGGCAAATAGTTTGGCTATTCCAAAATAGAGGATTTATTGCGGCTTACATAACTCGTGTCTTATTTCATGCTGTTCTGTCAAACACACAGAGAAGTCACACTTCCCAGTGGCAGTGTAGCAACCTCAGGCTGATTGTTGACAACTGTGGAGGAGGCTGTTGAAAACTGTGGAGGAGGCCCCCTAGTGAGATGGCAGAGATGCATAATCTATATTACCTGGGCCTTTCAGTCTCTACCTAAAGGCTGATGTCTTGGAGAATATCCAAATCCACAGCTAATTTTTCATGATTAAGGAAGGATGTGAGCTTGCTGTGATAAGCCACTGAGATATTTGTGTTTCTCACCTCAGCATAGCCTTTTCTGCCTAATATAGTGATGTATACAGCGATACATAGTTAACATTTTACATGATATTCTGATCAATAATTAACATGAATGTTATGTAATTTAATTATATATCATTATATACAGCATATAAAAATCTGTATCTTATCTGTCTATCTATCTCTGTCTATACCGATCAACTTTAGTATAGCTATGTTCCTTTAGCACTTTTCTTTTAAAAAATAGAAAAGAGATATAAAGATAAAAGCTGCTAAGTAAAAATGGAATTGCCATTATTGTTTCAGTGGACACTTCGAGACTTTTAAGTGACCATTTTCCACATAATTTTTAAATTTTAATTTTAAATACAGTGAATATTAAAATAATACAATTTTTATTTAAACTCAAATATGTTCAAAAACAGTTGTAATTGTTTACATTTATTTTTGCAGACATTTAAAAATTGTATTTTTCTATTGAAGCATCTTCTAAAATGTTTGTCTTAATGTCTGTGGTATAAGAAAGCATTTTCTATCTCTCACTTTTCTCTGTCACTTTATTCCTTTCTCTGTTACACATTCACTTTTCCCAAATGAAAAAAATAACTGAGAGTGAAAGTTTTTGGTAACATCCATTTAGGATTTAATTGAAAAGACTGAGATGATTGAGGGGTGTTCAGGTGGTCAGAAGAGGCAGAATAAAGTCAATTTTCTTGTGAAGTGAAGGAAAAGGACAAGAGAAAAGGAGGGAGAGGGTGAGAAGGGTGAAGTCCTGCAGTACCTGTCCTTGGGTCATCCACTGAACACCAGGCAAGAGTAAGAGGAGAAGACTTCATGACGCAGACAGCCATGATTCCGTATGTTGCAGAAGGCAGCCAGCCCTCTACAAAAATAAGACTCTCTACTTAGCAGAGCAGCACGGGTTCTATTCCCAGAAAACTATCAAACATTGATGAGGATGTTGATGCCTGAGGTGTAGATTTTAGTTTTGATTTTTATCTCTTCAGTATTGTAAAATTATTTTTATTAATGAAATACCTTAGCATTAGTCCTTTTAACCTTTATTCTGGATTTTTTATAATGTAAAGCTCCAAAATTTTTGTAGATGGCAATTGTATAGTCATTTTGTGTTTCCTCTGTGAATTATGGTTAATTTACCATATCTCAGCAAGGAATCAAAACACATTCATCAACATAATTATGTGAGTCAATAAATATAGATCTGGAGGGACTAAATAATCTACCCAAAGTCACCCAGCAGCTATCGATGTCAGAGGCTGGAGGTCAGCTAAGAACACTGACACCAGACAGTTGTTAGTTTCCCTGCTGTGTGACCCGTCCACCTCTTTATTCTTAGCTAATTTGAGAAATACTGTTGATCACACTAAATATTTTATCTGGTGAGAAGCAGCGTGACATATCAAGCTCATCCTATTTCCTCTTGTAGATATCCATTTCTCTATTATCAGTCCATCAGAAAACAACCTGTTTTATATCTGTCATTTTTAATATTCCGATGACTTTTCACTTGAGTGTATTCTATGTTATTTCTCAGCCTAGGACTGGGTTTTTTTATTAGACTTTAATAAAGTTATATTTAGCATGAACTCAAGAGATTTTAAGTTAATGCAATGTTTCCATCAATAAGAAAAAATAATAGGGTTCTAAGTAATATGTAGCCCACATTTCCCGCTCTGGGAAATTTACAGTAATACTCATTCAGAAGTCTACATTATACAAGTCTAAATCAGTTTATGGAATCAGCAAGAGTCTAGGGAGAGTCCCTAGCATAAACGTTTTGTATAAAATCTCAGGGGAGTGCAGGTGGTCCACAGGGTGACCCAACACGGAGTGGCTGTGGCCCAGATTGCATGTTTCTAAATAGTGTGTAGATTGTTGATTGGAATTCTCAGCATTTAGAGTGAAATTCAGAAGGGAGAAATTCAGTAATTCAACTTCATAGAAGATGAGAGGGATAAATAAAATCATTTCACACATTTTAGATCAATTTATATAGACTATAACAGTGATAACATAAAATTCCTATACAAAATTAGGCAATTGTTCAGGAAAAAGTTTTCTTTTTGCCATCTGTGACTCTTATGGTATAAATTCCAAGAAAACATACATATAATATTATGAAAATATAAATAAGTTATAATATTATGTAAATATAAATAGCATATATTTTTATATAAGATATCTCACAAATTTTTAGTTATTGAATTTACTATTTTGTGTATTTGCAGAAATATCTCCTTTTATTATGATAAAGGTAAGTCTACCTTTATCATATTATATGTAAAGCCTTCTTCATTTTTACCTTCCCAACAGTAATAAAGCCAAATGCTTTAAAATATTGATTTTAGATAAATATATTAATATTTAATGAATCATTAAATTTTACATAGCTAGGGACCAAAGTTTCAATGCAGGTTATCTAAGTTAACACTGACAGAAAGTTGTGAGGATGTTTTTAAGGTAACAAAAGTTTCCAAAAAATGAACAAATCTTGTATTTTTATGGAGGAAAATAAAATATCTTACTTTTCAAATGCACACATTTGTAATGTAAATGATTCAATCTGGACATTTTTTGAGCCACAGAGATACCAAGAATGTATGTCACCATGTAGCTGCTTGTTAGTGATTGTGGTTATAGGATAATGATTATTTCTAATTGAAAAAGAAGATATAGGTATATTGGTCTGTTTTCACACTACTGATAAACACATAATCAAGACCGGGAAAAAAAAAAAAGGTTTAATTGGACTTAGAGTTCCACATGGCTGAGGAGACCTCAGAATCATGGCAGGAAGCAAAAGGCACTTCTTACCTGATGGCAGCAAGAGAAAATGAGAAAGAAGCAAAAGCAGAAACCCCTGATAAACCCATCACATCTCGTGAGACTTAGTCACTACCACGAGAATAGGACAGGAAAGATGCCCCATGAGTCAATGATCTCCCCGTGGGTCTCTCTCACAATACATGGGAATTCTAAGAGATACAATTCAAGTTGAGATTTGGATGGGGCACAGCAAAATCTATCTTTCTGCCCTTACCCCTCCAAGTGTCATGTCCCCACATTTCAAAACCAATTATGCCTTCCCAACAGTCCCCCAAAGTCTTAACTAATTTCAGCATTAACCCAAAAATTCATAGTCAAAAGTCTCATCTGAAACAAGACAAGTCCCTTCTACCTATGAGCCAGTAAAATCAAAAGCAAGTTAGTTACTTCCTAGATACAATAGGGGTACAGGTATTCCATAAATACAGCTGTTCCAAATAAGAGAAATTGGCCAAACCAAAGGGGCTACGAGGGCCCATGCAAGTCCAAATCCAGTGGGACAGTCAAATTTTAAAGTTCCAAAATGATATCCTTTTATTCCAGGTCTCATATCCAGGTTATGCTGATGCAAGAAGTGGGTTCCCAAGGTCATGTTGATGCAAAAGATGGGTTCCCATGGTCTTGGGCAGCTCTGCCCCTGGGGCTTTGCAAGGGAGAGCCTCCCCCGCAGCTGCTTCCATGGCTGGCATTGAGTGTCTGTGGCTTTTCCAGGTGCGCAGTGCAAGCCATCAGTCAGAATGGATCTACCATTCTAGGGTGGAGGATGGTGGCCCTCTTCCCACAGTTCCACTAGGCACTACCCCAGTAGGGACTCGCTATGGGGTGTCCAACTCTACATTTCCCTTCTGCACTGCCCTAGCAGAGATTCCCCATGAGGGACCTCTCCTGCAGAAAACTTTTGCCAAAGACATGCAGGTGTTTGCATACATCTTCTGAAATCTAGGCAGAGGTTGCCAACCTCAGTTCTTGACTTTTGTACACCCGCAGGCTCAACACCATGTGGAAGCTACCAAGGCTTGAGTCTTCTAACCTCTGAAGTCACAGCCTGAGCTGTGGCCCCTTTCAGTCACAGCTGGAGCAGCTAGGACACAGGGCACCAAGTCCCTAGGCTGCACACAGCACAGAGACCCTGGGCCTACCCCACTGAACCACCTTTTCCTCCTGGGCCTCCAGGCCTGTGATTGGAGGAACTGCCATGAAGGTCTCTGACATGGCCTGGAGACATTTCCCCCATGGTCTTGGGGAAAAACATTAGGCTCTTTGCTATTTATGCAGATTTCTAAAGCTGGCTTGAATTTCTCTCCAGAAAATGGATTTTTCTTTTCTATCACGTAGTCAGGTTACAAATTTTCCAAACTTTTATACTCTACTTCTCTTATAAAACTGACTGTCTTTAACAGTACCCAAGTCACCTCTTGAATGCTTTGCAGCTTAGAAATTTCTTCCACCAGATAACCTAAATAAACTGTCTCAAGTTCAAAGTTCCACAATCTCCATCACAATCAGAAAATGCCACCAGTATCTTTGCTAAAACAAGAGTCACCTTTGCTCCAGTTTCCCACAAGTTCCACTTCTCCATCTGAGACCACCTTAGCTTGGACCTTATTGTCCATATCGCTATCAGCATTTTGGGCAAAGCCCTTCAACAAGTCTTTAGGAAGTTCCAAACTTTCCCATATTTTGCTGCCATCTTCTGAACCCTTCACACTGTTCCAATCCCTGTCTGTTACCCAGTTCCAAAGTTGCTTCCACATTTTCAGGTTTCTTATCAGCAACACCACACTCTACTGGTACCAATTTACTATTTGTCCATTTTCATGCTGCTAATAAGGACATACCCAACACTGGGAAGAAAAAGAGGTTTATTTGGGCTTACAGTTCCACATGGCTTGGGGAGGCCTCAGAATCACAGCAGGAGGTGAAAGGCACTTCTTAAATGGCAGCAGCAAGAAAAAAATGAGAACATGAAATAAATGAGAAGATCTAAAGATAAATTTCAAAGATCACAAAAGGGAAACCCCTGGTAAACCCATCAGATCTCCTGAGACTTTTTCACTACCATGAGAATAGGACAGGAAAGACCAGCCCCCTTGATTCAATTACCTACCCCTGGGTCCCTCCCAAAACGTGGTGATTCTGGGAGCTACAATTCAAGTTGAGCTTTGGGTGGGGACACAGCAAAACCCTGTCAATAGGTTTTAGTATTTACCTCCTAGTGCTATTCTGCAGTTCCTTCTCCCCTCCCCAGAAATGCCAAGGTCAAGGAGCAGTTGGGAATTATTTTATTATTTTACTTACACATGACTTTCACTCAAAACAGCAAGACAAATAACATTTCTTACTATGTCAATGAGAAACAACGCTGTGTTTGCTGACGGCAGTCTGCCTCCAAGTTTCTTGCAAGGTGAACTGAGACAGGCAGCATCATGATCAAGCTCTGAGATTTAATTCAGGGCATCTGTTGACATTACGAACAACAAAAACACATTAAGACTAGTGTATGGGCCAGAGGTAATCATTGGGTTTGAATTACAGCAACATCACTCTTATATTATAGAACATGGTTTGTCAGTTTCAACACAGCTAAGTTGATTGTTACATGAAACCTTATCAATACGCTTTGAGAGTGTAAAACCATTTACTCTACAGAGTAGGAGATATTTATAGCACATGAAAGGCGATGGCAGAAAGGAAATGAGATGGAATGCATGTCTATACGATGGAGAGCCACTTTAACTGTTTTTCTTAGTACAGCATAAGTTATCTTTAACCACATTGAAATCACGGCATTGTGGTGCATAGAATGGGAGGAAAGACAATTGCGGGCTAAATTAACAACAGTTGAATTTGGCTACCATGAATGAGCTGGCATACAGTCGAGATCCTTGAAAAGCCACTTTGGAAACTACACCACGCATCTTGTTGTTATCAACAAGATATTGATGTGAATGAAGTGGACAAAAGACTTGGATTGCTGCAAGATTCAGTTCTCCCCATGACTTGCTCCTGCCCTGCTCCATCTGTTAGAAGCAGGGATGTTCATTTGCTCACACAAATATTTCATTTCCTGAAAAAACACATGCCTCAGATGCATTTAGTAAAGAGAGGAAGAGATGTAGCCTAAATAATTTTAGCTTATGCAAAGTGAACACTAAACTCGATGACAAATGGGCTAAGGGTCATTTTTGTGTATCAGTTATGATCACAATCACCACCAGTGAGAGAAATCCTGACTTGCAGTAGGTTAAACTACATGTGATTATTTTCATGCCTAGGCCTGGATGAAGCAGTCCAACAAACGTTCAGCTGATGAGGGGTGGCATCCAGAAGCCAGAGTGCTGCTCTCTTCCTGTTCTTTGTGCTTCCTGACAAAATTCCAGGGTCATCTCTGAGTTCCTGACAGAGAGGGTTTGGATGGCTTGGAAGTCCTGCCCTCCACTGAACTTTCTATTTGGAAAGGGACACTCCTCCCAGAAAACTTCCATTAATAAATTACTGGACGAAACTTAATCAAATGGCCCTCCATGCCTAGAGAGTGGCTAGAAGTCCTGTGTATTTAGCTTTCTAGATTTTAAGTAGGGAAAGGTAAGAAATAATGCATTTGAGAACAGATACTGTGTAAGGAAAATTGCAGTATTTGCCCCTCTGAATATGATTTTAAAAGCTAGACAAAATTAATAACTTTCTGAAAACTATTTTGGGATGCTGTCCATTAATTCAAAATATAAGTCAAAGAGTAAAAAAGTTAGCTATGAGATAAATAAGTTCTGGAGAACAAATATACAGCCTGATGACTATAGTAAAAATAATGTATTGTGTACTTGAAATTTAAGAGAGCAGATCTGTGTTCTTACCACACACAAGAACATGGTAGCTATGTGAGATGATGG
The DNA here is from genome assembly GCF_047675955.1 of Chlorocebus sabaeus. Classification (NCBI taxonomy): domain Eukaryota; kingdom Metazoa; phylum Chordata; class Mammalia; order Primates; family Cercopithecidae; genus Chlorocebus; species Chlorocebus sabaeus. The sequence goes on from NC_132906.1 coordinate 85,671,163, forward strand.
ATATGTTAATTAGTTTGATTATAATAATCACTTCACAATCTATACATACATCAAAAATATCACGTTGTACACCATAAATATATGCAATTATAGGCGTTTTTTTTTTTTTCAGAAGACGTTATGGTAAAAATATACTAATGCATGTTAAATCCTTGATTTCAAAGTTATTTTTTGGATCTTTTGAAAGCTGTGTTTCAAACTGTCTTTCTATGTGACCTCTTTCGCAATAGCAGAGGTTATTTTTATAGTTGGTCCATATAAATTAGAAAAAAAATTTGACATGGAAATAATAAATGAAAAAATAATGGTGGATTTGGACTTGGAAAGCAAAAGTTGTAGTGCAGATTAGCAAAGAAATGATAAGAATAAAGAGTAGTAATTTATATTCTTAAATGTGATTAGTTGTAAAATGTAGCTGTTACCCAAACCTAAACTGATTAAAAGTCTTTAGGTTTTAGAACAAGTATGCATTAACAGTCTATTCAGCCAAGTAAATGCATAAATGTAATGTATCTATCACAAAAATTATATATATAAGATATAAAGAAAATCTCATATCCATCTATATATCTATGTATGTATGTATGTATGTATCTATCTATCTATCTATCTATCTATCTATCTATCTGTCTATAAATCTGTAATAGTGGTTCCATAGAAATGTTTCAATATGTTTGCTGTAAATTGAATTATTTATTAGCAGTAAGAGAATAAACAGAGCCTCACAGATTTGCCATGACTGGCAAGATGGTCAGGTCCCTTGGTCAGTGCTGTTTTTTCCCTTCAGTTGTTTATAGAGCTCACATAGAGATTAGAGACAGATGTTCCATCCAACTGTGATCTGCAGAGGTTATCATTGCTTTTGGACTCTATGATCACAAGCTCAGATAAGGCAGACATACATGGGCAGTGCCAAGTCCTGGTCTGACGACCCAGCTCTTCTTAACAGAGTATAAGTCATGAACAATACACCAATATTCATCCATTTTATTAGAAAAACATGTTTAGACTAAGATATTCATCTGTTGGTTTGAAGGTATGTCATAGCTGTAATGCCTGCATCACCAGCTGAGAGTTATGGAGTAAAGTTCTAGTTCTTGATTATTCAATTTGATACTATCTTCAGTTTTTTTATGCCAAGCTGGTCCATTATTTCCTGGGCCTCTTAATGGATGTCTTTTTTAGGCATGTCCGAAGTCATCTAGAATTGCTTACAGATTCAAAGGGTTAAAGCACACTATTAATATCAGACAATTTGTTAATCCACCACAGCGCTCTTTTCTTCACCAGGCAGTCTGGACAGTTCCTGCTCACTACTGCTATTACTGAACAGAGCATTACCTAAGGCTATTAAATGAAGGCATTTCCTACCATTGTCCATTCATCATGGTCCCCCAAACTTCCTGCTCTACCATCTGACTCCAAGCAGGAACATAGCCCTTTTCATTATCTACTCCAAAGCTTGACTGAGATATATTTTAGCACCGAAAAAAGAAAATACCTTTAATATCTTTCTATTCCATCCAAAAGCCTCAGTGGAAAACACATGAGTCTAGGATAAATTTCTCTTTTTGAAATCATTTACCTTTCTTCAAAAACAAAACCAAGGCTTGGTGTGCTGGCTCACATCTGTAATCTCAGCAATTTAGAAGGCTGGGGACTCAAGCAGGATCCTTTGATCCCAGGAATTTGAGACCAGCCTGGGCAACATTGTGAGACCCCTGTCTCTACAAAGAATACAAAAATAAAGAAAAGCTGGGTGTGGTAGCCTGCATGCTACTTGAGAGGCGGAGGTGGGAGTATTGCTTGAGCCGGGGAGATTGACACTGCAGTGAGCCACACCGGAGCCACTGCACTCCAGCCTGGGCAGCAAAACTAGAGACTGCATCAAACAAACAAAACAAAAACAAAAACAAGTTAAATGCATACCACTTTCTATTACTAAACAGAACACTTTTTGTTTTTGTATAACTACCTCTTATTATAATAATCTTCAAAACCAGTGTGTACCTGCCTTATACTTAAGAGCATATCCTGATACAGTCACACGAACCCAGAGAGAGGCATACACACATATAATTTACACTTCACTGATAAAAATTTTACTGCCAGAAAGTATACATGACCATTCACTGTGAAATACCCAAACGTGGCTCTCTGTATACCAGCTGATCTGCCCCCAGCACTCTGACTTCGCCTGTGAGTACTGTTCATTGCAGCCTCCCCGCCATGCGATGAACAGGCCAGACACACCCTGGTTAATGCCTTTGTAGGCCCCGTCTCTGACTAGAATGCAATCCCTGAGATTCCTGTGTGACTCCATTCCTCAGCTCCATTCCTCAGCTCCATTCCTCTATCCCCATAGACCACCTGGTGACCTTATTTAATACTGTAGCTCATGCCCTCTCATTGCACTCCTGAGGCCACCATCTTATCCTCCTCTAACTTTCCATAGCACTCATCGTCTTATCAGTGAATATATAATTGATTGATTAGGCTTATTATTTCTCATTTGCCTTTCATGTCACCTGAACATAAGCTATTCTCTTTGTTTTGTCCTCTGATGTAGCCACAGTGCCCTAAATAGTGACTGGCCTATCGTTAAGTCTTTATCAAATACTTGTAATGAATGAATGAATGAAAAAAAATCCTCACAGTCCATTTTCACTGTAGTCTATTTCAGAAGTGTTCATCAAGATCATTCACTACAAAAACAAGAAGCCCATCATTGCATTGCATGTGTTTTCATCTGCTGATGCTGTGGGTGACGGTGATGAGGTTTATCTGATGTAGGTGACTTACTGTAGGTCAGGTCCTAGAACAATTTGCCTGGTATTAGACCTATCCAAGGAAGGTTACTGGGCTCACCAGCTTTCAAACTAGCCATGGAATAAGGTGTAAAATCCAACCCACTCACCTTCCAAGCAATGCTCAGAGCGAGGAGCAGGCAGCAGTGGCCAGTGCAACGGAGGGCCTCTCAGCGCAACTGGAACAAGTGAGTGGGATAGCGTATTTCTCAGGGAGCACCATTCACAGGGAACTCAACATTGTGCAGGGCACGTCCTGCTTAACCACACCCACCTTGGAGCCACACTTCGCCGCTTTCCAACCATCGGGTCCTTGGGCAATATTTACATCTTCTAAGCCTCAAATATCTTTCCTATAAAATGTATCACTAATTTATAAGTCACTTTGAACATAGTGTCAGCCTGGAACAAGTAAAATACTCAGTCAATGTAAATGCTAAGCATACTGATAATGTTTTTGCAACAGAAATGAAAGTGAGATTGTTACTTTTAAGAAAGCAGTTCTATACAGAAGTTGGAAAACGACTACTTTTCAGATAGAAAAAGGCCAACGTCAAACTTAGCTTTCATAATGTACTTCAGCATTTAAAATGGAGTTCTTAAGTCAAAATGCTTAATTATTTCAGCACTCAGAATAATGCATTTCCTGGCCTGTCTGCAGTGTCGTTTTGTTTTAGAATCTAAAGTAATTTAGGAAACTATTATGTCGTAGTCAAATCATTTATTTTTGTTTTATCATTGTCGGATTAGGTTGAGTTGCTCTTTGTGAAGAAGATGGATTTATTATCACTAAATCCATCCAGTTGTTCACAGGTCACAGATCACGTGAGGAAAGTGGAGGTAGAAGAGACTCTTTTGTAAAAGGCACACTTCGCAGTGCTGGGGGTAAGCGTCCCTGTGACAGAGACGTTAGTGTGGCAGGACTGCGAGTCCTGTAACTGTGTGCACATGTACCAATTACAGTTCTCATCTAGGAAACGAGAAAACACAAGGAGGCGTTGCAGATGAATTTACAGCAGAAGAGGAAATGGCTTCTTACTGTATTGCACTTATTGTAAATGAATTCTCCTCATATATGACCTGACCTATATTGTATTCTTATAAGATATAAGATAAAACGATTACAGAAATCATTAGAGGAAGGTAAACTCAATTTTAAAAATTCATATTGAATTAATTGTATCTGCATACTTTTAAAGTTTTACTGTACAAATTATTTCAAACACATGGAAAAGCAGAAAGAATATTGTAACAGATGCCTATACAGTTTTAACTCAGATAAAAATAAAGGTAAAACCGTGTGGCAATTACCTCGGCTTTTTAAATGCAATTAAATCCTTGTAAGTTCATTTTTTTCTACTTCCTTCCCTTCCTTTTTAGAGGTAACTTCTATTCTTAAGTTGATTTTTATCTTTCTCTTTATTGGTTGTTGATATCCAGAAAATGTGTAGTATTTTTACCTTTTTTAAATATAAACACTGTTGTAATGTAAGTATCTTCTTGCAGTTTGCTTCTGTAATCAATCTTGTTTTCAAAATTTATTCGTTTGGGTACATAAAGATCAAGTTCACTCATTTTAGCTGCTTTTCTTCATTACAATTTATGGCAAATCATTTATTCACTCTTCTAATTTCCAAGTTGACATTAATGCAAATCATACCCTAAGAATAACACTTAGATACACTTCTTTTTCTGCATATGGAGGATTACTTTTGTGGCATGGAATTCTAAAAGTGGAATTGTTGAATCTGCAACTTTTCCAAATATTGCCAAATTTCTCTCCAAAATGGCTTTAGCGAATTATACTTGCACTAGCAACATATGAGTTTCCATATCTCTGCAACTCCATCCAGTCTTGAAATTATCAAACTTAATATTCTACCTATTAGCTGGTGTCACAATGCTGTTTTAATCCACACTTTTCTGATCGAAAGTGAGATTGGCATCGTGTTTTACATCTGTATTTCTTAGCCCCATACTTTGTGGAAAAATACAGTTGTGTGTATGTCTTGCATACAAAGGTATTGAGAGCTTTAAAACTCCAATGTGTGTTACCTTGATTAGGAAGTCACCTTACGTGTGGATAACCATATGTATATATTCAATATACTTGGAAATAAAATACATTTCCTATTGCTAAGGAAGTGAAAGTGCCCATTATATTACGACACTCAATGTTATTTAGATAGGTTAATGTATTTTTGTCCTTACATGCATTGCTATGTTGAGGTCATATTATTTTTATTTTTTGCTTACATATTATAGGTGTTATAATGCTATTTAAGTGGTTCTTAAGCACTATATAATGGGTATGTAAGATTCCATTAAGACAATATGAGGTAATTCTCACCATTCATCTATTGTTGAAAGAGGGTGAATCCAGGTTTGATATTAAAGGCTTTTTCTGACAGGTAAAATTATGATTATTTTTACCTTACATTTTTTAAAGGGAGAAAAAAAAGAACAGAAAATAAATACAGAGGGTAATTTGTATTTCAAAATTAAGTTTTGGCTATTTATTTTACTACGTGTGTGTGTGGAGGGGGTAGGTTGCAGGGCAGGGTTAGTCTTTATTTTTCATAATTCCTAAATAATAAAAATCAGCAGCAATAGTTTTGGTTTTTCTCCGCTTAGTTATTACTAATAATGAAAACACTAGCCTGGTTGATTGCCCTGTTTCATAAAATGGAAGCATTAAATGTATGCTTTTCTTCCATCATTGAGGCCAAGGTAGAAAAATAGATAATGGTAACATGTGATGCTTCTTAATCCCCATAATTTACATGAGTTCAAATTTGAGGAACTATGAAGTCTCAAAGTCTTTATTGCTTAGACTAAGGTCCCCCACATAAGGAGAGGAGAGGAAAGAGCCAAAGAGAAGCAGCAAGGTTACATACATTAAGTCTTACTAAATGATGGCCACCGGTTTTTCCTTTCTCTGCAAGGATAAGTAAGAGAAGCCAGAGAGTCTCCGAGTGGTTGTGAAATTCTATTCTGCTTACCTGGGGCTGCATTAACTAACCCGTCTCACTGCTGCACTACGGTGAATCTCAGCTATTGACAATGTCATTTCTGTCTGATGCTCCTTTTGTCGTTTCAGGCATCTCTGTAGTCAGTATGTTGGTTGAGAACTGGGCTCCTTTCCAGAACAAAATGAACATTAGGCATTTTGTCCTTTTATTTTTCATTGTGACTTTTAATGGCATGTAAAGGGCATATTACCAGTACAAATAAGAATATCTGGCCTATAGCTTGGCTTATAAAATACATGTTCCGTTTTTAGCATAGAGAGAAACATCACAAAATATCTTGTCTTCTCTAAAGATATTTCTGTTTTTGCATATGATTGAGACAATTAAAGTATTCTTTTTGGTGGGATCTATAACTTGGAGAAATCTGCCTATTATGATTCAGATTAGAATGTTTTAAGTCTTATCTAGACTGTATTACTTGGTCATCTGTTTTCTTGATAGTTTTTATTTTTTTAATTTATAAACAATGCAAACAATTGATGTAATAGTTTACATGCACATAAAGAAAGATGGAATGCTCACAGTTTAAGATCTAGCCCACTAATGAAGGCCATCGCATTTGGGGGAGCTGAGGGAACTACAGATAAATATTCTAGGCCAAAGGCCCTACCAGACTGAAAAGAATGTTTTGTTTTGTTTTTTTTCTGCATTTTAAGTCCAAAGTGATGAACTCCAGTGGTACCTTTTGCCTTAGAGAGGTGTCCTCTTGAGACAACCAGCCCAAACACAGCTGATTGCTAATTCTGACTGAGAGACAAGTAAATGTTTTCATAGCAAGTGATTCTGCCTACCAACTGAAAATACTCTTCAGCATTTGGTCCTCCAAGAGGGAATGCTGGTCTCTTTAAACAATTCCACTTGTCAGTTCTGCCCCTACAACCACTCTGAAAATGATTCTGCAAGCTCAATATAGCTCTGGCGAGGGAGCCCCATTAAAAGCCTTATATCTCCTTAAAACAAGAAGAAACAACTGTTTTACCTACTCAGATTCTAACTTCCCTTGCATCTTGGTTTTACATTGCATCTATTATCGCTTCCAGTGTTTACGTGGGTGAGGGCTGCCAATGTTACTAAAAGATTATCTCTTCATATTTTATAAACTTAAGTAAGAAGTGCTTACGAACAGTACATGGCTGGGGTTTGAGAGCAATAGTCACGCCATACATTGTTCACTTATTTTTTATGCCCTTCACACTCAAGGAACCAACAAATAATGTTATAATAAGATACTTTTGCATGAGTCAATAATGTATTTGACTCTGCATTGGCCTGCTAAATCCTCTCTTATTATGAGTATCTTAAAGTGCTTTAAATTTGGTTTGGAAATTTTCTATTTGTATTTTGTTCCCAGGTTCTGAAATACCATTTTCCAATCTGCGGGTCCTGTCCTTTGGTGGGTGGTGATATGAATTTGATGGGTAGTGATTAGCTTTCCTTCAAAGTGAGAAACCAGAACAGAACACCAACTGGAGTGCCTACCACATGGGAAGATCAATATTATTTCAAGAAACTTTTGTTTAACACATGTATATAGATTTCTGTACTGATGTCCTGGGTTTTGTTGCAAAATGTATATTTGTTATGAATAACAAGAAGAGAAAGTTTGTAATCCACTGCTCTAGGGCATTTTATCTTCTATATTTAAATAAATAACTTTTATTCACATGAACACATTTATTTTTAGCTGAACTCTAATAACATGGTACATTTTGTTTGACAGCTTGATATTCCTTTGTGTTCTCCCCATGGATATTTTTCACAATTCAAAAAAAATTCAATAGCAATTATTCAACATCAAAATGTCATTATCACTGCTCATCCTTCTAATTTTGTTTGAAGAGTCCTCTCTTTCATAGTATTTACATTCCATTGGCTCTTTCTTCCAGTTCCCTGCATTTCTTTTTCTAAGTGTCATTTCTGCCTACCATTTAAGAATGGGTCAACTTTGGAATGAAGGGAGTTTATTTAGGATTCATTCTAATTGACAATAAGTAGCCTGGGGATTTAGCTGCCACAGCTGTCCCTTATTAGATCATAGTTCAGGTCATCAAATTAAAATAAGCTGTCCTAAATTCTGCACTGTACAAGGGAAGAAAGAGAAAGCATTAAGCCCTCTGCAAAAGCCCTTTAGAGTGAATTATGTTGATGGTTTGTGTAGAGAATGGGCCAGATGACAGCTAAGTTAGAGCAGCCTGTCACTGCAGCTAATACTCACGTGTCATGTGTTAGACTGGGGCACCACTGAGGCTCGCAGTTGACTGGCTGTCAGCTTTGGTTCAGAAGGTCAAGGTGCACAGGGTGAAGCCCTCTCCACGCTTTCAGCATGCTGCTCTGAGCCTTCAGTTCCCAAAGTCTGGGATTTCTAAATTATGGAATGTTATGGGTCTGTGTGTAGAGTTTTAAATCACTGTCTGGTTTGGAAGTTGTTTTATTTTTACCCACATTTTTGTAGATGACTTATTTGGGAGAAAAGATACACCTGAAAATAATTGATATTGAGAAATGCTCCTGGGCAATGGCATATAATGTTGCATGCTAATGGGGAACACCAATTTCTTTGCTGCCATGTTCCCTAATCACTTTACAATTGTTTAAGCACTGCAGATTGACACTATTGGTATAGGCATTTTACATCAACTAAATGTGCTCCCCTTCTCCTGTTTCCAATCCCAACTGAAAATTAAAGGTGTGAACAAGATCTTAAAGAAATAGACTATGGTGGGATGGGGCAGTGGGGAGGCAAGCTTAAAAGCATGCTATATATTTTTTTCTCTTTAGTCTGACAAAAAATAAATGACAACAGATAAAAGATCATTGAGATTTACTCAAGCAGCTCTCAAAGTTCACCAAAACAGTTCTCTCCAGCACATTTACCACTGCCTCTGATGTGCTGGGTACAGGTTAGAATACTCAGATGATCTGGAACCAATTGAAGTTATGCAGTGAGATAGACCGAGTGTTCTCCTGACCATTCTCCAACTTTCTCATCAAATGTAGCACATTAGAAAACATCCTTGTCTTTTGGAAGACCTAACTATAGCCTACTACAATAAATGAGATAGAATAGTATCACCTCATAACCTGAAAATGGCTTATAACCCAAAACCCTATCATGCAAAACTAATCTTCCTTTGCTCAATAAGAGATTTGCCATTATTAATGAAGAACTATGGGGCCATGTGAAATACCAACACTTCCATTGGTATAAAGCTTCCATTTTCTCAGATATTTAGAAAAATCATAGATGGAACTATCATTTTTCAGCATAGAAGGTGAAAATAAACTAATCTTTGTAGACTACATACTATGCATGGCCATTTTGATTGCTAAATGAAAATGTGCTATTTCATTTGACTCAGAAAAATAATAGTATTTAGTACATTTCAAATGTTTCAATACAGTGCTGAAAGTTACACTCTTGAAAATCATGAACATAAGAATCTTTTTTTATCTCTATTTACTCAGTACAACACTGGTCATGAGATACATGTGTATAAATTAAGTTTATTGAGTTTTACCAAGTTTTTAATCCAGTTTCTGAGATATTTGTTAGACTAATTGTCTTCTATCCTTTAATATGTCTTTCCATATCAAATCCACTTAATATAAGAGAACAATAACAGGGAAAAAACATTTCCAGTTTGGCAAAAGATGCTCCTATAGATATTAAAATAAATAAATCTTTATCTCCTCACCTGCTGGTAACTTCAGCACAATATCCCTTTAGTAATCTTTACTTGAAATATACATTTAGATAGATAGTTGTTTATTTAAGATAAAAGATAAAATTAACACTAAAGGAATCAGTTTCACAAAACAGTTATTTTTGAGTAAATTACATCTATGCCTGTGGGCTCAATTCATGAGAACAAATCAAAAATGTAATTTCATACTGAATCATTCCTATTATTTTCTAAGACCACCAAATATAATGCAAAATCAAAACATATCAATTATTAATCGGCCATGTTTGAAGGTGATTTATGGCCATTGGATTTGAGTTCAGGAATATAACTTGACTGTTAATTTGCTTTAAGCTTTATGAGATTCTGAAGAGAATTTCCATTTGTATAATAGAGACAAGGCATGGATTGAAATATTACAAACAATAAAGCTACGAACATGGAGCCGTATCAGAGAATTTCGTGAAGTGTAATTGACATAATTATATTTGAACCAATTTGACTGAATTTATTATAACCTTCATATTCCCTGAAATGTTACACTCAATCTTTCAAATAATTGTTATACACACAATATTTTTAGTTTCTATTTCACAGGTACTGATTCCCCCACCCCCCAAAATATAAAAGACCTTCCCTTTACCCTTAATTTTATCGGGGAAGTGGGTGGGGTGGGCTGGCCTAAGTTTGAACTCTAAATAATCCCCTTCCTCCACATTTCCATGAGGTGCCACTAACATGTCGTAGGCGTAGACTTCAGCTTTATCTCCACTTGCGAAAATACTTGCTAGTCTGCAGCAAGGTACAGCTAAAAGTACAGAGCAAGGCATATTAATCTAAGGATCTAAAAAGCTTCTGTCTCAGGAAACGGCTACTGACTTTTTATCTGATACAAACTGCCATCCATTTAAAGGGCACCTGATCGTAGAGAAAAGCCATTGTAAGAATTTTAAAGAGTGAGAACAAATGCTTCATTATTGACATCGTGAAAAGTGTATGCCCCTTTAATTCACAAAACTAAGATGACCTAACAGCAGACTCCAAACAATTTCAAGGCCTATACTTGTCACTTTTATTTTAAGGTATTTTCATATAATCAGTAACCATTCCTCATAACTCTGGTGTATTTTAAATTACTGAAATGTTTGCAGTAGCAAGGGTTATTTTTAATTGCTGTGATTGTAAAATCTGTCTCCCCTCTACCCCTTTTTATCATAAGCAGTTAGTGGAGAACTTAGCATCACCAGAATATAATGGTAAGCCATTTGGGTGCCGATCACATGTGTGAGCATAGAGCTACCTCTGCAATATTCTTTCTAAGATTTTCTTATACTTTAAGTCTCAGTGGTGGAATTAATTTTTCCCTAAAAAAACTGAGTGCAAAAACAGAATAAAATTTTTATAAAAATCATGTTCAGCAGCAGTTATGATATCTTATTCTGAGGCTGATAGTTTCACCAAGTGTTTTGTAATAATCAATTAAATTTATATCTACTCAGAAAAATATTGGCATCCAATTTTACGTGTCAAAATAAAAGAATAGGAACCATCAATGTCTATAGTTTCATCTGAAGGGGAAAAACAGTAATTATGCTTAATAATAGGTTTTATTTACTACTCACTTCAGAAGTATGCATTTTAGATAGTTTATTTCATTTAGTTTGTGCAAAAACCTTGAGATATGGATAGTCTCACACTAATTTTAAAATTGAAAAAACTGATCCTTAAAATGTTTTAATTTTAATTAAATTAATTGCCCAATTCAAAGAGATAATAAGTGTCAGAAATGGATCTGGAATGGAGATTGGTCTAAACAAAAAGCTAATGTTAATTATGATGCAATGACCATCTAGAATATTAGCTCAATTTGAGATTGAAAATTAGATAATGCTGAAGTATTTAATATTTAATGAAGTACTTTGACTACAAAGAATCAAACATGTTTGAATAATCATATTGGGAAAGTACTGTTTTTTTTAAAATAGTAATTTAGTTGATGAGATGGTTTGGCTATGTCTCCATGCAAATCACATCTTGAATTGTAGTTCTAATAATCCCCACCTGTCTTGGGTGGGACCTAATGGGAGGTAATTAAATCATGAGGGCGGTTACCCTCATACTGCAGTTCTCATGATAATGAGAGAGTTGTCCCGAGATGTGATGGTTTTATTGCGAGCTTCCCCCTTCACTGGGCACTCATTCTGTTTCTTTCTGCCCTGTGAAGAGGTGCCTTTGCCATGATTGTAAGTTTCCTGAGGCCTCCTCAGCCATGCAAAACTGTGAGTCAATCAAACCTCTTTTCTTTATAAATTACCCAGACTCGGGCAGTTCTTTCTGGCAGTGTCAGCATGGACTAATACAGTAAACTGGCACTGCAGAGAGTGGGATGCTCTTAAATAGATACCCGACAATGTGGAATCAAATTTGAAACTGGGAAATAGACAGGTTGGGTCAGTTTGGAAGACTCAGAAGAAGATAGTAAACTATGAGAATGTTTGGAACTTCCTAGAGACTTGGATGGCTCAGAAAACAGGAAGATGTGGGAAGGTTTGGAACTCCCTATAGACTTGTTGAATAGCTTTGACCAAAATGCTGGTAGTCATATGGACAATCACAATGAAGTCCAGGCTGAGGTGGTCTCATACAGAGATGAGAAACTTTGGGACTGAAGTAAAGGTCACTCTCGCTATGCAAAAAGACTGATGACATTTTACTCTGCCCTAGAGGTCTGTGGAACTTTGAACTTCAGAGAGATGATTCAGGGTATCTGGTGGAAGAAATTTCGTGGTTTTTTTTTTTTTTTTTTTTTTTTTTTTTTGGGAGATGGAATTTCATTTTTGTCACCCTGGCTGGAGTGCAATGGTGTGACTTCAGCTCACTGCAGCCTCTGCCTCCCAGGTTCAAGCGATTTTCCTGCCTCAGCCTCCTGAGTACCTGGGGTTACAGGCACATGCCACCACACCTGGCTAATTTTTGCATTTTTAGTAGAGATGGGGTTTCACCATGTTGGTTAGGTGGCGGAAGAAATTTCTAAGCAGCAAATCATTTTGGGAAAGCAAAACATAAAAGTTTGGAAAATTGACAGGCTGCCAGTGCAGTAGAAAAGAAAACTCCATTTTCTGGGGAGAAATGCCAACCAGCTGCAGCAATTTGCATAAGTAACAAGGAGTCAAATATTAATGGCCAAGAAAATGGGGACAATGTCCCCAGGGAATATCAAAAATCTTCACAGCAGCCCCTCCCATCACACCCTGGGAGGCCTAGGAGGAAAAACTGGTTTCGTGGGTCAGGCTCAGGGTCTTGCTGCTTTGTGCAGCCTTGGAAGTTGGTGCCCTGCATTTCAGCCATTCCAGGTATGGCTAAAAGGGGTCAAGGTAGAGCTCAGGCTGTTGCTTCAGAGGGTGCAATCCCCAACCTTTGGCGGGTTAAATGTGTTGCCAGGCCTATTGGTGTACAGAAGACAAGAACTGAGGTTTGAGAACCTCCACCTAGATTTCAGAGGATGTATGCAAATGCCTGGATATCCAGGCAGAGGTGTGCTGCAGGGGTGTAGCACTCATGGAGAACCTCTGCTAGGGCAGTGCAGAAGGGAAATGTGCAGTGTGAGTTCCCACACAGATTCTCTACTGGGGCACTGCCTAGTGGAGCTGTGAGAAAAGGGTCACATATCTCCAGACCCCAGAATGGTAGATCAACTTACAACTTGCACTGCATGCCTAGAAAATCTGCAGACACTCAACACCAGCCCATGAAAGCAGTAAAAACATCAAAAAAAGCTTAAAATCAAGATAAACCTTGCAAACTCTTGGTATCCCATATGAGAGAGCAGGGCTTTTATCTCTATTTTGTGAAGCATTCTTATAAATCAAAAGGAAAGAAAACTATCAGAGAAACCCCAAATGTTATGAACATACATTCATGCATACATAAAACAAACAACAGCCCAGGTTTCTCATCTATATTCCCAAATAAGAATCTATAAGTACCTAAATAAAAGAGAGATTTACTTGCAGTTAACAATATTTTTAAAGAAGAGACTAGACTGGGTTGCTTCAAAATTTTTATTAAAAATAATATTTGGTGCCTTTAATAGTACATCAATGAATTAATAAAATAATGTTTTGTTTTGCTGTTATATAATTATGAAGACATTATCATTATAATTGATTTTTATTAATTTTCAAAAATATTCTAAAAGTTCAAAAGTTCCTACTGTAGAAAAAACAGTGGGTCACAATATTGATGAGAATAAATAAACCACAGGACCTTCCTGCCAAGAACTTAAAACTTACTAGAAGTTGCTATCATATTTACATAACTGTAATGGAAGTTTCATTTGGGTGTTTTAAATGCCTGTCAGCGGAAGGTGAGGGAATATAAGGATGAATACGTTAAATTATGGTATTAAAAAAACAACTGCGAACACACCGTGGAATTCCATACCATATAAAGATGAAACAGAATTGGATATTTTTCTTTGTGAACTCTCTGAAGCTGAGTAACAATGTATACAAAATTAATGTATACATTAATCTCATGTAAAAAGAACAGCATCCTTTGTAAAAGTTTTTCCATTTATTTACTTTATAGAAAAGATTTTCCAATCCATGTTATAAAAATATTCTTTATGATTCTATTATCTGTATTAGAACTAAGCCTAATTTGGATTGGGAGATTTGGAAATGCATCAAAGAAGAAGCACATCCTCCCAGGGATGGGCAAGACTTTGGAAGGCCGACTATGAGAGTGCAAGGCAATTTGTAACAGAATCCCAACAGCCATTTACTCAAAACTTAAAATTCTTTTATTAAGATTCTGCATCACTCAGGGTTTGCACAGGAAAACCGAAACAACTCTGGTTATTTCAGGTGAAACTACGCTTAATTCTGAAAATTATGTGTTTACAAGACTTCTGGAAGGAGCGAACCTCAGAGAAGGCCACGGAAAACTAATTTGAAGCACTGTCTCGAAGAGAATTTGGAAACTACTCTGTAATCACTCCTGCTTGCTGCGTCAAGGTGAGAGTCTCACAGTAAAATGCCCAGAGGCTGCTGCAAAACCTCAGGTCAGCTGAGGACCATGTGTTCTACAAAAACAGAGACAGATGCAGAGACCAAGTGGAGAGACGGGAATAAATTTCTGGATGCCACATCTATTTGTTCTGGAGGCCTTGTGCCCTTTGAAGTATTTTACGATTCAATAAATGCAGCCTTTTGCCGAAAGCATCCCCGATTTAATGTGTGTTAAATGCAACCAGAAGAATCCTGATTAATGCAAGCCTCCTAGAACCTCTCATGACATTTTTGTTACTGTTGTTGTCAACACAGGCTTTTCCAGGAAAAGTTGTCCTATTTCTCAAATGTTTGCAGTTTTCTCCTCAATAGAGAGTGATAGGACCTTCTCTCCATCAGATATGGAGAGTCCTATCCATAGCACGAGAATATGGAGAAGGTAAGAGATTTTATTCAGGTTCGTTCTCAAATCTTGTGTTTCTTGGAGTTCCCACATTTCCCTAATTTGCTTCAGGGGCAGTGCTATTCGGTGATTAAGGCCAGGGACCCTGGAGTCAGTACCTCGGTCTTGCAGACCGGCAGTGGGCAGGGTTGTTGACTGCCCTAGCTAACAGTCCTCGTGTTAAACGGAAGTGATCGTACTTCTAATGTCTAAGCCTATTGGAAAGATTGGATGGAACCCTGGGTGTGAGGAGCACGGCCCACTAAGTGCACAGAGTAAATGCACTTGATACATTTCACTACTTTGTCCAGATTCTTGGGGCAGAATGAGCACTGTGGACAGTACCAGAACATAGCTCTTCCTTACTTTAAAGTATTCCAGGATGTACTCATTCTTTTTGTTTTACTGAATGCATAATGTCTAAGTTGAGCTGCTATTACAGAAGGTTTGCTCTTTGAAGAGATAATAATAAGTTGAACTCAATTTACTGAGTAAATCTGGATCAAGCCTTTCATGCTATTTTATTGCCTCAATCTGCCATTATAAAACCATCCTATAAAGAAACGTGATGTAGATTACTAATAATGGTATTTTCATTTTAATCTAACTAACTGAGAAATAAAATGTTGGTTTCCACTTAAACTGTTATTTGAGGAAACCAGTGAGAGGAAAGTCATTCTCAGAGTATGTAACCTCTAATATCATAATACTTGGACTGTATTTTATTCTTACTATATGATTAACCCTTCATCTTGCAGATACATTTCTCAAAATGAGTACACTCAGGATTGTACAAAATTAGTACACATGATTATACAAGACAACCAAAGGCTCTTTTAGGATTACATAACCACATAGGATTATACAAGAGACTCTTTGGTTCTCTTGTATAATCCTATAAGCATACTTAATCAGGGATAATGGACACTATATTGTTTAATACAAGCTAAAATAATGTTTCTGATCAAGATAATATATTATCGTGTATTTTAAAAAAGCATTTCACAGGCATTCAGATTTCCTTCCTTTACTGCAGCCCATGTATTTCTAGGTTCTGAAATAGATTAATAAAATATAAATATAAACGTATGTTTGAACATAATTATACTTTAATTACATATCTGTACAGCTGTCCATCTAAACTTGCAGACCTTAAACATTATGAATTATGGATATTTATAACTTTCTTTAGTTCCTGTTGTTGGTCATTATTTTGAAAGCTGAAAATGGGTATAAAAAACAAAGAAGACATCAGCTTGGCAACATAGAGAGACCTCATCTCTACAAGAACATTAAACAATTATCCTGACATAGTGGTGCACACCAGTGGTCCCGGCTATGGGAGGCTGAGGCAAGGGCATCTCTTCAGCCCGGGAGTTGGAGGATGCTGTAAGCTGTGATCTTGCCACTGCACTCCTGCCTGGGCAATAGAGTTGAGACTCTGTCTCTACAAAAAATAAAAAAAAGAAGAGAGAGATAGAAAGAAACCGGAGGAAAATGGGCAGAGTGGCCAACTGGAGTCACGGTATAGCGTTCCTGGTTCCTGTCACCTGCTCGCTCTGAGGTGGGTTAACTCTGGAAGTCTTCACCATTTCCACTGCTCTTTGATTTACCTTTCTTGATACCTCAAGAGATTCCTTGCCTCCCTTCCCAGGAAAGCCTGGATGCCAATGTGGAGATGCAGCAAGATCTAAAGTGATTAAAGCTTTCTCTGTCCCTCACCTTTTTCCAGAGAAATTAGTAACTGCCCGTTACTGATTTCTTCTCCTTGTCCAGAGGACAGTTCACCAATGACTCATATGTTACCATTTGTTTCCTGTAAAAACTGATTTTTTTGTGATTTTTTTTTGAAATATATGAACCGAAAACTTGAAACACAGCCACAAAATAAGCCATTTTACACAGTTGAGTAATGATTATTTTTTTGGTCCAGTTACACAGGAAACTTATTTTCTCCTTATTCTCATAAATCAGAGAATATGAATTCTGATATCGTTAAACCTCAATTAGCAAAATGGAAAGAAGGTCAGACACTTAATTTGGATAATGAGGACTTCAGATAAGGATGGGAAGTTCTTAACGTAAATGATGCATGTACAGAAACATGGCCTAATTCAGATAACAGAGCTTTTTAGATAAGAGGTTCACATAAACGACTTTTCTGAGAGTTGAATTAAAATGTAGACAAAAATGCATTAAAAAGTTAAGAATAGATTAGTAAAATACAAGTATAAGATATAGAGACAGACTCAACTAGACACACCCAGCAGCATATATTTCTTTTGTTGAACAAACCTTTCATTCTCTTTACATACTTACATTTTATTTGAAAATGAAAGCCCATGTGCTATTATAATATGAGGGGTTTTCTCCTGGGCACAGCCATTAAGAAATACAAGCAACTTTGTATCAAAATGTGTTCTTACAATAAATACTGAGACACATTCTTCCTTTCTGCTCCTTCGGGAGCTTAGTTAAGTTATTCTTGGTGCTCTTCCAAACCCTTTCCAATATCCTCCATTCCATTCAACACTATGTTTGTGTCCATTTGTTTCCAAAATTAGCTGTTCCGTTTAGTCAATTCAGTTTTTAAAAATCCATTCTGGAAAAGAAACAAAAAGTAGTAGTAATTGAGTCAGCCGTTTCTTTATTATTTTTTGACCATGTAATCATCTGTTTTGAAAAAGAATTAATGATTTTATAGGTATATTGTATTTCTTGAAGAAAAGAAGAGTTTAATGGTAAAAAAAAAAATTCAGCATATCTTACAAATTCTCTGAATTGGGCCCTAAACATCCATTCCTGTCTTTGTAATTGGCAAATTGTTTAGACCTATATTCCATTTGTAAATATATCTTTATAACAATGAAATTTAAACTAAATTTATTAAATAATTTTGCAGCAATTGTGTTATTCTGTAAAATACATGGCAGTGTCAAGAAAATAGATTTTACATAAATATTAGCTTTGTCATCACACAAGTATGCATATATACATCTACGTGTTTTTGTACTTTAATTTTGTTGCAACCCTTACATATCTAACTCTATAATACATTGACTTTTTTGGGGGGGGGAGGGTGTTGAATTTGCACTAGTATGTGCTTTTTTAGGAATGGAAAGTTTAATTCCAAGATAATCTCAAGTATATTGGCTTATGTTTATCTGTCTGTGACCAGAGAATTATCTAACCAGATCAAAATAAAGTCTTGACGTCATGTTTCAGCACATAAGCCAGAGAATTGTTTTCTTTCATTCTCTCAGTAAAATTGTGGTAAGAAACACAGAATGCTTCGCCATAGCTTTCATTCTTACTGTCTTCTCTTTTAGGGTATTTTCCTTACAATGACAGCCTAGACAAGAAATCTTGTGTGAGTCATTATTTATTGTGAATGTGTTCTCTGGAGAAGGAAAGAAAGACTAAGGCACAGAAAAATATCTAAGCAAGAATGTGGTCTAAGGTGCAGTCTAGATTCAACCCGATTCCACAGGAAACTATGTAGAAAGAATTGCATTCCCGAGGTGCCCCCCCATTGGGTTAAGGGGTCAGTTGGCTCATCGTACCAATCTACTGGTCAGTCATTGGCTGAGGGCTCAGTGTGAGGTGAGATGGGGTGCTGGGGAGATCTGTCGCATAATCCCTGATTCAGCAGGGTGGCTTTGGTTCACTGAGGACAACTTGTACAGCCAGTATTCATAGCAGCTGAATTTACAGCCATCCAGTAAATTTGAAGACATATCAAAAGTGTTTCTACAACTTCTTTTCTGCTTTCCATTAGACTAACTAGATTTAGTTACTACCTTTGTTTAGAGCTTCCTCTCGATGTCCTAACTATATTCTAGAACAAAGGTCAGAAACTTTTCCTGAAGAGGGTCGGTAGTAAATATTTTTCACTTTGGGAACCACATATGGTCTGTCACAGATTCTTCCATGTTCTGAAATCTCCTAGAGTTGTAGAGCATTAAAAAATATGATACAACTTATTAATACTCAAACAAAAATTGTTTTTATAAAGAAAATGATAAGATTAGAGTCTTAAAATATGAAGCCTGTCAGACTTGGGAAGTTAAGCGATGATGAGAAGATGGGATGGAAGAAGTCAGGGAGAATGTGATGCAAAGAACAGTCCAGATGTAGCCCATCAGAACCAACGCCATGAAAGGTATTCTAGAAAAATCCAGAATCTTATTGCTGTTCTCTAATATTTTTCTTGGGCGGCATGTGTGCTCTGAAAGGGGTAGACCTATTTACTTAATTACAAAACTCCAGACTGTAGCTAATGAGGACTACAATACACACCTAATACAAGAAAGCATATTGTACCCTCTTACTCCAACCATCACCATGAGGCCCAAAGAGAAACATCCCTTCCACGTGAGTTACAGAAGACTTGTGAAATCAAGCCAAGCTGAGCTCAGAGGAGTCAGTGCTGACCAGAAATCATAATGTATCATCAGCAGTGTGTCCGGAATTGGTGGGTTCTTGGTCTCACTGACTTCAAGAATGAAGCCGCGGACCCTCGCGATGAGTGTTACAGTTCTTAAACATGGTGTGTCTGGAGTTTGTTCCTTCTGATGCTTGGACGTGTTTGGAGTTTCTTCCTTCTGGTGGGTTCGTGGTCTCGCTGGCTTCAGGAGTGAAGCTGCAGCCCTTCGTGGAGAGTGTTACAGCTCTTAAGGCAGTGCATCTGGAGTTGTTTGTTCCTCCCGCCCGGAGTTGTTCATTTTTCCTGGTGGGTTCCTGGTCTTGCTGGTCTCTTGTTCATTTTTCCTGGTGGGTTCGTGGTCTTGCTGGTTTCAGAAGTCAAGTTGCAGACCTTCCCGGTGAGTGTTACAGCTCACAAAGGCTGCAAGAACCCAAACAGTGAGCAGTAGCAAAATTTACTGCAAAGAGCAAAAGAACAAAGTTACCACACTCTGGAAGGGAATCCTAGCAGGTTGCCACTGCTGGTTTGCACCGTCTGCTTTTATTCCCTTATCTGACCCCACCCATGTCCTGCTGATTGGTCCACTTTACAGAGAGCTGATTGGTCTATTTTACAGAGAGCTGATTGGTCCATTTTGACAGAGTGCTGATTGCTGTGTTTACAACCCCTGAGCTAGACACAGAGTGCTGATTGGTGCGTTTACAATCCTTTAGCTAGACACAGAGTGCTAGACAGAAAAGTTCTGGAAGCCCCCACTAGGACAGCTAGACACAGAGTACTGATTGGTGCATTCACAAACCTTGAGCTAGACACAGGGTTCTGATTGGTGTATTTACAACCCCTTAGCTAGACACAAAGGTTCTCCAAGTCCCTACTAGACTCAGGAGCCCAACTGGCTTCACCTAGTGGATCCCACACCAGGGTTGCAAGCAGAGCTACCCGCCAGTCCCATGCCTTATGCCCGCACTCCTCAGTCCTTGGGTGGTCAATGGGACCGGTGCTGTGGCCCAGGGGGCGGTGCTCATCAGGGAGGGGCAGGCCATGCAGGAACCTGCAGCCAGGAGAGGTGGGGGGAAGGATCAGGCATGGCAGGCTGCAGGCCCCAAGCACTGCCCCCTGCGGAGGCAGCTGAGGCCCAGCGAGAATTCGAGTGCAGCGCCAGCGGGCTGGCACTGCTGGGGGACCCAGTGCACTCTCTGCAGCTGCTGGCCCGGGTGCTAAGCCCCTCACTGCCCAGGCCTGTGGCACCAGCTGGCTGCTCCTAGTGCAAGTGCGGGGCCTACCGAGCCCACGCCCACCCGGAACTCATGCTGGCCCACCAGCGCCATGCACAACCAGAGTTCCAGTCCAGGCGTTTCTCTCCACACCTCTGGGCAAGCAGAAAGAGCAGGCTGCAGCCTCGGCCAGCCCAGAGAGGGGCTCCCACAGTGCCTGGAGGGCTGAAGGGTCTTCAAATGCCCCCAGAGTGGACTCCGAGGCTGAGGAGGCACTGAGAGCAAGGGCTGCTAGCACATTGTCACTTCTCAGCAGGAAATAGAAGTTGTTCTCATAAGCCACTGAAGCATTTTGGTTAGTTGTTACTGCTGTGAAAGCTGACTAATACAGAAAAGCTGACATACTCACTTCTGAACGAATTTGCCTCATTAGCATTTTGGAATGAAGTAAAGAAATAACAAGTTAGGAATTAATCATTCTATAAGAGAAATGAACATTTATGTATGCAGTTACTTCTTAAAATTTTTAACATCAGTTAACTTGTTTAATTCTCATTAAAGCAGTCCCGAGTCACAGGTTAAATAGTTTGCTGAATTTTCAGTGGGAAAGCTGAGATTTGAATACAGGCATTCTACCTCTAAAGAGTATATACAGGTAACATTTACACTACCCAGATGCTATAGTGAAATGTGTGTGTTCATATAAACTCAGGATCTGGGCGTTTCATTTTTGTGGCTGTTTTTAGAGAAAGAAAAGTTTCAAATAAATAGAGAATTTCTGGCATTTCAAAGAAGACAAAGGGAACAGAAATACAGAGACCTGTAGAATTGAGTAGTATTGTGCCATGAAAAAGACAGATAATTCCAACTTCCTTTCCTCTTATTGAAGGCTTTGTATATTTCATTTTACTACGAAATGTGGCATATCCATTTATTCATATCATGGGTCTTGATTTTTGCCTAAGTAAGGTTGAATTTCTCACTGTTCTAGCAAACAGACGATGCCTAACTAAGCCAGATGGCCCAATAATGTTGGAAAGACATTTTATGTGGTGACAGATGTTGAAATGAACCATACTGGCTACACAGTAAATGCTTGAAGAGTTTTCTTTAAACCGATTAATCAGAGGAATGAAAAATCAAGGAAAACTATGAATAAGGGCAAAGAGAGATGACTAAATTTTATTTGAAGATTGAATTTTAGTAAGATGAATGGTTGGGGAAAACCCCAGGAATCATGAAACAAATACATGAAGAATCAGGCACAATCAATGGGGAAGAATCAACTGAAAATTTCATACCTTTATTTTATTTATTTATTTGGTAAGACAGGGTCTTCCTCTGCTGCCCAGCTTGGTCTCAAACTCTGGGCCTCAAGTGATCCTCCCATCTTGGCCTCCCAAAATGTTGTAATTATAGGCATGAGAAATTTCAGTATCTTTAATTGTGTTTTAAGAAATGTCAAAACAGCTGAGAGAAATTTGTTGTAGCACTTAAAACAATCAATAGTCATTATTTGCATATAGCTCCTAGAAAAATAAAAATAAATGTATTTTGACAAAGGATGTGAGTAGACAATCTATAGGAAAACATACAGATTGTCAACACATGAGTGAAAATATACCCAACTTCATGGCTAATCAGGGGAATGCAACTTATAACATTAAGATATTATTTCTTCCCTGTTGGAAGAGTTGACAAAATATATTACTGGTATAATTAAGAAAAAACATTATCATATAATACCAATTTTAATATAAAATGCTAGTTTTTCCAAGTAAGTGGACAGTATCTGTTCATGTTTGAAGTATACATAACTGTGATTCAGAAATCCAAATTCTAAGCGTCTGTCTTGAAGAATAAAAATCAGAGATGCTTCGAAATTGGAGATAGAATAAAATTAATAATATATAATTACGATTAATAGTATACATAAAATAATAGTACCGTCATAGGTAATAATATATAATTATGAAAGAGAGATTTTCCCATCTCTTCTCATTTCCAAATTTCAAGGAAGTGCTTTTATTTTTGGAATTTCTTGTCTAGCATAGAGGGCAGGGACTTGGGAAATGCACTTTCCCAGAGTGAGTGTAATAAGGCAGAGACTGTGGAAAGGGGTGGCGATGATGCCAAATCAACCATAGAGAACAGGACCCAGCACAGACAGTCTGCTTCTTTGTCAGTACACACACACACACACACACACACACACACACACACACACACTCTTTGTTTCAGTTAGTTCTTGCTAACTCTGTGACTTGACAATGACTTATTATTTCTTAGGATTCTGTGGTGTGGTTGGATGGGTTCTCTCTTTCTCTCTTGGTTTCACCTGGGTTTACTGATGCAGCTACATCCAAGTGGAAGGTACAGGTAGGCTCACTCACATTTCTGGCAGTTGGTACCTGCACGTGACAGAGGACACTGAGTCCTCCACCCGAGCTCACAGGCACAGAAAGCTTAGACTAACTTCCTTTCAGACCAGCAATCCAAAGAGTGAAATTGGAGGCTGCATGTTCTCTCAACGCCTAGTCTCAGAAGTTATGGAGCAGCAATCAGTTACATTTTGTTAAGTCACTGAGCCAGCTGAGATTCAAGATTCTATATATTACTTGGAGGAGAGGCAAAGTCCCATTGAACAGAGGTATGCAATCTGGGATGGTAGAAATGTGTGAAACTATTCATAATCTTCCACACACTCTTACTCAAAGCTAAATATTCATGCCCTAAAAAGAACAACATTGTCATCCAGAGTGATAAACCTGTGCTTCATACAAGCTAAGATATGCTCCTCCCTACCCCAAAAGGGAGAGATGCAAAATGGGGATACACATGCCCTATACTCCTTTAGTCCTTTTCTTGGTGATTACATTGTTGGGATAGTGTAGAGGAGAAATTAGATAGTAATTGTTATGTTTATACTTATGCATGAAAGGGTATGTGTACAACTCTAATGTCTTCATTTCTGCAGCCGGTCATGAGGACATAGTTAGTGTTTGTAATTTCCAGCTTCCATTCTTCACTCTATGTTACCCTTGCATTCAGTCAGCAGGAGTTTGTTGAAGTCCTAGAGGCACTGAATTAACCAGCTCTACCTAAATCTCTGCTTCATGGTGTTGTGACAGTTTGGGTCCAGTCATGACCTACATGGTTACTTAAATAGGAGACGTTTAATCTAAATAATTACTGTAGTATAAGAAAAAATAATGGTACGATATGCTACCCTACAGCTTAGGGAGCATATCCAAAGATGAACAATTTTGGAATGGACCCTCTCCACCAAGGCTGGGGCTCTGACTTCTTCGGAATTGTATTTGCAGGCCAGTGAATGGCAGATAACTTTTCTGGTTTGCACAGGGCAGAGTTGGTGTGTAGCTGCTGGGCAAGTGAGAAGCAGTTTCTGGGGCACTGCTGAGCCTGTGTCTACATGCACCATTGTGCAGAAGGGAAAGGAGCCAGTGGAGAGGGGAGAGGAGGTATGTAGCGGGCAGTGTTCTCTTTAGGATAGGCTACAGGGGATAAACCTGGAGAGAGAGCTGTGCAGTCAGAGGGTGTGGGGCACCAGCCTAGGCAGGAGACCAGGAGCACACAGTGCAGGAGGTCTGGGACACATGACGTCTGCATCAAGTGTGTATTAGTCTGATCTCATGCTGCTAATAAATACCTGAGACTGGGTAATTTATAAAGGAAAAAGGTTTAATGGACTCACAGTTCCACATGCCTGGAGAGGCCTCACAATCATGGTGGAAGGCTAATGAGGAGAAAAGTCATGTCTTATATGGTGGCAGGCAAGAGCTTGTGTAGGGGAACTCTTCTTTATAAAACCATCAGGTCTTATGAGACTTATTCACTATCATGAGAACAGCATGGGAAACTCCTGCATCCATGATTCAGTTACCTACTACCAGGTCCCTCCCACAACACTTGGGAATTATGGGAGGTACAATTCAAGATGAGATTTGGGTGAGGACGCAGCCACACCATATCAAAGTGCAAAGGCCATTGCCATGTTGTTCTGCAAGGCTGTTGCTCTCTAGGCACTCTGGGCATCTCTCTGTGACCAAGTACCAGCTGATGACCCTCCTAGCCACACTTGCTGGAGGTACAGCCACCAGGGCTGGGAGAAAGAACCTCCTCGTTCCACAGGGTACCTCCAATGTCTTTCAGCTGATAAAGTTTATGAGGGTGCCCAGTATAAAAGAGAAATGTTTAAGAAAAATTGTCTATTATTGCGAAGCTGGTACAAAGAGGGTGACATGAGAACCAACAAATGAATAATTGCACAATGATGTCAGGAAAATACACTCCTTTTTAATTAAACCATTAATAGTTAAGTTTCTGTCCATCGCAACATTATTTGTTAACAGTCAAGACATGGAATTAAATGAAATGTCCATCAACAGATAAATGGTGTGTTAGTCTGTTTTGCGGTACAATAAAGGAAGACCTGAGACTGGATAATTTATAAAGAAAAGAGGTTTATTTGGATGATGGTTCTGCACCAGCATCTGCTTGGCTTCTGGTGAGGTCTTAGGAAGTTCTTACTTATGTAAGAAGGTGAAGGGGGAGCAGGTGTGTCACATGGTGAGAGAGGGAGCAAGAAAGATGCCCGGCTCTTTTAAACAACCAACCTTCACGTGAACTAATAGAGTGAGAACTCACTTATTATTGCAAGGACAACATCAAACCTATTCATGAGGGATCTGCCCCCATGACCAAAACACCTTCCACTAGGCCCACCTCCAACTTTGGAGGTCACATTTCAACATGAGATTTGGAGGGGACAAACATTGAAACTATATAAAATGGATAAAGAAAATATGCTATAGATACAAAACAGAATACTAGTCAGCCTTTAAAAAGAAGGAAATCCTATCATTTTTGACAGTATGAATGAACCTGGAGGACATTATGTCAAGTGAAATAAGCCAGGTACCGAAAAACAAATACTGCATTGTCTCAAATGCATATGGAATCTAACAAAGTTGAACTAATTGAAACAGTTAAACGGTGATTACCAGGGACTGGGGGGAGGAGTTTGGAAGATGTTAGTCAAAGATTACAAAATTTCACCTAGGAGGAGTAAGTTCTAGAGATCTATTGTACAACATGGTGTTACCTTAAAAATCAATGAGGGCGAGACTCCGTCTCAAAAAAAAAAAAATCAATAAGAGGGATTTTAAGTGTTCTCACCACAAAAATGGTAAGTATGTGAAATAATATATACATATTAATTAATTTCATTTATTCATCCCTCAACATATAAATATTTCAGAACATTGTATATGATAAATATATACAATTTCTATTTAATTATAATAAATGTATTAATTTTTAAAATCTGATTTATGTTATTCATCAAATATAATACATACTCAAAATTGGCTGGGCACGGTGGCTCACGCCTGTAATCCTAGCACTTTGGGAGGCTGAGGCAGGTGGATCATGAGGTCAGGAGATTGAGACCATCATGGCTAACACGGTGAAACCCTGTCTCTACTGAAAATACAAAAAATTAGCCATGGTGGCGGGCGCCTGTAGTCCCAGCTACTCGAGAGGCTGAGACAGGAGAATGGCGGGAACCCGGAAGGCAAAGATTGCAGTGAGCCGAGATGGCGCCAGTGCACTCCAGCCTAGGAGACAGAGCAAGACTCCATCTCAGAAAAAAAACAAACCCATAATTGTGAAATTAACTATTAGATGAATATTTGGTTTAGAAAGGGGGAGAAATATTTAAATAAAGTGCTGCATTTATATACTTTTTGTTTTATTTATATTTTTGTCTTAAGAATTTAAATGATTATTTTATTATGCAAAGAAATGAAAAAGATAAGTTGAAGTCTAAATTTAAAACAGTATCTAGCTGTAACAAATGACTTTTATCATGGTTTAAAAATTTCAAAATTTTCGATTCAGTTGTTGTCACATGCACATGTAAATTATAATTTTATCATCATTGTCTATGTATAATTTTCATGATGAAACTTCACTCTTTGTCTCTCTTATTTTTTTTTCTTTTTGAGACAGAATCTTGCTCTGTCATCAAGTCTAGAGTGCAGTGGTATGATCACAGCTCACTGCAGCCTCAACCTGCCAGGCTCAAGTCAATTCTCCCACCTCCGCCTTCTGAGGAGCTGGGACTACAGGCACATGCCACGATGCCTGGCTAATTCTTTTATATTTTGCAGAGATAGAGTCTCACAATGTTGCCTGGGCTGATTTCTCCTGGGCTCAAGCAATCCCCCGACTTTGGTCTCCCAAAGTGCTGGGATTACGAGTGTGAGACACTGCACCCCGCCTTGTCTCTTATTTTTGCTATTGTTTATTATATTCTTTTGTCACAAGACCAAGTGGCACAAAAATATCTTGAACAATAATATCTCAAAATCAAAGCTTTGAGACAATAAATGCTTCCTTCACAATATATTAAGATGTTAGATATTGATAAATTTATCAAAACTACCATGTGTTCAATCATTTTGAAGATCCCCCTAACAAAACTATGCTGACTTTCTCTTTTGCTAGATTATCAGAAATATTCAACAGAATTTGATAAGACTGAGCCCCAAATTTTGTAGTACCAAGAAGTCACAATAAGAACTGAACTCACATATCTCATATCATTGCAAACAGGAACAATGAAATTTTCTCAGAGAAAAAATGGGTATCATGTTTCACTTCGACAATTATGATAGAAATATGAGCAATAATATTTCAATGAATGAAGCGTCAGAGAGTTCAAGTATCTCTTGAAAATATCAAATTTCTGAAACTGCTATTCACAGTTGGTAAAGAAAATGTGATATCAGCATCAGTGCTGAACTTAGGAATAATATATCTCAAATGTGATTCTGTGCTTTTGGGGAACATAATGGTGTTATTTTATGCTTCATCACTTCGTGTTTTAAGAATATTCTCTATTTGAAGTCTAGCATGAGTATCAAATAGAATATGATTTTTTGTCAGTTTAATGTATGTGCAAAATGAACGCATGATTTAAACAAGACATGAAATTATATTTCCAGTTATAGCTCTACATAAAGATTTCTAATGACAAAAAAATGAGGAACATGAAACTTTCAAAATAATATAGCTCATCCGTGAGCTCCCTTATCCAATACTCTTAAGATTTGTAGTTTTACCCCAAAATAAATTATGATTCCGTAATTTTTATTCATTATCAGGATATCCTTGCAATGATATAGTTTCTTTACTATGTGTGACATTCTCACGTTTACATCTTCAGGCAAAGTTAATTTTCAGTAAAAAAGAGGATAAGAAAGTGAAAACTGAACATGTAAATAAGATAGTTAAATCTACTTTAAATTTGCTTCTTTCTTTTATTCTTATTTACATTCCATTTTGTTTCATATTATGGGTATCAGAGTCCACGCGCCTTCAAAATACTATGCCATACAGCAACATAACTCCATTCACTCCTAGATACATCTCTAACAAAGTTCACGAGTTGACTAAAGAGTACATTATGAAGACCTTCTCTTGAAAATTATTTTCTGAAGAATACATTTATAAAGATATTGTGGGCAGGTGTTTGTTTCAATGAATGAATAATTACCTTATTATATTCAACCCTATATAAGTAATAGCACATTTGGATGGTGTTTGTGATTTTTACATTCATCTTTGTAACTACTTTCCTTGATCGATAAAGTCTATTAGTCCACAAAATTCCATTGTCATCTTTCTGTCATCTGTGGTTCATAGCTGTTGCAACATTTCACAAATCATAAGCAATGTCAGCACTGCACCCAGCTTCATTTCAGCTGCCACCTCCCTGACTGACACTTTTGACAGTGACTTAAAGCTTTTCCTTAATTACCAATACAAAAATCCTCTGACTTGTGTGGAAGGAGTTGGTTTGCAAAAATGGACAATAGAAAGTCATTCTAAATCTATAAGTAGAGGAATGACATAAAGTCTGTGCCAAGCCCAGGATGCTATATCAAGGGATGTGGGATGGAGGCTGTCAACTGATAAACCCCAAGGAGGGCAATCATGGCTCAGAATATAGATTGTGAATGGGATTATGAAAGAGATGCAGAAGCTGCTGTCATACGATCAAGAGCACACTCAAGATTCAAGTTGAAGCCTTCCAATTCTAGACTGTGTGTTCTTAATCTCTAGAACTAAAAATGATTTTGCCCATTTAACCTGTGTTTAATAGTACTTTTGTATAATTTATGTATGCTAGTATTCATGGATGTACATATTCCTCATTGATATTCTGGCTGGTCTGTCAACCCCTGAAGATCTGAGACGGCTTCTTTTGTGTACAAATGAACTAAAATGTCTTAGCAAGGATAGAAGATTACTAGGGCAAGAATTACATGATAAACTTCGAATTGATTATATTCTAGGTTGCTGACCAATAGAGAGAAGAATAGAGATTACTCTGGAGGAGAGATGTGAGTTTTATTTTGGGTGAAACCAAAACTAAGCTAATTTAAAAGAGTAAACAACAAACCAACACAAAAACGAGTTGTGTGAACCTTAGTGTGTGAATGTACTAGGTTTTATTTTGGTTAGTCATTAAGTAATAACCAAATTTGTTAAATAGTTAAAGTGTTCAATGAAATAATAAACAGTGAAATATTATGTGAAAGGGAGTTCACAGGATGCAGGAGCACAGAATTTTCGTGAAGGGTTCATAGTAAATGTTCCACATTTTCTTTTGTATATGATTCAGGGAGTCTTAGAAAGCCCTCCACACCCCCAAGTATGGAAATACAAGCTAATCAGAACATTTTAAAGATGTATAAATTGTGCTGGAAGGTCAACATACTACCTACAGAATCCACAGAAACAATGCTTAGCAGGGAAGGCTTATTTTAAATGATTAGTGCAACAAATGAAAAGTGGCATAGTGAAGAGTGGCATGGTACTTGCCAACTTTCTCTCTTGTGAAATGGCTAACATACAAGTTTATTATGGAATCTAAATAGCCTTGGGAGTCTTAAAAAATGAGAAGAAAATAAGAACAATTACAATATTTCTCTATAGGGTTATTGTGTGTCGTACAATTATTTAAAGGTTTTTCATGTAAAAAGTTTGAATGATTGCAGGAGAGGGTATATAATACATGTATGACATGGTTTCACTGTGACCCCACCCAAATGTCATCGTGAATTGTAGTTCCCGTAAACCCCATGTCATGGAAGGGGCCCAGTGGGAGGTAATTGAATCGTGGGAGCAGCGTATTAGTCTGTTTTTTATGCTGCTGATAAACACGTACCTGAAACTGGACAATTTACAAAAGAAAGAGTTTTAATGGACTTACAGTCCCACATGGCTGAGTAGGCCTCACAATCATGGTGGAAGGCAAGAAAGAGCAAGTCATATTTTATGGGAATGGAATGGCGGCAGGAAAAACGAGAGCTTGTGCACAGAAACTTCCGTTTTTATTTTATTTTATTGTTAGTATTATTATTTATACTTTAAGTTCTGGCTACATGTGCAGAACGTGCAGTTTTGTTACATAGGTATACACATGCCATGGTGGTTTGCTGCCCCCATCAACCCGTCACCTACATTAGGTATTTCTCCTAATGTTATCCCTCCCCTAGTCCCCTAACCCCCTATAGACCCTGGTGTGTGATGTTCCCCTCCGTATGTCCATGTGTTCTCATTTTCAACTCCCACTTACGAGTGAGAACATGTATTGTTTGCCTTTCTGTTACTGTGATAGTTTGCTGAGCAAGATGGTTTCCAGCTTCATTCATGTCCTTCCAAAGGACATGAACTCATCATTTTTATGGCTGCATAGTATTCCATGGTGTATATGTGCCACATTTTCTTTATCCAGTCTATTATTGATGGACATTTGGGTTGATTCCAATTCTTTGCTATTGTGAATGGTGCTGCAATAAACATACGTGTGCATGTGTCTTTATAGTAGAATGGTTTATAATCCTTTGCATATATACCCAGTAATGGGATTGCTGGGTCAAATGGTATTTCTAGTTCTAGATCCTTGAGGAATTGCCACACTTTCTTCCACAATGGTTGAACTAATTTACACTCCCACCAACAGTGTAAAACATCCCTATTTCTCCACATCCTCCCCAGCATCTGTTATTTCCTGACTTTTTAGTAATCGCCATTCTAACTGGTGTGAGATGGCATCTTACAGTGGTTTTGATTTGCATTTCTCTAATGACAGTGATAATGAGCATTTTTTCATATGTCTGTTGGTTGTATAAATGTCTTCTTTTGAGAAGTGTCTGTTCATATCCTTTGCCCACTTTTTGATGAGGTAGTTTGTTTTTTTCTTGTAAATTTGTTTACATTCTTTGTAGATTCTGGATATTAGCCCTTTGTCAGGTGGATAGATTGCAAAAATTTTCTCCCATTTTGTAGGTTGCCTGTTCACTCTGCTGATAGTTTCTTTTGCTGTGCAGAAGCTCTTTAGTTTACTTAGATCCCATTAGTCAATTTTGGCTTTTGTTGTCATTGCTTTTGGTGTTTTAGACATGAAGTCTTTGACCATGCCTGTGTCCTGAATGATATTGCCCAGGTTTTCTTCTAGGATTTTTATAGTCCTAGGTCTTAGGTTTAAGTCGTTGATCCATCTTGAGTTGATTTTTGTATAAAGTGTAAGGAAGGGGTCCAGTTTTAGTTTTCTGCATATGGCTAGCCAGTTTTCCCAATATAATTTATCAAATAAGGAATCTTTTCCCCATTGCTTGTTTGTGTCAGGTTTGTCAAAGATCAGATAATTGTAGATGTGTGGTGCTGTTTCTGAGGCCTCTGTTCTGTTCCATTGTTCTATATATCTGTTATGGTACCAGTACCATGCTGTTTTGGTTACTGTAGCCTTGTAGTATAGTTTGAAGTCAGGTAGCATGATGCCTCCAGCTTTGTTCTTCTTGCCCAGGATTGTCTTGGCTATGGGAGCTCTTTTTTGGTTCCATATGAAGATTAAAGTAGTTTTTTCCAATTTTGTGAAGAAAGTCAGTGATATCTTGATGGGGATAGCATTGAATCTATACATTATTTTGGGCAGTATGGCCATTTTCATAGAACTCGGCTATTGAAACTTGTATATGCTTCATGAAGTTCTTGTGCTGTGCCTTTCAGTTTCTTCAGGTCATTTATTTTCTTCTCTATACTGGTTATTCTAGTTAGTGATTTGTCTAACCTTTTTTCAAGGTTCTTAGCTTCCTTGCATTGGGTTAGAACATGCTTCTTTAGCTCAGAGGAGTTTGTTATTACTCACCTTCTGAAGCCTACTTCTGGCAGTTTGTCAAACTCATTCACTGTCTAGTTTTGTTCCTGTGCTGGCAAGGAGTTGTCATCCTTTGCGGGAGAAGAGTCGTTCTGGTTTTTGGAATTTTCAGCCTTTTTGCGCTGGTTTCTCCTCAACTTTGTGGATGTATCTACTCTCAGTTTTGATGTTGGTGACCTTTGGATGTGGTCTTTGAGTGTATGTGCTATTCCTTTCTGTTTGTTAGTTTTCCTTCTAACAGTCAGGCCCCTCTGCTGCCAGTCTGCTGAAGTTTGCTGGAGGTCCACTCCAGACCCTCTTTGCCTGGGTATCACCAGTGGAGGCTGCAGAACAGCAAAGATTGCTGCCTGATTTTTCCTCTGGAAGCTTCGTCCCAGAGGGGCACCTGCCAGATGCAAGCCAGAGATCTCCTCTATGAGGTGCCTGTTGGCCCCTCCTGAGAGGTGTCTCCCAGTCAGGATACACAAGGGTCAGGGACCCACTTGAGGAGGCAGTCTGACCCTTAGCAGAGCTTGAACACTGTTCTGGGAGGTCCACTGCTCTCTTCATAGCTGTCAGGCAGGGACGTTTATGTCAGGTGAAGCTGTGCCCACAGCCACCCCTTCCCCCAGGTACTCTGTCCCAGGGAGATGGGGGTTTTATCTATTACATGCCTGAGTGGGACTGCTGCCTTTTTTCAGAGATGCACTGCCCAGAGGAGAGAAATCTAGCAGTCTGGCCACAGCAGCCTTGCTGAGCTGCAGTGGACTCCACCCAGTTTGAACTTCCCAGTGACTTTGTTTACACTTTGAGCCTAAAACCACCTAGTCAAGCCTCAGCAATGGCAGACGTCCATCCCCCAGTCAAGCTCGAACATCCCGGGTTGATGTCAGATTGCTGCTTTGCTGGCAGCAAGAATTTCAAGCCAGTGGGTCTTGGTTTGCTGGGCTCCCTGGGGGTGGGACCCGCCGAGCCAGACCACTTAGCTCCCTGGCTTCAGCACCCCTTTCCACGTGAGTGAATGGTTCTGTTTTGCTGGCGTTCCAGGCGCCACTGGGGTATGGAAAAAAAGAACTGCAGATTGTTTGGTGTCTGCCTAAATGGCTGCTGAGTTTTGTGCTTGAAACCCAGGACCTGATGGGGTAGGCACTGGAGAGAATCTCTTGATTTGCAGGTTGCAAAGACTGTGGGACAAGCAGAGTATCTGTGCCAGAGTTCCTCAGGCTAAGTCCCTCCCAGCTTCCCTTGGGCAGAGGAGAAAATTCCCCAACCCCTTGTGCTTCCCGGGTGAGGTGACACTCCACCCTGATTCGGCTTGACCCCCCGTGGACTGTACCCACTGTCCAACCAGTCCCAATGAGAAGAACCAAGTACCTCAGTTTGAAATGCAAAAGTCATCTGCCTTCTGTGTCGATATTGCTGGAAGC
Source organism: Chlorocebus sabaeus (assembly GCF_047675955.1). Classification (NCBI taxonomy): domain Eukaryota; kingdom Metazoa; phylum Chordata; class Mammalia; order Primates; family Cercopithecidae; genus Chlorocebus; species Chlorocebus sabaeus. The sequence goes on from NC_132906.1 coordinate 85,704,436, forward strand.
TGCAGACTAAAGCTGTTCCTATTCAGCTATCTTGCCAACAATCTGGAAAATCCCATTTTTAAAATCATCAGATCTTGTGAGATTTATTCACTATCATGAGAACAGCATGGGAAAGACCTGCCCCATAATTCAATTATCTCCTACCAAGTCCCTCCCACAACATGTGAGAATTGTAAGAGCTACAAGATGAAATTTGGGTGGGTATACGGAGCCAAATCATATCATTTCACCCCGGCCCCTCCCAAATCTCATGTCTTCATATTTCAAAACAAATCATGCCTTTCCAACGGTCCCCCAAGTCTTAACTCATTTTAGCATTAACTCTAAAGTACATGGTCTAAAGTCTCATCTGAGACAAGGCAAATCCCTTCTGCCTATGAGCCTGTAAAATCAAAAGCAAGTTATTTACTTCCTAGATACAATGGGGGGTACAGGCATTGAGTAAATACAGCCATTCAAAATGGGAGAAATTGGCCAAAACAAAAGGGCTAGAGGGTTCATGCAAGTCCAAACTTCAGTGGGTCATTCAAATTTTAGAGATCCAAAATGATCTCCTTTGACTCCATGTCTCACATCCAGGTCATGCTAATGCAAGAAGTGGGTTTGCCCTTGTGGCTTTGCAGGGTACAGCCTCCCTCCTGGCTGCTTTCACAGGCTGGTGTTGAGTATCTACAGCTGTGCCAGATGCACAGTGCAAGGTGTCATGGATCTACCATTCTGGGGTCTGGAGGATGGTGCCCCTTTTCTCACAGATCCACTAGGTGGTGCCTCAGTAGGGACTCTGTTTGGGGCCCCTACCCCACATTTCCCTGCTGTACTGCCCTAGCAGAGATTCTCTATGAGAACTCCATCCCTTTAGGGAACTTCTGCCTGGGTATCCAGGCATTTCAATACATCTTCTGAAATCTAGGCAGAGGTTTCCAAACCTTAATTCTTGACTTGTGTGCACTCACAAGTTCAACAACACAAGGGAAACTGCCAAAAGTTGAGGCTTGCACCCTCTGAAGTCAAAGCCTAAGCTCTACATTGGCCCCTTTCCACCATAGCTGGAGCAGCTGCGACGCAGGGCACCAAGTCCCCAGGCTGCATACAACACAGGGACCCTGGGCCCAGCTCACGAGACTACTTTTTTCTCCTAGGCCTCTTGGCCTGTGATGGGACAGGCTGCCATGAAGACCTCTGACATGTCCTAGAGACATTTTCCAATTGTCTTTCGGATTAACATTTGGCTCCTCATTACTTATGAAAATTTCTGCAATCGGCTTGAATTTCTCCTCAGAAAATGGGTTTTTCTTTTCTATTGCCTTGTCATGTGCAAATTTTCTGAACTTTTATGCTCTGCTTTCCTTATAAAACTGAATGCCTTTTACATTACTCAAGTCAACTCTTGAATGCTCTGTGGCTTATACATTTCTTCCACCACATACCCTAAATCATCTCTCTCAAGTTCAAAGTTCCACAAATCCCCAGTGCAGGAGCAAAATGCCTCCAGTCTTTTTGTCAAAATATAACAAGAGTCACTTTTGCTCCAATTCTCAATAAGTTCCTCATCTCCATCTGAGACCACCTCAGCCTGGACCTTATTGTTCATATTACTATCAGCATTTTTGCCAAAGCCATCCAACAGTCTCTAGGAAGTTCCAAACCTTCCCACATTTTTCTTTCTTCTTCTGAGCCCTCCAAACTGTTCCAACCTCTGCCTGTTACCCAGTTCCAAAGTCACTTCACATTTTTGGGTATCTTTTCAACAACACCTCACTTCTGATACCAATTTACTGCATTAGTCTGTTTATTTTTTATTTATTTTTTTCATTAGTGATAAACACATACCTGAGACTGGGCACTTTATAAAAGAAAGAGATTTAATAAACTTACAGTTCCATATGGCTGTGGACGCCTCACAATCATGGTGGAAGGGAATGAGGAGCAAGTCACATTTTACGGGGATGATGGCAGGCAAAAAGAGAGAGAGCTTGTGCATGAAAACTCCTGTTTTTAAACCATCCCAGGTTTTGTGAGACTTATTCAGTATCATGAGAACAGCATGAGAAAGACCCAGTCCCCATGATGCAATTACCTCCCCCCAGGTCCTTCCCACAACACGTAGGAACTGTGGGAGCTACAAGATGAGATTTGGGTGGAGACACAGAGTCAAACCATATCAACCAGTTATCCCCACGCTGCTGTTTTCATGAGTGAGTTCCCATGAAATCTAACAGTGTTCTAAGGGGCTTTTCCCCATTTTGCTCAGCACGTTTCCTTCCTGCCATCACATGAAGAAGGAAGTGTTTGCTTCCTCTTTCACCATAGTTGTAAGATTCCTGAGGCCTCCTCAGCCATAAGGAACTGTGAGTCAATTAAACCTTTTGGTTTTTTTCTTAATAAATGTCTCAGTCTCAGGCAGTACTTTATGGCAGTGTGAGAATGGACTAATACAGTAAATTGGTACCAGGCAGTGGGTGCTGCTGTAAAGGTACACAAAAATGTGAAAGCATCATTGGAACTGGGTGACAGGCAGAGGTTAGAACAGTTTGGAGGGCTCAGAAGACAGAAAGATGTAGGAAAGTTTGGAACTTTCTAGAGACCTGTTAAATGGCTTTGACCAAAATACTGATACTGATATTGACAATCAAGTCCAGGTTGACGTGGTCTCAGAGGGAGATGAGTAACTTGTTGGGAACTGGAGTAAATGTCACTCTTGCTATGCATAGAGACTGGCAGCATTTTGCTCCTGCTCCAGAGATTTGTGGAACTTTGAACTTGAGAGACATGATTTAGGGTATCTAACAGAAGAAACTTCTAAGCAGCAAAGTGCTCAGGTGACTTGGGTGCAGTTAAAAGCATTCAGTTTTATGTATTCACACACAAAAAATAGTTTGGAATTGGAACTTAGGTTTAAAAGGGAAGTAGAACATAAAAGTTTAAAAAATATGCCACCTGACAAAGGAAAAGTCCATTTTCTAGGAAGAAATTCAAGCCAACTGCAGAAATTTGCATAAATAATTAGGAACCAAATGTTAATCAGCAAAACAAAGAAGAAAATATCTCCAGGGCATGTCAGAGACCTATGTGGCAGCCCCTCCCATCACAGGCTGGAGGCCTAACAGGAAGAAATGGTTTCATGTGCCAGGCCCTGTGCCTTGCTGCTTTGTGCAGTCTCAGGTTTGGTGCCCTGCATCCCAGCAGTGGCTAAAAGGGCCAAGGTACAGCTCAAGCCATGGCTTCAGAGGACGCAGTGCCATGCTTTGGCAGCTTTCTTGTGGTGTTGAGTCTGTGTGTGGATGGCAGTCAAGAATTGAGGTTTGGTAACCTCTGCCTAGATTTCAGAGACTGTATGGAAATGCCTGAATGTCCAGGCAGAGGTGTGCTGCAGGGGTGGAGCCCTCATGGGAAACTCTGTTAGGGTAGTGCAGAACAGAAATATGGGGTTGGAGCCCTCACACAGTTTTCCCACTGGGGCACTGCCTAGTGGAGCTGTGAGAAGATGACCACAGTCCTCCAGACCTCAGAATGGTAGACTCACTGACAGCTTGCACCATGTTCTTGGAAAAGCCCACAGACACTCAATGGCAGCCCATGGAGGAATCTGAGAGTGGGGCTGTACCCTGCAAAGCCACAGGGGTGGAGCTGCCCAAGGCTGTGGGAACCCACCTCTTGCGTCAGTGTGACCTGGATGTAAGACATGGAGTCAAAGTAGTTCATTTTGGAGCTTACTTTAAGATTTGACTGTGCTGCTGGATTTTGGACCCACATGGAGGCTGTAGCCCCTTTATTTTAGCTCCTTGCTCCCATTTGGAATGGCTGTATTTACCCAATGCCTGTATCCCCATTGTATCTAGGAAGTAACTAACTTGCTTTTGATTTTACAGACTCATAGGCAGAAGGGACTTTTCTTGTCTCAGATGAGACTTTGGACTTGGACTTTTAGGTTAACACTGAAATGAGTTAAGATTTTTGGGTACTGTTGGGAAGGCATGATTGATTTTGAAATGTGAAGACCTTAGATTTGGGGGAGACCATGGTGGAATTACATGGTTTGACCCAAATCTCATCTTGAGTTGTAGTTTCCATAATCCCCATGTGTCATGGGATGGACCCAGCAGGAGGTAATTGAATCATGGGATGTGATTACCTCCATGCTGCTGTTCTTGTAATAGTGAGTGAGTTATCACAAGATCTGATGGTTTTATAAGGGGCTTTTCCTCATTTTACTTGGCACTTCTCCTTCCTGCCATCATGTAAATAAGGACATGTTTGCTTCCCCTTCTGCCATAATTGTAAGTTTCCTGAGGTCTCCACAGTCATGCAAATCTGTGATTAAATTAAACTTCTATCTTTGTAAATTACCCAGTTTCAGGCAGTCCTTTAATGCAGTGTGACAATGGACTAATACAGGTGGTTTTCCAGGTTTATGAGTTTTTTTTTTTAAATAAGTTATGCAATTATCTTCCTTACAGACTCCAGGACTGTAAACATTATAAAATATTTTTAACATATATAAAGATACATGCTATGGAGATTAAAAGGAACTTAATTTCCAGATTATCTTGTTAAAGTTAATATATCTTGGAGTTATTTAAGATGAATATCTTATCCTAATGATTCTCCAACTAACCAGAAAGTAAAATAGAATAACTTCAACTTTTAATTACAATATTATATTTGTAGATTATTGTGCAGTTGAAAAGACACTTTCATTTTGTCATGTATTCTCACCAATATCTTTCACAATAAATGAATTGATGGCATCATCATTATCATCATCATCATCATCATCATTATCATTATCATTACCATGACCGTCATCTCCATTTACAAAAGTATGGGGTAATCAATAAGAAATCATTGAAGATGCCTTTGAACTTAATAATAAAGGTGTTGTTATTAATACAAAGTACAGATAAGAAGGTTCAGAAATAAACTGATGAGATTTTTATATTTTTCTCTTTTCTATCATTACATTTTTTTCTAATTCTAATTTGTCAGTTATAAATTAGAACAACATTACAATTTTGTCTTCAGAATTCTGGGTTGCCCCATAAGTTATTAAAGATTTTTCATGCTGTTTCAATCATAAAATTAAAAGCAATTCTAGAAATGAGCTACTGCTAAATCACATAGAGATTATTATAATTAAAACTGTAGTGGAGACTAAAAGTATATTGTAGTTGTAGACTCTAAGTAAAATAATATATGCAAATAACAATAAATAACAATACTGATAACTACAAGTGTGCATTTCCATAATCATTTTTAATTTATAAAACTTTTACCAATACAAATTTAAATCCAAGATTTGCAAGTATATCCTATTCACTTCTTCTTTTTAAAAAAGGAAACACTATCTCTATACATAATTCTTAATTCATTTCTTTTATAATCAAGTCTTCATTTACTTTACAATAATTTAAAATGAAATCTTATTATACCAAACTTTATATTATAAATCATCTTATTATCACACCTTGCTTCTTCCAATCACACTTTTTAACTTCAGCATTTATTTAATTGTTCAATCCAAAATGATTGAAGTAGCAGAAGATATACACTATGAGGCAGAGGAATAAAGACAAATGTCCACAAAACATCACTTTGCATCAACAAGCTTAAACATGGATAGCTTCAAACAGAATCTGACCAAACTCCAAACATGTAATAAATGTCTTAAAATGTATTTCCCTATAAGATGATATATAGAAAATACTTTTAAAAGTTGTGAGAATTAAATGAGATCCTTGGTTCAATGAGTGCATGGGAATTTTGCTGGAATGCAAAGCCCTGGTATGCAACTGGAGTCATCTTGTAACTAAAGGGGTCATTCCTATACAGTAACTCAGGGAATTGCTCACTCAAACAGTAGATAATGGTATTTCCTGTTCTTCCTGTGAGTTGGAAGATTCTAAACAACTGTATTGTAAGAGTCTCACTGCTTTAGGTGAGGCCAACGTGATTATTTCACTAAGGAGTACACTATTTCTCTAGTGAGTGAAGCTCTCTTTTTTGTTTCAGAAAATACAGCAGAAGCATCTGCCTTATACAGTTTTCTCTTGCAACACTGAAAAGGCTATTGGTATTTACTGTTTACTGAGGTGAACATTGTTTAAATTTGCATTAGACAATCCATTTAAGAAACAACTAAATGCTGATGATTACAATGTCTGCATTACATTAAAACTGTTAATTTGTGGCAGTAATAATTTAGGATTTTAATTATAAGCCTGAAAAGCAGATTTAGAAATGCAGTTGGCACGACTAATGTTAATTTGTCCTTTAGCGTTTATTGAAAGCAATATATCCAATGTAATTATAGTGCATGTCAAATAACCCACTATTTTATTTTTTAAATGTGTGATTCCTTAATTTGCTTGATTAAGATGACTTGCCATCTGTTAAAATTTTTGTTGTGTCGTTTTTGGTGGGTTTTACATACTTATCAACAATAAGACTTTGTCTACAACATTTTTTGTTTATTCAATGATCATTTTCCTGATGCTTAACCATTAAGTTTCTCACTGTGTTGTTCATCATCATTTTCTCTCTACTTATTACCTCAAGGGTCATGTAATGTCTACTTCACTAAATGCTGCAAACGTTGTTGGGAATCAGGTGTGTGCTATCATAACAGATATGAAATTAATGCCAAGCATACAGTCCTTGGGTTCTTTTTCATTGAAACTAGTACAATCTACTAAGAAATTTTACCTCTGTGATAAGATGACTGGTTCTAGCCATATTAGCCTTGTATAAATCTTTCAGTGTTTTCATTTCTTCTTCATAATATTCTAAAAACATTGTTAACGCAATGTGTATTCAGCTTTATGAGAGCGCATTTTTAATATCTTTGGCTGGAGATTCAATAGAATCTATGGATATAATTGAACATTTATGGATATAATTGAGCTGAAAATCTCATTAAAACCTAAATATGTCTTTCATACAACTTGCATGAACCCTTTCATTCTAATTTTCACTGATTAAATTTTAGAATAACTGACAAAATTATAAATATAGTCTCTTCTTTATTTCAACCACAATGTGAACATATCCTAACAAATTTAAAAGAATAAGCTTTAAAGAGTATCAAAGGCATTTATGAAATATGTGCTTTCCAATTTTATTTGTTTTCACTCACAAAGTTTTTATTGACAGTAATTCTTATTAAAAATTTCAGTGTCAAACAATTTTCATGGTTACGCCTCCTACTTCACTCATAAAATAATATTTGACAGCAGCACATTATTAATATTTTTACTTTAGCTGGGATAATTTGTAAGTGTTTTACATTGTTTGCAGTGAATTTTAACAACATTTTATTAGTCAACAGGGTCATACAATATTGGATATTCTATGAAAAAATTATTTAAAACCGATAGCTATGATTTAGAACTGTTTAAAATCAACTTATATTTGGAGATAATAATTTTACAAAAATATTAACATATGTTTTTGATAACTACATTATAAAAATTTAAAAAAGAACTTGGTACCAGGTGAAGTAAATCTTTTTTTAAATCAAATTAGTTTATATTACAGAAGGCAGGACTATCCAAGTATGCTAGTAATTCTCAGTTGAGCTGTCATTCAAATCACCCTTTTCAAAATGTGTTCTAGGAAATTTTGTTTTGGAGTTTGCCTAGAAATATTGTCAGCCTATTATTTACTATAAAACAATTACGCAACCATTTATATAAAGTAACATGAGAACTGCTGTACATGACAAGACAACATTTAAATTGTTCTCAAAACATCAGTGTCACATATGCCTCTTTCAAACACCTAAGAATAATCCTCCGTTTAGTTAGACCCATGTAGAACCAAGAGAATATTCACAATAGATTTTAAGATGTGTTGCTACTAACTTACTCTAAGGAGAGAGCCTAGAGTTTGCATGTTTTAAACTAGGTTTAGAATTTTTTCCTGAGGATTCAGGTAGGTTGATTAAATACAGTTAGACTTTTCCTTTACTCAACACGTATTCGACTACACACACGTGCACATATGTACATGCACAGATATATTTTTCTTTTATTGGATCACTTAGGGTTAGAATAGTAATACTGATAATAATAATCATAGCAATCATTTGTCATATATAATACTCTTCCATGTCCTATAGAGAAGTTATGCTATTGGTTGATTCATGAATATTATTTTCAGCGATGGCAATAATCTTTCAAGATAGTTATTATTAGCTCCATTTTAAAAATCAAGAATATAGAGCTTAAGGAGATTACAGCATTTACCTGTATCAAAGTACTATAGATCATGTCTGCTTAGTTTTAAATTCTACATTTTCTCTATTCCCATAGATTTTAGAGAAGTATGATAAACATATTCATTGTATGAGATATTAAATAGTTCTCATGGCCCTGCTTTCTGACTTCAATGAGGATGAATTTCAATCACTCATGTGACTATACCAAATAACATTGTTGATCACAGACACAAAGATAAATATTTCTAAAAATAAATCACTATTTACAATCTATCTTCATGTTCAATGCTATTGTAAGAACCAAAAACAAAAGCAAAAAAATCCTCTAAGACAAAAATATTAAGATGCATAGTACTTCATCTCTTGAAACACAATTATGCACACTTTGAAAATGCCTGTCTAGGTAAATTTAGGGTCCATGATTTTAAAGTAGAAATTATACTCTCATTAACACACACACACACACACACACCCCATATGTGGAGTTTGATCTCATACCCCCAAACCAAAAATATTTATTGACTATTTTAAGTTCACTAAAGCATATTGGAATCCCGCTGCAATATTATTATTATAATAAATTATCCCTTGTTTGTATATAAATCCATTATGAGAAGGTGGTGTTGATGATTAGAACACATTTGCCTTTAAAAAAACAAGACTATTAGAAGTTCTATTATATTCTCTCATGCAAATAACATTCAAAGTTTGGATATTAAATAGCAGCATTTCCAGGCACAGATCAACTCCTTGAAAATTATTGTAGGAGGCACTTTAAAGGAAAAAAATATGTTTGGCACAGGAAATTGCATTTAACTAAAAGCATTTTTTAAAATGGGCATTAACAAATTAGCTGGGAATGAATGCATCATTCCCATCTTATGCTCTCAAGCACTTAATGCAGATAGACCTACAAATCACATTATCATCACTTTCCATACCTTCATCAAATGTCATAGCAACAGCTGCCCTAGTAGCGCTGAGTATGCCTTAGGCTAAGGGAGACATCTGTTTGCTGACAACTTCAGATCAAATGACAAATGGGAGACAGAAATGTCTGTGCATGGTAAGGTCAGAGGCCTTACCTATTTGTTAGATTCAGTTGTAATAAGGATTTTCTTCTTTTGATAGACAGGGAAATGACTAACATAATATCAGTTAGTGATAATACTAATTATTCTTCAATCAAAATTAAGTATAGTTACAAAAGGAAAATTATTGTTGTTTTGTGATGGACAGGTGTTAGTTGACACACTTTTTTCTTTTTCTTTTTTTGGTTTGTGTTGACAGTCATCACACTTTAAAAATAACCACAGATGTTTCTTTTAGTCTGATCAAAATGAAATTAGAGACTATAGGTTCCATTTCTTTTGAGTTCTAAAGAGAGTGGTCTTTTAACTTAAGGTTTACTTATTTAAAATATGAATTTAGTTCTTTCAAACTAAGAAAAAAGTCTATTTACATAGTTTACAGTCATTGAATGTGAATACCCATTTTTAAGTGAAAATAACTAATGTAAATAGCAAGTAATTCCATATTTTAGTCACTTTTAATCCTTTTTTAAATTCAGGTGAGAGTTTGGTTTCTGTATGAAATCACCTTGACAAATATTGTGCTATTCTTCCTCATATTGTTTCCTCCCAAAATGACAGAGACAGATACTGTGTGAAGGAAAAGTTCTCAATGCTCAAAGAAAGATGCCTGAAGCCTTTCCACAGAGTTTTGATTCTGTTAGGTTTTATCAAGCCTGCCTGAAATGCCATCCTTTTGTGAGAGAGTCTTGGTGATAAAGAAAGATGACATAGATTCCTCATACAGACATATTTTATCGTTGGCAATTCCTGCGTTATTTTTGTAATATGTTTTGGTTAGTTTATGCTTCATTTTCACATGATCCTATGTTGCTTCTTTTAGTCTTATTTTTTCTTCAGTCTAATGTAGTCAATATTATAGAATGATTTACTGATCCTGTTAAATGATTCATTTTGAAATCTACAAAATTCTAATATGTTTATGTGCAGATTAACTTGTCAATTAGATATATATGTAAATTTAGCTTTTTACTTTTCTTTTTGATTTCAGTGTTTATCTATTTATCCAGTTCATAAAATTGCTAATATACAGGGAAAATGCCTAAGGCAAACAACTTTTTAAAATGCAGTGAAGAAAACTGTTCCCTGTATTTCTTCCTTTTTAGCTATTCTCTTATGAACAATTCTTATCTCATTTTTTTCACTTTTTACTCACTTTATTATTTTAAGTTTTCTTGCTTTATATTTTATTCAATACATGACAAACTTACTTCTCACTAATAAGGTAATATTAAATTTTGAAGTTTAGTTCAAAATCAGTCTGATGCAAAAATCTTTGATAGATTAATATTGCTTCATTTGGCATATATTTATTTAGTTTCTGTATTTTCTTACTGCAATACGAGTATCTCAGACTAGAAATACGAGTGGGGACTAAGTCTATACTTCAGAATATAAAAATCTAAGAATTAAATATTTGGACACTATACATCTATTTTGTGAGAGTGCAATAATATGGTAAACATAAAATAGTGGTCAAAGCAAATTTACTTTAGATGGTTTTAAGAAGGAGTCATTTGCGCTCAATCTTGTTAAATAATTTTATTTTTATGTTTACGATTCACCTTACTCTCTTTCACTTTATATATTCTGTTTTAAAAATGACATTAAAGCATTTGAAGTGCTTTTGTTTTTTTACCTCTCTTTATTTGGATGTCCTAAAAGTTACTTCAATTGTTTTCCCAACAACGATAAATTAATATAGAATTAGATGCTATAACTAGACACAGTCATTAAAATCCCTTAATTGTGAAGCATGGGATAAAATGTAAAAGGCCAGAGGCTTACTGACTTATTGAAAATATAGTAAATTCCTTAACTTCTTTTATTTGAAAACAAGACTTTCTTAAGTCTACCTATAATTTACTACTTTATTTTAAAAGCCACATTATTTTTAGTTTTCTAATGTGTAGTAAACTAAAACATTATCTTTTTTCACACGAAGCACCTATTCTATTCTAGTAGTTAGCTTTCGAATTAAATTTCAGAATTTAACATTATCTTAAATATATTTCAATGTTATTAATTTAGGCACATTATGAAATAATTTAATGAGAAATATGATATGAAGTACCTAAGTTATCAACTCATAAACTTTACAAGGTATATTTAATTAAATTGATGAAATACATTCTTTAGGATACAAGATCTAATTACAAAAAGATATGAACTACATTTCAGATAAAAAGATTATACTATCTCCAAGTTATCCATATATTTAGTAAATTCACAATTAAATTGTAAATGTAAAATAAATTTCTGATAAAAGATTTAAATGTTTCTAAAAGAGAAAAGTTAAAAACAAAGAAATGATGAAGATCATTTTTCCTCTCAGATATGGACACTACTATGCAATTATAGTAACTCATGTAGGATGGCAGTCATTCAGGACTATAGAAATTTAGGATTAAAACAGGCTTATATTTTAGAAACAGTTGATTTTCTATGCAAAGGATGCATTTCAAAGCAATGCGATAATATTTTGTTTAGTAATTCATGATGGGATGATTGACTGCTCTTTTGAAAGAATTGAAAATAAATCTTACTAGTGCAGAATGTAAGAGCAAAAACTCTGGAGTCAAACTTCCTAAGTTCTGATTCCACACCTTCCAATTACTGGTCAAATTGAGACTTTCATTTATGCTAGAAATTGCAAAAACATTAATTCATTGACATTCATCAGGCCACAGTCAAGTCTAGCCTTTTGGAGTTAAAACACCTCTTGTTCCCAGGTTGCTTATGGATGATCTATGAGTCCCAAGGCAGGAAGCAAGAAGAGTAATGCGCAAAATCGAAGCAACGTGCTATCAAGTTGTACCTGAATGAAGCAGAATGTGGTTGGTTTAGCAGTGGATGGAGTGACAGTTGAGACCAAGAAGATTTGAAACGACATACATGAAATGTATGATACAATATTCGGTATTCATTCAAACCAAGAATGGCAAAAAGGAAGAGACACAGAACAACAATTCAAACACAATAATAAAATGGTAGTAAATGATTAGATAGTAAATTTAAACTGCAGTGTATCAGTAATTGATGTTTTTGCAGATATTGTTGTGTCTTTTTATTGACTCTGACAATGTACACTGTTCATAAATGCCCTATTGAACAGTGTACATTGTCAATAAAAACAAGATACACAACAATAACCTCTCCACTTAAAAGAGACACATATTCAATATACGAATACAGAGTGTGTTGAATCATAAGAACAGAAAAATTTTAACATACAAACGAAGTGTTATATCTATATTAAATTACAACAAGTATAATTTAGGGCAAAAGCCATTATTAGCAATATAGGGGTATTTCATAATGGTAAAATGTCAACTTGACAGCAATATGTAACTATATAAATGGCATATCCATAGTAATACAGACTCAAATAATGCACAAAATAAAATGATTGCAAAGAGAAACAGGCAAGTCTGTATTTATAGTGAGGCATTTTAACACACCAACTGAGTAAATGCTTATCTAATCAAGTTAAAAATCATAAGATCATCAGACATTTGAATGACACTGTTAAAACACTGGAACTAAATGACATAAACAGATTATTTTACCCTACTCAGAGACAGGCAGTTTTCAAGAATATCTGGATCATTTTACAAAATTGAATACATGCTGGTCCCTCCAGAAAATCTTACCCTAAAGGGAAGGAGGAGAGGTAGAGACTTCCTTCTCTGGAATCATTAGTAGCATTTAAATCTCTTCTTTCCATTTTCCAGTGGCCCGTGTCACCTTTAAACACAGCTTTATGACTTTTTCAGGGGTTGTCGCCTACAAAAAATCTTGATATTTTATCTATTTGCAATCAGAAATATATATTTGCAAATATTAATTAGAATCAAATGGAAAATATTAAAATATCATTAAGGCTATTAATAGAAATAGAAATCTATCCAAATAAAAATATCTTCATTTGAAACAATCTTCACATTCTTTAAAACCGTGATGTTTGCCAACAAATCGAAGTCCTTTGCTAGCTGATTATCTCCTCACAAGGGATTTTCATATCTTCACAAAGATAGAAATGGACATTTTTATTTTTCAGAATCATAATTTAAAAAGTGTAGTTATACATATATAGATGAGAAATGTAAACTCCTGAAACTTATATATGTTTAAAAACTAAATGAGTATAAGCAAAAGATGGAATATATTATGATAATATTGTAGATAAACTGAAAAATTACTATATTTTAATCTTCAGTAAATATTTTCAGAGTAGAAATTACTCCAAAATGGTGCACACTACATCTCCACTCTCCATGTTCGAGAAGATGTTTATTCATTGATTTATCATAGATATTTTCTTTGATTAAAAAAAATTAGAAATGTAAGATATTAGAACAAAAGCAAGAAAGGCATTTTCCTGTCTTTCTGTTTTATTTGCACAAGGTCTAAATCTCGAATAGCAGCAAATGCTTGATTCCTTTTCTCCCTGTTCTTAGTTACCCATCTTGGTTTGGCGTTGAAAAGATGAATATCTGATTTCATATTTTGATTCTGGAGCAAAGTCCTTAAATAGTTAACAATAATTTTGGTATCAAATATCATTACTTTTTAGTGTAAGTATGTATTTTTAATTTTACATAAAGTGGTGTTACATATAATTAAGTTATTTCTGTGGACATTTTCTATATTACCTTTAATCAAACAAAGCAAGTCTTCCTGTTCTAGTTTAAGATGTCACCTTTCCTTTGCCAATTACAAAAATATCTGTAGTAGCACAAAATCTGCAATGCAAATCACTAGCACCCCTCAAAATAGTAAAGCAAAATCAATATCAGATTTCTAGATCATTTTCTTCTAACTATAATGCTTGCAAGGCTGTATTAATACAAAGAAAAAACAGGAACTTCCTCATAAATCAAGGAAATTGTGCACTCCACTTCCACTCTCAACTTCCGGCTCAGCACAGTAACTATCTGGGTTTGGGAGCAAACTTAAATTATTCCAGAAACTTTGTAGTTCTTCCACTGTGACTATTGTTTACTAAGTAAAATTTCCAAAACTAAAGTCACAATTTCTTAAACGCATGCATGCAGACAGACGCAAGCACATTTACCTAACTTAAAACAAACAGTAAAATGAATGGAAAACACATCATTAGGTGAATAAAATAGGAATTTTTTTTAAGTTGCAAGACAACATTTTGAGAATAAATAAAAGAAAATAGTAATAGAAATCCAACAGCATAGAAAAACAAAATAATAGAAATACAAAAATAAAATTTAAAAGGAACATGCCTGGAATACACAGTTAAGGACACAATACAGAAAGTATAATAAAGACACAAACAAGATGGAATGAAATAAGAAAGAAATGATTCAATTACTAAAGAATCAGTATAATAGACCCAGAGCTCAAATTTTAGTTTCTCAATTAAAAAAAAAAAAAAAGAGAAAATTGAGATGAAATAATCAAAACTGTAAGCCCAGGAAATTTCTTGAAACTGAAAAAAAAAAAAAAATGAGTTTCCTGACTGTTAGGGTCACCTACTTTCCAAACAATGAAGGAAAATTAGAACTGCAAGAAGGGCCACTTTTTCAAATTTCGGTTTACCAGGAGCTGGAAGATAATCTTAAAGACTTCCAAGGAACTCGTTAACATAACTATCCATGTCTTAAACTCAATTCTGGAGACTAGAGAGGATTAAAGAAAAGGTATTACTGTAGAGAAAAGAAATTCCCAACCTTAGTTCTATATTTAACCAATTCAGTAGGAGCCTAAAATAAAGGCAGTTTCATACATGGCATTTTCTCAAAACCATTACCTTTATTTTTGACATAATCTCCATTAAAAAAAAAAACATGAAACAGGAAGACAGGAAAGATCCATTTGACAGAGTACTTGACATAGGAGAGAGAAGAAAATACTCATGTGTCTGAAAGTATTCAAATGGGGAGTGTTAGGAGATGAATTAATTTAAAAAATGAGTAAGAGTAAAATAGTTTAAAATTAGACCCTGAGGAACTCCTGGGAAGACAAAGTAACACAAGGAACAAGCAATGTTAGGTACTGCGTAACTTTCCTCAGGGTAATGTGTGCCTCAACATAATTATGTAAACACTTACATTGTTAAAATGAAATTTGGAGAACTAGTTTGAGTAAAGGGGAAAAGAAAGTGTGCTATTGGTGTCAGAGTTGGAAATATGTGATAGGGTGAAATTCTCAATTTCCTAATTGGAAATCATTAAATCATAACCGAAACCTGAAAATTCAAGAACTAACAACATAATCGATGTTGAGATATGGAATTTGGTACCTGATGAACGATTAGAAAATTATTAAAAGCAATTTCTTCTGGGTGATGCTACAAGATGGAAGAAGAAAGGACAGAAAGCTCTCCATAATCAGGTGGACACTTTGATTTTTTAAGTGGTATGCCTATACACCTTTAAAAAACGACTCAATTTAAAAGAAAATTAAGAGATGCTAATAGCAAATTTAAAGAAAATTTAGTAAAATAGTCAATTGTGTAAAGATACACAAAATATTGGTTTTCTACGTGACCGCAAAGATGAATTAAGGGATGGGGATAAAACTCATCTAAATAACAACAACATTAAAATAAAACATAATTCATATATTTAGAAATATCATTACAGAAATATGTTGAACTTGTGTTAAAAGCCTCTCGTCAAAGGTAGTATGGAGGATTATGTAAACTTAATTTGGAAATACAAAAAAAATTAAGAATGTGTAGCACTGTTCTTTAATTCTAACGGTAATGGCTGAATATTTTGATCCTGATTGTGATACTATAGCTTTCATTGCTAGAGAGAAATCATACACACACCACACAAAAATAAGAAACTGAAAATAATTATAACAGCAAACCACAATTATAAGAGTGAACACTTATAACTGGAAACATAATAGATTTTTTTTTTTTGGTTAACACTACCTTATGTTTGATCAATTTTGTAATTTTTTGTGTAAGATATTGGAAATCATGGGAAAATTAAACCAGTTTTTATTACAGCAATTTGTTCTGATCTGCTCTTTTTTCCATTGTGTTGATATCAACTATGCAATTAAAGATAAGCTTAAGATAGTTTTTATTTCTCTTTCATGAACTAAAAATTACCCTAGTATAAATACTGTCTCGATTTAATGAACAAGAATAAACAAGAGTACATGTTTAATGCAAGCCAATAGGCAAGAATGCTGGAAGTTTTAGCTAAAGAAATAATTTAAAATACAGTTGTCATCAAAATGCCATTGCCTCAGTTTGATTCACAGTTTCTCATTGATTTGAAAAACCTGTGTATTTTTTCATTTGTTTTCCTCTTGGGGATTGTATGTGAATATTCATAATTTTTACAGTCAACGGCCAGAAAAATTATGACATTTCTTTGTGTGAGGTGGAAGTATAAGCTATTTACTGATTTGTTGCTTCTTAACTCTGCATTCATTTCTTAATATGTGGATTGCTTGATCCATCTGAAATTACTCTCCATATATATGATTTCTATTACCTAATATAATGTGGCCATCACAAAATATCATTTCAGATGATAGAGTCATGAGTTGGTTACTGAAATAAATATACATGCACTTATGAGGGACATAAATAATTGATTTTCCAATACAAGTTTGAATGCTAGCAGTAGAATCCTCAGACGTTTTTATTTGTAGCCTCTTTCTTTTATTGTGTTCTAGAAGGTAAATATATCAGAACATGTTTAGTACAGTACAGATATCAGTCTTAAAATATCATATAAATTGAGCCATTCTAACATCAAACAAATCATATAACAAAATGGATCATTTTTCAAATATGCTTTACTGTTTCTCCTTCCCTGGCCATTTGATTTGATTCATTTTGACAGTTATCGATTAGCCACTGCATATAAGGTATCGTATTAAGGACCATATGGGGTATCCATAGATCAACTAGGTCCAGTTTGTGGCTTCTAATAGCTAATAGCACAGTAGGTGACAACTATGAACACAAACTCAACTACAATAAGAAAGGTTTAGGTTAAGTTGGTGAAGAACTACAAAACACAATGAGAAAACAGTAAAAAGATCACTTTATTCCAGAGGATATGGGTAAGCTTTTGCCGTTGTGGTTGGGGCTGGAGTCTTTCAAAATTCATAAGATGTTACAAAAATTTGGAGTCGGTGATACCACATGATCAAGCAGATGGAGTGTAAATAACTAGTCATGGAGATTGGTATTTTTTGGAGAGTTATAAGAAAACAAAGTGTCTAATGCAGCGGCCACTAGCCACACACGGATATTGAGCACTTGAAATACAGGATGGGTACCATGCTGAAATGATACTACTCAGGATAATAAGGTAAATAAAATACAGAAAATTTAAAAGTACAAATATTTGAATTCTGGGATGGCCACTTAAGAGCACTATGGACCCGATAACTCATTTAACCTGTATAAACTTAATTTATTTCTTCCATCGAATGGGGACAATTATCCCAATGTGAAATAGTTGGTGAAAGAATGGATACTTTTATTCTTTTTCTCTTGTAAAATAGACTACATGTGAAGTATTGAACACAGTAATAGTGCCTTGGAAAATATTCAATCAATCGAAGCTAATATTGATATCACTTTAAAGATAAGTGACTTGCCCAAGGCAAGAGCTAATGAATTGACAAAGCAAAGAAACCCTAATGGCAGTCATCATTGGACCTCAGGTACACTCTTAGATCACCTCCTGAATTTTCTCAGTATATTCAATAGTTTCTGAAATAATGAAACATTGGCCCTGCCCATTCCCCTTCCTTCGTTCCTTCCTTCCTTCCTTCCTTCCTTCCTTCCTTCCTTTCTTTCTTTTCTTTCTTTCATGGATTCTCACTCACTCTGCTTCCCAGGCTGGAGTGTAGTGGAGTGATCTCGGATCATTGCAACCTTCACCTCCCAGGTTCAAGCAATTCTCCTGCCTCAGTTTCCCTAGTAGTTGAGATTATAGGCATGCACCACCACTCCTGGCTAATTTTGTTGTTGTTGTTGTTGTTGTTGTTGAGATGCGGTTTCACAGTGTTGACCAGGCTGGTCCCAAACTCCTACCTCAAGTAATCTGCCTGCCTCAGCCTCCCAAACTGCTGGGATTACAGGCGTGAGTCACTGCACCTGGCCCATTTCCCTACTTTAATTTGTCCTTCTTCGGGTATACCACCTAGATGCCTGATTTCATGATGGCAATACCTCAGTGTTAAGAACTGGTTAAAATTTGGGTGGGGTGGAGGTGGAGGAAATGCAGTCTTTCACATATAAGACTTCTGGGCCCTTCTACTCTGAAATTGTTTTACCATAAATGGGGCATTGCTGCTAAGGATGAGACATGGTAATTAGATTTATTATGGTAAAAAATAAAAAAGTGAAAAATACTGCCTATTGCCTTCATGAACAATGTACGTAAACCCGCAGAAATTCTCATGCAAAAGATTTATGGCAAACCACTTTTAGCCTCTAGTTTAGGAAAGTATGTATTTTATGAGCTCTTGCTTCCATTTATATCCTACATTAAATGACCCTCAGTACAATATATCAAGATTTATGCATGTATGTATATATTTAAATGATAAAGTTATTTTTGTACTTTTCAATTAAAATTCTACATTTTAATAAAATTGTGTTATAACTGTGGAGGTGACAGAGGGAAGTTCTGTACACCTATCAACCATTAGATCATTTGCCCTATTTTCCTTTTTAATATTTTTTTCCACAATAAATGTTTTAGTAGCAATGCCCGTCTTATTTGGGACATAATGTGTAACCAATACCAAAGATCGTTGACTATTCCTTGACAATTTTAGTTTATCAATATGGTATAATTAAACCTCATTTCCCCAAATCAAATGTTAATATTGTAGAAGGCTTTTATTCCATGGCCAATTTTTTTCCTTCTTGAGTGACATACTTCTTTGAAAGTAACCTCTGAGTACCTATAATGAGGGGGACATGTTGAGCTGCAAAGATTATATAACTATTGAATGGAAGTGATAATATGCTCTTAATAATCCCATTAATCGAGGTAAAGTATACTAAGCCTGAAACTATTCATGTAAAATGTTCACAGGCTGAGGCTGCAGGATTCCTTCTAGCCTGGCAAATGCATTCTCTTTCTACTAGTGAGCAGGTAAATTGAGTTGCACAGGGCGAACCATGGGAAGTGGGATCTGATGCTTCCATTTCTCCCCAGAAGCCTGCGTGCATTATTTCAGAAATCTGCCTCTGGATGTCATGATTGAAGGAGAGCTGCTGTGCGCTGTTTACTGGAGGTTTGAACTCTGGCTAATGAACTCTTCCCGGCTGACAATGCTGTTCTCATTTGCCCTGTCATGAGGTAGCTGTAAGAAAATTTTAAAGGGCCTCAAGCAAGTAGGTAACAAGTGGCTGCTCAAGATTAATTTCCATTGGCAAGCCCTCTGCTGCAGCCTTAGTCTGAATACCAGTAACGCAGGATTAAAGAACGAAAGCAAGCAAAGGAAAGCTCACCCCAGAGGTGAAAGAATGGTGAATTGTGCAAATATGGACATCGAAGGTATTCAGACAGACACATTGTTTCCATGTTGGGAGACCTTAAAGCACTCGGAACCTCCAAGAAAGCTGTTGATTGGTCAGATTGCTCACTTTTGTCCCCTCAAAACAAGATTGTCCTGAGCTTACAGGAAATGTACTCAAAAGTAGTATGATTTAAGACAGTCTTCCAAATACCTGACTCATTTACAGATAATCAGGGCAATTCCAAAGGATTTTATGTGTTTTTAGCCCTCAAAATGCAACTATCCAGGAAAGGGGTAGCACTAAACAGAGCTGGCATGTATGCCTCAGTGCAGGTGTACATCTCAGTGTCTCCTGAAGCCAGAGCCTTAGAGGATCGTAGAAATAGCAGGTACCCTGACAGCAGGGACTGGAAGCCACAGGGAGAGCAAAGAGCAGAATCCATACTTACACCTCAAGATGAGCAGAACAGAACATAACCGTTTTGCTATGAGCTCATCACCTTCTTCACCAAACTGCATCCCTGTTACTTCTCCACTAACCTCAGGACATACCAATTCTTCTAAAATGCTTAGCTCTCTCAAGCTTCCGTGTCTCTCCAAATAATGCTGTTTTCCTTCCATGCATTTCTTCCTTCTCTACCATATTTGACTTGACTAATATCTAGCAGAGATGTCAACCTGTTCTAGTCAGTTTTTGCTGCTGTAACAGAACACCACAGACTGGGTCATTAACAAAGAAGAATTCATTTCTCATAGTTGTGGAGGCTGGAAAGTCCAAGATGACGGCACCGGCAAATCTGGTGTGTGGTAAGGGCTGCACTCTGCTGCCAAGATGGCGCTTTGATGCTGCGTTTTCAAGATGAGAGGAACGCTGTGTCCTTGCATGGCAAAAAAGAGTGGAAGAGAACAAGACACTCCTTCAATAATTTTTTATAGCAGCAGTAATTTATTCATCAGGGTGGAGCCCTTATGATCTCACCTGCCGTTGGTCCCCACCTCCCAACACTTGCACTAGGGATTACGTTTCTAACACATGAATTTTAGGGAACACATTCAGAATGTAGCCCAACCCCTCCAGGAAAACCTTTCTGACCTCTGCTAGCACTGACTCCAGACTAGGCTTGGTATCCATCCTTGCTTCCTGGCATCATGTACATATCACCATTACAGAATTGACCACGATGTCCGACATGTCCTTCTTCACGTGGCTGTCTCTGCTCAGACACTGCCTACTCATAAAGGTTAAATACTCAGGTTCAAAATTCTCTTTTCATGTCAGAGCACAGAACCACAGATATAGTAAATGTTCAGAAAACACGTAGTGAAAAGAAGAACTTCAAAACAATACTGAAAATGCTCTTTCCTGGTAACCTCTACTCATGCATTTGAATAAAATCAACATGTACATAGATATAAACACACATACACATATACATATATGCATAAATATGTTGAACATTTACCATTTTGAAATAGTATATTAGTTTCTGAGCATTGTTCTTAACAAAATGGTAAAACGTGTTTTCTGTCCAGTAAAGACTACGAAAGAAATGGTTGATATCAGAATGACGTACATATGTAGAGAACAAATAAATATGTATACCCCAACATCCAAAACAATCACAAAATAGCTCTTTGTGCAGGAATATATGAATCACACGATGTCGGTCCTTAAATGGCACTGCATTGGCAGGGAAATGTCATGACATACACTTTGTGTAACAAAGGGAAAAAAGCTATGAGCTCAAGTTTAGGTCTCTGATTTTAGTTCTTCACAAATCTACTCACCTTCTGTTTCTAATTTGCTTTAGCTCATCTCTTTATTCAGTTTCCATTCGAGCTACTCTTCTCTCAACACAGATCCATATGGTGCTGCCTCTAAGAAAGCCTTGGTAACTTAGAGCAGCCAAGTGGCTTCCCTCCCAGACTCTAGTCCACTCAGTGGCTTGTGCGTTCTCACCAGATGCTGACTCTTAGCTTTAAGAGGGTTGCCGAGAGGCATATTCGTCAACTATTGCCTTATGCAACAACTGGCCATCTGTCTTGCCGTTGCTTTAAGAGGCTAGAGCTTCAGTTTCCAGACATTTCAGATTCACAACATGCACCTTCAGTAAATGTTTCAAAGATGTTTAGATTAACAACATTCTGCCAAATGATGTTTACTAAGGTTATTTTGAGATTTAGTGACAAAATCACAAAACAAAGGAAAAAACATTGATGCTGTCATTCATGCATGCACGTAGCAAATTTATATCTATGAATTCTTCATATGAGCAGCACACAATATATGTTTACAAATATGGACACAAAATCAGTATACATATGACTACTACTGGCTATCTGGTTCGATATAGAAGGTTTTGGTGTAAAACAATATTTTCCACTTGCGTACAAGAATTTTTTAAAGTTGTAAGATATGGCCTTAGACATATTTTGAAAGAAGCAGTGTGTATATTGTTTGGAAACACATTAAAATATAAACTAACTCCAAAGGTGTAGGGAGCCACCATGGTACATGTATGCCTACGTGGCAAACCTGCATGTTCTGCAAAAGTATTCCAGAGCTTAAGGTGAAATAAATTGTTTAAAAATCCCATTTAATGAACCACTACAATTTTTCCAGTCAGGAGTTTGAAAGAGGCAGAATCATGGTTTGAAATGACTGAGATGGTGAAAATGGGCATAGAGCTTATCTCTATTAGTTGCTTCTATGCAAATATGACTTAAGTACCATTTTGTTCATTTTATGGATGAGAAAACTGAAGTGTGTAAGTAGAAAATCACCTGACCAAAGTCATAAACTTATCGAGGAAATAATAGGCTCTAAATCAGATCTGACACAAATCCCAAAGTTCTTTCTTTTTAAGAAAAAAAAAAAAGGCTTTATTTCGAATATTTGATATCCAGTCAACTGCTAATATTTAAAGTGTAAAATTTGTTGTTTTAATACTAGCAATCGTTTGTAAAACCAGGTTCAAAATCAGGAGCAGACTGATTGCTCCCCAAACTTTGTCATAATCCTTTTAACAGTTTTGTCCCACTCTCTCACCACCACACCTCATCGCCAGGCAACCACTCAACTACTTTATTTCCCTAAACACTAATGTGTGTTTCCTGGGATTTAATATAAATGGACCCATACAGCAATTGCACTTTCTTGCCTAACATATTTCACGGGCATTCGTAATTTGAGAATCATCCATGCTGTAGTATATATGAATTGTTTATTCTTTTTATATTGCTGTGTAATGTTCTATTGTATAGTTATACCAAGTTTGTTTACTTATTCATCCTGCTGGTGGACATTTAAGTGACTTACAGTTTTTGGCTATTACAAGTAAAGGTTTTGTAAACATGAGTTTATTTGACTTTTTGCAAACATATTCTTATTTTTGTCTTCCTGAATTATCCAGGGGTGGAGTTGATATAATGGTAGGCAAATGTTTACATTTTCATAAACTGCCAAACTGTTTTCCAAAGTGATTGCATCATTTCACATGTTTTTCAGCTCTATGAGAGTGTTCCTGTTCCTTGAAATTCTCACCAACACTCAGAATAGCCAGTTTTTAAAAGTTAGTCGTTATAGGAGGTGTCTATTTGTATTATGTTGCAGTTATAATTTGCATTTTCCTAATATCCAATAGTGCTAAATATTTTATTTAATAAAATATCCATATGCTTATTTGCCATCATTATTTTTTCTGTGAAATAAGTTTTCAGACTTTTGCTCACTTGTTTTATTTAATATTATTGAATTTTAAAAATGCTTTATATAACTTGAATACAAGTCATTTTCAAATATGTGATTTGCAACCTGTTATAGTGGCTTCCTACAAATTTTTATGTTGTGTTATCATTTTGATTAAGCTCCAAATTCTTTAAAATTTCCCTATAATTTCTTTATTGTCCCGTGGGTTATTTAGAAGTGTGTTATTTATGGAGATTTTCGAGTGATCTTTCTGTTTGATTATAATTTAATTCCATTGTGGTTGGAAACATACTTTGTATGACTTGAAACTTTTTACACATTTGGTGTGCCTTAGTAAATGTTCCACGTACAATAAAAATTGTATGTTTTCTACTGTTGTTTGATAAGATTGTTCTAAAATATCACTTTAGTGACATTGGTTGATAATCTTATTCAAATCTTCTGTATCCCTCCTGATTTTCTGTCATTCTATAAATTATTTAGGGTGGGATATGAAAATATTTAACTATAATTGCAGATTTGTTCCTGCCTTCTGGCAGTTCCATCCATTT
Organism: Chlorocebus sabaeus; assembly: GCF_047675955.1. Lineage (NCBI taxonomy): Eukaryota > Metazoa > Chordata > Mammalia > Primates > Cercopithecidae > Chlorocebus > Chlorocebus sabaeus. The sequence continues at coordinate 85,728,493 of NC_132906.1, forward strand.
ATACTTTATGTATTTTGAAGTTCTGTTATTAGATGCATAAAGTTTTAAAATTGTTACATCCTCTTGATTAATTGTGGCCTTTTTCATTATAAAATGACTTGCTTTTCCATGATGATATTTTTCGTTCATTCTCAAAACTGTTTTATATGATATTAACATAGCCACTCCAGTTTTCTTTTGACTAGTGTTAGCATCATATATCTTTTCACTTCTCCTTACTTTTCAGCTATTTTTTCCATTCATGTTAAAAGTGACTTTCTCATAGGAAACTTTAATTTGCTTCCAATCCAACAATTTATTGCTTTTGCTAATGGTATTTAGACAATTATCATGTAATATGATCATCAATCTGGTTCACCCTAGGTCCATCATTTGTTCTCTATTTGTCTGCCTTTCTTTTTTTTTCCTTTTTTTCCGCCTTCTTTTAAACTCTTTCTTATGGTGCAACTTTATGTCCTTTATTGGACTTTAGCTATACGTCTTTGTTTCGTGATTTTAGTGGCTGTTTCAGGGTTTATAGTGCACATTTTTAAGCTATCACAACTGACCTTCAGGTGATGTGCCACTTCATGTTTAGCACACGTTTGTTCATCTCTAGAATATTCCATGTCTCTTCTCCTGAAATGTGTACTATTACAGTTTCACATTTTCTTCTATCTATTTCATAAATGCCACATTACCTTGCAATTAGTTTTGTTAATATAGTAAACTTCCTTGTAAAGAAATTTAAATTTTAAAAAATCTTAAGTATTTACCCAAGTAGCTATTCCTTTGGTCCCAGATGAGGTTGAGATGACTGAATCATCTGCCTCAAGGAAAATATTTAAGAGTATAGCAGGAAAACTCAAAGATGAATAATATTTAATATCATATTTAATATTAAAGTTAATGCAACATATCCATGATGAACCCAATATCAACCCTTAAAATAAAATTGGGATGTGACCGTGCATGGCCAGGGCCCTGCAACTCAGGCAGCGGAATGGCACAACAAAGCAAACACAGCTCTCACTAGCAACTCTGCAGACAAGGCTTGCTCTGTCATTTGGGAAGATGACAAGTTATTTCTGCTATTTACAGAGACAATTCATAGCACGGACTGGTAAAAGAAAAGGTTTATTTCTTAACAAATACATTATGTACATTATTTAAAGTATAATTAAGAGAACTTTAAGTAATTCAAATTTCGTGCATTAATTTTTAAAACTTATCATTCGTGAGATTTAATAAAATATCAAATTTTTTCTGAAAAAAAATTTTAATCAGCAAAATAAGCTTATCAGGAATATGCATGCTTATTTACCTAAGACTGTGATAAATAGTTGGCTGTTACTCACTTCTTTATATTTAAAAACACATTTTTCACTATTTTTAACCAAATATGTCTGGAAACACAGTGTATACTTTCATGTCATTTCTAATGACAGTTTTTATAGTTTTATATAAATTTTACATATGCCTACATGCTATGTATTATAATTTATATGAAATAATTTAATTGATATACATTAATTAAATATTTATTGTATGGTATTTTTACATTAAATATGCATCGTTAAAGTGTATATATTTTAAGTTTCACCAAAGTTTGTAGACAATAATAGCATCTAGAAAGCCAAGTAATTCAATGTTTATAGAAAGAAGGAATATGGGTATAAAAAAGCATCTGAATTATAAAGATAACTAAAATGCTTGGCCAGAAAAGCACAGTATCTCATCATTTTGATGAAATTGATCTTAACATAAATGAGTCTCTAGGATTGATATTATTAAAACAAAATAATCAAATTCAGAGTTAACTAAATAATTTTGAGGTCCAATAAAAAAATCAATAAAGTAGAAATTAGAAATTGTAGAAACCAATAAATAGGTAGGTGATCAAGAAAATAAGAAGATGCAGTTTGAAATGTTAGTACTACACTAAGATGGCCACCGATAGCTTGTTTAAAATTAAACACTGTGATAGAACATGGACATATACAAGAAAAAGATACAATTTCACAAAAAATATTTCATGTAATATCTGAATATTTTTAAAAGATGGTTCAGAAAAATGATCTAATCGTGAGTTGATTCATAGGAACAGGCTTATTTATTCCAAAGAAGACTTGCCTTTATTTGTTTTCTGTAAACAGTTTCTTGCCTACATAAAACAGAATAAAATATTTGCAAGTTTTAAAAAAAGGAGGAAATTCTAAATGTTGGAAAAAATTTAAAGAGAATTTGTGCCTGTACAAATTCATAATTCATTTTCACACTTTTATAAAATGTTTTTAGGAACATTCAAACTGTTTAATAACACTTTGCAGAAAGTAATAAAGTTAGGGATACAGAAATGACCGAATATTCTGTGAAAATTTAAATACTATGTTTTGTGCATAAAATACCATATCATTTATAGCAAATAGACTATATAGCTTAAAGTAACATGTCTCTTGATAGTTTGAATTATGTGGGGAAAGTTAATAGAAGTCTACAAAGAAAAAAAACTGACTACGTATAAAGTTGCATGATTAATAAAACACCATCACTTTCCGTGAAACAAATGAGAAAGTAACTTTGAAGGCACATTTGACAAATGTAAAGTGTTAGCAAGAGACAAATATATTACCTGAATTAGAAAATAAGTAAAAATTAAAAGTAAACAAACTAGAAAAGTTCAGATTACCAGATTTAAAAGTAATAAATTACCAGATCTAAAAGTATTAAATATTAGGGAGAAATCACAAATGAAATAGAAATTACAAGGATTATACATACCCTAAGTTCACAATAGATAAATGGATAAATGAAAAAAAGCATGTTTTTTAAGATTTGAAATTTTTAACAAAGGAATTGTTATTTTCTGTGAATACTTCTCAAAAAGTCAGTCCTTGCCTTGGTTTTTAAGTAGTTTTATTACTTAATTAGAAATTTTTACAGAAATGATTGTTAGTTGTAAACAGTCTGCAATACCAAAATTTGCCCTTTAGAAATCTTCATTGTGTCTGCCTTTTAAAACTAATTTATAAACTTTACTTAGTGCAATCTTATTCAAATTTTGAAGTATCTTTAATTTTGTTTAAGAATCTATTCACATAGGCATCCTGTAATAGAAGTTGCATTAAGTTTAAGGTAATTAAAATTTATTTAATGTCTTTATTTGGTTAAGATAAATTGACAGTGCAATTTTATCATTTGTAAATGAGATAATCAGAGCAGTACTTTTTTGGAAGCTTTATTGAGTGCTTGTTTATATATAAAACACCTACATATATTTAATACATACAGCTTGATGAGTTTGGACATATGCATACACTCATGAAAACACCACCACAATCAAGGTAATAAGGAAAACATGGTGGATGACTTTGCTTCAATTAAAACCACAAAAGTAAAGTCATAGTTAATTCTGTATTGAGTATAAATAAATGAAATACAGCATTGATACATTTATTCACTTTTCTATTTTTTAATACTTTTCAACCACTTCAGTGCTAGGAAAACTACTATTGTAACATTAAAAATATGCGTGATGGGGACAAAATTTTACCTTTTACCTCAGGGTTCAGTATGGCTTAGCATGGCATTGATATTTTTAATCCATCTTTCTAATTGGTATCATTTTCCTTCTGCCTCCAGGTGTGTCTTTGAAAACTTCTGGTAGCATGGATCAGCTGGTGGTGGATTATTTCAGCTTTCATATGACATTAAAACTCTTAATTTCATCTAGGGTTTGCCATGTAGTATTTTTGCAGGGTATAGAATTCTAGGTTGATAGTTTTTTCTTCCAGTATTTTATATATGGTGCTCCACTCACGTTTTGTTTGCAATATTTTTCCAAAGAGAAATCTGTTATCATTATAAGTTTTGTTCTTCTGTATATGTTCCCCTTCTTCCTGCTCTGGTTGCTTTTTATGTTTTTTCTTTTTGAGTAATCTGTCTATGATGTGGCTGAAAGTACATTTCTTCATGTTTCTTGTGAGGAGTTTTCATCAAGTTGCTTAGATCTGTAGGTTTATAGCTTGCAACAAATGTGGAAATGTTTTAGTCTTTAAGTTTTGGAATAGTTTTCCCATTCTTTCTCTCCTCTTTTTGAAGACTCATATTACAAGTATATTAGGCCACTTGAAACGATCCCACTGTTTGTTGATGCTTGATTTTATCTCTTTTCCTTTTTCCATTTTGATTTTACTGCAATATCATCAAGTTCACTTACCTTTTCTTCTCTGATATCAAACCTTTACAATATATTTTTATCTCAGACAATACAACTTTCCATTTGTTTAGTTTGCATTTGTGTTTTTTTAATAACTTCTGTGTCTCTACTTAACTTTTTGAACAGATGGAATACAGTTACAATAGCTGTGTTAATGTACTTGTCTGCTAACAATAACATCTTTGGCAGTTCAGTGTTGATTTAGAATGATTTTTTTTTTTCCATTTATGGGTTAAATGTTCCTTTTTGCTTTACTTGCTGGAAATTTATGATTGGGTGCCAGATATTGTAAATTGTATATTGTCAGGTGCTGCATATTTTGTATTCTTATAAATATTTTTAGTCTTTGTTCTGGGACACAGCTAAACTACAAATAAACAGTTTTATCTGTTTGGTTCTTGCTTTTGAAATTATTTAAGTAGGAATAGTGCAGTATTATAAGACTAAGTAGAGCCCACTATCGAGGCAAACTCCTCTATGCGCTTTCCCCAATGTCCAATGAAACATGAGGTTTTTCCAGTCTACCTGGAGGGAACAGGGACTATTCTGTGCCCAATATAAATGATAGGCACCTTTCTTTCTAATCATTTTGGATGGTTCTTTTACTCCTTATAGCATGTGTTTATTAGCTCTCAGTTACATACACAAAAGGGATTTCTGTAGATCTCTAGTCTCACTCCTCACAGCTCTCTCCTGCCCAGTACTTTGTCCTGTAAAGTCTAGTCACCTTGGTTTCTGACTCTCAGCTCCATCTCCTCCACTCAGGCAGTTTGCTGGACTGCTTCTTGGCTCAGTTCCTCTAAGCCATGGCCTGGAGATTATCAAGGCTATAAGCTAGAGTTATTGTATAACTCACCTTATTTGTAGTCTACCTCTTGGGGATCATTGTTCTTCACTACTTGAAGCTCAGGGTCTTGAAAACTGTTCTGCATGTATGCCATCTGTTCTGGGTGTTGTTCCTATTTCAAATGTAAGGGTAAATCCAGTTCCTTTTCCTCCATCTTACCTGTAAGTGGAATCCTAAGCTAAATATTATTTTATCACAAATATTAAAACAATAACAACAACAAACAACAACAAAAGAAATAGTATTAATAAACTACACCAAAAATTGTGTTGGCTACTACTGGGTGGTGTCATTAAAGATTGGGGGAGGCAGGATTTTCTTGTATATTGTACGTTACACTGTATTTTTTTCCTTTGAAAATTATATGCAATTAAAACATACACGTAGATCAATAGCACAGAATAGAGAACCCTGAAATAAATCCACATATATACAGCCAAACAATTTTTGACAAAGATATCAGGAACATTCATTAGGGGAAGGACAGGCTCCTCAATAAATGGAAAACTGGGTATCCTTACGCAGAAGAATAAAACTAGATTCCTCTATTTCACCATATACAAAAAAAAAAAAAACACCTCAAAATGAATTATAGACTTAAGTCTAAAACCCAAAACTAAAAACTACTGGAAGAAAACAAAGGTGAAATGCTTTAGGACATTACACTGGTAAAATATTTTAGGAATGAGACCTCAGAAGCATAAGAAACAAAAGCACAAATCGATAAATGGGATTATATCAAACCAAAAATCTTTCTACGTAACAAAAGAAATAATCAATAGTAAAAAAGGCAATCTCTAAAATAGGACAAAGTGTTTGCAAACTATTCATCTCACAAGGAATTAATATGAAGAGTTTACAAGGAATTCAGATAATTCAACAGAAAAACAACAACAACAAAAAAATGTCCCACAGCATTTCAGCTTGGGTGACAGAGATCCTGTCTCTAGTATATATATATGTGTGTGTGTGTGTGTGTTTTGTGTATGTGTGTGTGTATACATAGTGCACATAAACACAATCAAACAGCACATAATTCAGAGGAGGATGTCTATAAGATTTTCAGGTAAAACCTCATTTATTTAAATAAAAGGTACATTTTATACATCTACAAATATTAGTGGGGTGTAGTGCCATCTTATCATTATTTTACTTTGCATCATCCTAATGAATAATGATGATGAACATATTTTCATTTCTTATTTGCCACCTGTATATTCTTTTTGTTGAAGAATCTGTTCAAGTCTTTTGCTTATTTGTAATTAGGTTGCTGATTTTTAAAATGCTGAGTACTAAAATGTTTTTAAAAAATAAATTCTGAATTAAAATTCTTTCTAGCTATGTGATTTACAAATATTGTCTTTAAGTCTATAGCTTATCTCTTTATTGTTCTGACGTTCTAACAACAAAATACTTTTTCTATTCTCCAATCTGTCTTTCTTTGGGGGGATTTGCTTGTTGTTTTCTATTAATGAACTCTTTGCATAACCACATTTGATGAATTATTTTCTTTTTTTTTACAAGCTTTACATTTGCATGATTTACATCTACATTTATAATAGATTACTAGTTAATTTTCACATATGGTGTGAAGTTCATTTTTTAAAATATGGGAATATCCAATTTTTCCAACAACATTTGTTGAAAGGCTATTCATTCCTCGTTAAATTACTTTTTCACCTCAGTTTAAAATGAATTTGTAACATATGTGTGGATATCAGGACTCTCTCTGTAGCTCTTTTGTTAAATTTGCAATACCGTATTATATTGTCTTGACTACGGTAGCCTTCTAGTAAGTCTTAAAATTGTATTGCATGATTTTCTTTTACTTTTCTTTTGTTGTTGTTGAGACAAAGTATCACTAGATCGCCTGTCACCCCAGTTGAAATGCAGGGGTGCAATCATGGCTCACTGTAGCCTTGACTTGCTAGGCTCAAACAATCTTCCCATCTCAGCCTCATGAGCAGCTGAGGCCACAGTCATGTACCACCATGCCTGGATATTCCTTCCTTCCTCCCTTCCTCCCTTCCTCCCTTCCTCCCTCCCTCTCTCCCTCCCTCCCTCCCTTCCTTCCTTCCTTCCTTCCTTCCTTCCTTCCTTCCTTCCTTCCTTCCTTCCTTCCTTCCTTCCTTCCTTCCTTCTTTCCCTCCCTCCCTCCCTCCCTCCCTCCCTTCCTTCCTTCCTTCCTTCCTTCCTTCCTTCCTTCCTTCCTTCCTTTCTTCTTTCCTTCCTTTCTTCTTTAATCTTTAGTGAAGACAAGCTCTTGCTACATTGAACAGACTCTGCTTGAACTCCTGGGCTTAAACAATCCTCCCTCCTAGGCCTACCCAAGTGCATGGATTACAGGCATAAGCTACTGCACCCGGCCATATAACCTAATTTCATAAACTTTATTCTTCTTTCTAAATCGTCTTAGCTTTTCTACTTCCTTTACCTTGCCATTCACAGACCTGACTGACCAATTTATGGACGACCCTGTTTGTTTCCCTGCTAATTTCCTCTTGTTTTTAGAGAACCAGATTGTTTGCTTCAAAGTCTCCTATAAACATCAGGTGAAAAAGCAAAGGGACGTGCAGTTCAATGAAAGTATTCATGTTTGCAGCTAGGTGTAGAGAAGTTACAGGATGCACCTCAGATCACGGGGTTTTGTTGCTAACGTTTGTTTGTTTTTAAATTAATACCATTGCCCTAGTGTGAATCTCAGTCAATACAAACTACATCTCTACAGATGGGAGTTGGGCATCTTTACCTTTTAACATCTTCCGGGGTAATTTTGACATTAAGTGTATGAAGGAGCACTGCTAAATAAGTAGTTTGCAAAGTAAAGATAAAGGTCATGATATCTTCTAAAGAACATTCCAATGAGTACTGCCCCAATCCGTAGGGTTTATGCTTGTCACATACGTGCAGTATTACCACTTCTATATTAACCGGCTCTGCAACATACTGCTTTCTCTTCCTCTTAAGTGCTTACAGGAGTAACTATCTCAACTGGGAAAAGTTAACAAAAGATTTTTCCTTAAAAGCTCTTAAGAAGACTTCTTTTTAATATAAATATATATTTTTAACTTTTGTGGATACATAGTAGATGTATATATTTATGAAATACATGAGATGCTTTGAAATAAGCATGAAATGAGAAATAATCACGTCATGGAGAATGGTGTATCCATCCCCTCAAGCATTTATCTCTGTGTAACAAACAATCCAATTATACTCTTTTAGTTATTTAAAACTGTATAGTTACATAATTATTGACTTTAAGACTCAGCTTTTCTAATGATTAACGTAGCTTACACATTTATTTACAAGTAAAAAATCTGATAAGAATATTTTCAGATACGTTCTTGGTTTAATAAGTGGATGAGCTTCAGTAATAAGAAAGGACATAGAAAAATAGTGACAGTAGAAAATAATTCCTTATGAAGTTATTATAGTAATGTTTTTGATTTTATAATTGCCCAGTTTACCATGAGCTGTCAGATACTTGCACTATTTCAGTGTGAATGCAAATTTCACATCATTTGTAATTACAAAAATGTTCACTTCAAAAGCAGAATAAATAGAAACAGCCCATTCCCAGCAAAAAAATAAGAGCAAAAGTGTTATTGCTTCTAGTTTCAACATTCTTTAGAGCAATTCATGGTTCACACATAGTCACATCATACTGAACATGAAATAGTACACTTAATGTCTGATAAAATGTTCAGATTGGAATACTTACAAATATATTTTGAATCAGAAAAGCCTTAATTCACATATCATCACACTTTAAATACAAATCCTGACTACTGTCCTGCTGCTTGGTAACTGCCCTTAAGAAGAAAAACTCTGAGCTTATAATTTAATGTATTTGTTTTCTTCAATTGAAAACCACTGGGATTTAGCCAACTTTTATACCATGGAAAGAAGCACATTTTTCAAGAAGATTCCCTTGAAGTCTCCTGGGTGAAAATTATCATTTAAAAGTCTTCCTCTTGCTTGTGGTACATATGTTGTCACAGGCAATACAGCAAATGTAGCCATAAACTCACTAAGAGAAGTCTTACTACAGCATGATTATGAGGCACAAGTTGAATTAACTCGGATTGTTTTTACAGTGTGAGGAAGCCTTATGCTTTAAAGCACTGTATACTGTTTAGATCTCATGAAAGCTCTATTTATGGATGTTGATAGTTAAAGGGATCATAGCTACGAAGAGAATCACCTTTGGGGATAGAGCAAAAAGCATTTGTAGATTGTTTTTGTTAAAGGGCTTTATCATCCAGTTTATATAGACACATTAAATTCATCACCTTGTAAAGTATATTTCATTATGATTTTCACAAGATTATCACCTGCCTTTGTGGAGCAGAAAAATGTCAATGGTAATTATGAGGCTATTATAATTTGTCACAAATAGCTTCCCCCCTTCAAAGAAATAAAGTGCTTTTACGTGTAATATTCCATTTATTTTTGTAAATTAGCAATGTTTCTGTGAAGGAAAATGTTATCATCCTCAATTTACTGAAAGAAAGTAACAAAGGCTTGAAGAAGTTAAGTGACTAAATGCAAAACCAGGAAATGGACATTGGTACAATATGCATGGTTTATTCAGGTTTTGCCAGTTTTACAGGCACTCATTTGTTTGTGTGTGTGTGTGTGTGTGACCTTCCATGCAATTTTGCTACATGTGTAGATTTCTTGTAACACAACCATAATCAAGATTTAAAACTATTCTTCACCCTAAGATTCCCTCATGCCCTATGTCAACATCCCCAAACTCTGTCCACCACTAATCTCTTCTACATCTCTATAATTTTATCATTTTGATATATATTATATATAATATATATTATATATAACACATATATTTTATATATTATATATTACATGTAATATATATTATATATAACATATATTTTTACATATTATATATTACATACATATTTTATATATATTATATTGTTTTTAGAGAACCAGATATATATATTTTATATATATCTTGTTTTTAGAGAACCAGATTGTTTGCTCCAAAGTCTCCTATAAACATCAAGTGAAAAAGCAAAGGTACATGCAGTTCAATGAAAGTATTCATGTTTGCAGCTCAGTGTAGAGAAGCTACAGGATGAACTCAGATCACGGGGATTTTGTTGCTGATGTTTGTTTTTAAGTTAATGCCATTGCCCAAGTGTGAATCCCAGTCAATACAAACTCATCTCCATGGATGGGAGTTGGGCATCTTTACCTTTTAACATCTTCCGGGGTAATTTTGACATTAAGTGTACAAAGGAGCACTGCTAAATAAGTAGTTTGCAAAGTAATGTCTATCATATATTATATATATTTTATATATATATATATTTTTTTTTTGAGATGGAGTTTCACTCCTGTTGCCCAGGCTGGAGTGCAATGTCAGGACCTTGACTCACCACAACCTCTGCTTCCTGGGTTCAAGTGATTCTCCTACCTCAGCCTCCCGAGTATCTGGGATTACAGGCATGCGCCACCATGCAGGATTAATTTTGTATTTTTAATAGAGATGGGGTTTTTCCATGGAGTCAGGCTGGTCTCAAACTCCAGACCTCAGGTGATCTGCCTGCCTTAGCCTCCCAAAGTGCTGGAATTATAGGCATGAGCCACCGCGCCAGGTTGAGAATTTTATGTAAATGGAGTCATACAGTATGATTTATGCATGTCTCTTGAGAATTAGCTTCTAGACTCAGTACTATGTCCTTGAGAGATTCCTCCAAATTGCTGTAGTTGTGTACATCAATAGTTATTCAGCTTTCATTACTCTATTTCATGGTGTGAAATACCATAATTTCTGTAACTATTCTATCGAGAAAAATTTGGGTTGTCCTCATTCTTGACTATTATACATAAAGTTAATATGTACAAGATTTGGGGAACAAAAATTTATGTTTCTCTGAAATAAGAAACCAAAAGTGCATATATTTTGTTGTCTGGTAAACAATGTGGTTATTCAGACACACAAAAGTAGATAGAGCTAAGAGTGACAGGGTTGTGTTATGAGTAAGGATGTGTTCTCTAAGACCAAAATGTCTTTGTTTTATATACGAGCTTCACAACCTGCTACTCATGAGACCCTCATTGATAAAAATGAAGATTATAATAACAATGATGCCATTTCAAATGGAATCATTGTAATGATTGTATTAGTTAATTCATGACAAGTCCTTAGACCTACAACTAACAATGAGTTTTCAATAAATGTTAGCTATTATTGTAATTGCATAACTTTGGATACCAGTCATATTAAACACTTTCCCATATATTTATTGTTTCTTAAACTTCTTCTCTTGTAGAATAAATGTTCATGCTTAAATATACTGATGTTATCTAAGAATATTTATTACTGAGTTGAATAACTTGTATAGGGTTTTGGAAGCAAATGCATTCAACTGTTTCAATCATTATTAATATGCATAATTGTTTATAAAAATCAATAATGACATTTTTAAAAAATTCCTAGGAATGAGCCTTCTTATAAAATTTATTTTATGTTTGGAAGGGCTAGTCAAGACATTGAAGGAGAGTGTTAATGAGCCCACCGATATGAACAGTGTGGTGCCTAAATTTCCTATGTCTGTGAAATTTCATGGCAATCTGTAAAAAATTAGCCAAACTTGTTTCCATTAAATACACTGGTGGTATTCAAATAATTTAAGTTCTGGTTCCAAATCGAATATAAAACTGTGCTGAATATAAAGAAAAAGGAAACCTCAAAACCACCTTCAAAACATAATGAAACCTTAAAATATTTCTGGACATTTTAAAGGGTCCCAAGAGTAGAGAACAAAGTTTAGTGATAGTGTTTTGAAATGAACAGGCAAGGGCACTCTCTGGACATAATCCCTCAGGCCAAATATACTATGTAATTTGGCCTAGAGCACCATTTCCACTTTCTATTTTGCTTAACTCCAACGTGTTTAATAAAAGGCAACAAAGAGTAAATATTTACTTCAGTGAGCTTATTTTTCCAAAAACAGCACTATGCATCCACCTTATGTACCCACAGTAAAACTTTTGTTATTTTTATACAATTATTATACATTTTAGATTTTATATTCATTAATTTAACACATATAGTGAGGGCTTGTTGTATACATGGTACTAACCTGGCCACTAAGATCATAGGATTGACCAAGAGAGAGAAAGATTCTGCTTTCATGATATTTGTTCTGTTGGGAATGTTGACAACCTTAATGGTAAATAAGTGAATGAACATGAGATACAATTTCAGTCATGATATGAGCATCGAATGGTAATTAGGCAGGGTCCGGGTATGAACAGAAACTGATATACTGTCATTGGTGATCAGAGAAGTTTTCTCTGACCAGGATAGAAGCCCAGAATAAAGAAGAAAATAAGGATGCAGTCATTTCCGGAAGAGTTTTTCAACCAAAGAACAGAAAATTCTAATGCAACTGAAGATGAATGGGTGATTGATCTCAGGGATGAGGTTATACTTAGTTCATTACATGTGGTTTTAAGCTTGTGTGAAAAAACACAGAGTTGTGCCAAGACGAGTTTTTGTAAGGTAGCCTTTAAACCTTTCTAAGCTCCCAGTTTAATTTCTAAAGAGCCCACAGTTGAAAAGGGAAAAGCACTGGGAATTACTGCAATCACTGTTGGTATGCTCTTCTTTGTTAGTATAGTGTGCATTCCTCAAAGTAGTAAATAATGGTGTTTTACTCATCTCATAGTGCAAAAGATTCTAGATCTCTGTGGGATAAGTCAGGCCTCAAGTCAATGTCTGTTGAATGAAATATTTTTAAGTCTCTGAGATTAAGATCATGTTGTTCCACAGAATAAAATGGAGCCAATGACTAAACCTATTGTTACATTTTCCATACCCAGTGTGAGGATTAATACTGAGTGTCAACTTGATTGGACTGAAGGATACAAAGTATTGTTCTTGTGTGTGTCTGTGAGGGTGTTCCCAAAGGAGCTTAACATTTGAGTCATGGACTGGGAAAGGCAGACCTACCCTCATTCTGGGTGGACACAATTTAATCAGCTGCCAGCATGGCCAGAATAAAAGCAGGCAGAAGGAGGTGGAAAGACGAGACCGGTTTAGTCTTCTGGCCTATATCTTTCTTCCCTGCTGATGTTTCCTGCCCTCTAACACTGTACTCTTTGGGACTTCAGCTTTGGGACTCCTACTGGCTTCCTTGCTCCTCAGTTTGCACATGGCCTATTGTGGGACCTCACCTTGTGATCACGTGAGTCAGTACTTTTTTTTTTTTTTTGAGACGGAGTCTCGCTCTGTCGCCCAGGCTGGAGTGCAGTGGCCGGATCTCAGCTCACTGCAAGCTCCGCCTTCCGGTTCACGCCATTCTCCTGCCTCAGCCTCCCGAGTAGCTGGGACTACAGGCGCCCCCCACCTCGCCCGGCTAATTTTTTGTATTTTTAGTACAGACGGGGTTTCACCGTGTTAGCCAGGATGGTCTCGATCTCCTGACCTCGTGATCTGCCCATCTCGGCCTCCCAAAGTGATGGGATTACAGGCTTGAGCCACCGCACCTGGTGAGTCAGTATTTCTTAATAAACTTTCCTTTATATCTACCTCTATCTTATTAGTTCTGTCCCTCTAGAGAACCCTGGCTAATATACCCAGCCAGTCTAAGAAAAAAAAATCGTCATAACATATTTTTTCCTGTTAATTTATTCTCAACAACTCTATTGTCACAAAACTGCAGAAACCAATGTTCTAACTTTGTTTACTTGGAAATAGAAAGGAAAAGTTTATATGTTGGTCTATTCTACATGATGATACTCCTTTATGCAGTCAAGCATCATTTCCTAAGTATCCATTAAAACTTACCTATTGGGTGCCTTGCATATGCCAAGCCAGAGAGCAAGGAAGGTGTTTGTTTTACCTACCAATGTATCCCAACTGCCTATGCTAAAACTAGAAGGCACTCAAAATGCATTGTCTAATAAATAAATGATTTTAACAAAGTCTTGATTTAAAAAGTAATATTTCTCATCAGAACAAAAATATATTTCATTTTAAAATAGAATGACTGAAAAGTATGAAAATTCAGTAGGACTTCTGTATTTGGGTTTTTACAGTTTTGCTGTGAGAAATATTAGATAAGTTTTTAAAATAAAACTTCTATCAACACGGTTCAATATCCAAATATTTATTGAAAACTTTTAATTATTTATACTATAAATATTTTACTAAATGAATTTCAAAGGCCATCGTGTCGATAAAATCTTGCTCTTTTTCTTCCCCTACTGTTCTTTTTCATCAATCTGTGGTATTATTCTTTTTCCTCTACTCAAGTGTCAATGTATTTATGGTATGATAAAATTTCCTACTGATGTCCACAAGTACTTATCTCTCTATGTATATCATCCTTAACTCTATATACCAACTGAAAAATACAACTTGAAGTTCACTTTTTGTAGTATTCTCTTTTTAGCTATTTAATACACTTGCTCATTTTAATATTTCCAATGTATTTGCTCCTTTAAAAAAATTGGACAAAACTGATGGGCTGATTCAGTTGTGAGTCTCATACACAGAATATAAATGAGTTAAATTGAAAATTATCAGGAATGCTAAAGCAAGGAATCTTTAATCTCAATTGGATGCTCAATGAACTTAACCCAATAAATCGTGTGCTTAATTATGAATGAAAAGAACACATTTACAGAATATGAAAAATTTTCAGTCCATGGGTCATGAGGAATCCCATTTTTTGTTTTATATAGATAGAATCAGCCTCCTAATATATAATGTATTTGTTACAGTCTGAATGATTCTGCCCCATTCCACTTCAAATTCATATGTTAAATTCTAACCTTCAATGGCATATTTTGAGATGGAGCCTTTGGGAGTAAATGAGCATCAGATGAGGTCTTGAATGTGGGGTTCCTGTTTTTCCTACCAGCCTATGTCAAGTACCTCCGCCAAAACCTAGAAGACACCAGAGTGTTTGCCTTCTCTTTTTCCATGTGAACAAAGCAGAGGCCACGTGAGCACACAGCAAAATGTCGGCTGCCTGCAAGCAAAAAGAAAAGGCAGCCCTGGGAAAAGAACCCTCACCAGAAACTGACTGAGCTGGCACCCTGATCTCAGATATCCAGACTCCAGAATTGTGCAAAAACTAATTCTTGTGGTTTAATACACCTAGCACGACTAAGAAAATATTTTTCCATGGTGTATACTATCTTATTTTTTTTCAGGAACACGCTAGGTCAAATGTGTATCATCTAAATCAAATTCGCTTGAGGAAACCAAAATTTCTATTTTCATTTTCTGAAATTTAGTGCTGGAGTCAATAGTAGGGATTCCTGGGATTCTTTAAGGTTTTCTCTTTCAGACAACTGACTTCTCTTTCTGGTAGTCTGCTGTTTACAGCAGTATCAGTCCCACATATTTATAAATGGGCTAACTAGCAGGAGTGAACTTTTCATGCAGTGTTAACAGAGGAGAAAGCTCAAACTTCCCGGAAGTCCATAGACACATTTTCTTTGCTCGTATTGGTCTGAATCGTGAAGAATGTCTTCAGTCAGTGTCTTTGAAGTGCTGTAATCGTGGTCTGCATTTTTGGGGGAAAAGAGTAAGGGCTAGGTTAAAGAGTACATATTTTGAAATCGGGGACGCTTAGCCAAGGGAAAGGGAGCAACAGATACTAAGCACCAATAATTAATGTCTACTACAATAGGAACATAGAAAACTATTTACTTTATTTATGCATATTATGACTTTGCTATTCATTTCAGTGGCATTAATAATTAAATTTGTAAAAAGATGGACAATAATTTCTCAAATCTGAAAATGTTTAAGAACAGTGCTGAGAAAATTTACGCTTAAATGAAAAGATGTATAATACTATGATCTTCCAGATTCCCTTCAATCCTGAGATTTTATAAGTGTGTGATCATTATTGTCATTTTAGTCTTTAGTGTTCTTTCTTGAAATACACTGTGCAAAATAATCTTTAATATTAATCTCTAATATTAATATTTCTGAGATTGTAATAATTAGACAAATGTGTTTAATTGGCAGAAAGTATGCCAATATTAAAAGAGAAAGGAATTGTGGACTTATTTGTAGTTCATTGTACTTCATTCATTTGTAATTCAACACGTATTTTTTAGCTGATAATTTTGTAGAAATCACGACACTAACCATATTGTGTTTGGAGGAGCTATATGAACTTGAGTATGATGTTTTCTCCTTCAATTTGTTCATCTGCTAAATAACATTTCCTACATCATTGTGTGATTAAGATTAAATTAGACAATGCAATAGCAAGAATTCTCTGGATGATATTTACCATTATAATTATTGTTATTACTTAGTAGATGATAAAACTTGCCAACTTAGGAGCAACAATGATGACTTGTGCCATGACAGACTGTGACAAATTGCTCCTACATGATGCTGGTGAGCATGCATTCTCTCAACTCTCAGAAAATTATAAATGACTATCATCTTGGCTTTATTGTGGCACTATTCACAATAGAGAGACAAAATCTACTGAAGAGCCTATCAATCGATGAATAAGTAAAGGAAATATCACACATACATATACACAATGGAACATTTTCTGGCCATAAAAAAGAATGAAATTCTGTTATTGGCAACAACATGGATGAGTTTGGAAGACATTATGTCATGTGAAATACGTCACACATGAAAACATAAATACTGCATGTTCTCACTCTTAGGTGGGAGCTACTCTCTACCTTTCACGGAGATAGAAAGTAGAAGATAGTTACCAGAAACTGGAAAGGGTGTATTTCGGTAGCACAGAAAGAGAGTAAAGAAGCATTGGCCAATGGGTACAAATATAAAATTAGATGGAAGAAACAGGTCCTAGTGTTGCATAGTACCATAGAGTAACTATAGGCATAAAGATGTTTTGTATTAATCTTCTCTAGAAGAGAATATACAGAGTGCTCTGAACACACACAAAAAATGATAAATATTTGAGGTGCTGTAGATCTCAATTACACTGATTTAATCATTACACATTGTATGCATGTATCAAAATATGACATACACCCCATAAATAGGTACAGTTATTACATATCAACACAACTAATAAACTAAAAAAGTCAAGCAATTTAAGAAAAAAGGAAAAAGAAAACTGACTTAACCTGGATTAAAAATTCTGGCCTTAAAATGTAAAGAATTAATTTAAAACAGGATTTTAGGGGAAATAATTTCTCATAAAGTGCAGTAGAGCATAGAGTAGTTTAGAACAGGTTTTCTCATATCAGAGTGCCTAATTTCAACTCTAGGTTCTACTAGTTTCCCAATATGTGCCCCGGGGATGTTTACTTTATTCCATGGCTCAGTGTCATCATATTATAAAACGGGCTCATTATAATAGCACTTACCTCAAAGGGTGGTTTTAAGGATTAAAAAGTCCAAAGGGTTTAGGAGAATGATGCATAAAAATTAATTTTTTATTATCTCTTTTAATATATAAAGTGTATACCAACAATAAACATTTAATTTTAATGTGTAAAACAAAATTCATTACTATATCCACTTATTTATTTTGTTTTTAGACTAAACAATTATGTTGCTAATGATGAACTGCATTTATGGCTATGAATAAATTGCTTCAGGAAAAATCAAAGAAGTAACATAAAGTATTTCTTTACCTATCTTATGTATGTATGTGTGTGTATGAATATATATCCATATTCTCTGATAGCCACCTTAAGTTAGGTGAACACTGTGCAAGAGGAGCTCGCTCTGTGTGTGTGTGTGTAGCCCATATATATACATGTTTAGCATAAATATATACATATTTACAATATATACTATAGAAAGACAAAATCTCCCTAAAAGCTCATCAGTGTATGAATAAATAAAGGAAATATTGCATATATACACAATTCCAGCCATGAAAAAGAATGAAGTTCTGTTATTGGCAACAACATGGATGAGTTTGGAAGACATTATGTAAAGTGAAATATGTCACACATAAAAAGATATATACATATTTACTCTAAACAAGAATTCCAAAGAAATGTATTAAGCAGTGCATGGACTGTGTATACACATATGTGGTAGGCAAATTCAAATAAAGAAGAAATACTTTAAGGGGAAAACTCAGAAAAGACTTCAAACTTTAGCAAGATCTTGGGTTATTCTTTTTTTAAAAAGTTTTAGATTCAGTGGGTACATGTGCAGTTTTGTTGCATGTGTATATTGCCTAATGCTGGGGTTTCGGCTTCTATTGAAGCCATCACTCAAACAGTGCACATAGTACTCAACAGGTAGATTTTCAGTCATTACCGCCCTCCCTTGTTCCCACCTTTTGGAGTCCCCAGTGTCTATTGTTTCCATCTTTATGTCCATGTGTACCCATTGCTTAGTACCCATTTATAAATGAGAACATGTAGTATTTTGTTTTCTGTTTCTGCATTAGCTCACTTAGAATAATGTTCTTCAACTGCATCCATATTGCTGCAAAGGACATTATTTTATTATTTTTTATGGCTTTGTGGTATTCTGTGTCATATATGTACACTTTCCTTATCCAATGCACTACTAACGGGCACCTAGATTGACTTCATGACTTTGCTATTGTGCTAGTACTCCAGTAAACATACATACACAAATGTCTTTTTGGTAGAACACTTTCCTTTCCTTTGGGTAGATGCTCAGTAGTGGGATTGCTGTGTTGAATGGTTGTAGTTTTAGTTCTTTGGAGAATGTTCAAACTGCTTTCTACAGGAAATGAACTAATTTACATTCTCACCAATGATGTATAAGTGTTCCCTTTTTTCCTCATCCTCACTGATATCTGTAATTTTCTGATATTTAATAAGAGCCATTCTGACTGGTGTGGGATGGTACCTCATTGTGGCTTTAATTTGCATTTGTCTGGTGACAGGCTTTGTTGAGCTTGTTTTTATATGTTTGCTGGACATTTATAGGCCTTCTTTTGAGAAGTGTCTGTTCATGTCTGTCTCACATTTCAATTAAGTTGTTTTTATCTTGTTTAATTGTTAAGTTCCTTATGGATTCTGGATATGAGTCCTTTTTTTGGATGCATAGTTTGCAAATACTTTTGCTTGTTGTGTAGGTTGTCTTTTTACTCTGTTGATAGTTTCTTCTGTTTTGATGGCCTCATTTGTTTAATTAAATCTCAATTATCAATTTGTGTTTTTGTTACATTTGCTTTTGAGGTCTCAGTCATAAATTATTCGCCTAGGTCAATGTCCAGAAGAGTATCTCCTAGGTTTTCTTCTAGGACTTTTATAGTTGGTGGTCCTATATTTAAGTCTTTAATCCATATTTGGTTAATTTTTGTACATGATAAAAGGGAGGGGCCCAGTTTTATTCTTCTGCATATGGCAAGCCAGTTTTCCCAGCACTGTTTATTGAATAGGGTGTCTCTTTTTCATTATTTGTTTTTGTCAACTTTGTCAAATATCAATTGATTGTAGGAGTGTGGCTTTATTTTTGGGTTCTTTATTCTTTTTCATTGGCCTATGTGTTTATCTTTGTACCAATACAATGTTGTTTTGGTTACTATAGCCTTATAGTGTAGTTTGAAGCCAGGTAATGGGATGTTATATTGCTCTCTTCTTGCCTTGCTATAAAGAAATACCTGAGACTGAGTAATTTATAAAGAAAAAAGGGTTTAATTGACTCATGATTTTGCAAACTGTATGGGAAGTATAATGACTTCTGGAGAGGCCTCAAGAAACTTTCAATCATAGTTTAAGGCAAAGGAGAAGAAAGTATATTTTACATGGCTGGAGCAGGAGAAAGGGGGCAGAGGTGCTACACACTTTTAAAAACCAGTTCTTGTGAGGACTCACTCACTATCTCAACATAATACCAAGAGCAAAATTTCTGCCATTATCCAATTACCTCCCACCAGGTCCCACCGCCAAGATTGAGGATTACAATTTGACATAAGATTTGAGTAGGGTCAAAGATACATATCATTCTACTCCTGTCCCCTCCCAAATCTCATGTGCTTCTCACATTGCCAAATACAGTTATCCTTCTCAACAGTTTTTCAAAGTCTTAACTCAGTCCAACATTAACTCAAAAGTTCAAAGTCAAAAGTCTCATCTGAGACAGGCTAATCTCTTCTGCCTATGAGTCTGTGAAAAAAAAAAAGTAAGCCAGGTACTTCTGAGATACAATGGGCATACAGCATTGGGTAAATACACATTTTCCAGAAGGGAGAAATCAGCCAAAAGGGGCTACCGGTCCCACACAGGTTTGAAAGCCGGCAGGACAGCCATTACACCTTAAAGCCCCACAATAATCTCCTTTGATTCCATGTCTCACATCAAGGGTATGCCAGTGCAAAGGGTGGGCACACAAGGTTTTGGGAAATCCTTCCCCTGAGGTTTTGCTGGGTACAGCCTCCATGGTTGCTTTCATTGACTGGCATTGAGTGCCAGCAGATTTTCCAGGTTCATGGTGCAAGCTGTCAGATCTGCCATTCTGGGATCTGGAAGACAGTGCCTTCTTCTCACAGATCCACTATGTAATGTCCCAGTGGAGATGCTCTGTTGGGGCTTAAACTCTGCATCTCTCTGCACTGCCCTAGTAAAGGGTCTCCATGAGGGCTCCGCTTCTGCAGCAGGCTTCTGCTTGTACATCCAAGCTTTTCCATACGTTCTCTGACATATAGGTGGAAGCTCGCAAGCCTCAACTCTTGCACTCTGTGCACTTGCAGGCTTACCACCACATGGAAACCACCAAGGTTTATGCTTTTCATTCTCTGAAGCAGTGGCCTGAGCTGTATCTAGGGCCCTTTTTAGCCACAGCTGGAGCTGGAGTGGCTGAGATGCAGTGAGTGGTGTCCCTAGGTTTTCTAGAGTGGCAGGGCCCTGAGCTTGGCCCAGGAAACCATTCTTTCCTCCTAGGCCTCCAGGTCTGTGATGAAAAGGGCTGTCTCAAAAGCCTCTGAAATGCCTTTAAGACATTTTTCTCATTGTCTTGGCTATCAGCATTTGTCTTCCTTTTAGTTATGCAACTTCTGCAGCCCCATTCCTCTCCTGAAAATGAGTTTTTCTTTTCTATCAAATGGCTGGACTGCAATTTTTCCAAACTTTTGAACTCTTGTTACTCCTTAAACATAAGTTTCAGTTTTATGTAATTTCTTTGCCCACACGTATGAGCATAGGCCAAATCTTGAAGCTTTGCTGTTTAGAAATTTCTGCTGCCAGATATCATAAATTATCTCTGTCATGTTCATGTGTGTATGTGGGGTGGGTAGTGGACAGGGGGAGCTGTACAATTTTAAATAACCAGATCTTGTTAGATCTTAATCTCAACTCGCTACCAAGGGGAAAATTCATCCCATAATCACATCACCTCCCATCAAACCCTACCTCTAACACTGAGGATTACAGTTCCATGTGAGATATAGATGGGGATACAGATCTCTAAAACATACCAGATGCCTCCAGGTTTGATATTTTTGCTTAGGATTGCCTTGGCTACTAGGGCCTATTTTGGTTCCATAAGAATTTTATAATTTTTTTCTGATTCTGTAAAAAATTATGTTGGTAATTTTATAGGCATTTTATGGAATCTGTAGATTACTTTTGACAGCATGAATACTCACTGACTTTTCCAATCTATGAGCATGGAATGTTTTTCCATTTCTTTGTGACATCCATAATTTCTTTCATCAGTGTTTTGTAGTTGTCCTTGTAAAGCTCTTTCACCTCCTTGATTAGATGTATTTGTAGGTATTTTATTTGTGGCTTCTGCAGATGGAATTGGATTCTTGATTTGCTTCTCAAGTTAAACATTATTGGTTTATAGAAATACTACTGATTTTGTATGTTAATTTTATATCTTAAAATTCTACTTAAGACATTTATCAAGTTCAGGAGTCTTTTGAAGGAGTCTTTAGGGTTTTCTAAGTATAAAATTATACCATTGGTGAGTAGAGATAATTTGACTTCCTCTTTTTCTGTTTGGATTCCTTGTAGTTCCTTCTCTTGCCTGATTGCCCTGACTAGGACATCCAATACTACGTTGAATAAGAATAGTGACAGTAAACATTCTTATCTTGTTCAACTTCATAGTGGAAATGCTTCCCAACTTTTTCCCATTCAGTATGATGTTGGCTGTAGTTTCATCATAGAGGCTCTTTTATTTTGAGATATTTTCCTTTGATGCCTAGTGTGTTGAGGGTTTTTACCAGAAAGGTACGTTGGAATTTTTTTTTTTTTTTTTTTACACAGTCTCACTCTGTCACCCAGGCTGGAGTGCAGTGGTGCACAGTCTCTGCTCACTGCAAGCTCCGTCTCCCAGGTTCATGCCATTCTCCTGCCTCAGCCTCCCAAGTAGCTGGGACTACAGGCACCCACCACCACACGCAGGTAATTTTTTGTATTTTTTTTAGTAGAGACGGGGTTACACTGTGTTAGCCAGGATGGTCTCGATCTCCTAACCTCGTGATCTGCCCACCTCGGCCTCCCAAAGTGCTGGGATTACAGATGTGAGCCATCATGCCTAGCCAGGTACGATGGATTTTATAAAATACTTTTTCTGTGCCTATTGAGATGATCATATGGTTTTTGTTTTTAATTCTGTTTATGTGGTAAATCTCATTTATTGGTTTTCATATGTCAAAACATCCTATCATTGATCTAAGGTTATTCTTGATTAGCATACTTCCTGGATCAGTAGAATCAATTACAAGAGAACATTTTAGAAATGAAAGTCACAGGCCAGGTGCAGTGGCTCACGCCTATAATCCCAGCACTTTGGGAAGCCAAGGTAGATGGTCACCAGGTCAGGAGATCAAGACCATCCTGGCTAACACAGTGAAACCCAGTATCTAAAAAATAAAAAAAAATAGCCGGGCGTGGTGGTGTGCACTTGTAATCCTAGCTACACGGAAAGTTGAGGCAAGGGAATTCCTTGAACCAGGGAGGTGGCAGTTGCAGTGAGCCCAGATGGCACCACTGCACTCCAGCCTGGGCGACAGAGCAAGACTCTGTCTAAATAAATAAATAAATAAATAATGCAAATCATTGTCTCTTCCTCACACATTCTGTATCAGATACTCTCAATGTTGAGTCCCTAAATCTGTTTCTATGTGTCCTATAAGTGATTCTCATGGCTACTTAAGTTAAGGAACAAAGGTGCCAGAGGAAACTGGGGAAGAATGGCTGTCAATTATACATCAGGGAAGCCTTTAAATTGAAATGTGAGACATTTCTGTTCTTGCTCACTTCTCAATGGTCAGGGCTGAGCACTGTACCGTACTGCTTAGTTCTTCCTTCTTTGTTCTGCCAGTCTCAGCACATTTACCCCATGCTATTCCAATTTCTTATTTTTCCTGCATGGCAAAGTACGTCTCTTTGTCAGGTAACATTTTTATGAAACCCAATCACAACGACCGATCAAGCAAGATGTACTATATAATGAAAGACAGTCTCCTTCTAAAAGAATTCTGTCACTTGCTCCGTGTTACTTGCTCATCTTCTCTTCTAGGATGTAAGCTACTGTAGGCAGAAACGTGTTTTGTTCATTTTTCTACATTGTTGGTGTCTCACAACACCTTGCTGTGTAGATAACATTCACTGCTTAGGTGACAAATAATGCACCAATTATAAGAGTGTGAAATGTGAATTTTTTGTTTTGCACAAGATACAAAATCATGCTAATGAAATTCATGAGTAAATGTATTAATAAAATAAATGTACTCCAAATAAAGCTGACCATTATATTTATTTTTATTTTTTTCGACAGAGTCTCACTCTGTTGCCAGGGCTGGAGTGCAGTGGTGTGATTTCGGCTCACTGCAACTTCTGCTACCTGGGTTCAAGCAAGTCTCCTGCCTCAGCCTCCCAAGTAGCTGGGATTACAGGGCCGCACCACCATGCCCAGCTGATTTTTATATTTTCAGTAAAGACAGGGTTTTGTCATGCTGGCCAGGCTGGTCTCAAACGCATGACCTCAGATGATCTGCCTGCCTTGGTCCCCCAAAGTGCTGGGATTACAGGCATGAGCCACTGCGCCTGGTCCTTATATGGGTTATTAATACATCCATGATCTTTATATTGTGTTACTTAAATGTTATTTGGAATATTACACATTTCATTTATTTCTAAATATACTTCAATTTTTGATATAACTGAAAAATAAGTTATACCATCCAACAAAGTTTTCTAATATACGTAGTCTTCCTTTCTCTTGTTTTAATTCTCATCCCTGGGTTTGGGTCATAACATTTGATTTGTTCATCAATATTTTTCAGATTTTTAACACTTCTAGGCAGTAGCAGTAGTGCTGTCTATAAGAAATTATTTTATTATTATTTTAGGGTAGTACTATTATTTTCTGTACTTTCAATTGCTTCCTGACAATTCTCCCCAATGGCTTTAAACAAAGTGTCATTCCCAACACACAAATTATCTAATTACAGGTTAGGTATCCCTTATCTGAAATGCTTAGGACCAGAAATGTTTATTTGTGTTTCATTTACACCTTATATACATGGCCTGAAGGTAATTTCATGCAATATTTTAAATATGTTTGTGTATGAAACAATGTTTTGACTGCGTTTGGACTGCTACCATTCACAGGAGGTCAGGTTTCAAATTTTCCACTGTGACATCGTATCGGTGCTCAAAGTTTCAAATTTTGGATTTCAGGTTTTCAGATTAGTGATTCTGTATCTATATCCAGAGAAAAAATGCGGAAATAGCCTAATTTTTTTGTTTGTAAAAGACAAAACCTTTTAGGATCATGACTTAACCAGAAAGCATTTCCCCAGCAGCTCTAAGTTATCAAGAAAGACGAAGAATATTCAGAATGTGAACAGCCGCTCACATAAAAGTGACTGTGGACTCAGTGTCCTTCTTGCTTCCAGTCCTAACATCACCTCAAAGGGCACTTTGTCTTCATAGCTACCACATGGCTGTCAGGTTTTCTGCATCTCTAGGTTTCTGCCATCATAACATGCAGTAAAAAGGGAAGAGGAGAAAAATGAAGGTGTACAGTAGCTGAGACTGTTTTTCTTGAGAAGAAATAGCCTATTAGTGACTCCACCGTGTTCATTTGCACATACATCGCACTGGCCAGAATTACATCACATAATTATTCCCAGCCTTAAGCAAGTTCAGAAGGAGGTGAGTCAGGTTGACTGGACACATCGCCATTGTTAACAAAACGGGGCTCCTCTTAGAAAGAAAGAGACGAATGCAAACAAAGTGGGTAACATCCATAGATGTCAGCCGCAAAGAGATTTCCTTAATGTAACTAATGAATAGTACTGGTAATTAAAATTTTGATGCAATCTTATATGTAAATGTATGCTTCTCTCTTTTTAAAAAATGGCTCACTAAAACCATGTAACTAGTTGTTGCTTTACCAGTATTAGTGGACATTGCTCTAGATACAGTTGATCAAAGGTATGTTAATTTTATAAATCAAATGATAAGCCACATGATAAATAAAAATAAAAAGTAGGGGAACACGGAGTTGCAAGGTAAGCCAAAATTATTCTGTTAGCCCTCATTGCAGCATTTATTGACTCATATGCTGTAAGAGAAATTGCATATTCTAATTTAATAAAGTCCCACTTTTTCTTCTTTATACAGTTTCCAGGCAGTTTTAGACTCTTAGAGAAACATTCTCAGCATTGACGTGTCAATGGAGTTTAAACTATTAGTACCACTTTCGTGTACTTTAGCAAATATTTTCTGATCTTAATCCCATAGTTCAGTGAGCAGAAGCATACGATGTGGCAGTTATTTCATATTTCCATGATAGTTTAATTTTTTTATTGAGGAGATTCTGAGAAAAATGTATAAGCAGTGGCAAATTAAGGAGCTGGAAAGAAAACAAAAAGTGTTTCTTTTCTGTTCCACAACTGGAATTAAGTTTAAGCTGAATTACTGAATCTTCACAAAGGCAAAAGTTTTGAGTCTTAATTTTGTTGATCTATTTAAGCTTATTTCTCAGGATAAATATATCATCTTTTTGTGCTAATTACTTATTACTTTCATAGAGAAAAGTGTAATGGTTAGTTATGCTTACCATTATTTTTATTTTAGAAAGGGTATTAATATTTTTAATCCCTTACAGAATTTTTTCTTTTCAATATGAAAGATCTTGCAAAATTATTTTGACCTGGAAGTTAAGCATATTATTGTTTGTTCCCTTATTATTATCCATTTTACTTTTCTTATTCCATTATTTATTATTTAATTTAAAGTATTTCATACAGGATGGCAAACCATGAACCTGGAAATAGAAAGCTGATGCATTTAAATAAGGTGCACTTGATATGGTAGCACCCAAATAGCCTGGAGGCCATATAAGCTTTTCTGGACAGTATGATAATCAATTCATACATTATGTACACCTGAGTCCTTTTCACCTTAGGCAGTTTCAGGATGTCCAAAAAAACTTCAAACTTAGCACATTCAAATCAATGGTTTAAGTCATTTTAATAATCAATTAGCATCACTGCAGAAATAGTGTAATCCATTATGAATATTTAAGTATTAACAGTTTAAAAATCTTAAAAGATTTTATGCCAAATGTATAAACATACTCCATCTTTCTAGCTTTAAACTCTTCCTCATTTGCTGCTGTCTGTGTGCATTTTTACCAAAGGTGGAGGTAATTTATTCTCTTAACGAAGAGAGAAATGGAAACTTGCCCTCATAACCTTTGTTATAACAAAATACTAGACCTTGAAGAAAGAAGAGAAATTTTAAAGAAACATTGCAAATGAAGCATTGGTCAACTGTGGCTCATGAGAAGAAAACCACGCTAGTCAAAGATTTTAAGAATTTTTGCCATTTTGGCTGTAATCCCTACCCCAAACACACACCCAAATCAAGAGTTTTCCACGTGAAATGGATCACCCCATGCAGAGACATAAATGTGATGGGTGACAAGGGAACATCTCTTTTTCTAGACTGTGCATGTTTTAAAATGAAGCTACTAGATTGCTAATTAATTGGTCTTAGCTGTTGTAAAATTACTAATCCCTAAGAATCTTTTATTGGAGAGTTAATTATTTTCTCAGTGTTAAACAATCTTAAGACTCTTCAAGAAATTGAAATAAACATAAATTCATATAGAGCTAATTTTCAAGGAAAAAATGAAATGATTATAAAAGTGAATAGAATCTCAGAAGAAATAAGGGAGGGTATTAGAATAACCCATTGACCAAATCAGTGAAATTTGAAACATGGATGAAACTTATACGTGAATGCTCTCTGTGAATTACATTCATTACCTTAGTAGGATGCCTGTTTCTTAGTTTAATAGCTAGAAAACTAACAAAATATTTTGTTTGGTTTTTAATTCATTCACGATTGTCAATTGTGCATTTACTTTGTGGTGAGTCTATTTTTTAACCCCGTTCTTTGAAGTGTTAGAACAAAGATATTCCTTTGTTTCCACAGGGAAGCCTTTAAATATTTGAAATTAGTCACTATGTTTTCTTCTTTGAATATGGTCTTTCTTCCAAGTTAACAATCTAATATGTCCAGTTGTTTTTTATATAAAATTATATTTTTATCCATCAGTCTCCTGTTGACATATCAAGCCCAGCATTTCAGATATTTATACTTAACATTCCAAGAAAAGGCTATGGTTTTCACATTTATGTACACTCAACTTTTATTAAGGCAACATATGCTTTTCTTTTGAGCAGCTTCTTGGCACTGTTGGTGATTATTGAGTTACAGCCAAGTCAGGTCTGATAACCATAAACTACTGTCTGCAGTATTTACTACTTTACATTTCTTTTTCTCCTTTTTTTGTAATCTAAAGCATGCCTTGAGATTAATTTTTATCAAATTCCACGTTCTTGGTATTCACCCAGCATTCCAGTCTTTCGAGATAACCTGAATCTCAATTTTGTCATCAACAGTTACATTGCTTATGCCTTCCAGTTTTGTATCCTCTCAAATTTGAAAAGTGACACGTTCAGCCTTGTTCATAATCTGGAGGCTGTCTCTCCTCCACAGGTGAAGAGCCAATTGATCCAAGTCTGTAGAATAGACTATTGCCTAATTCTAAGAGCTATCTTTCGCAGACAGAAAATATTTAAGCAGTTTCAGCTTCACTTTCGACAAAAATATTTATGGTATCATGTGGATATGATATAAAATGTAGACCGATTGTTGGTATTATTATGTGGATTTTAATGTATTTAATATCTATAGCTGACTTGTAATGTATGTCATTTGAAATATTGGACGAAAAAAGATATCATACATTTTCGTATGGCATTGTAGTACCTATGCAAATGCAAACATTAATTTCACTACATTTCTAGAAAAATAATGTAAAGATCAACTACTACATTTAAGATATGAAGCTGAAATCAGAACACAAAGAAACCAATTCTATTTTACTTGCATATTATGCCACTTAAATTTTCTTACAATTTCATAACACCATTAGAATCAAAGTAACTCTCTAATATTTAGGTAATTAATTTGTTTTAGAATACTATCTTTGGCAAGTATAAGTCCTCCCTGGTTTTCTTACAGAATCGAAATAATTGACATTAATAATTGGGCAGTTTTCTAGAGCAAAAAAAAAAATTGTGAGATAACATC
Source organism: Chlorocebus sabaeus (assembly GCF_047675955.1). NCBI lineage: Eukaryota > Metazoa > Chordata > Mammalia > Primates > Cercopithecidae > Chlorocebus > Chlorocebus sabaeus. The sequence goes on from NC_132906.1 coordinate 85,757,103, forward strand.
TCTGACCACACTTTACTATAAGGTTCAGTGGTTTCAAGTAAATCTAAGTAATTTCTTTCTTTTCTTTTTGTTTTGTTTTATTTTATTTTATTTTATTTTATTTTATTTTATTTTATTTTATTATTATTGTTTTTTGAGACGGAGTCTTGCTCTGTTGCTGAGGCTGGAGTGCAGTGGCGCAATCTCCACTCACCACAACCCCGATCTCCCGGGTTCAAGCAATGCTCCTACCTCAACCTTCCGAGTAGCTGGGATTACAAGCATGTGCCTCCACGCCTGGCTCATTTTTGTATTTTTAGTAGAGACGGGGTTTCTTCCTGTTGGTCAGGCTGGTCTCGAACTCCTGACCTCGTAATCCGTCTGCCTCGGCCTCCCAAAGTGCTGGGATTACGGGCGTGAGTCACCGCACCTGGCCGGAAAGTATCTAATTCTTAGGGTGCGTATTGGAAAATTCACCTTCTACAACATAGACTTTGTGGGTCATAAAAAAGTGTAACTTTTATGATTATTGTCATCTGTCTAACTTGTGATGATCTCTAAATGACAAATAGGGCTCTCATTTATTAAGTGCCCAAAACTAAAATACTGAATTTATTTTTATTATTTATGTATTCACTTATTCTTTCAGAATTTTTACTTTATTGTGTTAAGAACAGTTACTGTGAGATCTAACACATTTTAAGTGGACAACATATACTTGTTGACTGTAGGTACAATGTTATAGAGCAGATAGCTATAGCTGTTTTATTTTGCTTGGCTAAAATTTATGCCTGTTGATTAATAACTCCCTATTTCTCCCCCCAGTATCAAAAAATAAATTTTAGAAAGAGGCTAAACATATGACACCAAAATAACTGTATATTTACGAAAAAAACTATTTCTATGAAGTGTAATTTTTAAGTATTCTCACCAATCAACTTATTGAAGCAACATGTTAAGAAGAAGGTGGGAACAAGGGCCAGACACTGGTTGCGAGTAACATAATTTGCATCTTTTGGAAATGAACAAATATTTTATTCACTACTTTTAGTATTTTCTATATATTTCCCTTATTTTAAACTTTAACTTACACATCACAGATCCCTACAACTGTGCTATGGCTAAAACATCATTGGATTCAATACCTTCTTGTAGAAAGACAAGTGTCTAACAAAGTTCTAAATGCAAAAGTTACCTCACTTTGATATTTAAAACAATTACGATTCTCTCTCATAGGTAATAATTAAAAAACAAAGATTCTATTTTTAAAAAATTGGTTATTTTCACCTAATATATACTCACACTGTTGTAAAATACATAGGTTTTGTAAGAAGTGTTGAGATGGTATTGCAGATCCCTAAGATTGGAGAAGTTTTATCAATAACAAGATAAATAACTCCGAAAGTTAAGGATGGAAATTGCAGGCACTCTCCTAGTATCCCATTCTAGTATTTACCAAGTAAATGTTATTCATTTTTGTATTTTTGCCATATTCGGGTTTAAGTGTAGAAAATTTCACACGTATTTATTTATCCTATCTTTTTCCAGGGTCCTTGTACAAAGTAGGATTTATCGTAAAAGCTCAGTAAAATGTTCTTATTCTAGTGTTGTTCCAACTTCTATAATTTTCAACACCTGATTCTCCAAAACACTGGACTATTCTTGAGGCTATTTAACATTCTCAGATTCTTTGGATAGCAGGAGTTATATTACATCCCTAGAAAACATTTATTTAACATATAACGGAGTATTTTTTACCCTAATTTTATAACAATAATATTTCTAATATTCATTCATAAGTACTTAAAGTAACATTTATTTTCATATTTCATGAAGTAACGTATAGTGCATATCCTGGAAGACACAGATTATTAAAGAATCTTAAGGCATGGTAATAACATTACCATTTTACAACTAACATTTTACACGATGACTATCAAATCATTAAACTACTTAACAATTGACCAACAGTAATATTAAAATATATGTTTCTAACACATTTATTAAGATTGTTTTGGGTTGTATTTGTTTTTGAGGTACCAATACTAGCAAAGTAGTGTTAAAGTGTATATTTTAGACATGTTAAACTGTTCCTCTCTCATCAAACTGCTCTGTAAGCCAAATGCATATATGCAGGTGCATAAAAAAACTCCAACACATTTTTTTAATTTTAAAAATCCAAAACATTAGGCAGACTTTTTATGAAATAAAAAATAAAACAAAAATTTACTTCTAGGAGCTATATTCTGTATTCTAGCAAAACAAATCCTCAAATGAAAATACTTTGAATTAAATAGCTATTAACTAGAAAATAGAAAAATAGTGGAGTGTACGCCTAACTTTTGCCTCTGAGAGGTTAATTTCTTTATCAATTGTTACCTCTTTCATTTTGATATAAGTAAAATAAATTATTTATAAAAAGTCATAATACATGAAAAGGAAAATACTGATTTCAAATGAAAAATAAACAGAAAGAAGAATCTTTTACTTCCACACTTTGGATCCAATTTTAAAACAGGTAAGAAATGCAGAGAAGAAATTGGGATTTTATTTTTTGGTCATAAACAGGATAATTAATGATTTCCACAAAGGTGTCAACTTACTTGAAAATCGAATTATCGGATATCCAGACGATCTCTGGACAGCATGTGAAAATCGTGTTTCTATTTTTCGTTTGCATTGGAATGTCAAATCTGCGATACAACGAGTTAGAAGGTTAGACCACCCGACGACTACGCAAACTCTAAGTGGAGAGTGCTGAGAGGTGATTCACCCACCTTCTCTGCCTGGTCAGCCAGCTGAAACCCTCCAGCCATTAAACCGCTCTTAACACTAGGGAGCACACTTTCCCCAGGAATTATCCTGGGAAGTCAGAGACAGGAGGCTTCCCTTGTGCAAGTCAGCATCAGGCCCAGTGCCAGCCCGTGCTCCGCTGTAGAGAATGACAAGGCACACAAATATGACAGTGCTAATGGTAAACAATGACAGTTCTGTCAGAAATCTGAGAGGCTTTTCAGACTTCTGCATGTGCCGAAAGAGAAGCAAAGTTATTTTATTTGTGGCATATAAAAATGACGGCATGAACTCTTCACCCCCTTTTTTTTTTTCCCTTTAAACACATCAAAATTGGGAGAGTGTTAGCAGCTTTACGGTTATGGGAACAGAAAGCAGGAGGTTTTAGAATATGAAAATTCTTGTAAAAATTTTCCTAACTAAAAATTCAAACATATAGTCGTTAGTTTTTTGTTTTGTTTTTTAAAATTACTTAAATGACCTTAGATTTGTGATGATCTCTTGCTTTCTCAAGGGCATGCTAATGTCATCTAGAGGGCATGGAACCAATAGCCACACACCAGAGGCTGTTAGACAGGATACAGCCTACGTAAACATAGATGAGGCATGCTCTGACAAGGCTTCGGCAGAAGGAGAGCACATGATCATTGGATCACCCGCAATGTTACATCCATCAGATTTTCCACTGAGTTCATTCAAAAGTGTGTTATATATTTACGGTGTGGAGAACACTGCCTGAACTCTTTTGAGACATTAAAAGAATGAAGCAAGAGCTTGGCTTTAAGGAGCTCTGGGTAAAGATGAACACCCTCAATGTCTGCTATACGAAAACACAAAGTACTGTAGGATCAAGAGATACAGACAAAGTGCTTCATTTGTTCAGGGTGTCACCCTAGGTATTGCGGGAATAAGAAGACAAAGAAGATAGGGACATAAACTGCAGCAAACTTAGTCTAAGGAAAGACATAAGACATGTATAGATAAAAGACACCTTTATTAAAAAGGAGAAAGCACAATATACTCAATGAGACACCAAGAGAAAAGAGGAAGCAGTGATACTGATATCAGTAATTATGAAGTGCTTAAACTCTGACAGCAACCATGTAAGTTGTTTACAGAAATGATCTCATATCTCCCAAACAATGGACTTTATAGATAAGAAAGTTAAAGATGAGAGAGGTGGCTGGCAAGTTATAGAGTGAAGATTCAAACACACTTTTAAACACAAAGATGTCTTTGTTACAACCACATAACTACTTGCTTCAGTGAACTCCTTTTATTTTGTTTGTCTGAAATTTCTTTCCCTTTTTCTGGTGAAAGCCTTTGTGGGTGTAGCTCTGACGGATGTCAATTATGGTGACACCTTGTCCTTCTGTACATAAGGGTGTACAGAAATATGACTCAAGCCTCCAAGCCACTGTAATTAGAATGGAAATAATGAAGGGCAAAGTCAAGTCAGTAAAATCCCTTCCTTGCAGCATTTGATATTATTGTTGAGGAAGGATCATCCTTCTTTTCTCCTGGATTTCTATTTGTGATAACATTAGCTAATTCTGCTCTGACACCATATTCCTCCTCCACTTGCTGCATTAAAAAAAATCCACAGTAAAACAGAAAGAAGCTACAGGTTGGTGAGGTGGGGTCCATGATTCAGTCATACATGCTTGAGTCTAGTTTCTTCTGAGGATTTGGCAATAAATTGATTTGAGTTTAGTGACTCTTATTTGCAACCTGAAAAAGTCTAATTAATGAATTAATGCTTAGAGGATGAAAAAATAGAAGGAAAGTAATATTTGCATTATAATTTGAAGAATAAATAGTATTCAAATGAGAATTATTCCATTGCAAGACAAGATAAAAGCTATGTGTCAGGCTGACCATATATCCCAGTTTGCCTAGAAAGTATTTGATGTATGTGTTCTACCATAAAGACTCATGCACACTTATGTTCATCTTAGCACTATTTACAATAATAGAAACATGTAATCAAACTGAATGACCATCAGTGGTAATCTGGATAAAGAAAATGTGGTACATATACATTACAGAATGCTATGCAGCTATAAAAATGAACAAGAGCATGTCCTTTACAGCAACATGGATGGATTTGGGGACCATTATCCTAAGTGAATGAATGCAGGGACAGTATTCTGCAATAGCAAATACCGCTTGTTCTCACTTATAAGTGGGAACTAAACACTGAGTACACATGGGTACTGAAAAGGGAACAACAGACACCAGGACCTACTTGAGGGTGAAAGGTAGGAGCTGAGAGAAGATTGCAAAACTACCTGTTGGGTACTATGCTTATTTCCTGGGTATTGAAATGATCCGTACACCAAAACACTGTAACACACAATGTACCCATGTAACAAACCAGAACGTGTTCCCCCGAAGCTTAAAACAAAAGCAAAAAACAAAAGAAAACATTTAATTTCTGCTTATTGTCTCTTTTACTTCTTGTCTCTCTTAATAGTTTCCCAATCTTTATAATAAATTATATGATGTAGTCATCCTCTTATATATAAGACTGAAACAAAGAATGCATATATAATTATATATATATATGTAATTTAGAATGTAGGTCTGAGGCAGAATGGGAAGTCTCTTAACTATTATATTGATTACTTAAACATTATATTAAGGATCTAAGTGGTAGTGTGGATCACAGGAAAGATACAATCATAAGCTTTAAAAGTATTGTAGCTGGTAGTATTGAATTTCAATTGGTAAAATATGAAACTAAGAAGTTATTGTTGCAACCTTGTGAGAGATGATTAAGCTCTGAAAAATAGTGGCGCACACACAAACACACACAAAGAGGACAGTGATTTTTTAATTCAGTGAGGTGAACAGAGTAAGGCCTCCATTTGAATTAGAATGCCAACAGTTAGCAAAACAAAGAACAAAATCAGCCTATGCTTTCCTTTAGCAGGCAGAGAGGATTGAAGGAGCTGGAAAGAGGTTTTAGACCTTAGTGAACAATCTTGTAAAAAATTAGGTTTATATTCAGAAAAGTAAAACACAGATTCTATCAAACCCAAGGAGGTTGGTGAAGACTATGGTTTTCTGGTGATTGGGGCATTATTCAGATTCAATGTGTTCTGAATTTATGGGATCATAACTACTTTAAAATGCACCAGCTCTTGTATCTAATATTGTTCTCTACTTTAGTTCAAACTCTCATGATCTCCATGGTGCTACTACCACTGCCTTGGCTGAGTGGGATGGGAGAAAGCTGAAACTGACATAGTAAGCAGTAGTATGGAAGGAGAACTAATGGGGTGTAGGTTATTGATGGCATATGGAGGTCAAAAGAGAAGAAGTTGATGTAACTTATTCTGGTTCTATAGTCTACATGACTTCATAGATGCCAATTCCTTCAAAACACAGGTTTGTAAAAAAAAAAAAAGTTAGAAAAAAATGACAAAGCTAGTGCTAGCATTTGAGTTTGAGATAATGGTCAAATATTCTAGTGAAGCTTTTCACATTTTACTTTAAATGTGGTTTTAAAACTTAAGAGAATAAAGCTATAGATATATAGATAATAACTGAAATGTATCATATTTACAAAGAAACAGAGAAAGGAAAGTTGATATCACGTCTTTGAGGAGAGGCCTGCATATTTCCCTGTTAAAAGAACAGGCGGGGTGCAGTGGCTCATGCCTGTAATCCCAGCACTTTGGGAGGCTGAGGTGGGTGGATCATGAGTTCAGGAGATAGAGAACATCCTGGCTAACACAGGGAAACACAGTCTCTACTAAAAATACAAAAAAAGAAAAAGAAAAATTAGTGGGGTGTGGTGGCGGGCACCTGTAGCCCCAGCTACCTGGGAGGCTGAGGCAGGAGAATAGCATGAACCCGGGAGGCAGAGCTTGCAGTGAGTGAAGATTGTGCCACTGCACTCCAGCCTGGGCAACAGAACAAGACTCTGTCTTAAAAAACAAAAACAAAAACAAAAAAAACCAAAGATGGACTACCTATAGACACCGAAATAACAATTCAAACAGATGCCATGTGATGAAGCTAATAATTGGAAAGTGCTCAAGTGGTCTTGCAAGGTAATTTTATAATTATGAGATATGTTTGAATAAAAACAATTTCAATAAAACAAAAAGCCTTTTGAGAAGAAATTGATAAGTGGAAGGTGGGTGAGATTAGGCAACACTGAAAATAGCATAGTGAACTACACTAGGAAGATGTTTGAGGGTAAAAGGCCAGTAAATAATATTATAGAAATTCAAAAGAGTAGAAAGTTCATGGGAAGACTTTGTAGAATGCATTAGTCTGGATGGCATAAGTTGTGCATTATTATCTATTTAATAAGCACACCCCAGAAATGTAGCATTTTTAGTTTTGACTCATACAACATCTAAAGAGAGCTGGATGACTCCCTAGGGCCTGCTCCATGGAGTGATTTGGAGGAACAGACATCTTCCAATGACCTCCATCTTGACATCTTTCAATGACCTCCATCTTAATAGTGGAAGCAGCGTAAAGATGTTTGATAAGCAACAAGTGGCCAGGCAAGTATTGGAGAAAAAAAAAAAATTAGAATGTGGGGAGAGTAGCATTAGACACAAGAAAAAAATCTGTATAACACAAATGCTATATCTTTAAAAAATAGAATGCTTCCATTAAATATTTGTTTAAAGTTATGGACTATTTAGATGTCAGAGTATCACTTATCACAAAGATCAGTCACTTATTTCCTCTGTATAGTAGATGCCTCATCTGTAGAATTAATATTTCACTATAATCTCCTAAGATACAGTTCAACTGCACAATTTTATAATTCGAAGATATTTATGGCATGAAATTGAGATCTAATACTTTTGTATCTTTAATAACTATTTTGTATTTAAATAACTGTTGGCATTTACAATCATTCAAGAACAATTTGAGCTCTATAGAGTATAGATATTGGAGTACAAAGGCATTTTTGTTTCCTTATGTCAAATGTCCTATCGCCCCTCAGCTCATTTTGCTATATCCACAAACACTACAGTTAGCAGTTGAGTTTTCTTGTTTGTTTTTGCTTTAAAAAGTATTTATAACTTTTGGTTTCTGAAAAAACTGGTAATAAAACAGGCAAAGTAGGAAAAAGAATTATCTGGTGGTAGAGCTGACAGAGAAATAAACACTTCAGCATTTATTTTTAATGACTTAGTTAACCTCACTCACTGGATTTATATAGCTGACAGTTTGACCTCTTTTATTGCTGATATGAATTGAAATTTATTCCATAAACTACAAAATTGATCCTGAAGAAAATAAAGACATGAAAAGTGGCAAGACTTAATCTGGTCTCTGTGTATGTGATGCTTATATTAAATCTTCCAAATATATAAAATATGTTCAAATAATCCAATTCTTGTAGACATATTGATTGAATAAATCCAGGTTACCAAAATTATTACCTAGAAGAGAAAGATATTTTAATCAGAAAAATAAAATATTTTATTACTCTATGTAGGATGAAATTTGGTTCAGAATAGCAAAAACCATTAAATGGGAATAACAACAACTTAATTTCAAGTGGCATAACATTGAGAGTTCTCTCTTCCTTTTTTCTTGTTAAGAAGCCATAAAAGTTAGTCATATTATTGATTTATGGGTAAATAATTTTCACTTCATAAGCTAAGAGATTAATCTGGAGTCAGCTGGCTTTTTTATTATTTTTGTGTGATTTTTAAATCGGATTTTGAAGATGTAAAGGAAATAAATATAAAAACATAATTAAAAATTTTTATTTATAAAGTGTTGTTGGCTTCTGCCTGTTACTTCATATACAATCAGTATTTGGTTTTAAAGACAGATTCTCTATGATAATAGATTCAATGAGAGAAATAATAAGTATGTGCTATAAACTTTAATTCTGGATGCATAAAATATATTTTTCATTAATTTTGAAACACTATCTCATACAACTAAATATCAGAATTGTACATTTGTTTTAGTTTTTAAATACGATTTTCAGGGTCGAGGACTATGGAATTTGATATAAGCATGTAAAAATGTGTTTCATTGCATGGTGAAGGCAGAGACAAAAGATAATCTGTAAAGGAAAAGAATTATACATATCATTGGTTATCATTTTGCTTGTTAGTGCGTTTTGTTTGATTAATTTGGGAATTATCAACATAAACAAAGAACATGGTCTTCATTAATTCCTATGGGTTTGTATGAACTTTATGACTTTGGGGAAAATATAAAATGTAAGCTGCCCTTAATCAGCAAATTTTTCAATAAAATGTCAATGATGAACACAGAAATTCTCTTCTTACTAGTATACTGGAGTGACTTTGCTAACGAGTTGGGGAGAGCACATAGAATAGTTTAGATTAAAATAGTGCCAGTTGGCTCCTTTAGACTATTAGTAAATGGACCGACTCTTTTTTTTTTTTTTTTTTTTTTTTTGAGACAGTCTCGCTCTGTCGCCCAGGCTGAAGTGCAGTGGCATGATCTCGGCTCGCTGCAACCTCCAACTTCCAGCTTCAAGTGATTCTCCTGCCTCAGCCTCCCAAGTAACTGGGATTACAGGCGTGTACCACCATGCCCACCTAATTTTAAAAATATTTTTAGTAGAGACAGGGCTTCACCATGCTGGCCAGGATGGTCTCGATCTCTTGACCTCGTGATCTGCCTGCCTTGACCTCCCAAAGTGCTGGGATTACAGACTTGAGCCAGGACAGACTCTTCTCAATGTACCCTTGCAAATGCCATGTTCAGCTGTTTTCAACCGAATTTATTTATTTATTTCTATATGAATGCCCTTCATGGATTGTTTCCCAGACGATATGGTTTTGAGGTCTATTTTCTGCATTGTAGTAACCTTTACTACAGTAATTACAAGTTCAAAAATACCAAACATCTAATGAATTTCTGTATGACGTTGTTTATCTTCCGTAATCATATCAGTATGGTGCTAATAGATAGAGGAGACATTTGCACATTCACCTTTGTTTTTATAAATCTCAACACAAACAATATTCTTAGGTCGAACTCTATCTCCATCATCTAATGGACGATAAAATGTAAGAATGAACTTTATGACAGATTAGCACCTGAACTGTCTCAGGAGAGAATTTCTCAGGTTGTCAGTACATAACGTTAAAACAGATGAGTTATAAGTCTGTCAAGTTTGTAGTTACACTCCTAACGGAGGAAGAATTATTGCAGTGATAGTTACTTATCAAAGTTCTGGCCCCCTTCCCACCTACTTTTGAGCTTCTAAAGAATCATTTCCTAATAAACAACTTAAGGGCAGTGATTGTTATTCATAGGCTGACTGTTAGTATTTAAGTGAATTATTTTCATTTAATAGTTTATTTTAGTTATGTAACCATAATACATAAGGTAATCATTGCATTTCTTAGGCTGTGCTGGCATTTTTAATGTAAATTAAGCCTTTGTTTCTAGGGTCATTTATTGCATCACATAGCAGACTCTAAGACTCACTAGTAAATTATGAGCAATTTTAGTTAGTTTTCCCTTTTGTACTTTTTTATGAGAACTGGTTTTATTTCATTTGGGGAAAACATTAAATTTGTCTAGGAGGATGATTAAAATAAAGTGAAATAAGCATTACATTTAAGATGTGATTTGGACGATCAACCTAGATTGATGTTCATTATGAAAATATGTGCGTACTACATGGAAACTGAGTTTTACTCTCCTAAGATTCAAGATTGATTCCCTAGATAACAGGCTAAATTTAGTGTAAACTCCAATATTGAACCCATCTACTTTCGACCAACTAACTTTTGACTACATACAAGGAACTACTTGTTACTTTCTTTATGATTATGTCTAAATTTGTGTCATTTCTGTTGCTCTACTTTTAAACTATAGATTAATAAAAAAGGAGAGACAAGAGATACATTTAGACTTTCTTCTATATCTTTGTGATCTTTTAAATGTTGTAAACTTAGAGAAAAAGTCATTTGTTTAAACTTTTCACTCAGATTTATACAAATCATAATGTAGTCAAGGTCAAAAATTTAATTACACAAATCTTATATACAAAGTTGACATTATTTTTTCTTTCTTTTCTGGAAGTTATTTAATCTCCCTTATAAGTTCCCACTTCATTTAAGTAGAAGGGAAGTTTAGATTTATCCTTTAATTTTATCTTGGTTTTATCTTGTTAAAAAGCCTCGTTTGGTTAAATTTTCAGCTCATTCTATGTTCAATTTGTAGATAAGAAGTTTTTACATTTTCTCATATTCAAGGTGAAGCAGGGAACACCTGATTATATTTCCTGGCAGCAGCATAAAGTTAACTAGTCTCAGCTCTCTCCTTTTTGGCTGGTCCTTGCCATAGAATGGATGTCAGGTTGATTGGTCTCTGTACTGTCATCAACTGAGATTAATGCATTCATCCATCTCTTGCTGTGGCTTAGAAACCACTGCTGCTGAAAGTTGACCAAATACAATTCAATCTGCAATCTCTGCCAGTTGAATGATCCTTTAAAAGCTGCATGTGCCTCACTAGAGCACACAAAATCTTCTTGATTTCCTGAATGCTAAGAACAAGTTGTAGTGTGATTCCATCATCATTTACCTAGTAAATTCTCTCTTTTGCTATACTGTTACCACGTATCATACTGGACATGACTGAATATGAGACTTCAGCTGGAGAGTTGGTAAAACAAAAAAAATGCTTTCTCAGGTTATTTCATGCTTATTTGCGTGTTTCTGTATTCCACCTACTCAGATTTCAGTGCTTTCTTCTGAGTCTTTTTTTGCTTTCTGCACTCTTCCCTAACCCCCAGTACTGGTACTGGTCTGCACAGCAGGAGGTGAGTGGTGGGCAAGTGAGCGAAGCATCATCTGTATTTACAGCCACTCTTCATTGCTCACATTACCACCTGAGCTCCACCCCCCGTCAGATCAGCAGCAGCATTAGATTCTCATTGGAGCATGAGCCCTATTGTGAACTGTGCATGTGAGAGGTCTAGGTTGTGCACTCTTTACGAGAATCAAATGCCTGATGATTTGAAGTGAAGCTGAGGCAGTGATGCTAGTGCTGGGAAGTGGTGGCAAATCCAGATTAACAGTAGAGTGGTTTGACTGCACAGAGACCATAATAAATCAACTGCTTGCAGACTCACCAAAACTCTCTCAGTGAGTGGAGAGTGACAAATGAGCTACATCTTCTGGCAGGCTATATAGTAGCAAGTGAGCTGATGTACTTCAATTCTACAGCTGCATCTGGTGGCCTTAAAAGTTTGTCTGAGACAATTTCAAATCTCCATATGCTCTGGGTTAAAGTCAAGGTGGAATATTCTGAAATTGACACAAAAGCACTGAAAAGCCTGCTTCCGTCACTAACATCGTCTCTTTGTGAAACAGGGTTTTCTGCAGTGACAGCAACCACCAAAACAAGATTATGAAGTAGACTGGACATCAGCAACACACTGTAAGTGTCACTGTCTCCCATCACCCCCAGGTAGCACCATCTAGTGGCAGGAAAACAAACTCGGGGCTCCCACTGATTGTACGTTACAGTAAGTTGTATAATTATTTCATTATATATTATAGTGTAATAATAATAGAAACAAAGTGCACAATGAATGTATTGTTCTCAAATCATCCTGAAACCATCCCCCATCCACCCCCAGGTCCATGAAAAAATTGTCTTGCATGAAACCAGTCCCTGGTGCCAAAAAGTTTGGGGACTGCTACTCTAACAGACCAGAATAGGTAGATTTTCTGTTTCTTCCTTCATATCCTTCCAGGACTATATTTTTATAATATTTTTATTGTGATACTTTTATTATTCCTTGAGTCATTGAGTATACAGATACAGCTTAATAATATAAGAAAGATGATTGATGTCCGATGAAAGATCTGTCAGTTAAGGCCAACACATTTGGTTGTCAATGCAGGAAAATCAGAACCACTCAGATCATAGATTACCATGAAGTAAAGTGAATGTGTTTTTGAAATCCTCCCACACATTAAACGTTTTATAAAAACTTGAAGGCAATATATTCTGGTTATTTTGGACTAAGTATCTGAACATAGATCCTATTAAGTCAAACCGTGTGGAAAACGACAAGGTTGGACCATAGGAAGTTGTGATTTTTGCATGTCAAATTGATGGAATATTTTCAATGTAGATTCAGTTATTTCAATTCTTCCCTTATCTTGTTTCTGTGAAAATTAATTTTGGAAGTCTTTGCCAAATGTGTGAACAGAGATACAAATATACACACACACACCCCCACCATGCTCTTTTATAGTCAAGTCTTTACATATTACACAAAAAATGTTGACTTACTGCTACATTTTAACATTCCACTTGATAGAAAATAAATTATCCACTTAAATAATTATACTGTGCTCTCCTCATGTTATAATAAAGCCATATATAAAAATTGTAAATACGTATATATGATACCTAAATATTCACAAAATATTGCATTTTGTTCAATATGTATCCAAAGAGTGTATTAGGATTACACCTGATTTTTCATCACATATTTTGTTTGCCTGGAAAGTTCTATTTGCCATTGGCTGTATTCTTTGCACTATCAAAATATCCAATTTCAACATTTCTCAAATATTTCAAGCATACTAAGAAATGTATTTTTCCCAAGAAACTATAATTTTAATGGCCTCTGTCTTTCTAAAATTCAGACTGGCTGCTTTCTAAGTCTGCACTGCACACCAATGTCTTCTGTAAACTTCTCATCGTTTGCTTTCTGAATACAGCATCTTGTATTCCAGATATCATGTTTTTCTATTTCACAATTAGACAAATTAAAAAATTGAAGCACATCCTAAATTAAATTGATAATAAATGATACACAGGGTTTAAATTAATAAATCATTGATTACCTAAAATATTCTTACTTTGTTTAACTTAGTCTCAGTAGAGGATCCTAGGTGGAAAAGTACTCTACTTAGTTTTGAAGATATTTTCATTTTGTATCACATTATCCAGCATTGCTAAGATTCCACTTCCAGTTTCCTTAGCTGCCCTTTTGAAATGGCCTTTTTCCTCAACTGCTGACACTATGTGTGTTTCCTATGACTCCTGTAACAAAGCACTACAAACTGGGTGGTTCTCATTTTTTCATCAGCTTACTCTTTTAAAAAAAATGTGTTTGTTTCTTTGTTCGGTTGCTTGTTTTTGCTATTCTGTTGTCTGAGATTTTTATATAAACCCCTTATCAAATGCATGGTTTGTAAATATTTTCTCTCATTGCATAAGTTGTCTTTTCAGTCTGTTGTTTTCTTTGATGTGCAGAAATCATTTCTTATTAAATTACACAAACACGCTTATATAATTATTTGCATGGAGCACCGTAATTTCTAATTTTCTGCAGATGGTTCATGATTTTCTGGATTTGACACATAAAGAGGAGATCTTGCAATAATAAACATTTTGAGTCTTATTATGCCTTGTATATTTTAAATTTAATACTTTCTTCCATAGGAAAAGTGGATGATTAAAGTGTGACCTAAATGTATGTGATTTAGGCAAAGGATATATTGCTAGTAAATCTTGTAGATGCCAAGAATGAAGCAGAGGTTTTATGGGTAAACTAACAGTTGAATTTTTCAAGTTCTCTTGGAAACATTTGTAGAAAACATATTTTTGAACATTTAATGAAGCAGTATGAGCATACCTAAGTCACTCAGCTGTCTGAGATGATGTTAGAACATTTCTCTCCCTGTAAAGGAAAATGAGCAAGCAGACACTTTCTCTAGCCCATCTTCCCAGCCGCCAGTGTCCAAGACTCTTAATAACCTCTGTTTGATTTGTTACTTGGAGGAGGAATTTGCTCAGGTATCATGACTGTCAGAATCCCTTTTTGGCAACTGTATCAGTAATTAGCTATGTCTAGTTTGTGCTCAAGGCAAGTGTATCTGTCACATTGATTTTTAAAAGTTCTAGTTTTTATTCCTGTTTTCATTTTAACACCCATGGTAGCCTCTCAGCATTGTAAAATCAACAGTCACAAAATCGATCAAGCTCTCATTGATACTTATATTCTAGAAAATAAGAACCAGCGTGCTATTCCACCTGCAGTAGTATCAAATTTTGAAAAGTTAATATTTAGAATGTAAAGTTAGCAGCAAAGTTAATATTTGGAATGATTTGAAAACATTTTTGTTAATGTTTAAATAGCTTTTCTGATTGAGTGAACATAAACTGCCTTATGTAGAGTTTTCTGAGAAAATTTCATTGATCAGATGTACCCGTATATTGTCTGCTATAAAACAGTAAATTAAGAGTTTCTCTTCTGTTGGTAAAAACAAAAAAAACAAACAAAAAAAGTCATTTCGGGTGTTTACTCGGGTTTTAGAACAAATTTAAAAATTTGCATAAAATGGCATAGATCAGAGTTTTTCAAAGTTGAATCATCAGCATAATCAAAAGTAACAATGGTTTAAAATGACATTTTTTAGGGGGAAACTTACTGTAACAAAATATTTGTGAAGAAAACAACACCAAAATCAAAATGTAAATGGAAAGAAGAGTCTCAGATAAAGTATTTGAAGAACTATATAAAAGGTGATATTTATAATTAATATTAATTGATCTACTGTGAATTAATAATGAAGAGACCAAAATTAAAAATCTGCAATGTATGTGAACAGGAAATTTAAAATAAATATAAGTGGTAAGTAAATAGTTAACACCACGGTATATTTAAACTCATCGATCCTCAAGGGAAAATAATAAAATAACAATAATGTTTTTCTTTTTGCCCTTCAGATTTGCAAACTTTAAATGAGTTTTAAAAGATCATCAGCAATTCTTTACTATGATATAGATAATTTCACAATATCATCAATTGTTAGTGAGATTTTCATTTTTTCAACTTTGAATAGAGCTGTAAAAATACCTACCTGAATAGATCTTACATAAAAGTAAAAATTCTATTATGTTTACTACAGTACTGTTGTACTAACTAGAATAGTGACTAAGAATAACTGGCACATTGTTGATTCTCAAATTTAACCAATTCAATTAATTATTAATTGTACATATCCTCTGACCTAATTATCTCACTTCTAAAACATATCCTATAAAAAGCATAACCTGTGTGATTAGAAGTGTACGAGGATATCCATTGCAATACTACATTTTGGAAAGAAAAACCATGTAAATGTGAATCAATTTTTAAAAAAGAAGGAATTAGATTTGAAAGATATATATGATTTGGAAAGATATATAAAATACTACATTAAAAACAAAGCAAATTGTAAATTATATCTAGTGTGGTCAAAGATTCTCTAACATGTTTAGAAAAATTACCTAGGAGGTTTGACAAATCTGTTGGTGCATTTTAAAATTTGGGGAAATACTAAAACCAGACACATAAAATATTAAACAGATGAAAACACATATGAATGAATGATTAACTTTGAAAAAATACCTATGAAAAGAAACATTATGATACTTATTACACATCACTTGACTTACTAGTGAAAATATGCAGTCATCAAACATAAATGCTTGCTATTCATGTAAAAACCTTTTTTTTTTTTTTTTTTTTTGCAAGTTCAAACGATTCTCTTGCCTGAGCCTCCTGAGTAACTGGAATTACAGGCACGCACCACCACCTTTTTGTAGAGATGGGTTTTCACCACGATGGTCAGGCTGTTCTCAAACTCATAACCTTGTGATCTGCCTGCCTCAGCTTCCCAAAATGTCCTCATTTTTTTAAAAAAATGGGTTTTTGCAGGCAGGGTATGGTGCATGTGGAGGAGACTAAATACTCAGCTACCGTAACAAGTAGCAAAGAGCTCCTGTCTATGTTTAATCAAGAACTTCCTACCTAAGTATATTACTAAGAAAAATGCAACTAAATACCAAAGGAAATCTTTAAAAGAAAAGAAAGGCTCCAGTGAAATGAAATTGAACACGGTTGTGCTATTTCTATTTTAAATATTTTGAACTAGCAAATCTTTAGATTTTTATCAATTTGAAACATAAGTAATCTTTCTGTTTCTGTATTTATGTGTGTTTTGTTTGCCTTTTTGATAGGGCAAGGTAAGAAGTTTTTAAAATTTCATCAAAAGATCCAAATTACTGACCTGTTTGCAGTGTGTTCCTTTTATCTTTTTTATAATTTTTACCTGTGAAAAGAGACGCTGGTAATTTTTTGAAGCTAGGGAGAAAGATACAAAGAAAAAAGATTACAGAAAGGGGCATAAATACTATTGTATATGGTTGGAAATATCAAAACACTGAAAACTATGTCGCTTGAAGTAAAACAAAAAAAAAACTATTGATTTTAATGGTTGAGCACAATTAAATATCAATGTTTCTTCTGTGTCTGCTGGGAAAATCATATTTTTTTCCTTTCAATTCACGAATATACTAATGCTGATTTGTTTTTAACTGTTAAAGCAACCTTGCAATCCTTAGATAAAATCTATTCGGTCACGAACTGTGAATTTTACATATTAAAAGTATGCATTGGTAAAAGTCATATATTCATAATACATATGACTATATTCATCAATATTAGTATCAGATTTTTTTCCTTATAATAACTAGTGCAGGTGAATGCTGGACACACAAGATGGGTCAGAGATTATGCCTCCTTTCACATTTTCCAGAAGAATTTGTGTAGAATTGATATTATTTCTTTCTTAAATGATTGGTAGATTCACCAGTGAAGTAATATGGGAAAGAGTTTCCTTTGTGAGAATAGTTTTAATTAAAAATTCAATTACTTTAGTAGACATAGAGATATTCTGGCTATTTATTTCTTGAGTGAACTTTGGTAATTTTTGTCATACACCAATCTACGCTTTTAATTGAAGTTGTCAGATGTGTTTGCATAAAGTTGTTCTTTCTACACTGTTATTTCATTTATTCTATTTTATTTAAGCTTAATGTATTTTTTCTTTTCTACTTTCTGAAAGTGAAACACTGATGTGAGACCATTTTTTCCTATTCTTACAAAGTCAATAGTGATATGTTTCCTTCTAGGTAATACCTACTGAAACAGGACAATTTTGATACATGTTTTTTTATTTTGAGTCCATTCAAAATAATTTCTAATTTAACTTCTTCTTTCTTTGTAGACCAATGGTGTATTTAGATAGAAGAGTGCAATTTATATTCCAAGTACTTATAAACTTTTATCTTTATGTCTTTGATTTCTGATTTCAATCTACTGCGTTCTGCATACATGCCTAATATCGTGTGAATGCTGTTAAATATATTAAAACTTGTTTTATAACCTTGAATATGGGTTATGTTGGTAAATACATTGTATTTTCTTGAAAAAAAGTATGAGCTGGAGTGTTGCTATAGCATTTTTGAAGAAATACTAATGAGGTCAAATTGGTTGAGAGTGTTTTCAGTCTTTTATATTTTTAATGATTCATGATTAGTTTGTTATACCAATTATTGTGAAGGAATGTTAAAATCTTTAGGAATTATGGATTTTTTATTTTTCCATGCAGTTCTAGCAGTTTTTGCTTTAATATTTGTATTGATTTTATTGAGATACAATTCACGTTTCATAAAATTTACCCAATTATAGTGTATAATGCAAAATTTTTAGTATATTAACTGAGTTGTGCGATACGATTACAATATAATTTTAGAAGATTTCCCTAGCTGTATAATGGAACTCTATGCTTACTAGCAGTCAGTCCACAACCCCAAGCCTGATCCCCAGACCTATAACCACCAGTCTTCTTTCTGTCTCTGTAGATTTGCATAGATTAGACATTTCATACAAGTGGCTCATACAACATGTGTTCTTTGAAGCTGCCTTATTTCACTTTGCACAATGTTCTCAAAGTTTATCCATGCTGTCACATGCATCCATATGTCATAATATTCTACAGTGTAAATATCTCATGTTTTGTTCATTTGACCATAATGTATATTTGTTTACTTCCACTTTTGGGGTTATCATGAATAATGATGCTATGAACACGCATACATGTTTTTGTGTGGATATATTTTTTTATTGATGGATATCTTCAAGTGAAATTGCTGGGTTATATATATGATGACTGTATTTATTACTTTAAGAAATTGCCAGATGTTTTCCAAAGTGGCTTCAGCACTTAACATTCCTAACAGCATTTTATAAGGTTTCTAATTTCTTCACATTAGTTAATACTTTTTATTGTCCATTTTCAAAAAAAATATTTTATCCATCCAATGGACTATAAAGTTATATCACATTGTGATTTTGATTTATATTTTTGTACTAACTAATGATGTTAAACCAATTTTCATGTGCTTCTTAGTCATTTACATATCTTCTTTGGTGAAATATTTATTTAAATGTTATTTTAATTGAGTTATTTGTTTTTGATACTGAGTTCTAAAACTTTTTACATATTCTGCATACAAGTCCCTTATCAGATAAAAGATTTGCAAGTATTTTCCTATTATAATGGTTGTCATTTCACTTTCTTGATATTATCATTTGCAATACAGAAGTTTTCAATTTGATGAAGCCCAGTTTATCTATTTTATCATTTGGATTTTGTGCTTTTGGAATAAAATCTAACGAAACTTAGCCTAATTCAGGCTCATAAAGATTTATTTTTATCTTTTCTTCTAAAAGTTTTTTTAGTTTAGCTTGCATATTCATGTTTATGATCAATATTCAGTAAAGTTCGTGTATCTTGTAAAGTAGAGGTCTAAATTCATTCCTTTTCATGTGGCTGTCCAGTTGGTTGGCACTAATTTTGAAAAGTCTGTGCTTTCCCAATTGAATTATCTTAGTACCCTGTCAACTCCAATTGACCATAAACGCTATGTTTTACTACAGCACTTTCCATTCTATTCTATTGATCTATACGTCTTACTTTATGCAATAACACATGATCTTGATTACTGTATTTTTATTATTAAATTTGAAATTAGGAAATGTGAGTCCTGTAAATTTGTTCTTTATTTTAAAATTATTTTGCTATTACAGGTCCCTTGTAACTCCATGTATTTTAGATTTAACTTCTCAATTTCTGCAAAAGAGCAAGCTGTGATTTTGAAAGGAATTGCACTGAATCATAGATCACTTTGGTGATTACTACTAACTTGACAATATTAAATCTTCCTATTCATGAACATTAAATATCTTTTCTTTCCATGTAGAGAAATATTGCATACCTTTCAAGAATATATTGTAGTTTCCAGTGTACAATAATTGTACACCTGTTGTTAAATTTATTTCTGAGTACTTTCTAATGTTTTAGTAAATGAAATAATTTCTTAATTTTGTTTTCAAATAGTTTATATGTAGTGCATAGAAATAACATTGATTTTATGTTAATATTACATTCTACAATCTACCTGAATTTACCTATTAGTAAAATAGATTTTTAGTAGATTTTTTATGTTTATCTTTATACAAGACCATATCCTGAGAAATATAGTCAGTTTTGCTTCTGTCTTTAAATCTGAATAATTTTGTTTCTTTTTCTTGCCTGATTTTCGTGGCCAGAACCTCCAATACAATGTTGCATACAGAGTTGAGAACAGGCATTCCTGTCTTGTTCCTTGCCTTAATAAAGCCTTCAGATTTTTACCATTAAGTGCTTCATCCCTAAATATTTGGACTTGCCATAGATGGCCTTTATCGGGTTGATGAAGTTTCCTTCTATTCCTTTTTCTACAAAGGTGGAAGAATCTGACATATGAAGTTTTAGTCTTAACCACTCAAAAACATGGATATGCTGCAATTAGGATTGGTCATTGGAAAACGTAGAAGTACATACATTATAAAAATATTTAAAATGAAAACACTTAATCTTTGTAGCTCATAGAAATACTACTCTTTAGTAACAACATAATCAATTTAATAAAATAATAAGATTATTATTAGTTTCAGTTGATCAAATTAACATCAACATGTGAAAATAAATAAATATAATAAGATGATTCCAGAATGCAAATGCAATGAGTGAAAAACAGCCATGAAATTCCTAAATGGCAACAAATCTGTAGTATGCTTCCAGATATAAAAAGTTATTTTTACATTTATAATAATTTAGGTCGTGTGATATTGTAATATGAATACGCAAACCGATCTAGACACAGAACAGATGCAAACCATAGACACAGAATAGAACCCAGAGCCAAAACCATTCAGATATATTGATAAGATTCACCTGAGTTTTATTTAAGATATCTCTTCAACACAGTGGAGAAAGTATGATCTTTCATGTGAATCACATAGATATGCTACAAATCTCACATGACAATAATTTCAAGATGGCATACAGTTACTTATGTGAAAGTTAAACCCATGACAAAAATGGGGTAGGTTTTCCAGTCCTGAAGCTAGCAAATATTTCTTCAGTTGGATGTCAAAATCGTTAACTGCAAAGAAAGACATGATGAATTGAATGATAGTAAAAGTCAAAAAGTATATTCATTACAAAGCAATGACAGATTAGAGAATCAATATACAGTGAATGAAAATGCGTTTATTCAACAAATGCACATGCCCAGAACACATAGGCAAATTCTACAAATAATTTTTTAAAAGGCAGACAACCTAATGGAAAAATATCAAAAGGTTTAAAGGAACACTTTGGAAAAGATATCCATGTAATCAACACACATATGAAAGTAGATTTTTATCGCTTATCTGTAAACTAAAATTCCTATACAATAATATAACACCAAATAGCTAATAAAAATGGTAACGATAACAACAAATGTAACAATAACAACAAATGTAACAATATTTTTAAAATAAGAAAATATAAAAATTTTCTCATCAATAGTTTTTTATTCTGAGAAACTAGAAAAGAGAAAATGTCTTTAATCAACCATTGTCTAGTGTTACCCAAAAGCCAAGACCGGTCACAGCGTATCTCATTTACCTGTCTTAACAACCCTGTGAGGCAGGTATATTTCTCCAATTTTGTATCAAAGTAACTAGGATTATTTTTAACTTTAATTTTAGCTTCAGAAGTACATGTGCAGGTTTTTTATGTAGGTAAATTGTGTGTTGTGGGGGTTTGGTGTACAGATTATTTTGCCACTCAGGTAATAAGCATAGTACACAATAGGCAGTTTGTGGATCTTCACCCTTCTCCCACCCTCCATCTTCAAGTAGGCCTCGGTGTTTGTTGTACCCTTCTGTGTGTTCATATGTACTTGATGTTTAGATCCCACTTACAAGTGGGAACATGCAGCATTTGCTTCTCTGTTCCTGTGTTAGTTTGCTTAGAATAATGGCCTCCAGCTCCATCCATATTTCCACAAAGGTTATACATTTAAGTCTTTAATCCATCTTGAGTTAATTTTTGTATAAGGTGTAAGGAAGGGGTTCAATTTCTGTTTTCTGTATATGGCTAGCCAGTTTTCCCAGTACCATTTATTAAATAGGGAATCCTTTCCCCATTGCTTGTTTTTGTCAGATTTGTCAAAGATCAGATGGCTGTAGATGTGTGGTGTTATTTCTGAGATCTCTGTTCTGTTCCATTGGTCTATATATCTCTTTTGGTATCAGTACCATGCTGTTATGGTTACTGTAGCCCTGTAGTGTAAACATGGCTGAAAAGATCATGGTCTCATTATTTTTTATGGTTGTGTAGCATTCTATGCTGTATATGCACCACGTTTTCTTTATGCTGTCTACCATTGATGGGCATTTACACTGATTCTGTGTATTTGCTATTGTGAATAGTGCTGTAATGAACATACAAACGCATATGTCCTTGGGGTAGAATGATGTATATTACTTTGGGTGTACAACCAATAATGGAATTTCTTTTGATTTTCATTTCTCTTATTCTTAGTGATGGTGAGCATTTTTCCCTACGTTTATTGGCTGGGCACATGTCTTCTTTTGAAAAAGCACAGTACAAAATATTAAGGCTGTGGAAAAACTGAAAGTCTCTGATACTGCAGCTTGAAATACTGTTTGGTAAAACTAACTTTGAGTCACTCTGGAAAACACTGTGGCTCTGCCTAAAGCATCTGAGTTTCCATTACTTTCAGTCTTAGATATAAAACTAGAGAAATCCATACGTATGTATACCAAAGACACACTAGAATGTTTACATTGATGATAATCATGATGGCGAAAAACTGGAAACTGCCCAAATGCCCACTGTTAGTATAATGGCCTATTTACATTATGGGATGTGTGATGACAATGAGAATGAGCAGTCTACAACTGTCACACCAGTATGGGTGAAGCCAGATACAAAAGAGCATATACTGTGAGATTGTATTCGCATAATTAACAAACCCAAGCAAAACTACTCTCTGCTGGTGAATCTCAGACAGAGGGATATTGACTAGAAGAGGGCACAAAGGGCCACCTAAGTTTTAGATATAATCTATGTCTTGGTTATCTGGGGATGGTTATATAGATGCGTTTTATTCATGAGCATTCATGAAGATGTACAATTATAACTTGTGCTTTGTTCTGCATATACCATATTTTAGTAAAAATAAATTTAAAACAGGAATGAGGTAAGAAACAATGTTATTCTAGAGAATGTGCAAGACAGTGACCTATCCCCATTATACTGAATTGCTGAAAAGAGTGATTGAGGATGCATTTTGCTAACTCTTTTTTGGACCATTCTAGAAGGCAGATATTATTGCACATCCCAGAGGAAATCTGGTTTGTGGTTCTCTGACTTACACAGTTTTGTGGATTTAAAGTCATGTAGTCAAGTTGTCTACTGGGTTGAGTTTGTTTCAAGACATTCATTTTAAATGAGAAAGAAAATTCTTATGTTACATAATAATAGAATTATCAGAGATAATTTATTTTTTGCAAAAGATTTGACCTTCGTTATATGGGAAACAGATTGTAGCCATCGCTTCTCTTCTCAATTTTTAAAAGCAAAAGATGAAAAAGTAGATCATCTCATTAACAAAATGAAAAACATAAAGAAGTAATAAAAAAGAGGCATGTACAAGTGTCACTGGAGACTGTTTATCTGATTTGTATCTCAGTAAAAGCTGTTACCATACGCCTGACAGGAATATCAGCCATGAAGATATTGTTGATTAGGATTAGGATAAAGTCAATTAAAAATGAAAATGGATTTACTGATAAAAATGATCAAGAACTGTGTTCCCAGTCATAGAGACTCAGATAATCTCAGAGTCTCATAGTCACTCTAGTCACTTTGTCAAGTATATACTTGATAAACAGGTTGTGAAAGCTTTCTGTATAAAGCATAGTGGCATTTGGAGGTTAACATTCATATACATATTTATAATAACGATCTATTTATTCAAAACCCATTCTGGATACTAGCATTTTCTCAAATTGCAGTTTTCTAATCCTTGGCAAGGCATTAAGTTCATTTACTTTTATAAATAATTATGGTTTAATGTTTAGAAGTAGAGGTATAACTTATCGACTTATGATATTCTATGAAATGACAGGAAAGAAGAAACCAAATACAATTTGTGTGTGTGCGTGTGTGTGTGTGTGTGTGTGTGTAAAGAGAGAGGGAGAGAGAGAGAAGAACAAAGTAAATTGTTCATCGTTTCCATTATTTATCACTTTCCAAATAGAGCTCATTTTGGAAAGATAAAGGAAGTAATAGGAGCTATTTTCAGACCATATGGAACTGCATAATGTATTGGGGATGTCGCCAGATTCAAGCAAAGTGGTTGCATTTTACAGGCTGGAGAGTCCCTTTCACAAGTAGGATTACAGAATAATTATGCTCATCTGTAGATGTTTCTGAGAGTTTTCATTGGATCTATATATGATGATAGAAAAGTAGGATGAAGATAATCTTTTCCCAAGTTTTAAATACATAATGTGGTTCTGCCTTTTTATTTTTGTTTAAAGATTGTTATGCCAGGCTGTGATATGTTTCCATTTGGTTAAGTCAATAAGGACATTACAATTTTTATTTTTTTCAAGATGATGTGCTTCACAACCTCCAAACCTTATTATTCAGGAGGAATTATTTCCTAGATGGGTGGATGTTTAAGCTATGCATGAAACAACAACCAAAAAAAGTGTTTTGTTTTGTTTTTTCTTAGATACACGAAAGCTCTCCGATAGTCCCCGATTTATTTATTTTTAGTGGACCTGGCCATTTCTTTTTAGAAACTGTCATGGGCTGAATTGTACGCTCTTCTTTCATGTGCTGAGACCCTGAGACCCAGCACCTCAAAATGTTACTGGATTTAAAGATAGGGCCGTTTGAATGTGGTCCTAATCCAATGTGAATCATGTCCTTGTAACAAAAGGAGTTCAGAACACTCAGAGAGACACCAGCGATTCGTGCACACAAAGGAAAGACCATGTGATGACAGTAAACCAAGGAGAGAGGCCTCAGAAGAAATTAAACCTGCAGGCACTTTATTTCCATGGTTTAAGCCACCAAGTCTGCAG
Organism: Chlorocebus sabaeus; assembly: GCF_047675955.1. Lineage (NCBI taxonomy): Eukaryota > Metazoa > Chordata > Mammalia > Primates > Cercopithecidae > Chlorocebus > Chlorocebus sabaeus. The sequence goes on from NC_132906.1 coordinate 85,782,208, forward strand.
TACTTTCTTACGACAATCCTTGAAAACTAATACACAAACTAACCAACCTTCCACGACTAAGCAGCCTGCATAGATTAATTGGGCTAGTTCCATTTCCTAATTAGCAAGCCAGGAAACAACAGATTTAGGTTTCTGAGAAGGCTGAGAAGGAATCCTCCTGTGATAAAGATTTTCTAAATGTAAGGTCCTTAAGTAAGTATCCTGAAAAGACTATATTTTGTGTGACCCAAGGCCTCCTTCTACTCTATTTAGAAAGTATAAACTGGTAAAACGTTAGCATCTGAATTGCTTGACATTTTAAATTTTATTACTTTTGAATATACCAGATCTGCAAACCCAGGGACATTAGAGCAACTAAATGCAATATCTGTTTAACACGCAGACAGGAACTGCAGCAGCAAGTGCAGATTTGATGATACAGTTTCTGTTATTTGTTTCTGGTGCCAAATTGGGAGTGAAGATTGTAGTTGGGGCTCTGTTTCAGAGGTTAGGTCACAAATTGAACTGCTGCTTTTCTTCACCAATATTAGAGATATCAGGTAAATTAAAATTCAAAACAAACTTGCTAGAGAAATATAAGAAAATGTTAATATTTCCAAAAAGTTCAAAATGAACATTCACAGTTTGAGTTATTTTTATACACACACACACACACACACACACACACACACACACACACACAGACACAGACACACAGAGATTAAAATATAATTATACTACTTCTGCTTTTGGATATCGTGCTGGGAATAACCTTTCCTCCGTCTTTTCTCTCCATGTGCTCCTCGTTTGCAGCCACCAGAATGAGATTGAAACTCTATGCCTCAATGCTCAGGCTGCACCTAGATTCTCCACACTGTAGAAAAGCGCTCTGTAGCTAGCAGCTGTCTTCTATGTTTCTAAGCTATCAAACCGTGCGAAGTCAACAAAATTCCACTGTTTTGAAGAATTAATGCAGTTTTTAACAGCCCTCTACCTACTCTAGGTTAAATACAATGTCTGGGGAAACACTATAACAACATATAAATTGGCCATTATTACTGATTTTTAAGGAATATCCATATTCTCAGTGTAATTTTTGACCTGTAATATCCTATATGAAATGGAACTCAGCTATTAGATAAGGAAATACCCTATCCTCCAACTGATAGTCATTCAGACACTGAGCAAAAGGACATTTCAGGTCACTTGGCTTCCTGTACTGGTATTTCATCTTTGCAGGTAATGTTAACTGTATGACTCTATCAATGAATGCTAAGAAAGAAATAATTTTATTTTACAAAATATTTTCTATTAAGGTTATTTCATTTTATCCTTTACCAGCTCCAATAAGAAAGCATGACATGATATTTTCATAGGGTTATGGACTTGGGAGATTCCTTATTACATCAGCAGGTTTATAATGATTGCTAATAACTTCACATACCATAAATCTGGCAACTCTTAATCTTTAAAGGCATTTCAGGTGAAGTTTTTAAAACATATATTATTCAAATTTTATGACATACCTTTATTAAAACTTTACCAAAATTTGCTGCTCTCCAAAGAATTCATAGAAACTTTGAAAGAGTTAATGGAAGAATGAATGCAAAAATATAGAGTTCTACATTTACTTCTTGTTGTGGGCAATGCTTTCTTGCTGTTCTACATCGAGGCTAGGGAATTGTCTAGTTGGTGTCTACCCTGGCGGTAGATTCAGAGAAGAAAAAAAATTGAGGAGAAATAAAACACAGCATCTCTCTGAGAGCCTTCTACAAGTTTTATTCCTCCGCTTTTTTGTGTTTTAGGTTTTTGTTTTACCATATCTCCTATCATCAGATAAATTGCATACAAGTTGGAGAATAATACATCTCTTCTCTTGCTAAGACTAGAGTAAAAAATATAAAATTAGATGTTTCATTTGTCCAAACTTCTGCTTTTATTTTTGAAGAGAAACAATAGCAGAGGAATCATTCAAAATTTTCATTATTTGGCAACTGAACTGACTCTCTTAATTTGCTCAAACGTTAACACTTGGTTTAAGTAGTTTTTGCTCCTAAGTGGATGAGTAAGAATGTCTTTTACTTTCATTACTAGTATGATATTTACATTATTAACGGACTTAGACAATACTATTTTCATATGATGAAACAATTATACATAAAAGAGCAAGCAACTCTTGGCTTTTCAGTTAGAAAAGTCACCATGATCCAGAAATAATAGAAATGAAGAGTACAAATTTTCCCTTAAACATAGATCTTTATTCACTTCTTGTATTTGAAATACTTCACCTTTCCCTCAACTTCTTATCCAACAATAAAGTGTTTGTGTTTGAGGGGAATTGCCAGTCTGAAGATATTGTGGGTGATATCTAACTTGCTTTGTTTTACATTTACAAGAGTGTCTCTGTTGCAGACCTTACTTTTCTGCTAATGTTTAATACATTGCTGACATTTATTGGAGCCAGAAAAATTATTTAATAATATTTGTGTTTCAACTTTCAATGTATTTTTATTTTTCCTGTTTCTTGTTTCAATAAATAAACTCAGTGATAAGGTTGAGTAAACTCATAGCAAAGGATGTCTTCATTTTCAGAATCAAGAGAAGCAGTTTTTTTCAAAACACGATGCCTTTGTTGTACGACCCTATTAGTTTATTACTTAAATCAGTTACTATAAAATGCAAGACCACCAAGGAAACTTACAGGTCATCTAATCCTATAATTTCTTGTTGAATGTAAGAAGTACTAATATACTTGTGTGTGTTAAGATTAAATTGTTTTCTGTAAATTCAACAATTATAACAAAATTAACTAATATTTATACATTTCTGTTTTAATAAATTTTCATAGAGATATTTTGTTTCAGTATTTCTTAATGGTAGTAAAACATTAAAATATGTTTGGCTATTTTATTAAAATTGTAGAACACATACATCGATCACTTTTTAATCAACTCTAATTTGGCTACATTCTCAAGTTATTTCCTAGGAGTCCCTCCCTGCTGCCTCTCTCTAATGGAGAGATATCTGTTTGGAACTCTTCATTAGCTCCTAGCCATTCAGTAATGCAGACCTTCTTTTTCTTTTCTGGTAGAAGTGAAAAAAGAAAAAATTCACTATATTTAAAAAAGCCATGAAGTAAACTCCATACAGTTTTTTAAAGGTCTTTGACGATATTACTTACCTACCTTAAAAGAGAGTAATGCTTTTTCTTAAAATGCTTCATCTAAAATACAGATATATTATTGTTGCCTCATAAATGTGTCATATTGTATGTTACATATTATATATATTTATATATAAAATATACTGTGGCCAATTATATTTTTGCAGTTTTACAATAAGTACCCCAATGTTTTAATTCTCTTTCCCTCCATCTCTTTATTTTATTAATCTAGAAATGCTCATAAATTTTATTCAAAGGTTTTTCTCTTCTGAGCAAATTATTTTAAATTTTTTATTATATTTAAGGACATGTAGTATCTGTTAGTAACCATTCTATGTACAAACATGATTGTTCTAAGATATTCAAAATTCCATTAAACTAACATAATTTTTAAAAAACTATTCAAAAGAGCATTTTCTTTTTGCACGTTCAAGGAATCAGAAAACATTTTTTGATGTTGAAATTATATTGCATATTTCCACTAAAGATATTTGCAAAAGAAAATATAATTTGTACTATAGGAGATAATGCATATGAGAAATATGTAAACACACACAATATTGAAAAAATTAACTCACCTTTAAATGTATGGTGCATTTTTAGTATTTTATTAACTGTAATATTACAACTGCTAGATTTTACTAATATAATTGATTTTTAGGCTTAGCCACATAATGGGTTCCATGATAATGAGCTTAAGAAATGTATCATAAACTCATATTCATATTTCTGTTAATATTGCTCCATACACTTTATATATTACCTGAATTGTATCTCTTCATGCCTCATTGCTTCCTGCAGGGTACACTGTAATGATACGAATTCCTTGGATCTCTGTGGCAAAGGGTCTGTAATCTGAAGTTCCTGTCCATGGGAATGAATTCTACCATTATAACTCCTATGGGAATCAAAGGTGCCACAATTGAGTGAATGCATGTTGAATAAATAATCTCCCTAATGTCAAGAATATAATGACTGTTGAAATCCCCTTGTATACTTCTTGACACTGTATATGACATTTTCTTCATTCATATAATACTTATTGTAATCATTTTTGTTCCTTAAACTTCTCTTTGGCAGCATAAAATATGAATTATAAAGCAATTGGTAATCCAAAGTAAGTTTTGCAATATTTTTAAAGAATACATACATTTGCTCCTTGATTGTCTTCTACACAATATTCTCCAAGAAATTTAGAGCATTCCTGATATGTGAGTAAAGATAAGACATGGGATTATGTTCATGTTATCTAGGCCAGCCTTAAATCTTGGAAGCCACATGATTTTGACAAGATTTTCTGGAAGCACACTGATTCTAGGTTAGGTGTTGCAAATGAAAGAAAAAGTTCGTATGTAAGGAAATATGTCTAGCACTAACTTCACTATTACTCTTATTCTTTTTATATATTTACTGATTGGTCAGACCCACAAAGAGCCTTGCCCTTTGTCTTGCTGAAAGCAATAGTCTGGAGACTGTTGGCTTGGCAAATACATCTCAGTTTTTTTTTTTGGAGTGATTCTGACACTTGCTTACCCCAGCATCTACTGAAAATATACAAGCATACAAAATCATACAAAATATAACAGAAATAGCAAACACGTAGTTTTTCGTGTGGATGGAAGTGTCTCCCGGATTAAAAGACAGATTCTGTACATTTAATAACACAATTTCCAGCTCTGAAATCCTTCTACTGATTGGCAAAATCATTATTCTGGTGTTATCCTAGAAGGGGTTGACTTTTATTAACATTCTCTTTTGAAGGCATTTATCTTTCTTTTTCTGAAATACCCATTTTAGCACTTTGTCGCTAAACAAACCAAAGACATAAAAATCAATTCTTGTTTTAAAATTATAACACAGCCGGGCAATAAGTCAATGGTATTTCCAAAGTCCTTTGCATAATTTAAGATCTAAGTCAATAATGATGGCATAGCTTCAGTTCTTCATGTATTATTATTTGTCTTCGAATTTTTGCCACATGTAAGATTAAAATTTCATATAAAATCTATGATCTTTCTTATGGAAAAAATGTAATACTTCTTGAAAAGTAACATTAGCGCAAATTATACTGAAAGCTATTCTACACTAACCTGGGTAAACATTTCTGACATATGTCAAGTGAGCATGTATTATAGCTAGAATGTCTTTAGAATAATAGCAGATAATCTTAGAAAACTGTATGTGGCACATAATAGGTACTCATTTAATATTTATTAAATGAATGAATAAAATGGAGCATTATTCTTCTGTCAGAGAGACTTTTATCTCTGAAAATGCCTTTGAAATCTTTGAAATTTAAAGATTGGTAACTTGTGACTTTCAAAGCTTAATAGAAGGTAGTTGTGGTGTTTCCCAAATATGAAACGGAAGTACATTCAAGAATGTTAACTGAAATTGATAACAAATATCAAAGCAAAACTTGAATCATTACTATTAACTGACAGAGCTATCAATTTTACATGCTTAAAATATGTGAACAATGTATTAATATGTTTTCTAAAGGCTTATATTTTCAAATGTTCAAGAATAGTTCATTATTTAATTATCTTCAATGTAATTAAAGGGTTAAAATATCTGCTCATTTGCATGTGAATCATAGATAACAAGGAAACTATTTTAATGTTCCACCAAAAAAATCAAATTACCTGGGCATTGCCAAAACACAATTGAAATTATTTTGTAAACGTAGATATTTCAGGAACAACAAAGTTTAAAGTACATTTTCCTTAAAATCTAACATGATATTCAAGCCCATTCTTCTAATTTGTTTTGGAGGGCAGATAGTAGAAGTCATTGTAAATAAAGCTTGCATTCCACCATATACATTAATAATGTTATTTATTCCAACTGAATTCCAACAGGAGTTAGCAAGGTAAAAAAAAAAAAAGAAAAGAAAAGAAAACTTGCAAGAATCAGAAAATCAGGGTTCAAATATCCATTTTGATGTCTGAATGATGAATAAGCTGGAAAATACTGTTTATTTTTTTATTTTATATCATCAATATTGGTTTATTCGTGTTGACAGATACACCATCACAATGAAAGATGTTTATACTACAAAAAATTGGGAGTCATGTAGATGGGAATCCTCTGTATTATTTTCATGAATACTCTATAAACTTAAAGATATTCTAAAATACACATTTTATTTAAAATTAAAACAATAATAATAAATTATAAGCTGGACATGGTGGCATGCATCTTTAGGCTTATAGGCAAGAAAATCACTTGAACCTGGGCAACAAACTGAGATGCTGATTCTGAAAAATATAAAAATAATAAGTTAGTATTTGTACAGCTTTATTCAGGTGTATTTTACAAATAAATTGTATATTATAAATTGTGTAAATTTAGGATGCACAATGTGGTGTTTTGATATATGTATTGTGAAATGATTACTATAATAAGATACATTTATTATTGTTATTATAAGATTAAAAACAAATGAGTTAAAATATTGTAAATGGTGAATCTGGGTAAAGGATATATAGAATTTTTAAAATTATGTTTGCAACTTTCCTGTGCTTGAAATTATTTCAAAATAAAAAGTTAAAGTGAAAAATGATAAGGGTGGAGGAGGGTTGGTTGGGAGGACATACACCATCAAAATGAAATAGGAAGCTAGAGAGACTTCTTAAAGCTTAAAAATGACTACAATGTTTGAAAGAAAAACCAGATGAATGTTCATAAAATGTAGAGGAAAGTCACAAAAAATTCCAACAGAATGAGATAATAAGGCATCAGGCATCTGATTTACTACCATTACTAGGCAATGGGAAAAAGAATGAATAGAAGAGTATCATCCAAAAGGCAATAGCAAAATATCTCCAGGAGCTGAAGGAAATTTCAATTTAGTCTCAAATGGTCCATCAACTATCACTGAATGAACGAATGATAAGCCACCCACACTAAGGCACCTTATTATTATTTTTTAATTATACTTAGATTTTGGGTTACATGTGCAGAACGTGCAGTTTTGTTACATAGATATACACGTGCTATGGTGGTTGGCTGCACCCATCAACCCATCACCTACATTAACTATTGCTCCTAATGTTATCCCTCCCCTAGTCCCCCACCCGCTGGCAGGCCCCAGAGTGTGATGTTCCCCTCCGTGTGTCCATGTGTTCTCATTGTTCAGCTCCCACTTATGAGCGAGAACACGTGGTGTTTGGTTTTCTGATCTTGTGTTAGTTTGCTGAGAATGATAGTTTCCAGCTTCATCCATGTCCCTGCAAAGGACATGAACTCATCCTTTTTTATGGCTGCATAGTATTCCATGGTGTATATGAGGGCACATTATTATAAAAGATAAGGAATTACTTGAAAAGTAGATCATCATAAAAGACTCTAGAATGGACAAAACTAATCACACATAGACACCCCTCACACGTCACCAAAACCAGTCACCTGTCCAAAAAGAATGAAAACAAGACTAAACTAGAGACTTCATCAGGAGTATGGAAAAAAAGAGCAATGACAAACAGTTTTCATATTTTAGGAAACAATGTCAACCAAATAGTCTAAAAACAGTATAAGAAAAAAACAATTTTAGTTACATATATAATTGAAAAATAACACAATAATAAATCACAAAAGATAAATTGTATGCATAAGTGACAGAATATCATGGAAATAGAGAAACTCTAGTAACATCCACAAGACAAGGTAGACTCCCTGCAAAAGAACTGGACATCAGTTTCACACAAGATTTCTCCTCATTACCACTTGGCATTATTACTTCATTTACTTTCTTGATTTGAAGGCTAAATCTTGCATGAAAGCATAATAAATTCATTCAACTTACACTTCAATAGTTTGAAAACAATAATAAAAGCTGTGATCCTAAATAAGAATAAATATTCAATATAAGAACATTGCCAAGGGACAGATGCTGCAAAGTTAGACAAATTTCCCTAATAATATTATCATTAATTTATCTTATGGAACAAAGATATTCAAGTCAATTCTCATAATTAAATTAAATACTGAAAAATGGTATACAATAATTATAATTTACTGTAAACATAATATAAAATTTTCATCAGCTATTTTAAGAGAAATTGTTTATAAAAATAGTGAGATAATTTTACATCTTTGAAAAATTAATTATTAAATTTATCCCATATTTGAGTTCAGTTAATGGAACCCTCCTTTGACTTCCCATGGCACTTTTATCATAAAGTTTTATATAATTTTATCACTGTGTATTTTTATTTATCTTTTTGTTTGGCTGCTTTTTCTTCAAGATTATGACCTTGGGGAGAAAGAGGCCACAATTCCCAAGCTTAGGCAATTTCCGGGGCAGTATCTAGTTGGTGGAAAATCCCTGAAATATGTGTTAAAGTAATGTCTAGCACTTAATTGCCACCATCACATGGGGTAAGTTGGACCTTTCTCATGAAATCCCTCCAGGTCTCTAGTTTAGGACTTGCCTCCTTCCCTTGTTGACTCATGCTGTGCAGTGTATATTCCTTTCTCACAATTACTGGGTGAAGTGGTTATGTACTTTCTAGTGAAACATCAATAATCATTAAATAATACGTAACAAATCTTAAATTATATAATGCCAAGAAAAAACTAGAAATTCTCCAAGATGACAAAATAACATTTTGGACTTATTTCATATATGTAATTTTTTACATAATTATATATGTTATATATATATAGAGAGAGAGTTTAGAGACAGGGTATAGTATGTGTGTGTGTGTGTCTGTATATATATATATGGGGGGGGAGAGAGAGAGAGAGAGAGAGAGAGAGAGAGAACAGGTCTTTGTTGCCCAGGCTGGAATGCAATGACATGATCATAGCTCACTACACTTTTGAACTCCTGAGCTCAAAATGATCCTCCTGCCTCAACTTCCTGAGTAGCTAGGACTACAGGTGTGTGCTGCCATGCCCAGCTAATTTTTTTTAATATTATATTTTTAGAGACAGGGTCTTGCTATGTTACCCAGCCTGATCTCAAACTCCTGGCCTCAAGCTCTCCACCTTCCTTTGCTTCCTGAATTGTTGGGATTATAGGTGTGAGCCATCATGCCCAGCCATAACTCATTTTTGATTGAGGAGGATATAGTCTCTCTGTTCCACTGTCGCTGCTGGGCTTCTCAGACAATCTTGGTCATTTAATTGACCGAGTGTTTGGCTCTCCTTCCAGTACAACCAGTAAAATAACTAGAGCAGCTTGACCTGCACTACTGTTTTCTGCTTTGTGCAAATATGGATTTAGAAGAGGAATGAAGTGGGGAGGGCATATATTGCCATTGTGCCTGTGTTGCAGCTTCCCAGCTACATACAAATAACCACCCTTATTGAAGCTACCCTTCAATAACCACTGCTTGTATACTCACAGATTTTGATTTTTCTCCATAACATCTAGGACCATTTTATCTGCCATAAGTCCACCTATATCTTGACCATCATAAAATCTTGAGATTTGTCACTGATATCTTTCATGTGTAGATATCATGTGCAAAATAATTTGCCTTTCTGACATATCATACTTTCATGTGTATTATTCAGTAATTAGAAGACGTAACGTATAAAACAATAGTGAATCATGTTACTTACATTCTTACCATATACAATATGCCAGCATTGAATCTTCCAAATTTCAAAGTCAATTAATTTTTAAATAATTTCATATTGCAATATAATGTATTTTTTCTTTAGTGATTTTTATATTTCTTTGGATTTTATCAGTTCCAATATATATGTGGTAATATATATAATTATATATATATATATATAAAAACACACACACACATCTAATAAGTTTCAAAACCCACCTATTGTGTTCTATTTTCACTAGTGGTAGACTTTAAATAGTAGAACTTGACCTGTTAGAGCCATCAAGTTCTCTAAAATTATGATATGACATAGATTCTAAAGAGAGAATCAGATGTCATGGATTATATTTTCAGATGCTCGATACCGGTTTCTTATGATGTTGGAAAAACGAATCAACTTGTAGAGTAATACAAACATATTTAATGGTTTGAGAATAAGTAACAATTTAATTATATTTTAAAATGTAAGATATATTAAATAAGCTGTTCATAATCGTATTATTCATTCATTAATATATGGGTATATTAGAGTTTATTTGAATTTTCATTTATCCAAGTTACGTAAGAATAGTGCTTAGAAGTTCTTTGGGAATTCAAAATTGGATTCCTCAATTGTTTTAGGCAAGAAAATACAAATTAGCACAAGTTTTTCAAGGCAACCGGGGCATTTATCCAATTTCAGTGAATGTGGTAGGATTTTCTCTCTGTGCTATTCTGCAGACAAAGAGGATTTAGAACTACCTTTGGCTGCACAAGTTGGATGTTTCTGTATATTGCAAACAAAATGCAGCCACCACTGAATGAAAAAAATCGTTTCAAAATAAAACACTCATGATACCTTTTATTCTACTTGCTTTTCTCCTGAAGAAATAATCATGCTCATTGCTGAAAGTCACCTCCAAATCAACATAAACATACAATTACTATTCTGGGGTGAGAATTTTCTTTCTTTCTAGTAGCAGAGTATGAAATGGCTTTCGATGTCAAGAAATAGAATAGTGGAAATGAGGTGATTACTCATTTAAGCCGAATGGAAAACTGTGTCTAATTGTCTAACTGCTCCATTGACTTCAAATAGTCTGCAAACAGTCACAGACTCCTGATACGTTTAATGCACTCCCAAGGAGCTAAACAGGCCTTCTGCAGTATTGAATTTCCATGAGAATTCAAAACATGATTTTTATTGCTTCTGTGTTTCTTCTTGTCATCCTCAGTGCTAATCACACATAAATTTTTTGGTTCACAGTTTACCTTGGTTTCTTGGAAACTGGCAGAGAAAACAAAAGCTTAAGAGTAGTAATATCAAAGTAAGATTAGAATATCTGTTTTTAGTTTACTTCTAAGCAAAACACACCAGCATCATTGTTGGTCTCTCAAATCAAACAATGACTATTACTAGCACTCAGTATTTATTTAGCCATTCAAAAAGATTTTCTTTCATAGATGCTGTTCAACTTCCTAACAGCACCGGCCTTCTTACCAGCAAAGAAAATATTTTAAGAAATAACTTGGACAGGTGCGGTGGCTCACACATGTAATCCCAGCATTTTGGGAGGCCGAGGAGGGCAGATCACAAGGTGAGGAGATAGAGACCAGCCTGGCCAACATGGTGACAAACCATCTCTACTAAAAGTACAAAATTAGCCAGGCATGGTGGCTCACGCCTGTAGTCCCAGATGCCTGGGAGGTTGAGGCAGAAGAAAAGCTGGAACCCAGGAGGCAGAGGTTGCAGTGAGCTGAGATCGTGCCACTGCACTCCAGCCTGGTAACAGAGTGAGACTCTGTCTCAAAAAAAGTAATAATATAAAAAAGAAAACTTGTCTTCTTTTTATTTAATGTTCAAATTAACTGAAGCAAAAATTAGACAGCTATCCAGCAGTTAACACACTAAAGGAAACCAATTTAAATAATATTCTGGCAGAATTGTTGAAAATTCTACATTGCTTTGACTAGCCACAGAGAAAAATCTGATTCAAAATAACCACAAATATTCAATGAAAATATATAACATTCTAAATTAAAATTACTTAAGTTGTGTAACATTTTCTTATAATGATAAAATGAAAATCTAGAACAAGGAAATTATAATTGTTTTCCTTGGATGTACATTTTATACATATATTTAAACTGTAAAACAATTAGAATAATAAAATAATAAAACTAAGCTCAATTTTTAGATTATGTATTTACTTTGTCTTTTATTAAAACTAATTTTTTGGTTTCAAAGAAAATCTTTTGTATAAAAATTAAAGAAAAAAATACCTAGCAATATTATAATGAACTTCCTGGATCAGGTTATACCAAAATACACATACCTCAATGTATGTTTCTTTGAAAATAATATATGTTTGAAAATAATTTATGGAAATTATATCCTGTTTTTGGTAAATAATGACAAATGAGTTCATAATTGAATAAAATGAAGCAACACACTTATAGACACTAAAAATATTTTTGATAGATAGTATCAGAGACAGATATCAGTACACTGGAATGATTGACTATTTGTAACATATATTACAAGTAGCAGCAGTGAGAGGTAGAGAGTAGATAAACATAACAGAAATATCAAGATTCATATGACTTAAGATTTAATAAGTCAAAAAGAACAAATGTAATTTTATTTGTAGAGTCTTAGAGGAAAATTGATTGACCAGAATGAAAACTATTCATACAGAAATTGAGAATGTGAGAACATAAATTGTGCTGAACGTTGTAATTTAAGAGCAAGTATTTATACTAAAATTGATTAGAACATTAGAATTTCTGGTTCAAATATGGACTATCATATATATTTTCAGTGGACATGAGAGGAACAATAACCACGTGAAGATTTTAGAGACTCCTGTCTCCTCCAATCCAGGTAACCTAAAATATAACAACAGGGGAGGGATGTTACTTACAAGACGTAGTAAAACTCACCTGACTAAGAAGTTCTGCAGTTCTGAAATGAGTTAGACTAATGGAAAGAGTTGTGTGAATAGGTAGTGACAAGCAGCTCTGCAAAACCATTATTTTTCGTTTGTTTTATTTATCAAATTGACAAGCGTTTTTCCAGCAGCAAGCAGGTCCATTCCTTTGTGTTTCTTTTATCTACCTATCAAAATCAGTTTATAATTCCAAAGGCAGAAACCATTTCATTCATATCCTGAGCTCTTAGCATGCTTTGGTTTTGTAGTGATGTAGTAAGGGCAGATAATGCATCTGCAAAATGAATAAGCTGCTCTAGGTAGAATATAAAACAGTTCTTTTTACATGATCTACACTATTTAATTGGGTCATAATCATTTTCTCTTAGTTATACTTTATATTAACTTTTATTAAATCAATTTAGCATAAATATTAAATTATTACATGTTTAAACATCACCCATAGTTTCTGTAAAAATGCAACAAAATAGAAACAAATTAAGAAAGCAATTACTTTTCTTAGTAATCTTTATACTGAAAAATTCCTTAACTCTTTCCTTCTTCCCTTGCTCCCTTTCTTTTCTCCCTTTCTTTCATCTTCCTTTCTTCCTACCCTCCTTCCTACCTTCCCTTCCTCCTCTTTTCTTTCCTTCTTCACAAATACATAGTTTACTTGATCTTGTTTGTAGAGGTTAGCAGAACAAGACAGAAATACGCACTTGTGCTCATTTAGCTGAAATCATTTTGGAGGAGATGTAAAATACAAACATGAATATTATGTAAGATAATTTTAGTGCTATGACTTTCCCTGGTTCTATAAAGACCCACACTTGCTGGTTTTCTTTTGTTTACCTAAATCTAGTAGTCAATGAGTTTAACAGAAGACAAAATTCCTACATTAAAAAGAGGATGTGAAGAAATAGAAACACTTTTACACTGTTGGTGGGACTCTAAACTAGTTCAACCATTGTGGAAGACAGTGTGGCGATTCCTCAAGGATCTAGAACTAGAAATGCCATTTGACTCAGCCATCCCATTACTGGGTATATACCCAAAGGATTATAAATCATGCTGCTGTAAAGACACATGCACATGTATGTTTATTGCGGCACTATTCACAATAGCAAAGACTTGGAACCAACCCAAATATCCATCAATGACAGATTGGATTAAGAAAATGTGGCACATATACACCATGGAATACTATGCAGCCATAAAAAAGGATGAGTTCATGTCCTTTGTAGGAACATGGATGCAGCTGGAAACCATCATTCTCAGCAAACTATCACAAGAACAGAAAACCACACACTGCATATTCTCACTCACAGGTGGGATCTGAACAATGAGAACACTTGGACACAGGAAGGGGAACATCACACACTGGGGGCTGTTGTGGGATGGGGGAGGAGGGAGGGATATCGTTAGGAGATATACCTAATGTAAATGACGTGTTAATGGGTGCAGCACACCAACATGGCACATGTATACATACTTAACAAACCTGCACATTGTGCACACGTACCCTAGAACATAAAGTATAATAAAAAAAATTATATTTTAAAAAATTCCCTTTAAATTACCTCAACTAGAAAATCTTTGTAGTTCTCATGCAACCAAATATTCTGAGCCTGTTCCCCCATTTCACGAATCACCTTTATCTCCTTCAGTCCCCAGGCTCCCAGGACCCTGTTAAGGAAGCCTGTGGCCCTTACTTAAAGAGGAATGGACACTGATACATATGTCCAACAGAAAGTGGAAGTGAGGTATTACATTTATGTGCCTGTTAATAATCAAACACTTTAAAAAGGTATTGCAACTGCTAAAAAGTCTAAGAATGCAGTTTGAAATTATATTTATATATTTATTTAATATATAATATTTACTAATAATATTTACTATGAAGTCATTTTTTTCTTATAATTTGTATTATGTGGGTTTAGCTAGCAATTGAGTTTTGGAGTATTCCAAACATGAGATCATTATACCTCTAGATTTCTGTAAAAGTTGTTCACCACTACTACCTCCTTGTCTGAATCCTGGAACAAGGGGATACCTTCGCTCAACAAAATAAAATACCAGTATTCCAGAGCCTTTTTAGACAGAAAATTCTGAGTTGATACCTTGCCATGAATTTGGTTGAGAGAAATGCTATGGAGAGGATATTGTCTTTATTACATAGTACACATTTACTTTTCTCTGTATTATGAGTTCTATCTGTGAGTTCATCTGGTGGTCAGAAATTTGACCACTTTGGTGTATTAACCAATTCTTTTACAGACTATCCTTTACATTTTGGTATTCATTTTACTGCATTTTAATTTTAATATGTATTTTATTAAAGCACATATACTTACAGAACACTGCCCATGAGATGCACGTACAATTAAATGAAATTTCATGTTACTGACATGAAGACCAACAAGAATATTACAGGGTTGCCTCAAAATAATTTTCGTCTTCATTTTCTTAACACAGATCTTTAGAACCTGTGAATTTTTGCCTTCATTTTTCAATGGTATTTTTCCTGGGTTCAGGATTCTTGGTTATTTCAGCCTAGAAAGAAGTCAATCCATTGTCCTTTTACTTTCGTGATTTCTATTGAGAAGTTGGCTGTCAATCTTATGCTTGCCCATTTGAAGAAATTATGTCTTCATTTTTTCATTATTGTAACTTTTTCCCTTAATTTACATACATTCTTTTAACTTTAATTTTTCTCTATTTTCTTCTGTTAATATAATCTAGAGCTATTAATTTCAGATGTCCTATTTTTCAGCCCCAGAATTTTTATGTTTCCCTTTACTGTTCCCAATGAGTGTACTCTATATTTTCATCTACTCTCTCCAACCATTTTTAAAAATTATAACAGTTGTTGTAAAATCCTCATCAGCTAATTTCAATTTCAGTTTGATGTGTAGTTCTGTTTTTATTTTCTATTAGTTCTCTCCTCCTTGGCTTTCAGCCTATCATTTGGCGTAGCTAGTAATTTTTGATTATGTTTCAACATTGACATTGTATATAAAAATTGTAGAATCCCCACAATACTACCATACTCCAGGCTAATCATTGGTAAACTATAGTTCATTGGCCAAATCTGGCTAACTTGTTTTGTGTTTGTAAATAAAGATTTATTGGAAAACAGCCACACGCTTTCATTTACATATTGTCTACAGTCGCTTTGACGATACAATGGCAGACCTGAGAAGCGGCAGGAAGATGCAATATGGACTACTGAGCCAAAAGCCCTCTGGTAGTAAAACAGTTTCTGCTCAGCTCAACCTAATCAGAGACTTGCTATATCACAGCTGTGTTGAGTCCTAGCAAGTCCATTCTATCTATGTTCTTTCCTCAACCTTTTGGGTGTAAAATAAGATCACAGTGGGTTTTTAAGGGTCCTTTTCCTTAATGAAATCTTTTTTTTTGTCTCAGAAAACTGAAAAAAAAAAAATGCTTGGTTGTGTTTTCCATAGGCTGTCAAGTTAGGTGGTTAGTCTTGGAATCCCAGTATTCTGCACGTGTCCTTAGGGGAAAAAATTAAAAAGCAAAATAAAAAGCAAATTTCACATTCCTGTTATATATAGTAACATGTGATAAAAGTTAACTGCAGGATGTTAGCTGAGTGATAGGAAGTGGTTCGTGGTGGATTAGTTCTCCCTCCTTACCAAATAGCAAAAAAGAACATTTTATAAAAGTTAACTGCAGGATGTTAGTTGAGTGATTAGGAGTTGTTGGTAGTAGACTAGTTCTCCTTCCTTACCAACTAGAAAAAAAAGAATAAAACAGAAAAAAATAAAACATCTCTAAGAAGGTAATGGGGGCTGCTGAGGCAAACCCTGTATGACTGCAATCCCTGTAATATCTGCAAAAATATTTGTCAGTTTTACTTTTCTCTCAGTTATCCTCACTGGACATGCAACCTGGATGGTTAGCCTCTTGTAATGAACCAGAATTAACAAATTGCTTCATAGTAACATTGGAAGTTCAGCTCACTTACACAAGGTTCTCCACTGGCAGTAGTCTTAATGCCTCAAGTTCTCTTTGCCTCCCCAGGCCCCACTGCCTTCTTAGCAACCCTTTTTTTTTTCATTATTTTATTCGTTTTTTGTAGTTGGCAAGGAAGGAAAGCTGGTCTACTACCAATCACTCCATATCACATAGCTAATATCCTCCAATTAACGTTTATTGGATGTTACTATGTATAACAGTCATGTGAAATTTGCTGTTTATAACAGTTTTCTTTTTTCCCCATAGATCTTCTTTCAACCTCAAAATGTTCATTTTCTTGTATATGTTCTGCTTTGTAAGCTACTTCAAATCATTCTTGGGAATTGGACAGCAACAAGGACATTTAATCATTAAAAGGAAGACATTAAAAATGTCTATTCCTTGCATTTAGATGGACTTTATAACAACAATTTAAATACAAAATGAAATTCTTTTCAACAGCAGTATATTTATATTCATTCTTTCACAGCTTCTTTCAAAAACAGTCTGACAAAAAAATGGAAGTGATTCTTTATAAATAGAGCCCTTTAGGAATGTCCTTTGATCCAGAGAACACCTATTTATTCCCTTACCATTCAGTGTACTTACAGTTTTTGCTAACATTTGTAAATGCTTCTCTTTTTTCCACCCTAAATACAGTTGTCACTTGCTTAGCCTTAGTCATGCAATTTTCATCTGAAACTTATTTACAAAAGACCTTTCCTAAAAACTGCTATTTTCTAACACTGCTCTGGTTAGGGTTAGTTTGTTCTTATCATTAAATAAGTTTGGTTGTCAGCACTATGTAAAGTTAAATATGAATATTTAATTGTTTGTCTTAGGCACTGGGTCTTGGCAGAGACTCAGCAAAAGCCAGGCTTTTTCTTATTTGCAAGGCTCTTGTATCAGTTGGAACCAGGAGAGCAGGCCAACAAACACCGCAAGGTGGGGTGCAGCAACACACTGTTTTTAATGAGCACCTGGTTGTAGACGGGCTGAGGCCTAAAAGGGCCTCAGCACCAATGAGACTACAGGGCAGGGGTTTTATAGTCTCCTGTAAACAGGAAGTGTGTCCTGCAAACAGGAAGTGATGTAACTGCTACATGGTGCCCAGACAGCCTCTCTCTGGGTCTTCAGGGGGTACGTGTGATCTGGCCAGCTACCTTTCTGCTTTTGCTATCTTGCTGATGCACACTGCTGGCGCAAGTAGTCTTGCGCCTTGCTACTGGGCCTGAGAAGGGAGGAGTTCTTCATTCCCTTAAGCTTTCAGGCCCCAGGGAGAGTCTTTCAGTATTCTTTTGTCAAAGGTATTCCAAGTTCTAATGTTGCCCTGCCTAATTTTATTTCACAAGTTTTTCTAATGTTTAATTTTACCAAATATTGTTTCATTAAAATGTTTGGTTAATATAGTGCAGTATGAAGAGACTCAAATTTATCAAGAAACTCATATGACCCCGTTACTGTGCTAGGTTTTACATATATTTTCTTTCCATTTAATTCCCTACGTTGTTACTCATGTTTAATACATGAGAAAATTAAATTGTAAAGAAGTTAAATAAATCTCCCTTGGTTAGTCCCCAAGTGATCATTATCATACTTTAAAATTTACCAATAATTGCCAGGCGCGGTGGCTCAAGCCTGTAATCCCAGCACTTTGGGAGGCCGAGACGAGTGGATCACGAGGTCAGGAGATCGAGACCATCCTGGCTAACACGGTGAAACCCCGTCTCTACTAAAAAATACAAAAAAAAAAAAAAAAAAAAAAAAAAAAATTACCAATAATTCTTTAATATACACAAATACTAATGTTTATTTTCCAAATTGTAACAGGGATCCTCGTGTATTCTATGCATCATGATTGATGAATGGGATCTTAAGTCTGTTACTTTTATCTGTTGCTGTATAAAAAGTCCTTGTAAACTTTAATGGCTTAAAACAAAAATACACTGTTTTTCTCTCAGTCTTCAGTGGATTGACTAGACTCTGACAAATAGTTTTTGTTTGGAATTTCTTATGAGGGTGCAGTCAGATGGTGGTTGAACTGGACCAGTGGTGTGCTAGAGTCAGCTTTTGTTGGTGCAAGAGACAACTCTGTGCATCTATTTCTAGTTTTGCTTTTGGTGATGTCACATTGATAGCCAGAAACAGCCAGGGTAGTGGTAGTTCAGTGAAGATTGAAATTGCCATGAATCAAGGCTGTATATGCACAGCCCATCTTTGGAAACTGGATCTGTCAACAAATCACTGGACTGAAATCATTTGAAGGCTAAGAATTGCCAAATTCTCTTTCTAACTTGTGTCATTGCATATGCCATCCATGTACTTACCAATAATGTACAGAAATGACTGTCTCCTCACAGCCTCACAGACATATTATATTACCAATTTTTTGGATTTTTGCAAATCTAAGAGGTAAGAAATGGCATTTCAGCACAGTGTCCACTCGTATTTTTTCTTACTGTGAGTCAGGTAGAGCATCTCTTCATTTACAGTCTTTTGCATTCTTTCTCTATCAATTATCTATTGATACCTGTTATTCATTTTTCTGTAACATTTTTTATTCTAAGTATAGCATATGTTATAATATTTTATTATTTATAATATAATAATATTGTTGTATTATAAATACTTTTTTTTGTAGTTGGTAAGGAGGAAGAAGTAGTCTACCACCAATCACTCTATGTCATGGAGCAGTGGTGTGCTAGAGTCAGCTTTTGCTGGTGCAAGAGAAACTCTCTGCATCTATTTCTAGTTTTGCCTCCAATGATGTCACATTGATAGCTAGGAACAACCAGGATAGTGGTAGTTTAATGAAGATTGAACTACTACTTTCCTTTCTCTTTAAATATGTTTCACTTCCTTTTTTAAAATTAGATGTTTGCATTGACAAAGGTGAATATGCTTGCTTTGTTCCTGATCAGGAGAAGGTATTCAGTCTTTCACCATTAAGTATGATGTTAACTGTTGAACATTTGTAGGTGCCTTTTATCAACTTTGAATAGTTTCTTTCTATTACTATTTTGCTAAGACTGTACATCATCGATGTGGATGTTTGATTTTGTCAAATGCTCTTTATACATTAATTGACATGATCATATATTTTTCTTCTTTAGTCCATTGATAATGAATTTCATTTTGATGAACGTGTTAATCATTTCAGAAACTAAGTTGAATGTGTTTTCCAAATGTCAGTCTTCATTTTCTTTATAAACAAACTCCTTCAATTATGTTCCTTAAAGAAAGGGTATGTGTAGGTGACTATAAACCTCTCATATTTTTGTGCTGAGTTTCATGTCCTATTCCCCTTCTGCCTGATGAAGGCTGAAAGTAAAGGAAGACAGTGTCCTTGGTACATGGCTGCTATCTCTTCAAGGATGTGCACAAATTGGGAAAGTGAATTGACGGGAGAATGAATATGTGGCCTCATCAATCACCCAAATAGAAAATGATTTACTGCAATTGCATTCACTATATAACTGTTTAGAATTGTCTAGCTAGAGGATAGGAGAATATAAATAGAAGTACAATGTATAGTAGATCAAATGTAAAATTCTATGTTGAATATCCCTTGACCAGAGTCCAACCAAAAGAGCTTGAGGAAATTCTGAAGGTTTTATTTCAGTATTTCATTTTGTTCCATCATCCTGTGTTTCTCATTCCATCGTCCTGTGATTCTCTTATCTCTGCTGGAATATGTCCATTTTCCAGCCACCTTAATTTAAATCTACATATAAATTTCTGAAAACTCCTCTCTTTAGAATTAGTTGTTACTCCATAATCTGTCATTGCTACCCAAAAGTTCCTTTCCATAAATCTGATCTGCTCACTCACTCTCAAATGATGACTGGGGTAAGCTAGCAGGGAAATATAAACTAACATTTACAGACTTAGTCCAGATAAGGTGGTAAAAGGAGAAGAAATCTGGCTTGATTCAAGATCTAAATACTGCCTGAGTTACATAGAAGCATGCTTTTACTTTCAGTTGTTCATGGATAACTGTTTGATTACTCAGACACAAACACAAGGACAAGTGTTGATTACATGTGACACAATACTCTGAGAAGAAAGAAGAGAAAACCATAACTTCCAAAGCATGTTTCTTGTAATGGAATAGACAGTTTTAATACAAAATATTTTGGGGTCTTTTCTTTTTGCTCATATACAGCCCTAGTTTCTTTGCTTGAGCCTCTCAGTAATTAAAAAAAAGTGATAGTTTTTTAATCCCTTTTTTATCTAATCAAAAATTTTATAATCTCTCTGTACCCCTTAAATAAAAGACATGCTCTTTCACTTTTATATGTATATTTATTTTGATCAAAATGCATATATTTAAAGAATAAAATTAAGCCAACATGCAGGGAAGTTCTATAATTTCTTAATAATTTTCTTCAACTTTATAGAAGAATGAGACCCCATTATCTTCCATGTTCAAGATTAACAAAACAAGCAAAATATTCCTAAAGGGAGCTTTTAGTGCCTCTAAATAAATATTTTTGAGCTAGTGATAAAAGGTTGAGAGCACTGGCAGTAGATAGATTATATTATGCATTCATTATGTTGTAATCTTAATAGGAGATGAATCTTTTAAAGGCTGAGATAAGACTAATTCTAGAATTTTTCTTTCCACTTAGTATTTCAAATAGCACCATAATAGATATGAGAGAATTCTACTAAACCGTACTTTTTCTTTTGAACTTGTAAACCAAAAAATTGAAAGCCCCCCAACTAACTGAAAGGACCTCTCCTCTCTGCCAGGGCACTCCAAAGTTAACCTGAAAAACTGGTTCAGGCCATGATAACAAGGAAGAGTCTGAGATGCCTCATTATACACCCTCCTCTAGCTTTTGGAATTCAGGAAAAGTCGACCAGCATTTAACATCAACACAGACCTTAAGTCTGATGAGAAACCTGGATAATTTATTGTCTCTGAAGCCTGCTATCTGGAGGCTTCATCTGCCTGATAAAATGTTGTTCCCCTTAGTATAATCCAGATATTCCATTTTATCAATAACTATTTCAACCAATTGTCAATCAGAAAACTTTTAAATTGACCTATAACCTGAAAGTCTCACCACCACTGCTGCCTTTCTGGACCCAACCAATGTATATGTATATCTTACATGTATTTGATTGATGTCTTGCGTCTCCTTAAAACGTATAAAACTAGGCTGTGCATGATCTCCTTGGGCACATGTTCTCAGGATCTCCTGAGGGCTGTGTTACAGGCCTTGGGTCACTCATATTTGGCTCAGAATAAATCTCTTCAAATATTTTACTGAGATTGACTCTTTTCATCAGCAAACTGATATTTGTTGCGTATCGTAAGGAAGGTATTTTCTGGGAAACAAAAAGAAAAACAAAAAGGACGGGAGGAAACCACTGTATGAACCCAGGTGAAGATACAATAATTTTTAAGGAACTCTTTTTTTATTGGTCAGTCAATATTTAAAAATTGCAAATTGTATTAGTGTTACATGCTTACATGGGGGAATACTAACGTTCTGGAACAAGACTTCTGAAAATAGGTGACACTATTGATTAGTGATGTTTTCCATTTGCTGAAGGTCAAATAATGGCAGTTCATGTGCTATTTATTCACCACTATTAGTTAAACAAACCTAGGAAACACCTCCTGGATGAAGAGTACACCATCAGAATCGAACAGACTTGGATTGTAATATCTCATCATGTATTACCTGGATGAATCTAGGCAGATTGCTTTACTTCTGAACCTGGGATTTCCAACCTGTAAAATGTGGAAAAATTAAGACAGACTCAAAAAGTCATTGAGGATATGTATCCATATATCCTCAGTTCTGTCCCTCTAGAAAGCCCTGACTAATGTAGCATGTAAATCTCTTAACCCAACAAATGACATTACAGTAAGCATTCAGTGAATAATACTTATTATCGCCTATCTGTATTACATTAGAAAATCTACTGAGAAAAATCTTACATACAATTTTCTGGAAAATGAGAAGGGAAATATTTAAATTATAAAGTATGTTTATGTTAAACATCATAACACATTTGATATTGCAGTAATTAATATTCATTTAAAATAAGAAAAGGCAGCTTTGTCATGGAGGACAGATGTACAAATTCTGAGAGCTTGAAGAACATGACAATAACATAGTACCTTAAACTTTGGTTTATTACTGTTTATTTTATTAAACACATCTGATATGATTTGACTCTGTGTCCCTACCCAAATCTCATCTTGAGTTGTACTCCCATAATTCCCACAAGTTGTGGGAGGGACTTGATGGGAGATAATCAAATCATGGGAATGGCTTCCCCCATACTGTCCTCGTGATAGTGAGTACGTCTCCTAAGATCTGATGGTTTTAGAAATCGGAATTTCTCCACAAGATCTCTCTCTCTTTGCCTGCTGCCATCCACCTAAGACATAACTTGCTCTTCCTTGCCTCGTTCCATGATTGTGAGGCCTCCCCCCCAACATGGAACCCTAAGTCCATTAAACCTCTTTCTTTTGTAAATTGCTCTCGTGTGTATCTTTATCAGCAGCATGAACATTTTAATAATTTTGGTTTTAATATAGAGTCTTTGCCAAGTTTAGTGTAAAGATTTCTTAACGTCTTTTTGTTTCTGCTTAAACCTCACGTAAATTTCATTATTTAAAGCTGATTTAAATGTAATCTAACAATGAGTATATACAATAATTAAACAATTTAAGGTTATGTTGTCATCAGATTCACGTTAGATTTACATCTTATAACACAATTTATATTTTCACATCAGAGGCTTAATAAACTATTACAAAAATGGTTTTACATTTTTAATAAGGAGAGAGAAGGCTTTTCTGTAAAGGTATCTTATTCCAGTGACAGACAAATAATACCTGGAAATTACTACAGTTATGACCTAGAAAAAGAGCAATTTGTGATCTAGTTCCTTTCACATGTATCAGTATACTATATATTTTATTTTTTTAAGTATTATTTCTATAGAGAAGTTAAGGCAATAATGCAGAAAGTGATAACGAATGAACAATGAAATTGTTTAATTCTAGTCAATTCCCTGTCAATTAATACACTATAAAATAGTTTTCATTACACTGCATTTATTAAATAACCACTGTGCTAAGATTTAGTTCAATGTACATGCAAAGTAATAATCTCTGTCATTTTCTCAAAGTATTAATTTCCACCTGACAATAAAATGTTATTCCTGATAAAGCTGTATTGGAGTGTGATCATAAGTTTAGTCATAAAAAATTTTATTGTAGGTTAATTAAGCATAGTTAGATGTTTTTCCATTATACCTCTCAATGAGAAAAATAGATTTAAAACTAAAGGGATTTTTCTATATATGACATATATTTTTATACCTAATCATGGGAGTTATGTTATAATAAAATGATTTGCTTCAATTGCTTCATTACATTGATATGCATGATACTCATTTCAATTAGAATGAAAATACAACAGTATAAAAATATCATGGGAATATTATTTTATAATCACCTAAGATATAGAACTTTTTTCTTCATGTCTTTTCTTGTTTCGAAATGAAAATCACATTTGATTTTTTGCAAAAAGTGTAGATTTGTAACGAGTACTATATCTATTTATCTGTAAGAAATTTTCATCTTTTAGTGTGCCTTTGCAAGATTACTATATTTCTTAAGGAAAGTTTTGTTTTCAACATGGCTTTTCCTGTCTTTTGTCTTTACATGATAGAAAAGCATTACAAAAGTCCTATAAATTAATTTTGTTTGTTTATTGTTAAAATTTTGATGAAAATGTAGTTATGCATTCCAAGGAATTTTCATTTTCTTCCAAAATAAATTGAAAATAATAAAATTGAAATCATTTAAATCCCATTCTGAAAACATATCTTCCTTTTCCAAATCACAAAGATTTTTTGCCAAGGAATTTTAAGTATGCTATGGCCCTTTTTGTGCCATAATATTGTGAATTCTGCTTGCTGAACTCTATTAAATAGTCGTATGTTCTGCAAGTAAAAATGATTTTCTATTTTACAAGATAATTTGTGAGAAACAGTCTTTAAATCACATAATATATGTAATTAATACTTTCTACATATGAACATTTTAAATGTTCTGTTATCACCAAGATACTGTTTTAAAAGTATTTTCACATCATTAAACTTCCTCAATTTAATATCACAGTTGAATAGTGATGTGTAATTGGGTTAATTCAAAACTAATTCAATTTAAAAACAACTTCTTATAACAAAAGGGAGTTCCCCCTTGGTGATTCTACTATGGTAATTAATTTTTTTCTTCTATGTGGGTTTTAGTGTTGTATTTGGGCAATCCAAAAATGCAACGGCTCAAACATTCTTACATATCTAAACATACTTACTTCTGTACTGGGAATTCTTTTATCCTAAGGTCCAAATGTCTATATTTATACTAACTAGTATTTTAATATATTTGAGTTTCACATCTAAGAAATATCTTATGTGTCTCTTGTTGTGAAGCATAGAACCTTGACTCTATTAGGAAGGTTTAAGTCAGGTCCAAAGATAACCATGGTATATAAATACTACCTGGAATATTCATCATTAGAGATTACAGATACTTAATTTTAAATGAAATGCAAAAAAGTTCATTGTCACAAGAAGTATACCTTTTAATTTTAAATAATTCATTTATATTACTTTCCTCCAAAAAAAGTGTACTATTTACAAAGGCAAGCAAAAATTCTCTGTCTCTCTGTCTCTCTCAAATAACTATCCTTCTATTTTTGTTTTTTAAAACTTTGTATTTGTAATGTTGTGGATACCTAGTGTGTGTATGCATGTGTGTGCGTGTATGTACATACGAATGCAAGTCAAATTATCTCACTGTGGCAGGGTGCAGTGGTTCACCTCTGTAATCCCAACCATTTGGGAGGCCAAGGTGAATGGATCACGAGCTCAGGAGTTCCAGACCAGCCTGGGCAACGTGGTGAAATCCAGTCCTACTAAAAATGCAAAAATTAGTCAGCTGTGGTGGTGCATGCCTATAATCCCAGCTACTCAGGAGGCTGAGACAGGAGAATTGCTTGAACCCGGGAGGCAGAGGTTGCACTGAGCCAAGACGTTGCCACTGCACTCCAGCCTGGACAAACAGTGAGACTCCGTCTAAAAAAAAAAAACCACAAACAAACAAAAAAAGTTCTCTCTCTGTTTCTCTCTCCTGTTTATCTATCTATGTATCTATGTATCTATGTATGTATGTATGTATGTATGTATGTATGTATGTATGTATCTATCTATCTATCTATCTATCTATCTATCTATCTATTCCTCTGTCCATCTATCTGTCTATCTATCTATCTGTCTATCTATCTAACTATTTCATCTATCTGTCTACCCATCCATGTGTCACTGATCAGTACTTCATCTCGAATTCATAAAAACTTTATTTCGTGATTCATTAATGTTGCTTTAATGTTTATGTTTATCATTGTAGTCAATAGTTTGACTATTATAGATTTTATAAATTTTGTATGACTGGAAGTTTCTTTGTGAATGACACTGGCCATCAAGTTCATTCTTAACACTTGGGAAATCAATGTGTAGAGATGCAATATACCAAGCCTGTTTTGTGGATAACAGTGCATGTGTATGTGTAATATGAGACTGATAACCCAGTTATTTCTACCCTGAATAGAATGGAATGTTTATAAACAATTTTTTTTTTTTTTTTGAAACAGAGTATCGCTTTTGTCGCCCAGGCTGGAGTGCAGTGGTGTAATCTCAGCTCACTGTAATCTCCGCCTCCCAAGTTCAAGCAATTCTCCTGCCTCAGCCTCCCGAGCTGGGATTTCAGGCATCCACCACCACTCCCAGCTAATTTTTGTATTTTTAGGAGAGATGGGGTTTCACCATGTTAGCCAGGCTGTTCTGGAAGTCCTGACCTTGTGGTTCACCTGCCTCGGCCTCCCAGAGTGCTGGGATTACAGGCATAAACCGGCCCAGCTGATGAACAGTTCTCATTGTTACACAAGTACCAGTAAGACAGTGAAAATGACCCTGGGTTCTAATTTTTGTTTTTTCCATCTTTGTGGCCTTAAGAAAACATTTCACTCTCTTTTGACCCTCAGTATTATCACAAGTGCTGAGAGGCTGTTGATCCTCTTCTGTTACAACAACAAGAATCTCTACATTTCTCTACACACACACTCAGTGCTGATTTGTGCATATGGCCAGCCATATATTTTACACTGCTACTTGGTTTTTCACTTGTCAGCTTCTCTACTGAAACTCTCATGAATTTCCCACCTCCTGCTCTAAGCCCTGCATTTGCTAATATCAGGTCCTGCACATGGCTTTCCTTCACTGGCCGGCTTGGCTTCTCGTTGTCTGTCAACACTGATGCTTTCTAACATCCACAGTTACTGAGTTGCCTGAGTATTTTCTTCAGACTGCGCCTATGCCGTTCCAAAGAAAAAGACATGTTGACAAATGTTCAAAGGTGTCAATCAGCAAAGTGATAATTGAAAATGCTGAAAGGTGGCAATTGGGATAAGATGCCAATGCCCCGGGCGAAAAGATCCGCCAGTCAGTGTGATGTGGCACAAGTCATTTCTCTAACAAAGAACGCAGCAACATCAAATGGAAGATGAGGAGGCCTGAAAGCAGGAAACTACAAGAGAGATTATATCACACAATAAACTCAAAACAAAAGGCTTGGCACAATTCTATGGGTTTCCTAAAAAGTCTTGTTTTTCTGAAAATCTTTTTACATTTTTAGCACCCCCCATATGGCATAGCACAAAATGGTTGTTTCAAAATATTTGTTGATTTACCTAATGAATCATGAATGAATAAATGAATGAATAAATAAATATGTCACCTGGACAGAAGTCTAAAGAAGAGTTCTTCAAACAGGAAGTTTCAAGTGATCATATTTTAATATAAACAATAAATACACACAATTTGCAAGATGATTCAAATTAAAGAATGCGGTTCACAAACTAGCAATCAGTCGTGCAGCTTGCAAAACATATTGGTTACCAGTAAAGTATGATTGGTAACATAATTCTTCAAGATAACTGCATTTAAAATGAATTCTGAACAAGATTCCAAATGAAGACTAAGTGTACTGGTGAAAGAATCTAACTATTCAAAAATGAATATGAGTGAATTGCCCTGAAATTATACAACATTTATCAAAGGGAAAAAATCTGTAAGTCAAATGGAACAAGATTTGGAAAGAACAAAATTGGTAAACTGGACTAAACTTGAAGAAAATATTTTTAGTGATCTATGGGTAATTACGTAGTCCAGTAACTTAGTAAATAGGACTTTTGAATTTAATACTAGAAATTCATTGCAAAATATTTATTTACAATAATATATTATATTATAAAATATATACTGCCCTGATCAAATGATTCCCATACTATTTTTAGAAACATGTCATATAATTTTATGGACGTATTTATTTGCCAAATTATTGCTACCTGACTTGTTCTAATTTAGGGGTAGAGAAAATTAAAACAGATAAGCAGGACCACTTACAGAGGCATGAGCATCCAGAATATCTGGAAATGCTATTTGTTTTTTGCTTATCCACATTATTCAATATTCAAGTCAGCTATATTTTCAAAACCTCAATAGAATGCGTTGCTTGCTGCATTGATGGCATTTAGCTTTAGGCGCTGCTCTAATAATTTTTTTTATTATTTGTCTTTTAATGAGCACCACAAAACAATTCACATTAATTAGTGTCATTTTAATTTATTGCACCATTTACCAACTCTGCTATTTGTTTGACCCAAACTGGGTACTCATGAAACATAATTCTTACTAGGAGTGTTACCATTTCCAACTTAGTCTTACAGTTGTGTTGATATGCACTCAACTTAAATAAAAATTTCAACATTCTACCAGTAACAGTAGCTGCATTGGAAACAAAAAAAATAACAAATTGCAGTCCAGAATTCCTAGCGACACTACCAAATTTTATACTATTTTGAAGAGCCAAAATACTCAAGAAAAGTAGAGCAGAGATATGAACTGTGTGTGGTAAAGGAATCCAAAAAGATCACAGCATAGTGCATGAGGGGCTTAGAATAATTCTTAGGCCACTATAAGACCAAGGCTTAATAACAGAGATGTAAACTGGTTCAGTTAAATGTTCTCTTTTGCATATCATCTTATTTTTGTGAAAATGTATACTTATATAAAAGAAATAATATTTTGTAATATTTGTGAATAATATTTAAAAGTACACATGGAAGAAGAATCATACCAACTGCTGTTAGTAGGTTATTGTTTTCCTTCCATATTAAGCTCTACTTTGGTCTATGTATGTCGTGAGCCTATTCATTCTGCGTGTAAAATTTGTAGTCCTTCAATGCACTTGTAATTTAAGCATGTTCTAACACAACATAATTTTGTTTAAAAATGAGATTTAAAGTTCTCTAATGCTCCCGTGAGCTTGTGACTTCCACTTATTCATTACACCACAATGAGCCCAAAGTTTATTGGCACAGTTTAACTAGTAATATGTGCCATTTTCAGATACACACTTTCTTACCACATCCTTTCCAGCAGTAGGTGTTATCCAATTAAATGGTTATATTTTTTAAATGGTGTTTAATCTAATGTGCATCTATTTGATTATTAGTTTCACTGAATATTTTATTTAGCTATTATTTTTTGGTGAAAATTTAAAATTTGTGTTGCATTTTTTGAAAGTTTAATTGGGAAGCATGTATTTTGCATAAGCAAACATAGGTGCATTTCAAACATAGGTGTTTACACCATGATTATCAGCTATTTATTTGTCAAAATTGTTGCGAAAGATAAAAAGAAAATTGAATATTTTATCTTTTAACAAGTTCTATTTTTATCAATATTGTAAATATTTTTCTTTGTGATTTCCTCTTATGATTTAATATTTAATTATTTTATTGTTTATATAGGTAAAATTTTCTACATATGTTTTATTTCTACTTTATTAATTTTATTATTCAAATCACTAGTTTATTTAGTTTGAGGTCTATTCCACCAATGAGAACAGGAAGAAGCTTGTCAAAGTCACAGAACAGTTGTGTTTCTCTTAGTTATCACTGTTATTCTAACAGGATTCTGGTTTATACATTTTGTTGCCGTCCTATTTATTACATAAACATTCCTGAGTGATTAGTCACTGTGGATTGGACATTTTGTCAATTTCAACTAACCCTATTTGTTTTGATCAAAGCCTTTTTCTTACATCCTTCTTTGTCTGCAACTCATTTGCCAGTTGTGCACTGTTTATGTGTTCTTCAGCCACATTATTGTCAACTTTTGTTTTAAAATTTCATGTTAAATTTTGTTTTACATGTGTCTTTACAATGCAGTATTTATTTGTGTTTAATATCTCAAAGTAATCTGAACATCAAAGGGGAAGTTAGCCAGCTTATGATCATTCTCAGAAGTTTTGCTTTTGGTTTTTTGCTTTGTTTGGCCGCATTGATTATTTCACACATTTTGCATGTTTGTTTCCTCTGAATTTTGGTGTGAGATTTTTCTCGTCTCCACCCACTGTAGGAAGAGGTGCTGGTGGAACCAGGTCAGCAGCATTGGGGTTACCACAAAAAGCAGTAAAGGAGAACAGGCTAGTATTACTTGCTTTGCATTCTTTTGCTTTGTTTTATTTGTTTGTTTGTGTCGGGGAAAAGAGCTTACGATTTGCAGTTTGGGGACAAACAGTGGGAAAGTGTTTTCCTGCCTCTTGTCTGGACGGTGGGATTACAATAACTCTAGCAAATAAGAATGACATGGGGCGGGCCGGGCGCGGTGGCTCACGCCTGTAACCCCAGCACTTTCGGAGGCTGAGGTGGGCGGATCGTGAGGTCAGGCGATCGAGACCATCCTGGCTAACACGGTGAAACCCCATCTCTACTAAAAACACACAAAAAATTAGCTGGGTGTGGTGGCGGGCACCTGTAGTCCCAGCCATTAGGGAAGCTGAGGCAGGAGAATGGCGTGAACCCGGGAGGCAGAGCTTGCAGTGAGCCGAGATCGCACCGCTACACTCCAGCCTGGGCAGCAGAGCAAGACTCCTTCTCAAAAAAGAAAGAAAGAAAGAAAGAGAGAGAGAGAGAGAGAGAAAGAGAGAGAGAAAGAGAGAAAGAAAGAGAGAAAGAAAGAAAGAGAAAGAAAGAGAGAAAGAAAGAGAAAGGAAGAAAGAAAGAAAGAAAGAAAGAAAGAAAGAAAGAAAGAAAGAAAGAAAGAAAGAAAGAAAGAAAGAAAGAAAGAAAGAAAGAAAGAAAGAGAGAGAAGAAAAAGAATGACATGGGGCCTCCACTTTATTTCTCAATTATTGAATTACACTATAGTTGAAAATTTCTCCCATATTCTATAAATGGCTTTATTATAAATTCTAAGGGGCATGGCAGTGTGAGCGTACCTTATTTCTGTTTTCCTCTCACCCTTTAGTCTATAGAGCAGTATTTCAACTTTCCATGCCTCTCTTCATATCTCTAGCCCTGAGTTCACATCCTAACTTCTAGTTGATGCACTTACTATTAACATCATAAAAGTAACGTGAAGTCATCAAATAAATGTTTAACTGCCTCCGATTACACAATGACCTTCTCCCTGCAACCTTTTCCTTCTTCCTTCCTGGTTTGCTAAGCATCTTCCCCGAGGGCATGAGGCAGCTCTCCACTTCACTCTGTACCATATCACCTTTAACATTCTTGGACACCTTACACTTTTGAGTCACATTCTCCAAGTCTTTTCTTTTCTTTTCTTTTTTTTCTGTTAAAATATATTCTTTTTTTTTTTTTTAATTATACTTTAAGTTCTAGAGTACATGTGCACAATGTGCAGGTTTGTTACATATGTATCCATGTGCCATGTTGGTGTGCTGCACCCATTAACTCGTCAGTTACATTAGGTATATCTCCTAATGCTATCCCTCCCCCGACCCACTCCCCACAATAGGCCCCGGTGTGTGATGTTCCCCTTCCTGTGTCCAAGTGATCTCATTGTTCAGTTCCCGCCTATGAGTGAGAACATGCAGTGTTTGGTTTTCTGTTCTTGCGATAGTTTGCTGAGAATGATGGTTTCCAGCTGAATCCATGTCCCTACAAAGGACAGGAACTCATCCTTTTTTTATGGCTGCATAGTATTCCATGGTGTATATGTGCCACATTTTCTTAATCCAGTCTGTCACTGATGGACATTTGGGTTGGTTCCAAGTCTTTGCTATTGTGAATAGTGCTGCAATAAACACACGTGTGCATGTGTCTTTATAGCAGCATAATTTATAATCCTTTGGGTATATCCCCAGTAATGGGATGGCTGGGTCAAATGGTATTTCTAGTTCTAGATCCTCGAGGAATCGCCACATTGTCTTCCATAATGGTTGAACTAGTTTACAGTCCCATCAACAGTGTAAAAGTGTTCCTATTTCCCCACATCCTCTCCAGCACATGTTGTTTCCTGATTTTTTAATGATTGTCTTTCTAACTGGTGTGAGAAGGTATCTCATTGTGGTTTTGATTTGCATTTCTCTGATGGTGAGTAATGATGAGCATTTTTTCATGTGTCTGTTGGCTGTATGAATGTCTTCTTTTGAGAAGTGTTTGTTCATATCCTTTGCCCACTTTTTGATGGGATTGTTTGTTTTTTTCTTGTAAATTTGTTTGAGTTATTTGTAGATTCTGGATATTAGCCCTTTGTCAGATGAGTAGATTGCAAAAATTTTCTCCCATTCTGTAGGTTGCCTCTTTACTCTGATGGTAGTTTCTTTTGCTGTGCAGAAGCTCTTTAGTTTAATTAGATCCCATTTGTCAATTTTGGCTTTTGTTGCCGTTGCTTTTAGTGTTTTAGACATGAAGTCCTTGCCCGTGCCTATGTCCTGAATGGTATTACCTAGGTTTTCTTCTAGGGTTTTTATGGTTTTAGGTCTAACATTTAAGTCTCCAATCCATCTTGAATTAATTTTCGTATAAGGAGTAAGGAAAGGATCCAGTTTCAGCTTTCTACTTATGACTAGCCAATTTTCCCAACACCATTTATGAAATAGGGAATCCTTTCCCCTTTTCCTGTTTTTGTCAGGTTTGTCAAAGATCAGATGGTTGTAGATGTGTGGTATTATTTCTGAGGGCTCTGTTCTGTTCCATTGGTCTATATCTCTGTTTTGGTACCAGTACCATGCTGTTTTGGTTACTGTAGCCTTGTAGTATAGTTTGAAGTTAGGTAGCGTGATGTCTCCAGCTTTATTCTTTTGGCTTAGGATTGTCTTGGCAATGTGAGGTCTTTTTTAGTTCCATATGAACTTTAAAGCAGTTTTTTTCCAATTCTGTGAAGAAAGTCATTGGTAGCTTGATGGGGATGGCATTGAATCTAAAAATTACCTTGGGCAGTATGGCCATTTTCACAATATTGATTCTTCCTATCCATAAGCATAGTATGTTATTCCATTTGTTTGTGTCAAAACTCTTTTATTTCACTGAGCAGTGGTTTGTAGTTCTCCTTGAAGAGGTCTTTTACATCCCTTGTAAGTTGGATTCCTAGGTATTGTATTCTCTTTGAAGCAATTGTGAATGGAAGTTCATTCATGATTTGGCTCTCTGTTTGTCTGTTACTGGTGTATAAGAATGCTTGTGATTTTTGAACATTCATTTTGTATTCTGAGACTTTGCTGAGGTTGCTTATCAGCTTAAGGAGATTTTGGGCTGAGACAATGGGGTTTTCTAAATATACAGTCATGTCATCTGCAAACAGGGACAATTTGACTTCTTCTTTTCCTAACTGAATACCCTTTATTTATTTCTCTTGCCTGATTGCCCTAGCCAGAACTTCACATTGAATAGGAGAGGTGAGAGAGAGGGCATCCCTGTCTTGTGCCAGTTTTCAAAGAGAATGCTCCCAGTTTTTGCCAATTCATTATGATATTGGCTGTGGGTTTGTCATAAATAGCTCTTATTATTTTGAGATATGTTCCCTCAGTAACGAATTTATTGAGAGTTTTTAGCATGAAGGGCTGTTGAACTTTGTCAAAGGCCTTTTCTGCATCTATTGAGATAATCATGTGGTTTTTGTCTTTGGTTCTGTTTATATGCTGGATTATGTTTACTGATTTACATATGTTGAACCAGCCTTGCATCCCAGGGATGAAGCCCACTTGATCATGGTGGATAAGCTTTTTGATGTGCTGCTGGATTCGGTTTGCCAGTATTTTATTGGTCTTTTCAAAGACTCCTGCTTTATTCATTCTACCCTATCAGCTTTTATATAAAGTAGAAAAACAGAACAGCTTAAAAATTTAAAAATAAAAGGAAAACTAAACCAAACCTCAACTTCACAACACCCTGCAGCTACTACATTAAAATATCTCCTACTTTCACACCCAGACTTCTTGTTGACCCTATTCTTTCATTTTGACAACTCTGCTCACTCTGTCACACAATTGAGCGTCTGCCTTTTTACTTCTCCAGCACCTGTTCTTTATCCTGGATAAACCTCCCTCCCCATTTCAGTGAAATTACATTTCCTTAATTAAAAGTGTAGTTTTGGAGGAGAGTGACAAACATAACCCCAGTTGTGTCATTTACCTCTTGTCTCATAAAAGGAGGGGTAACAGATGACCCTAAAACATAAGAGCTTTTTGCAACAAGGCTTATTCACTGTGGACCACAGATTGGCTGCTTGTTGCTACTTTAGGTTGAGCGGAACTGGGAAGATCTGCTTCAAGCTGCAAGTCTGGCTATACTGAGATTCTGCTGTGCGTGGGGCTCAGTTTTGTTTCTCATATGTTCATTCTGTGGCTTAGGCTGAAGGGGCAGCAACTACTCGGATGGAACTCCTCCAGGCAGGGGGTTGAGATGCAAGAGAGCAAGCTCAGCAGAACAAGCACACACCAAGGTTCTCCCGGTGTCAAGGCCACTGGCAGCCATTTTTTCCTGACATTAGAGAAATCCCACTAGAGAGAATAACACATATATACAAAAGTCAGGAATTAAATACAGTGCCCCCTGGCATCAAGATGCTGATTCCAGTAATGCCTGAGGCCCAAACACAATGATTTATTTAATGTTGCTAATACATCTCTTGTAAGTTTGACTACGATATTTGGATCAAGTTCGCTCAGTGACATCAGTTGTCATAAATACAGTCATACTTCTCATTTACAACATCCTGCATTTTGATGGCGTCATATTATATTGAAACTGTACTGTCTTAGTAGAGTCTTCCAGTTCCGCCTTTAGATTTTTTGAGTCTCATGGAAAAAAAATGGCAGTATGAATGATACCACCTTCTTATAAAACTCCTCCTTTGGCTTCCAAAACTGCTCTCATTCTTGCATCTCACGTTCCTCTTCCTCAAATTCGTTTGTGGGCTTCTCTATCTAAGGCTGCAAAATTAACATTGATGTACTTTGGGTTTCTGCTTTAGTCAAACCTAATACCTCATTTTAGACACTTTTCCTATGTAATTGTATCCATTTCTGTATTTCTAGTACCATGTAAATGAAGATGAATCTAGAATCAATATTTTCAATCCAATTTTTTTTCTAAATGTCAGATCCATATGCATAACTTATCTCTGGACATCTGTAAGCATATACTTAACATACTTTTCACCCATGAAAATTTAATTTTTCATCATGCCAAAATTATATTCATTTCATCCCTCAAATTGCTTCCACTTCCTTCCCTGCCTCCTTCATGTAATGAAAGTCATCATCATTCACAAACTTGGGTATGTTTTAGTTACTTTTCTGTTTCAGGTTATTCCTGTTTTTTACATGGGTTACTGCAACAGTATCTTCATTCGCTTTACTGACTTCAGTTACACCCCATATTGCACTCAGAATTACCTATTATGCCAATAATATTGTGATGCTTACCTCTCAAGAGAATTCTCTAGTGCCTCCCTTTGCTGTTAGGATGAAGTTCAAATTTCTTATGATGCTTGCTGAGGTCATTGTGGATGAGTTGGTTTCTGCTGATCTTTACAGTGCTTCTCTCATCACTATTCACCAGCACTCTCTCCATGCTTAAGCTATACTGAATATGCGTCAATTTCT
This sequence comes from Chlorocebus sabaeus, assembly GCF_047675955.1. Taxonomy (NCBI): domain Eukaryota; kingdom Metazoa; phylum Chordata; class Mammalia; order Primates; family Cercopithecidae; genus Chlorocebus; species Chlorocebus sabaeus. Next base: position 85,817,824 of record NC_132906.1, read on the forward strand.
TAGATGCAGAATGCTCTATCTTGTCTCAAGTCTTTCAGGAACATTTACCTCTGATTGCAAAATATCAATTCCCTTTTCCTTCCACCCGCCCTTTTGCCTTGATAATAGTTCATATTGTACAGCAATATTAAAGCCCTCTAGCAAAGAAATACAAAGACTTGTCTTTTTACTGGTTGAAAATAGGAACAAATATCATTCACAGAGATTAAAAAATGTATTATTTATCAATCTTTGATGCCCTAACAATTGAAATTTCCACATTTATGTATTTATTTTTTATGGAAAAATTTGATGTGTAACTCTTCATTCAAGCTTACTGCAGATATCATTACCGCTAAAGAATTGATTGAGAACGCTCCTAAACCCTGGTTAAGTCTTTTCATGCTGCTATAACAAAATATGTTAGACCAGGATATTTGTAAACAACAATAATTTTTTGTAAACAATAATAATTTATTGCTCACAGCTCTGGAGGTTGGGAAGTCCAAGATCAATGTGCCAGTAGAGCTGGTGTCTGATAAGAGCTCACTCCCTGCTTCAAAGATGGTGCCTTCTAGCAATGCCTTTACATGATGGAAGGGGTGAACAAGCCTCCTTTATAGGGGAGCAAATCCCAGTTTTGAGGGGGATTAGTTTGCTAAATGTGTTTTGGGGGAAACATAAATACTTAGACCATAGTACCTCCCATAAACGAATTTCTTAATATTAGTTACTAGTAAGTTAATTTATATATATATAAACGTAAATAACTTATGATAAACCTGTTTATGTTATTTTATAGATGTATAATTTAAATAACTTATGTTTATCATCAGAGAATCTAGGAGATGGATACTTTTCCATCTTCTCTCCTTTTCTCAGTTTTGAGAAAGAGAAAATGAATTTACTCGATTTTTAATTTTCAAAGAAAAAAACATTATGAAGTAATGATTTGGAAAAATGCTTGCCAACATGAAAGCATATTTAAAGTCAATCTGAGTAGAGTTTTTTTCAAAGAAGGGTTCAATTAATCATGCATTATGACGTTTCAATTAGAGAGAGTACTCAGAACATATGGCATCGTTTCTTTTGTGCTGCTATAATTGTAGATATTTTACATGTAGATCATCATAAGTATGGTAGCTGTCATTATTGTTGAAAATGTGCCCTCTTCCTATGAGGTGTTAAGATTACTGATCGAGACTACTAAGGATATACCCATAGTCCAACAAGTTAGGCTAACTTAATTTGCTGCAGGAAGGGAAAATACATCCCAGGGCAACAGTGGCAAGTCTCAAGAAAGAGATTTGGGAGGAGCATTTTATAGAACTCAGGCTTATGCTGAATAATTCTTGGGAGAAATTCAGAAAGATATGCCTGGTTTTGAATTAGATTCTTCTTGTAAGCAGAGGGAATTCAGAAATTGTTTATCTTAAACATTTTATCTGAGAGGAAGAAGCATTAAAACAGGGCTGATGTTATCATTGAGTTAAAAAGCAGCCATCATTCACATTAGGTAAAAGTCAAGTGGTTCAATCAGTTTTTAATTGTATTTGTCCTTGTCCTGTTGCAAACAGGCTTACAGAATGGCTTTATTTGAATGCTATTTGTATTCAGTTTGGGAATACCATGTTCTGGTTGCCAGCAGGGCTGTTTTTAATTTTCTCAGAAGTGATCATGCATACCCTCAACACCAATACCAGGTTGGCCATGAGTCTTGCTCAAACCAGTGGATTATGAGTAGAAGTGACATGTGAGTTATGAAAAAAAACTCTCAGACCGCCGTCTTGCCCACCATATCTCTTTTTCCTTCACTGTGAAACCTGTGATTCTGCAGACAGGGGTTGTTTCTCCAAGCTGGGTTCTAGCATGATGGTAACAAGAGGCAAAATCATGACCCACATAAAGGACTTAAAATGCCTGTATTCAACCAACTTTTGCACTAGGAAGCTGCTGAGATATAAGGGCTACTGGGGCCTGTTATATTATTGAGCCTAAGCTGTATGACATATATATTTGTCAGAACAAGTTCTTATCTAATTATAATCACTCAATGATACATTGCCTAATTTATATTTCCTGTTACCTTCAAAATGGTTACTGGCTACCAAACTGATTTGTTAGTATATTTATTATGGATTCACCTCTTGTGCATAGAATCTGTAAATGATATATAAAACTAGAATTATAACTTATTAATTTATAATGATAAATATTACAAGATTAGTCTCTCAACAATGTGTATCTTTTATAAAGCAATATCATTGCTGAGAGGCCAAGAAGGACTCACGTTCTTATTATGTGTGCTTACTGATCTTATAGGCAAATTCATAAGGGAAGATAAACTATTATTTTAAAAATGTGTAAAACATAGGATCACTGTACAATAAGTTAGATAAATCAAATGTTTATTTGTATTAGGCTAAGGTATAATTATCTTTACTTTTGAAAGAGTTCAACAGGAGTGAAATACTCAAAATTCCATGTTTCCCTCTATCCTGGGCAGCTCATGGTTGAATATGGGCCGCAACATTTGCAGTTAAATAGAATATTATGATTGTGGTATAAATTATCACCTATTTATTCATATTTTTATATACATTTGTAAACATCTAGATGTTCAAATCTTAATTTTTCACTTGGCGGTGTGATGACAAAATATAAATTCGTGCACTATTGGAAACATATTTTCCTAATGTCTTCATATATGAATTGCTAGTTTTCTTAATGGCGACATTAAATCCTCATAAAATGATTGAGTATTTTTCACCATCTCATTCCTTTGTGCATACATAAAGTACATCTCCTGGGACCACTGAACATGGATTCTTTGTGAAATGAAGCTTTTCAGTCAGGCAGTTAAAAAAAAATTATTATCGTCCAAGCAGATGGAACATCAGTAATTTGGTACTAATCAGCTCAACTGGTTTTACAGAATTTCTGCCTTTAATGTTCTGTGCCTTCATTGTGTATGATTTACATCTAAGCTGAAAGGAGCTTCAAAGGCTGGCAGCTATCAATAGCTGGCGGATGCTATCTCCTCATCATTAGTCTTTCCATCGCCAAGTGGTCTTTGGATCAGGTGACCGAGAATAGCTATTGAAAACAGCACACCTGTAAACTGTTCTTTTTCCACCATGAGCCAGATTAAGACTTTGCAGAATCAATGGGGCACTGTATGTTTCAGACCACCAAGTGACCACACCATTATTCTATCAGCCATCAAGGATAAGCGAAACAGATAAAGATATAATGCTTGCGGATAGAGTCATTTTCATCCAGGAAGAAGGTACCAGAAACATAAAGACGGTTCAATTATGGATTAAGTATCGGATAGTTTATTCACCCATGTGTTATCTATAGTTTTAATATGGTAAAGACTTTGTTTTGCTTTCAAAAGTTCTTCAAAAAATATACCAAAGGAAGTCATTCAAAAACAGTATAACTTAAACTGGATGCTAGGCTTTGGGAAAGTTGCTGTTTTATTTTCTTGGAGTTTCATTTCAAGATGTTGTATTCCCCAAAGTGATTACATTGAACAGATGTTCAATAGTTTATCCAGTTTCTTTTAAATGCCTGAATTGAAACATTTTATCCACTCTAAACTTCTCTAATTTCCTTTCAACTCCAAAAGTGGAATTTGCATAAAGTAGGATCCCAAAGGAGTTTTGATTCTGTGATCTAATGCCATGCTGTTTTTGTTTAATTTAGCTACCGTTTCTAAAACCATGGCAAGAAGCAACTAGGATATTGATTCATAAATGGTAAAAAACACAATGCTTTTCTTTCCAGTCTTACTTTTGTAAGTACTTCTCTAAAGGAAGTGGAGTTAAATTACTTCTAAACAAATATCAAAAATAGCTATGACTTTGTAATGTGATATCAATCTGATAAACAGAGACAAGCTAGCTCCTTCATTTGATGATAGATGAAATAGGATTTATTTTAGAGCTAAGAAATATTTGTCATTTATATAATAAAGTAAATCTCAGCACAAAAGTTACTTACAAAATCATTGTTTTGCATCCCTTTTCACTCTTGATTTTATATCCATAGCTAAATGCCTGTAAAGCACCAAAATTCCACTGTTTGAATAGGAAGTATACCTATTCATAATTGGATGCTAGAGTGTAGCCCTTAACAGTTCTGAGAAACATGCTAGGATTCAACACAGCACTGCAGTGGACAAGTATTCTTTAATTGTGCATAGTGGTCAGAGAACCTGAATTCATTTTTAATAGACTCCTGCATCCTACACGCTCATATAGCAATGCAACATATTTGAATACTACATGATGAGTGAGTTTTAAAACTTTTTAAATACGAATAATCTCAAATTATGTAAAAATAAAGAACACAAGATAATGAAGCGAGATGTACTCATCCCTCTATATCAAAAGCTTTAAATTCCCTGTTCAATTTCATGTCAACTATACCCTTCATTCCCTTCTTCTAAGCCCATATAACTTCAAAAGAAATGCCAATAGCATTTCATTCTATTTATATCTATTTTAATATCTATTTCTAGGTGATAAAAGTTTTAACAAAAATAATTCATTATACAATTATTCTGTAAAAAAAATTGCATTCATATAATATCTAGTCACTATTTAAATTCCCTTGTTTTCCCTATGGATGCTTTCATTTAACAGATTCTTTATTTGAATAAGAATTCAAAAAAAGTCATATAGTATCATTGGATGGTGTGACTCAAGTCTCTTTTATTCTGCAGTTTCCTCCTTGTTGACATTGCTTTCCTTTGTCATGCATTTGTGAATGACACTGAGTCATTTATCCCATAGAGTTTGCCACAGTGTAAATTGTTCTGACAGTATTTATTGATGTCATTTTTATGTTCTCTACCTCTTGTTTTTCTGTAAATTAGTAGATGCTTGATCAGAGCAGTGTTTGATTTGATTTTTTTGAGTGGAGAAGACGGTTTCATCAGTAATCACTTCTATCAGGAGATAGATCATACCTTATTGATGACATGGTGACCATTTTTTTTTTTTTTTTTTTTTTTTTGTATTTTTGCCCCCTTGACTTTACTAACACTACGAAATCTGGTGAAAAGTTTTTGTTTCAGTTGTTGAAGTCTTGCCACAGAAGTGAAAGCTATAAAATAACTAGATAATTAATTCGATCTACAATTAGAGGCATACATACCATGTATTGAGCACCATTCTCCTTGAAAGAGAAGAGGGGAAGGATAAAGCATAGTCCTTTCAGTTAAGGAGCACATGGTTCAGTGGTATGAAGATACATGTAAAGAAAAATTCCAGCATTACATGGTGTTTGTGAAAGGTATGAATCTATGCAAGATGATGTGACTCTTTGTCTATAAAAGAATTGAGTGCAGAAATCTCATCCAGGGAAAAGGTCTTACGTAAAAATGAAGAAATAGTACAGCAAGCATATTGCATGTGACTCAATGATAGAGTTAGCATGCGATCTACTAAATGAGACATTTATCTAGGAAACTCTAGAGAACAACAGTACTTTGTTAAATTGGAAAAAGAGACATGATCAAATATATGTTTTGAAAAGAAAATTCTGCTATGAAAATGCCAGAATGATTACATTGAGAGAGAATTGGCAAAATTGAAAGGAGAAAAGCTACTCAAGAAGCTATTCAATGCAGACATTGATTAGATATGTGTTAAAAGCATATAATTCAGTGGAAGCAGGTGGAATATCTGAATTCAAATTCGAGTTGCTTCTAGGCTTCAGACTCTGCCCAAAGTACAGCTCTTAGAGAGACCACGTTACCCCTTAGCATCTGAGTTGTCCTATCAGTAAACTGAGGACAACTGTGTTTCTCAAGAGGGATCTGGTTTCAATGGACAACAAGCCCAATTCAAACTTCCACAAGAACCAGAGAGTTCATTGTGTTTTGTGAGATAATATTCAAGAGAATACCTGAAGAAACTTGACCTAGGAACTTTGCTTGTCCGCAGGGACTGGCATTTCTCTATCTCAACTCTGTTCACATCTGTGTGAACTCCACCTTAATGCAGTGATATTTACGGAGCAGAACTCTGGATCTCCAGGATGACATCCTCACCCCCAAGTCCAATAGAAGAGGAAGAGACACTGTTCTCTAAGTGTATGAATACAAGTTTTGGGGTGGATCCCCTTGGCCTAAATGGGATTAGTTACACATCCCTGCACCAATCCCCTTGACTGGTAGACTGGGATTTCCAGATTGATTTAAACTATAGCCACCTTCAACAATATGGTTGAGTTACTCTTTATTACATAAAGAGTGAACCAGGGAACTGTCTACTTAAAAAAAAAAAAAATAGAGCATTACCATGAAACAAATGAGGACCAAATGCTTGACAATAAAGTGGCAAATGTCCAGGATCAGAAAATGAAAACTACCTATGAAGTCAGACCCTCATATTATTCTGTCATACTCTCTTGGCTTACGCCCCTTTTTTTCCCTCTGGCCATTGTTGGCTAGGGCAACCAGGATGTAAAGGCACTGTGTGACAGCTCTTGCCTCAGCTCGGGGACTGTGGTAGATAAGCTCTGTGTCATTCCAATCCTCCTCAGGAAAAGAATGACTGCCCATGTGCAAGAGGTGTAGTTAGCTGGCAGACTCCATCTGCTAATTCTTCCCAGGTCCACTTAAACCTTTTGGCCAGTCACTTTTTAATTTTATTTTATTTTATTTTATTTTATTTTATTTTATTTTATTTTATTTTATTTTATTTTATTTTATTTTATTTATTTTTGAGACGGAGTCTTGTTCTGTCACCCAGGCTGGAGTGCAGTGGCACAACCTCGGCTCACTGCAACCTCTGCTTCCCGGGCTCAAGCAATTCTTCTGCCTCAGCCTCCCAAGTAGCTGGAACTACAGGCATGCACCACCATGTCTAGCTAATTTTTTGTATTTTTGGTACAGATGGGGTTTCACCATGTTGGCCAGGATGGTCTTGATCTCTTGACCTCGTGATCCACCCGACTCAGCCTCCCAAAGTGCTGGGATTACAGGAGTGAGCCACTGTGCCCTGGCCAGTCATATTTTTATCCATGTGTCCCCTGGTCAATGATTGGGCAAGGTAGTGCTGTCCAGGTCACAGTCATTTTGAGTCATTAATGGCAAGGTGGCAATATAACAACCCAGTCGTTTCTGCCCTAATAAGCACTCTGGTTCAGAAGTCCAGGGACGACTCAGTCTGACAGCCTTTCTTGGCTAACTTCCATTTCCCTTCTTTTACCCCATTTGTGTTATTCCTTGACAAATCCTTCACATGCAAAATGCCCTCCCCGTGTCTGTTTCCAAACAGCTCACCTTGGAGCAGAGATTTTCTGCTCCATGTTGGAAGATTTGCAAGAGCTCACCCAGTCATTTCAGTAAGTGCACACCGGGAAATGCAAGAGAGTCAACAACGGCTGTGGTCAGTGATGGATGGGAGGTGTTAAAGGCCTTCTTTCCTGCTCTGTGTCTCTGATGGACAGCTTGGAGGTGTATTCCACATGGGTTCTAAAAGGGTTCACAGTTTGATATTCAGTTCCACAAAAATAATCAGCCTACTCTTCCTAGTACCTCAACTTCTGTTTCCTGAGAAAGCATGCGGATGCTGGTCTCTAGCTCAGCTCTTTGCAGGGATCCAAATTAAAATACTGGTTGATCCAGTTACATAGTTTGTGGGGCCAAGTGCAAAATAAAATGCAGGTTCCCTTGCTCAAAAAAATATTCCTAATTTAAAGACAGTAACAGCACACCATTAAACCAAAGAGCCCTTCTAGTGCCCAGGCACAGGTCACCGCATCTATGAAGCTAGCCCTGAACACCATATAAGGTAATATGAATACATTGAGACATACAGATTTTTGATCTGTGTTTTCTCTTGATGTCTACATACCATGTCATTGCTCAGGAAGCGGTAAAGGGGGGAGATACTGACATAGCCTTATAGGATCATAAGCATATTATAAATGTGCATCATAGGGAATCCATCTTCAAAGTAAATTTAAGCTGTGACTATTAAAATATGTATTAAATATTTTTATGTATTAAATTTATTAAATTAATAAATTTAGTAATAAATTTTATCATCAATAAATTAATTAATAAATTAATAAAATTTTAATTTATTATAAATAAATTATATATTTATATAAATATACAAATAAATAATAAATGCATATAAATTAATAATAAATTAAAATAATATTAATACATTTATTAATAAATAAAAATAAATTTATTGGCTTTATTAAATTTATTAAAACTATTAAATTTAATAAATTAAATTTATTAAGTATTAAAATGTTTATTGAAATATTATTAAATAAATATTAAAATATTTATTAAAGTTTTATTAAACTATATTTTGGAATATTGGACCATGTACAATATTTGCCTTTTCACTATTTATTGGACCATGTACAATATTTACTCCTGTAATCCCAGTCAGAACCCTCAGATTAATCTGTCATACTCTGTTGGCTTACCCCCCTTTTTTCCCTCTGGCCATTGCTGGCTAGGGCAACCAGGATGCAAAGGCACTGTGTGACAGCTCTTGCCTCAGCTCGGGGACTGTGGTAGATAAACAATGTGTCATTCCAATCCTCCTCAGGAAAAGAATGACTGCCCATGTGCAAGAGGTGTAGTAAGGTAAGGAGAAAATTTTTAGGATAAATGCTTCCACTCTTTTTGTGAGCTTACTTTGTGATACTACTTTGTAGACTAAACACTGCACGAAGCTAAGGAGTTCTGTCTAGTAATGTTTTATTTTGCTTTTGAAAATCAGGAGGCTGGAGCAGGGTTACAGGCAACATAGAGAAGGGGAGGCTAGCAGAAAGGTAAACTCTGAATGGCTGCTATGAAGCCGAGGAAAGGGAACAAGTCAGTAGTGAAGCTGATTCCTGGCTCTGAGGATCCAGCCAGGTGGGATCACATGTAATTTGAAACACTTGGCACACTCAGGATAATGGATAAAGAAAATATACTTCATATACACAATGGAGTACTATTCAGCCATAAAAAAGGATGAAATTCAGTCATCTGCAACATGGTTGGAACTGGACAGCATTAGGTTAAGTGAAATAAGCCAGGCACATAAAGACAAATGTCACATGTTATCACTTATTTGGGGGATTTAAAGTTCAAAAACAATGGAACTCATGGAGATAGAGAATAGAAGAATGGTTACCAGAGGCTGGGAAGGGAAGTGAGGGACTGGGGGAAGTAAGGATGGTTAATGGGTACAAAAAATAGCGAGAATGAATAAAACCTATTATTTGATAGCAAAACAGGGGACTATAGTCAATAATAACTTAATTGTACATTTTAAAATCACTTAAAGAGTACAATTCGATTGTTTGTAACACAAAGGATAAATGTTGGAAGTAGTGTATACTCCCTTTATCCTGATCTGAGTATTATGCATTGTGTGCCTGTATCAAAAACATCTCATGTACCCCATAAATATACACCCCTAGTAGGTACACACACAAAATTAAAAATTTAAATTTAAATTTAAAGAAAAGATGATGGGGCCGGGCACAGTGACTCATGCCTGTAATCCCAGCACTTTGGGAGACCGAGGCAGTTGGATCATGAGGTCAAGAGATCGAGACCATCTGGTCAACATGGTAAAAACCCATCTCTACTAAAAATACAAAAATTAGCTGGCTGTGGTGATGCGTGCCTGTAGTCTCAGCTACTCAGGAGGCTGAGGCAGGAGAATCACTTGAGCCCAGGGAGGCGGACGGTGCAATTAGCCGAGATCGTCCCACTGCACTCTAGCCTGGCGATTGAGTGAGACTCCATCTCAAAAAAAAAAAAAAAAAAAAAAATTGATAGTGGGAATAGTTGAAGCAATGAAACCTCAGGCCAGGCAATAATATTAGGAAGAGAAGTAAAAGACAGTCACGAAAGTAGAGTAGACCAGCAATCCATAAGGCTGGATATCATATTTGTTGTCTACAAAATATAATTCAGGTATTGGCAGTAATTCAGGTGGAGGAAAGTATGGGGACAATTTAAAAAAGTTGGGAGGGGCTTAGCGTTCTGAAGAATCAGTGGCAAATATGTTTCAAGAATAAACAGTTAAGTAAAATGGGTTTGTGAAAGATGAGGTTTTGATTAAGGGCACATTTAAAATTCTGTGCGGAGAAGCTTTGATAGCAATCTTGCCATCAACTTTTTTGGAAATACAAATAATACAAAACAATGAGTGGCTTTAACTCTACAGAATATGATGGAAACTGCATTCTGAGAAGAGATTCAAGTATCAGGTTAAGTCAATGAGAAATAAGAAAATTCTGTGAAGAAACCAGATTGCCTTTACCAGAAAAGCAAAAACCAAACCAGTAAAAATGTTTGGTAAAAATAATAGCTATCATATTTGAGACAATGTCAAAGAAGGAAAGAGTGAAATAGAAAACAGCAAAGGAAAAAGAAAAGAAATATTTTAAATTGTAACCGAAGAAATTAAGGATAGACGCCAGGCTAGACTTACCTGGCCTTGAGATTCTAAGAAGGATTTTGATGCCAGGTTGCTTTTTGCAAAAACGAGATGTGACCTGAGGTCACTGCCCATCCTGTCTTCTCAAGTGTCTCTAAGTCCTGAGGCCAGAACGTGCTACTATTTTTATGTTGTTCTGCAATCAGCAAATCTTTACTGAGTACTTCTCCTGTGTCAAGTGCTATCTAGTTTGAGAATGTAGCAATGACATAGCTCCTGCTCAAGGATTTTACAGCCTCTTGTGGGAGATAAACAAGTAAACAAGCTAGGAATAGTCAGCATGGGAAATGCTATAGTTGGCAAAATGAAACATGCCTTGGGAACACAGAGGCAGGAACAAACCCCATCATGGCAATCAGCACAGTTCCTCCTGGAATTAAAGCCTGTGTGAGCTCTGAAGGATAAATAGAGCCAGCAAGGTCAGCGGCAGAATCTCTGGGCTGGAGAAAGTATAATTTTACACGTGGAGAGATAGTTGCAGGATGCCTCAGAAATGAGATTGTGGCATACTGGGGACTTTATGTGGCTCAAGAACGACTAGAGTCCTTGTGAAAGACAGATGACGGCAAAATACAATGGAAAGATACGAAAACCAGAGAGCTCATGCAGGACTTTCTTTACCAGGAGGTGGAATTTTAACTTTGTTCTGCCCAAAAGAGGTTTGAAGCGAGGAAGTGAATAATGAGGTTTGGATTTACAGTGTATTCTGAATATTGAGAAGGATCCATTGTACGTGTGTGTGGAGAGCATTTAGATGCCATTTGTCTTAAGCCAGGATGCCTGCTCTGAGATAGATAGGGATGGAGAGCAGGAGACAGATGTGAGAGACAGTGTCAAGGTTCTTACCTGTTTGGAAAGGGTTGTTTGTATGCTGTTGTGTTTCCTTTGTTTATAAGAATATAGGAAACAGATACAAGCACTACGTAGCCTCAAAACTTTTTTTTTTTAGGAATATTCACAGTGCAAACACAATTTTGTAAAAGGAATTGACTATGGGAAGATAAAACAGAGGAACATGCGAATAAAACAATTCTTTAACACTTTAGCAACTTAGTGTGCTCCTCTTGTCTTTAAATTTTTCTTGTGATATGCTGAGAAATTCGATACAACACCCAATATTAATTTCTCAGCTATCTTTTTGTTTTTATTTACTAATAAAACTCTAAAAATTAGAATAAAACCTTTAGTTTTATAATAGTAAGCACACACTTCAATAGACTACATATGCGTTTATATATACATGCATGTAAAAATATATGTATGTGCATAAAAACATATACGTCAAGTTTTTAAATTATGTTTCTGGCAGAATTTAAAATTACCTTACTGCTTGGCTAAATACAACATAACTATTATTTCTATGTCAGTTGTGTTGAAAACTGGAAAACAAATAGTGTTTTCCACACATACTTTCTTCAAAATACTGTTAACTGCCATAAAGTTTAAAAAGTTATATGCTGACAGCTTTTCAGCACTGTCTAATCTGTAAGACAATGTACGTTTATATACAAATAATGATAACATAATAGCATTTATTGAAGGCTTAGTTTGTGCCAGCCATGCTCTTAACTAAATTACGTATTTTATTTTTCATTACACCAAACCTGTTGCATAGTACTCATGATAACACTTCTCAACAGATTTTATTCATTTATATTATTAAAGCAGTAACCAATAACTATGTATCACTGAACAAAATGTAAAAAGATCCTTGCTCTATTGGAGTGTATATTCTAGCTGGAAAAGATAGACTGTCAATAATAAAACTAAAGAATAAATTAATTTCCATTCTCATTTCATGAATCCTTTATATTTTAGGTTATCCTGAACATAACAAATGAAAGAATTATATAAAATCGATATTTTGTTTATGGAATTTTTCTACATATTTGCTAGTTCTGTCTTTGCCTTGCTTCACACTATCAGTGTTTCTTTAATATTTGGTGATCCTTAGTGTTCGCTCATAGTTGCAGAATGAAGATTCAATTTCAATGAAGGTTGATTTAGATATGTAGATACAAAAAAGGGTTTTCTCTGACATTTTGACTATGTTCAGCTGATTAATTTGTGAAGGGACTTGGAAGAAAAGACTATCAATAAAATATATATGTGTATATAATTTGCAAATAAAAAACATAACAAACATGAAACATGCCATCAAATCATATCTAGAAAACAGAAAAACAAGGGAATTATAATGTTCATAATCTAATCATGATTAGTAATAATTAGAAAAAAATAAATGATAATATTAAAATAACTAATATCAATTGTTTGCATATGATGTGCCACTTATTTTACTAAAATATTTTAAGGGTTGTTTCATTTACTTCACAACCAACTTTTGAGGTAACATCCTTTTCATTCTGTTTTCCTGATGAGGAGATTGAAGAACATAAAAGTGATCTACCCTGCCCAAGCCACACAACTAGTATACATTGCTGCTGGATGATAGCCCGGTTCTCTCTTCTGTTTTTTTTTTTTTTTTTTGAGACGGAGTCTTGCTTTGTCCCCAGGCTGGAGTGCAGTTGCGTGATCTTGGCTCACTGCAACCTCTGCCGCCCAGGTTCAATTCTACTGCCTCAGCCTCCGGAGTAGCTGGGATTACAGGCATGCACTACCAAGCCCAGCTAATTTTTGCATTTTTAGTAGAGACAGGGTTTCACCATATTGGCCAGGATGGTCTTGATCTCTTGACCTTGTGATCTGCCCGCATCAGCCTCCAAAAGTGCTGGGATTAGAGGCATAAGCCACCACGCTCGGCCCCAGTCTCAACAGAGAGCCCATTTTCTTAACCACTTTGCATAGCATTTATTGTCTCAGATTTACAAATGTGTGTGTGTGTGTGTGTGTGTGAATCATATGTCAAAATGTTATCTCTGGATGGTGATATTATGGGTGACATTTTATTATTCGCTATTATTATATTATTTGTGCCTTCAAGCTTTATAAGTAGAAAAAATTTCTAGTGACTTTACACAATCTGGATTAAAAGAAAAAGTAATATGAGAAGGTTAAGAAATAGGGAAATGCTAGACAGGTCATGGATGGGCACTTCTAAGGTGGTCAAAAGCAAGTCTTCACTGGGAACATTGAGCAGGCAAGCTGCAAGACCAGAAAATAATGGCTCATACTGAGATGGCTCTGTTGACAATTTTTAAGACTTTTAACAAGTCCCAGAATATGTCTATGAATGAAAGTAGCAGTAAAGAAGTTGTCAAGGCCATTTGACATGCAATCAAAAAATGCAGAGTCTTGTTCATATGTAGACATTAATCTCATGAAGTTGGTGGCAGGGATGGGCATAATGTGAATTGGGTTTATAAAAGACGGGCACTACCTATAATCTGGCAAATGCTAGTACAGGAAGAGAAATTAGAGTTCAGTCAAATCACATCTGTAATCCTAAAAAGATGAGAATTTCATTTTATAGGAGAGCGTGGATATATAATAGAGTGGTGGGAAAATGATTTGGGGTATTTAGGGGATCAGAAAGAATTAGAACGACAACCTTGCAAATGAGTTAAATGGGCATAAGAGTATAAATTAATCACATGCACTGGAAAATGAAATAAGCACTCTATTTGCTGAGGGATACTAATGCTACCAGGACTGTGTATGGCTCAAAAATTCTAAATATAATTCTGGAACACAGATATTATTCAATTCAACATGTGTGACCTGCAACTCATAATATACATGATTATGATGTAGAATAGATAATGATGAAATCAGAATATAAATCCAGTTCTCCATGAATTCTTAGTGAGAATATGGAATTCATGGGAAAAACTTCATGTTCTTTCCATTGTGATAGATTGTACTGTGTACTGAGGAACTTTTAGATAAAGGATGAAGCATTATCAAAGAAAAATTGAAAGACCAGAGAAACACTATAGTCAACTGCATAAATTAAAACTTAAAAACCAAACTAGAGTGAGAAGAAAATTAGACACTAATTTGAAGATTTCCTCTGTTTTAACTTCTACCTGAAGGGTCTGGTTTCATGTGAACAAATTTTAAGACTGATGCATTATGGTAAACTCCGTTAGTTAGAACCATGACATTAGAGAGGACAATGACAATGTCAGCATCCCACATCAGCCAACATATTATATGGACAAAATTATCATTTTACAGTAATAGGCAAGGACATAATCTTCATGGCTGTTCCTAGATATATAGCAATGAGATCTTATGAGATCTAAGTCAGTGTGAGGAACTCTGTTTCTCTAGTCACAATTTTTAAAATTTGTCTTCAAGAGACATACATTTTCATTAATATTAACATCATTTAATAATTTTCCTCTTAGGAGGCACTATGCTAATAATATCTAACATGTCAGACTTTTCCTAGTACTGAGAGGAATTTAAAGCATATGTCTAAGAAATTGTAAATAATTTCCCAGAGAGTGCAGATAATGTGTGTAAGATGCCAAATCATGAGTGAATTCCCATTTGCAATTGCTACAAAGAGAATAAAACACCTAGGAATACAACTTACAAGGGATATGAAGGACCTCTTCAAGGAAAACTACAAACCACTGCTCAGGGAAATAAGAGAGCCACAAACAAATGGAAAAATGTTCCATGATCGTGGATAGGAAGAATCAATATTGTGAAAAAATAATTTATAGATTCAGTGCTATCCACATCAAGCTATCATTGACTTTCTTCACAGAATTGGAAAAAATTACTTTAAATTTCATTTGGAACCATAAAAGAGTCCACATAGCCAAGACAGTCCTAAGCAAAAAGAACAAAGCTGGAGGCATCATGCTACCTGACTTCAAACTATACTACAAGGCTACAGTAACAAAAACAGCATGGCACTGGTATCAAAACATATATATTTTATATATATACACACACACACACACACACACACACCAATGGAACAGAACAGAGACCTCAGAAGTAACACTGCACATCTATAGCCATCTGATCTTTGATAAATCTGACAAAAACATGCAATGGGGAAAGGATTCCCTATTTAATAAATGGTGTTGGCAAAACTGGTTAGCCATATGCAGAAAGCTAAAACTGGATTCCTTCCTTACACCTTACACAAAAATTAACTCAAGATGAATTAAAGACTTAAATGTAAAACCTAAAACCATAAGATGTCATCCCGTTAGCCGTGGTGAATCTGTATGGGTCTGCAGCAACTTGATTCTTGCTTCCTCAGAGGAAATAATTCATTCGAGAAGCATAAGGTAAAATGGGAGACTGAGGCAAGTTTTAGAGCAGGAGTGAAGGTTTATTGAAACATTTTAGAGCAGGAATGAAAGGAAGAAAAGGACACTTGAAAGGAGGCCAGATGGGCATGGCAACATATGAAAACAGAAGCCAGAGGTGCCCAGTTTGATCTCTGATTTGTGATTGTATATGTTGGCATGCTTCTTGGGTTTTGCATCTCTCCTCCCTTCATGTTTTCTTGGGGCGGGCTGTCCATCTGTGCAGTGGCCTGCCAGCACTTGTGAGGGACCACATGCAGTGTATCCCCTGAAGTTGTACACATGCTCATTTGAGCCTTTTTTCCCTTACCAATTGAGTGGTCCTAGAAGAAGGTCATATGGCAGTTAAACTCTGCTATTTTGTCTCTTAGTGTGCATGCTTGAGCCCACTTGTGCAACTTCTGAGATCTTATCGGGAAGTTGCTGATACCAGCTTCAGGTGTTTTCTGTCTATTGGGAAATAGCCTTTCCCTGGTGCCAGCTGTGACAAATTATTATTTTAGAGAGACAGTTTATCAATTGACCATCACCTGATGGTCACCTGACATTCCTGGGTGGCAGCAGTAGGGGTGACCTCTCCTTCCCTGCCCTGCCCTGCTCATGTCTGCCTAACTACCTACTCTAACAATCCGAGTTCAACTCCATGAAGCAAGAACCATGAAAATGATACTAATTGTATGAGATCAAGGATATCTGCATTTCCCTCTTATGTAAGAGTTCTATCGCCCTTTGATACCACTTTGGACCACTTGAAGCTCTTTATTTCCTTGCTTTACAATTTTGTAAGTCAATGATGATTTCCGCAGAATCATTTAAGGGTATTTTTGTTTTGTTTTGTTATATCTTTCAGGAATCACTACTTTATATCACTACTTTATATTGGCAAACATTTGGGGATTTTCCACAAACAAAGTCTCCTCTACATTATACATACCATTGCATTACAAAATACACATTTTGTGCATTACAAAATATATACTAAGCTGATTGTTGTTATTATTACTGTTTTAAATTTACAAAAGAAAAGATGAGACTCTTGGAGGATTTATTTTACCCCATCCCCCGGCCCCAAATGTCATTGCATTTTTTAAAAAAGGCAATTTTATAGGATTTAATTTAGGACCTAGCATTTAGACAAGTTACTTACCATGTTACTTACCAAGTTACTTAAGCCATCAAGAATTGTGATAATCAACTGGCTCAATTAACTGCATCAGCATTTTGTATAAATGTAATAAGTTGAGCAACTTCACAATAGAAATCTTCAGCACATAGTAATTGTATGACTATTGATATTATTCCAATCTCTCACGTACTCTCTTGTGAATACCATTGCTTATATTAGACTTCATAATACTACTTTTGAAACAAATTGAGTATATGAATGACAGTGTTTCCATTTAAAGTTTTAAAATTGTTACTCACAGGGTTTAAAAACAAACCTAAAATTAGGAATTTAATATAGCATTTGTGATTATGATTTATTCAAAAGAAGCTTAACCTTTTCAGTTTCAGGGTACTATCAAGTCCAACAAGGGGTTGTTGTCATCTGTATTATTGATAATTGATGGTCAACTTGGGGCTCACAGCAGTCATGGTAGTTAGGGTGAGTCAAGAAAAAACTAGGAAAGTAATTAAGGATTGTCAAGAGTAAATACATCTGACATAAAAATAGCCTGGATCTCCTGTTGGGAGTGCTACTGCTGTGGAATCTGGTAAGCAGACTCATTAATGAGGGTAATTATCGCCTCCTGCTTTGTAACTATTGTTAATTTTTGAAGGTTTCTTTAGCAAGAGCTTGCCAGGAGTTGCAATGATACCACCAACAAGGTCACTAAGTGGCTAGTCTAAGGTAGGACAAACATGCAGAAAATCATGTTTAAAAATTCAACTGATTTATTTGCTACATGAGAATTTTAAAGTTCCTGAATATAACACAGTATCATTTTTATTTCTGATCTGCAGTAATGTGCTAGAATACTTAAATGCTTGAACTGCCTGAAAGATGATTTAAGAAATAAAAAGAAAGTATCTTGGAATTTCCCCCATCTTTTTAGTTGTTCATGTTTGTGGATAGAGATCCAGAGACTAGGACTTAACTGTTTTCTCATGATTCTCTAATCCACTGATGAAGTATTTTATATCAACTATGTAAGCCCTTCTCTACCTGATACTTTACATATTTAAACACAAACATTTAATGTAATTCAAAACTTCCGGCTGGGAGCAGAGGCTCACGCCTGTAATCCCAGCACTTTAGGAGCCCAAGGTGGCAGATCACCTGAGGTCAGGCCTGGCCAATGGTGAAACCCCTTCTCTACTAAAAATACAAAAGTAGCTGGGTGTGGTGGCACACGCCTGTAATCCCAGCTACTCAGGAAGCCGAGGCAGAAGAATCGCTTGAACCCATGAGGTGGAGGTTGCAGTGAGCCGAGATTGCACCACTGCCTTCCAGCCTGGGATGACAAAGCCAGACTCCATCTCAAACAAACAAACAAACAACGACGACAACAACAGAAACCCTTCAGTGTAACTTGCCTTTAATTCAGAGATGCAAATGAATTATCTGAAGCTCTTTTTCTATCGAAATTATTACAGTTTCATAGGAGATGTCAATTAAGATCCTCCAAGTTTTACTTTAGATCACTGACTTTTAGAAACATACTGGTGATTGCCACATTTTTGTAGCATCTTTTCTGTGTGTGTGTGTATGTGTGGTGTGTGTGTATGTGTGTGTGTATGTGTGGTGTGTGTGTGTATGTGTGTGTGTATGTGTGGTGTGTGTGTGTATGTGTGTGTGTGTATGTGTGGGGGGTGTGTGTGTATGTGTATGTGTGTATGTGTGTGTGTATGTGTGGTGTGTGTGGTGTGTGTGTGTATGTGTGGGGGGTGTGTGTGTATGTGTATGTGTGTATGTGTGTGTGTGTGGTGTGTGTGTATATGTGTATGTGTGGTGTATGTGTGTATGTGTGGTGTGTGTGGGGTGTGTGTGTGTGTATGTGTGGTGTGTGTGGTGTGTGTATGTGTGTGTGTGTATGTATGGTGTGTGTGGTGTGTGGGTGTGTGTGTATGTGTGGTGTGTGTGGTGTGTGTGTGTGTATGTGTGGGGTGTGTGGTGTGTGTATGTGTGTGTGTATGGTGTATGTGGTGTGTGTGTGGTGTGTGTGTGTGGTGTGTGTGGTGTGTGTGTGTGTGGTGTGTGTGGTGTGTGTGTATGTGTGTGCATGTGTGTGTGTATGTGTGGTGTGTGTGGTGTGTGTGTGTATGTGTGGTGTGTGTGTCCATGTTTAATTTCTATTCTTGGAAATTATCACTTTCTTTTACTATATCTCTGGCTTACAGATGGCTTATAGATCTCTAGTGGCTTAGTCCCACATATTTCAATCTTTGGCTATTATGTAAATAAGATACTACAGTAAGTACTGAAATTAAAATGTAGCATATGGGTAAACAGGTATAATATTTTTAACAGAGTTTGAGAATTTAGAAAAATATTTTACAGAGCCAACCCCTGCATATTGTATAATTTACTCTGAAAAACATAGAAATCGGTAGAGTGGTACTTTTGCTAATTTTCCCTTTGAAGATGTGTAAAGCTGGCATCTTCCCCTTCTGTTCCTAGAAATTATTGAAAAGCAACAAGGAGAACTACAACCAAAATACCAGATTTTTTTTTTTAATGAAACTAGGAGAAAATTAGAGCCTCCATATAAGAACAAGAGGGATAATATTCCAGAATGAGTGAAGAGTCCAGAGATGAAGGTATCAGAGATATCTTAGAGAAAGACTCAAATAGTAATCATCAAAAAAGATCCAGTCAAATGCAAATGTGAAGTGCAAAATCCAGACCATGTATTTACAACAGAGAGAAAGGACGAGATAAACTGATGGCACCAGCCTTTAAAATCCTGTTTAGTTTCAAAAAGAGACTTTGCAGATCCAATAAGAAATTACAGAGAAAAATTCGTATTCACAAATATATTCTATCTCTGTGGAGGGGGAGAAATGTTTTGCATTTAAAATAACAACAGAAATAGTAAAATAAAAACAATTCCTACAGATGTCACTCTCACTTGGTTAGGGAAAAGCAAAGACATGCAAATGTACTCCTAAACTTTGAGCCATAAAAACATGCCAGGCAATCAAAAACACTTCCCTGCCTCTACTTCCAGGGACAAAAAGAGGCAGAGAGAGGGAGTGAGAGACAGAAATGTGAGGAGAAGAAACATGTAGATACATCGAATCCAGGAAAAACTCACCTGCATGAAGCTAAGAAAACAAAAGAAACAAGGAAATTACCTATTAATCATTAATCTGAACTTAACTGCCTTTGGATTCCAAGCAGAATAGAGTAGCTGATTGGAACCTAATGTTCTACTCCACTAAGAGACTGGGACATCTGCCTAAAAAAACTGGAAAAGATAGAATAGACAATGATATACAGTCTGTGAAATGCAGCAAAAATTTCATAGATAAGGGAAGTAGAGGAGCTAAGAATCTCGAGGGGTGAAGAATGTTGTTAAGAATCTGGCGAGGTGACGAATGTTGTTCAGGTTAGTGACCTGCAGAACTTTTCCCAGGGACTGATTTATTATGGGAGGGAGGATGCGGTGGAGCATCAGAGCTTACAGCCATTTAAAAAAGCAAACGAACAAACAACAATGAAAAAAAGAAAAACAGAGCTTTGCCAGAGACCCGTGGGCTTCCAACACCTGGCCAGTTTAACCCTGGGACACTGACCAAACCCCAGGAGGACAGTTTGGTATTGTATACCCTGCCCTGTGGGCAGGTACTAACCAAAAATGCAGAAAGCTTTTGAAACACTGACTGGAGACTTTCTGCTCTCTGGTGAGACAATGGTTGGAAGTGCCTGAAGTAAGATGCCTGCAGAATATGTAAGATTCTGTCAGATAAAAGTCCTGGAGGGTTAGAGACCAACTACAGGTAGATAGTATGAGATCAACCTCGCTCCGTATGCCCCTCCAAAAAAAAAGTGGAAAAAGGAAGTTAAAAGTTGCATAATCTTAGTGAAAGACTTCACACAACTTTCTCACACATTGATAGTACAAAAAATATATACATGTGGTAATTGTTTTTCTGTTTCTGCATTAATTTTCTTAAAATAATGGCCTCTCATTGCATCCATCTTTCAGCAAAGGACATGATTTCATTCTTTTTTATGGCTGCGTAGTATTCCATGATGTATGTGTGCCACATTTTCTTTATCCAATTCACTGTTACTGAGCACCTAGCTCTCAGTGAGTGGAAGTTAAACATTGAGTATACCTGTACATCAGATAGCAACAGCAGACACTGTGAACCACTAGAGGAGGGAAGGAGAGAGGGGGTCATGGTCTGAAAAACTATCTATTGGCTACTATGCTCACTACCTGGATGATGAGATCATCCATATGCCAACCCTTAGCATCATGCAATACATCTATGTAATAAATCTGCAAATGTACCCCCTGAATCTAAAATAAAAGTTGATTTTTTTTTAAAGATAAACATTATGAATATATGTAAAGACTTGAGGCCGGGCATAGTGGCTTATGCCTATAATCCCAGCACTTTGGGAGGCTGAGGCGGGTGGATCACTTGAGGTCGGGAGTTCAAGACCAGCCTGGGCAACATGACAAAATCTCATCTCTACTAAAAAATACAAAAAAAAAAAAAAAAAAAAAAGCCAGGCACTGTCACGGTACCTGCCTGTAATCCTAGCTACTCAGAAGGCTGAGGCAGAAGAATCACTTGAACCTAGGAAGCGGAGGATGTGGTGAGCCGAGATCATGCCACTGCACTCCAGCCTGGGCAACAGAGTGAGACTCCATCAAAAAACAAACAAACAAACAAACAAAAGACTTGAAATTATAATTAACGAAGTTGACTTAAATGGCATAAAGAACAATGCCCCAGCATCTTTATTAAACTTTGTTTATTTAAATGAACAGGTATTATATACCAAAACTGACCACATCCTGGGTCATACAGGAAACTCTATCAAATTTCTAAAGATTCACATCATTTACAGTAGATTTGCTGACCACAGTGGAATTAAGGCAGAAATCAGTGATAACGAGTGTAGCTAGGAAAAGCCCCAACATGTTACCAAACAAATGTGCTTCTAACAAATGGAAATCATAGTGGAAATTTGAAAATACATGATAAAATATCAAATGTACAGAACTGCGTATAAAACAGTGCTGAAAAGGGCATTTATAAACTTAAAAGTTATATATTAGAAAAAAAGCATAAAATGTGGATTCTGTTGCCTCATTGTGAGAAGTAAGACAATGGATAGCAAATCAAACATTGGTTGAAAAGATGAATAATACTGACAAGCTCTTCGCAATACTGAAACAAGGTAAAAAGTGGTGTTAAGGGAAGAGAAAAAGGCCAGGTGCAGTGGTTTACGCTTGCAATCCCAGTATTTGGTGAAACCGAGGTGGGTGGATCACTTGAGACCAGGAGTTTGAGACCAGACTAAGCAACATGGCAAAACCCCATCTCTACAAAAAATACAAAAAACTAGCCAGGTGTGGTGGCAGGAACCTCTAGTCCCAGCTATTTGGGAGGCTGAGGCAGGAGGATACATTGAACCTGGCAGGTTGAAGCTGCAGTAAGCCACGATGGCACCATTGTACTCCATCCTGGGTGACAGAGTCAGACCTTCTCTCAAAAAAAAAAAATATGTAGAGAGATATATATAGAGAGAGAGAGAAAAAAAAATAGAAATAAAATCTGTCAGAAGGGAAAAAATTTACTGTAGACACTAGTCATTAAAATAATAAAAGATGTTATGAATAATTTTATGCTAAAAACTGACAATTTGAACTTGACCAGCTTCTCAAAATATAACACTTATTTAAAATGTCACAAAAACAGAGAGTGTGATGACTTCTAAATGTACTTTAAAAATTTTTTTTTTTTTTTTTTTTTTTTTTTTTTTGGAGACGGAGTCTTGCTTTGTCGCCCAGGCTGGAGTGCAGTGGCCGGATCTCAGCTCACTGCAAGCTCCGCCTCCCGGGTTTACGCCATTCTCCTACCTCAGCCTCCCGAGTAGCAAATTTAACCCATAAAGCCAGTTGCACAAAAACAAACCCTGTATGACTAGATTTATATGAACTATCTGAAGCAGTGAAACTCATGGAAACAGAATGTAGAAGGCTAGTTGCCAGAGGCCGTGCAGAGCATGGGGTGGGTGGAGGAGGGAGGAGAGTTGTTCAGAGGGTACTGGGTTTCAGTTTGGAAAGATGCAAAGTTCTAGGGATCTTTGCACCATGCAAGTATAGCTAACACGAGTGAACTCTAGACTTAAAACCGGTTAAGATAGTAAATGTTATGTGGTTTTTACCACAATTAAAATTCAAAGAAACAATATTCACACTATACAAATAATGAAAACCCAGACCCAGAGAGGTACAAGAATAAATAAAGAAGGTATACTTTTCAACTGAATTTTTGGGCCAACACAACTATGATTTTCCTGAGAAAGATAGTAAAGAAGGAAAATTAGAGATCATCCCTGTCGGTATTACGGATACAAAGATCCAAATTAAATTCTAGTAAATTAAATTCAGTGCTACAGGAAGGATCAGAATCTATTGAGATTTCATTCAAGAAATCACATTTCATTTAACGATTAACATCAGTGTAATTCTCATCAACAGTATAGTCTATGATTATTTAGATAGGCGCAGAGGCAGTTGGTATAAGGTAAGACCTATGCTATTTCAGCCAAGACAGCATACACACCACTCTCTCTCCTACTAAATGCAGCCAAATAATTATGAATGGAATGCATGGAGCAGTTATCTGAGCTACTTGACTCTGATAATTAAACAGTAGCAGACAGATTCAAAAAGAAAAGAAAAGGAAAGAAAGAAAGAAAGAAAGAGAGAGAGAGAGAGAGAGAAAGAAAGAAAGAAAGAAAGAAAGAAAGAAAGAAAGAAAGAAAGAAAGAAAGAAAGAAAGAAAGAAAGAGAAAGAAAGAAAGAAAGAAAGAGAAAGGAAGGAAGGAAAGAGGGAGGGAGGGAAGGAGGGAGGGAGCGGAGGGGAAGGAAGGAAGGAAGGAAGGAAGGAAGGAAGGAAAAAATAGAACTCAAAGTATAGCTAAAGTGGCAGTGAGAATCCCACTTTATTTTCCTCCAGTATCTTCTGACCTAGCCTGGAAGGCAATCCAAAATTGAAAGAGCGTCCTCAGTGTGGACAGAGTTCTAAGAGAAATCCTGTCTGGTTTGAGAATAGGGGAGGGTGGACCATATGAATCAGAAGAAAAAAAAAAGGTGGGAAATTCCTTGTCTTTGTTTAGTTTCTGTTTTTCCCTGTACTCTGGGAGGGCAGAGAGCAGTTAATCACCATTTAAAATACCCCCAGGAAATAACCACAAACCCACAAATTTACATCTAGTGAAAATATCCTCTAGAAATAAATTTGAAAGTTATTGTTAAATGAAGGAAAACTCAGGTAATTTTCACTAGCAGATCTTTTCTAAAAGAAATGCCAAAAGAGGTTTTTAAGATGGAAAAAGAATGATTCCTGAAGGAAACTTAAAACTTCAGGAATAAAGGAAGACCATGAAAATGGAAAAATATAAAATTTTAAGTATATAGTGAAAAGTTAAAAATATATGTTTAAATCTCTAGAGCAGCCACCAGAAAGTCCCCCAATAAACAGATATAATTAAAACAAAAAAGTCAACCAAAAATTAAAATGACATTCTAAAATAAAATTAATTCAAATAAAAAGAAGAAATCAACAGAGGCAGAAAAATAAAGGCAGAAAAATGGAAAACAAGAGTATGATACAAATAATTACAAATATATCAACAATTACACTGAATGGTCTAAACTCAACACTGAAGATAGAGATTGTTGAAACCAATCCTTTAGGTGTCAGGACTTCATTAAATCTTGAACAGTTACCCAGGATTCCAAAGGTCTTTTGTTTAAATGGGTCATATGTATTGATATTCACGATATTAGAAATCAAAACTGAGAAATTTTGAAATATATATGTTTATTTTAACATGATAAAGCCATGCATATTAACATAAATGACATATTTTTATAAAAAGTTAAGTATTTTATGAAAAATAATAGTAAAAACAAAGTTGAAAAGACTGGCATGTTTTGCATTTTGTAAATCTCTTAAAAATCTGGCTTAGTAGAACACAGCAGATTATTCTATCTACTTTTGTATTCAATTATTGCTATGTTTATTTTGCTTATAATATATGGAAAAAAATCCAAACTCATACTCATATAAATATATAGTTGGAAATGGGAGGACTATTTTAACCAACTTCAGATAATTGTGGATATTATTTTTCACACTACACCAAAACTTGACAGTAGTATTTTCTTAAAAGTTGCAATGTAGAATCTGAAACCATAACAATGACTTTTTCTCACCTTTGTAATACGAAAATCCATTGTGTAATTTGAATGAATTTCTTAACCATAAATAATTTGGTCACATCTTGCATTGGTCATTTGGAAAACATTGGTTCAGTGAGTTTTATTCATCTTCCAGTTGTTGACACCTTGTTATATAATATCAGAAAATTTTACCTATGATCATTCCTTTAGAAGTATCATAGTTCTATTTTCAGTAACTACATACATATATACATATGTTTGATACATTGAATTATTTTGATATATATTTTTTCTCTCAAGTGTTGCTTAAGTGATTTATTATTTTACTTGCCGGAATAAAGAGGTTTTTTCCTAATTGTCTTATTTTTTGTTTATTTTAATATTGTAATCAGATAGCATTGTTTTATTTATTCTACTTTTTGACTTAGCTTTCTTCATGATCTAAAATAGGATCAATATTTATGAATGTAGCATACATACTTGAAAAATAACTAATGTTTTTCTTTCTGTCAAGTTTTTGATATATTTAAGAATTGGTCGTATTTTTTCTTTTGTTTCTTTTTTTTTTTTTTTTTTTTTTTTTTGAGATGGAGTCACACTCTATTGCCAGGCTGGATTGCAGTGGTGTGATATCATCTCACTGCCATCTCTGCCTCCCGGGTTCAAGTGATTCTTCTGCCTCAACCTCCTGAGTAGCTGGGATTACAGGCATGTACCACCGCATCCAGAGACGAGGTTTCACCATGTTGGTCAGGATGGTCTTGATCTCCTTACCTCATGATTCACCCACCTTGGCCTCCCAAAGTCCTGGGATTACAAGTGTGAGCCACCATGCACTGCCAAATTGATCCTATTTTTTCTTCTGTTACATACTACATTATTATGTTGCTATTGTCATGAGTCTAGAGAGGTGAAAGTCTTTATGCACAATTTTCTCCTTTTTCCCCAACATGCATTAATTACTTTACATCTTCAGCTATTCTGGTTGTCAGGCCTTCTGACTTGAACTAAGTATCACTGAGTTACACCACTGGCTTACCTGGGTCCCTGCCTTTCAGACAACAGATCATGGAACTTCTCAGCCTCGATAATCACATTAGCTAATTTTCTTAATAAGTCTCTCTCTCTCTCCCTGTCTCACAACACACACGCACACACACTATATATATATAAATAATTATATATATATAATATGTGAAATACACATAATATCCTATTGGTTCTGTTACTCTCAAGAGCATTCATACGGTTATACCATATGAAGGTTTTACCAAATAAGTTTATATGCTAAGGATAACAAAAGCCAGATTGCTCGTTCTTGGAGAGAGTACTTACAAACATGGAAAGGTAAAAACTCAAATGACCTCTGTGGTGTTGGATTGGAGTAGTGTTAGTGTGGACTCATGCCTCACATTGCTCTCTCTATATGCGTGTGTGTGACTGTATGTGTCCTTGCAAATAGATGTATGTATGTTTATGTATTCTCTAGCTTCATACACTTAAAGGGGCTTCAGCATGAATGAGCACATCTAGCTCTTGGAACTTGGTTTCTAAATACCATCCTCCAGTAAAAGAAACCAGGGCTGCTTTTTCACAGCTGGGACAGGAAATGAATTAGATGATTCAGGAATATATTGTGTTGTCACAAAACAAGACATGCTCAACAAATGATAATGACAGGTAAGGTGAACAGACAATCTCTCTTGAAGACATCTCTTATTGGGCAAATTTTGTAGAATATCAGCATCAAGATTAGTTATTCTAAAAGCATATTATAATCCATTAGATGAAATATAAAACCTGGGTCCACTGAGATGCAAATAAATAAATCAAACAATTAAAAATTTCGTGAGGGATGGGATATTTACAGAATGTTAAAGAAGCTCCCCCAAAATTCTTGCTATTTACAAAGAGAAAAAGTATAATTTTTCAATAGAGAAATCTGATAAACATTCTATTATGTGATCAAAGTAAACAATATCAATGAAGGGAAATTTGAAATCATGCTCTACCTAATACAATGCAAAGGGAGAAACACAACATTACTTCCTGACAGAGATGCTTAGCTTAGATCTAAATATGAGGCAACACCATCCAAACCCAAACCCAACCAGAGGAAGGCTCTGCACAATAACTGGCTTGTAATCTTTAAAATGTCAGGAGTATGAATAATATGTAAGAACTCTGGGATTTTCCAAGAATGAAAAACTTGAGAGAGATTAAAATTAAATACCATGATTCTTAACGAAATTATTTTGCGAAAAAGACATTATTGGGACATTTGATGAAATGTGAATGACGTCTGAGGTTTAGATGGCAATAATTTATCAACGTTAATTTACTGAATTTGTTAGTGGCACTGTGGTCATGTAGGAAAAGATTTTTGTTGGTAGAAATTAACATTAAATACTTTCAGGGTGATGGGGAATTGGAAAAAGGACAAGCTAATTGTCCTCAGATGATGCCACAAAAATGAAAGTTCTGTATCCCATATTTGCAGATTTTAATATGTTTGAGGTTATTTCAAAATGGAACAAAATATTTTTTAAAATAAAATAAGCTGTGTAAAATAGGCATTATTTAAATTATTTTGATGTTATTTATTTTTTCCTGCTTTGGTCTTTTAAAAATGGTTTTAAAATATATAATTTGGTAGCATGAATTTTTACACTGAATAAGAAATCCGTGTGAAAACAAATGAAATACAAAAAAAAAAACAAAAAACGGATAATGTACCTCAAACCAATCAAGACGGTTTTAACCATTGGAATAATAGAATGACAGAAATTTGAATTCGTGAAAACAGAATGAAAAGAATGACAGAGTTTATTGTTAATGAAAGCCCATTCCTACAAAATTGCAAGACAAAATACTGTATCTTAATTAAAAAAGAAAAAAATTTGGAGGGAGTGCTTGGTTTTGTTTTTGCTTAGCTGTAACATTTTTTATTTTTAAAAAAGTAAAATTTACTCCAAAACACTAAAGTTTATATTATCTTCAGAAAATCAAAGACTCATGAAATTTCTCCAGCAGTATGCACAGTATGATAGCATAATATTGGATCAATTCTAGTCGAAGGGTAACGTGTGACATACGAATATTCAATTACATAAATAACTGCTATGTAAAGTAACAATTTATATAAGAGACCTTAGAAACATTACACGAATGTTTTGGGTTTTTTGAAAAATGAATGTATGCATTAGAGCCCTTTGATATTTATATCTAAAGGACCGAAGAATATGTTAGTCAGCATGCTTTGTTTTTAAGGTTCTAAGTTTAAAGTGGGTATATGTGCAAAGAAAATGGAGATTTGGTAGGAAGAGTCTGGATTGGTAAAAGATCTATTTCATTTCCATCGTTGCTCTACAAATGAGAAGAAACGTGGGCCTTCATATTAGGCCAACACAGCGCTGAGATATTTGCCAAGTATTTTCTCTTTTACTTTAAGTTTGTCATCTCTAGAATGGGGCTTGTAATAGTAACTACTTTGTAGGCCTTTGTTCAGGGACTGGGATGTATAACGACTCAATAATTCTCAGATACTTTTCTATTGATCCCAAACCTTCATCCTAGGGAAATTTTCTATTCTAGTTATTTTCAAAATATCAGTAATTTTGAAAATGAAGCATTCTTTCGACATTTACCATACTATCTACAATCCATTGCCTCATGGATTTGTGTGTGTGTGTGTGTGTTTTTAGTGGAGACAGGGTTTCACCGTGTTAGCCAGGATGGTCTCGATCCGCTGACCTCATGATCCGCCCGCCTCGGCCTCCCAAAGGGATGAGATGACAGGAGTGAGCCACCGTGCCTGGCCAGATATTTTGTTGTAAAAAAGATACATTTTAAAGTACCAGAGGAATTTCTTAACTGTCACTTTGTAATTGCAACTTTAGTCCTTTCTGAAGACCATATATGGGCTTCTGTTGGTCTCCATAAATAGACTGCATAGACCAGTGGAGCACTAGAAAGTAGTTAGTAATTTCCAGCAATTTCATAATTTAATGGCAGCTATTTAGCTTTGTCTTCCTAAGAAACCATGAAATTATGAATGTATATACTACATATATAGTATATGCATGTATGTGTTTGTATATGTAGTTTATATATATATATAAAGATACACATGTGTGTTTGTGTGTGTCTGTAGTACATACACAGACATCTTTTTTGGTTTGCTAAATATAAATACTGATGTGATGAAGTAAAAAAGCAAGACAGTTTGTTTCTGAGGTTTTCTTTCTTTTTTTTTCCTTTGGAGAAATCTCCTTTTGCTTACTTGCTTCACCAGCTGAGCTCATGTTGAATCTTTTATTCCTAGTTTATTTTTGTCTCAGTTTTTGTTTAGCTTCTCTTCCAGTATGATTTTATAATGTAACTCTCTAAGGTGTTTTGATGTAGAATTCACATAAAATGAACTATGGCAAATAATGCTGTATCTATGACTATGTTATATAAGTGAATTTTGAGTTCAAATTAAGATTTGACAGGAAAAGGCACCCTTTGTACGATAGCAAATAGCTTGAGAAAAATAATACTTTGGCTTTATGCAGGTATTTACGGCCTTTTCCTATCAGATGCTGTCCTTCAGCGTACTCAAGGAAAATCAGTGAGACAAATAGTTGGCTTCTCTGAGCTTGTGACTGCAGCAGTATGGAAATTCTGATGAGAACTGCACAGACTATTCCAAAAAAAAAGGCAGTTGTATGAACCACATTTTTTTTGGAAGCAAAGGCACCTATTTATATATAACTCTGTAGAATGCGGCTAACATGTATCCACTAGGATCTCATACAGTTGTTCATCATTATACTTTGGGCACTGAATTCTCTTGGACTTCCTCAACAGAGAATTGCAGTCTACTGGGGAAACTCTGCCAATAAATTCTGGGACATTCTTTCTCTTATACTTCATGTCACTTCCAGTATCAGGTGAAATCCACATGCCACTGAATCTCTTGCATGAAGTTAGGTTATAAAGTCAGCATAGGAAGTGGAAATACATATTATCAAGAACAAATCCAGTGACTTTTGCTCTGTGAGAGGCACACAGAAATGAAGACCGCTTGAGAGGAGAGCAGATCAAATTGTTCCTCTCACTATCTCCTACTCTTCTCTGCATGGGTGGTGTATCTACTACTTACATGACATTGGATAACTTAAAAAGGACCATCACATAGAGCATCTTATTTAACTTGAATGTGAGCTTTATGCAGAATTATTTCTACTTTAAAAATTAAAAACAAAACAAAACAAAACAAAACAGATAAAAACAATACTTAAACTAACTAACTTTCCTAAAGTCCCTCCCTTAGGACTCATATCCCATGTTAGCTGAATTTTGGTCTAACTTTTCACTGAGACATAGTAGTGTCCGTTTTCAATGTTGTTTGTTTTTCCTGCTAGACATGCCGTCCTGAACACACACTGACAGTGAAGCTCTTGTTCCATGTTCATATTGGTGTGTTTCTTGTGGATGTCCGTATCCATCATGGACTTCTGTTCTTCCCTATTCTAGAAAGTGGATCAGTCCATTCCTCAATGTTGCCAGCTCCTATCTTAGATAGACAGCAAATGCTTCAGGATTATAAGTCACTGTGTCCTGCTTCTGTGGCTATAAAATTGAAAAAGTTACACGGCTTACCCATTCATTCTCAGCTTGTTTGTTGCATTGGTTTAAATGTCTACAGGTGAGAATCGATGATATGAGAATAAACAACACCTCTAATCCCTTTTGCAATCACTCTATCATTTTAGGCTTAAAATACAGTATCATTTTTTTCTCATTTATTTTCCTCTTTAATAAAATCTTGACAGCTCAAGCAATGTGTTATATATAACCTTGGAAACAGATTTTTTTTTTAAAGCTATCCTCAGTCTCTTCTAACTTTTATCTACAGGTAAAATCATCACTAACTCTTTCTACAGTTTTTTATTATTCTTTTTTTTGCAATACAATAAACTTTAGAAGTTCTTTTAATGTACACTTCTATTTAAGATATTCTGATTAGTTACAATGGCATTTGACAAAATAATTTGCCAAATTGAAAAATAGATACCTGATCACAAGTGGGATATTTGATCATCTAAATGTTGAGAATGGGAAAACTTCATTATTGCAAATATTTCAAATATACATCAGATAAGTTAAAGGTAATTGTAAATAACTTACATAATACTATTTTTTCTCAGGAGAAATATGTGCATGGGCTTTTTTATCAGGGACGAAGTGTAGAGCAAAGCATTGGTGTATGGGTTTAAAAAGTTTGTATATTTCATGAATTTTGCTTTTTATCAAATTACAAGTGATGGAGTGATGAATTAAAAACTATTTTTATCTATTGGCAACACAGGTGTTTATGCAACCTAAGTGTTATTTTTTTATTACCTAAGCGTAATGCACAAACATATGGGATAGGTTTTCAAGATAACAATTAGTATTATTGATTATTTCAAAATATGTAATATGATTAACACTACCTATCATATATAAGTCCTTCCTCACTAATATAAAGAATAAGAATATAATTTTATTTGACATTAAAACAAGAATTCTACTGGTTTATCTCTGCTGAAATTCTTAGAATTCTTGTAAATAAAATCCACATTTTGTTAATTTTTTAAATCTCAATTTTTGCTTTTTTTTTGATTCTTGATTTTAGAAAACAGCATAGGGTTGTTTGTAAGTGTCATAGTTGTTGTCGGGAATTGTTAGCTGGATTTAGTTAATCTTTGCTTGTTGTATTCAGAGATAATTTAAGTTGACACTAATTTTAAAATTTTTATTTACCAATAACATCTTGCTATGACATAACTAAAAAGAAAATTTGTTGGAGACACAGAATCTCCACTACAGTCAATTATTGTCTCTAAGATTTTAAGTGTGAGGTGTGTGTATGCACGCACCTGAACTCATGTGAGTGTACATGGTTAGGGGAAGGAGCAAGAGAGGAAGAAATACATTTTATGAAAACAAATCTATATGTTTAGTGGATATACAGTTCAGCTAGTTTCTAGTTTTACTGTAAATTGTGGAAAGGAAACTCTAATATCGATACAGCCTCAAACATGTTTACTGATTCTAGAACATATTGCCAATCATGCACTCAGGAGAATTTTCCATCAACCTGAAAGAATTTAAATTTATCTCATATTTCTCTTTGATGACTATCATACAAAATGGAGTTCATCAGAATTCTTGTGTTTGCAGAGCACAACATGAAACAGAACTACAGAAAAAAAAGTATGTTTGTAGTAGTTGAGATACAAAAGAAACAGGCCAAGATATCCCACATATGCTGAAAAGTCCTCTAATTGTGATGCTGAAAGGAACTTTTCTAAACTATCAAAAATGAAATGCAAATTTTAGTTAGTAGGGCTAAAAAATAGTAATGAATGAACCTTTTCCTTATCTGTAGAAAAAATATTACACGTACATTTTGTCATACGAAGTGTGATCAAAGTATATGTAACTAAAAACTGAGGAATCATTTATAGTTTATCAGGCAGTCAATTAATAAAAACATGTTATTTTTTTAAATTTTGTACCATTAATTATTTATTGTGAGTTTTCTCTTTCTGATCATGCTTACCCATTTTTAATAATGAGTTCGTATCAACTTTCTTAAAAAGAACCCTGAATTGCATTAACAACAAACACCACACTTCAGATCTGCACTTGCATACATTCTTTGATTTTATTCTCTCTCTTTCTCTTTTATTTTTTTATTTTTGGAAGTAGGGAAGAGGTTATTTTGATGATTTTTTTCCAAAAATAGAACTGTGAAATTATAAGATTCCTGTAACTTTAAAAAATTTCAATTTATTACAATGAATCTCTTTAAAAAAATGAAAAAAAGTTAAACAAGCATTGGCATTATTAAACATCATTAAACAAAAAACACAATAATACAAGTTATATTGGCATGTTCATAAAAGAATAAAATACATTATTTTAAAAAACGGTAACAAAGTAACTGAAATAAACTAATTTAGAACAATCGTTGATTAAATATCACAAAAGATAAGTTAAAAATTATCTTAAACTAAGGTTTTATGAAAAGAAACAAAGAAGCAATATATTATATACCTTGTCAGTAATAGGCAATAATTTTCTTTTTTCTTTTTTTCTTTTTTTTTTTTTGAGACGGAGTCTCGCTCTGTCACCCAGGCTGGAGTGTAGTGGCGCGATCTCAGCTCATTGC
Organism: Chlorocebus sabaeus; assembly: GCF_047675955.1. NCBI lineage: Eukaryota > Metazoa > Chordata > Mammalia > Primates > Cercopithecidae > Chlorocebus > Chlorocebus sabaeus. The sequence goes on from NC_132906.1 coordinate 85,851,110, forward strand.
AACCTTCGCCTCCCGGGTTCAAGGGATTCTCCTGTCTCAGCCTCCCGAGTAGCTGGGACTACAGGCACGTGCCACCACGCTTGGCTAATTTTTTGCATTTTTAGTAAAGACGGGGTTCACCGTGTTAGTCAGGATGGTCTCACTGTCCTGGCCTTGTGATATACTCGCCTCGAACTCCCAAAGTGCTGGGATTACAGGCGTGAGCCACGATGCCCAGCTTAGGTAATAAATTTCAAGTAAAATTTAATTCATCAAAACATTGTTAATACATTTTAAAGTCCATCTTATTATGTAAGGATAAAAACATAATCCTAGAAAAGATACCAAAATTTTTACAACAAGGCATATCCATGTGTGTTTAATAGCATACACTATTTTTTGTAAAACCTCGCATTAAATTTAATATAATAAAATTCTCATGCATTTTGAATTTTTTATTATAAGATAAATAATATTCCTGACTTCTCTAATATAAATTCATTAAATTACCCTGACTACTCAATTAAAATATAATAAATGTTAAAATTTTTAATTTCACAGGGTGCTTAAAATTCTAAAAACATAAAATTATTGTCATTTAAAGGATTTTTGAATACATGCTACTCTAGGACATGTTCTAAGTTCTTTCATTCATTTTAGTAGACTACAGGTGATTGGGTTGCAAAGTCTGTGAAAAGCGAAAATATGTTAAAATGAGATTATTTAGAAAAAATAAATGATTTAATTAAAGATAAGAGCATGAAAACAATTTTAGTTAAAAGAATCCCCTTTTTATCCAGATCTTTATTCCATATTTTAAAACCCCCAACTTAATTCAACCAGGCAAGTGGCATTGGAAAAATGTACCTTTGAAAGTAAACTAGCAAATTTCCAGATAATTAGTATCACATGAGAGATAAACGATGCACTCTTTCCGGTAACTATGCTTTGCACATACTTTAGCCGCATTTTGGAAAAGTGTTGTTGGAATTGGACATGCACATTTAAAAATAATACTTGTGGAGTTCTCTTCCGTTGAAACAGTCTGAACTGTCAGTTTAGCTAACCTTTGTTTGCCTGTCACTGAGTTCCCGTGATTAAATGTGAAGATTATAATCATTAACCATGCCAGGGGTTCACTGTGGGTGGAATTTGATGTGCGGATGACATTCTGTTTATACGATGAAGTCAAAATCAGACTTCATCTTTTCTAGCTCAGCACCCAGAGGTCTGTAGGTTAGCTACCAAGGGCTAGCACCTCTTGTATTTCCTGACTGTATATTAAATACTGCATTCACTCTGGCTGGTGAATATTTCCCTACACACTGTAATCTCGGCTTTCCTGGGACACTGCGTATTTGACATCATAGGAGCACCTTAATTTAGTAACATTTTATCTATTTTAAAATATTAAAATATTTTAATCTTAAGCAATTTTAGCAAATATGCCTTTGTAATTTTATATCTCATGTTAAGCTTATTGTTATGAATGGCAGTACCAAGAATGTTAAATATTTCAGAAATTACTTACCTACAAGTGATAATAGCACATATATAGTTTTAATAGGCTAAGTAATATAGTGATTTTTCCAAGAGTATGCTAGTTTTGAATACTTTTCTCTCGACAGGTACTATTATTAAGAACTGTGAATGTGTTTATATTTCAGAGGAATTTTATTTAATAATTACAATGCTTAGTAATTTGAATTCAAATAAAATAGTTTTGAGTTTTAAAATTAAACTCTTGTGGGGAACAAAAGCTGCCTACATTTTTGGCTTAAATGTAACAATTGAAGGAGTAATGAAGTGAAGGAATATAATGTTTTGATATCTATTTTTTTTACTAGATACAACTTATATTGTTTTCTTACTTTGTAAAAAAAAATTGAGAGCAGATTGTAATTTATATTTCTAAATCCCTATAATAAAAGTTTAGCATCAATATATGAATTTGCTAGTCAGCTTCCTTCAAAAGTTGTGTCTTTTGCAGTTGATCCAGTTAAACCCCATTGAATAACTGACTACCTAAGCTTATAATACCCAAGGAACATAATTGCTAAGTCTGTCATGTTTTAAAGAGAACAAGTAAAGGTCCCCAATAAGTTACATTGAATTTAAAATTATTTTCCTAGATTCCTTTAGGCTTTAGTAATTGATACAGCAAATAAAATTGAAAATATCCAAAAATTAAACACTCATAACTTTCCTTCTGATGGCTATTCAGTGAAAAGAAACACTATTTAGCATTAAACCGTAATTTGTCAGCCTCAAATGACATCGTAAACATGCTGAGAAATAGCCACTTTTATGTGAAAAGTAATCAAATGTTTTGATTATATGATTCTAAAGAGTTGTGGGTTTATAAATTTCACTAAAAAATAGAAATCCTTTACAATACATGTACTGATCGTTAATAAAATTCAAATAAGATATATGTTTTTAATATATAGAATGATGACTTAAGGGAGATAACAAGGTGTTGCCTTCAATTAAAATATGCTTACTGTGTGTTCAGATAATCATCAAGGGGAAAGTGCTTGAAAAAATAATGATAATATTTGAGATAAGCTAAATTATGGCTGTCACACACTAATTAAAACCCTTAGATCAATTACAAGATGAGTCAACTTGAACACTGCATTTAGTGGGCTTATCTGCCAATGCTTCACTAGCTGTCCTGCTGTTAAATCTTCTCTGGCCTTCTTTATTGTATTCATGTAAACTCTAAATGATTTTTCCAGTAGAGCTTGCAGTGGGACTGCCTTCTTCCCTCCAGGTCTTCCACACTGTCACGAAGGTGGTGAAGAGACAGGACTGCAGCCTTCATAAAGGCTCTGCAGGTTCTCCTCAATACTGGCCTTTAGGGTGAACCTGACAGAGGAGTAAGGGTTGAGAAAGAAACCGTGGGAAGTTCCAATAATCAAGACAGGTGCCCTTTTATGAGATGAAATTTCGACCCTAAGACACCACCCCCTGGAACCACAATCGTTCCAACATTTCCTTGATGGACAAAGCTAACATGTCCTGAACCACCACCTGAATGCACTCAGCACATCATAGAAGAGATGAGTAGGAAACTCAGGAACATACAAGCAAGAGACAGGGCCAAGTGGGAGATCCGCAAGAAATACTCCTGAGCCCACTGTTTGAAATGGTCACACATGGTTTTAGAGTTAGAAATGAAATAGTAATAACACTAGCAGTTACCATGATCATGACAGCAATACACAAACATGATTTTTTTTTCATTGAGTCATTTTTTTTTTTTTTTGAGACAAGGTCTTTCTCTGTCACCCAGGTTGGAGTGCAGTGGTGTGATCTCTGCTCACTGCAACCTCTGCTTCCCAGACTCAAGTGATTCTCTGCCTCAGTCTCCAGAGTAGCCGGGACTACAGGTGTGCACCACCATGTCTGGCTAATTTTTGTATTTTTTGTAGAGACAAGGTTTCACTCTGTTGCCCAGGCTGGTCTCGAACTCCTGAGTTCAAAGAGATCTGCCTGCTTCAGTCTCTGAAAGTACTGGAATTACAGGTGTGAGTCACTGCTCCCAGCTCTTCATTGAGTGACTATTATTTTCCAGGCATAATTCAAAGTGCCTTACAAGTATTAATGCATTTAATTCCCAAACAATCCCATCAGATTTTATTTTTTCATCTCTGTTTTATAGCCTATCGAACTGAAACACAAAGAGGTTAAGTAACTGCCCAGCATTACAGTTAGAAGGAAGAATAATCAGTATACAAATGCAAGCAGTTTCTCTCTAGATCCAGCCTCCATAACCATGCCAGAATGCTGCCTCTCCAATGCATTTGAACTTTTATCAGGCATTCGAATCAAATAGCATTTGTTGATAAATAGCAGACTTCTTTGACCTGAAAATTTAACACATTCAAGCAATATTCTGAAATTTTCATTACAAAACTTCCTAGAAATCAAATCAACCTGGTTATTACCATCAGTTGTGGGACCCTGAGGGGTGGGTGTGAAGAGTTGAGGAGGGGATGAAAAGATAAAGCGAAACAAAACAAACAAAATGAATAAAAGCACTTCGTGTCTACGGTGAAAGCATACGTGCGGTAGGTTTCCATTTTCGTGCAAGAGTTATGTGGAAGCGTTGTCACACAATTAAAAGTGGTTCTTTCCGAATGGTACAAAGTCTGATGGATGCTTTCCATATATTTAGCTCTCCTGTGATTTTTGGTTTTTTGCAATGACCATGAGGCCATACAAAGAGCTCACGTTCTAACTTGAAAACTCTGGCTTGGATGGTGATATGATTTGGCTGTGTCCCCACCCAAATTTCATCTTGAATTGTAACTACCGCATTCCTACGGGTCATGGGAGGAACCCAGTGGGAGGTGACTGATGGGGGCAGGTCTTTCCTGCACTGTTCTGGTGATAGCGAATGAGTCTCACCAGATATGGTGGTTGTAAGATTGGGAGTTTCCCTGCACAAGTACTTTCTTTGCCTTCTGCCATCCATGTCTTGCTCCTCCTCACCTTCCACCATGATTGTGAGGCCTCCCCAGCAATGTGGACCTGTAAGTCCATTAAATCTCTTTTTCTTCCCAGTCTCGGGTATGTCTTTATCAGCAACATGGACACGGACTAATACAGATGGCTCATCCAGAAATTAGAGAATTAGAGATGCAGACCTGGTAAAGTAGATCTGAACTGAGACTCTGAAACTAATGACATCGGCTTTCTGGGTTGGAAACACTTACAAACCCAAACATAAGTCTCACCCCTTAACTGGTCTGTTGGAATTTTTATCCTGGTTTTCCACAAAAGGACTGTGAAGAATACAAATGACTCCTTAAGAGAGTGGCAGTGAGCAGTCCTTTATCACGAGCACTCCCTTCATCCTATTTAGGTAAACTCCATTCTAATTCAAATTAAGTAAACATTTACCAATACTTTAATCGAAACTTGTATTCAGATAATAACCACTGTGTGGACTTGCTGGTTGTTTATGGAGCTTTTCTCAGATGTTGGAGCACATGGCATAGAGGTATTTAACTGTTTTCAATATTGTCATTTCTGTGTCTCCAGACACGTCCCATGTTCTTGTTTCTACAGATCCTGAAACTTACAGGTGACTTGACCTCCAATATTCGCTGGTGTTCCCATTCATATCCTGAACACAGATTTCACTTTTGTTACCCGTTTCTTAACTCCCCTATTTTCCTATCACAGAAAGACCCAGATATTAGACTAAGGTCATTTTTTTTCCCTTTTTCCATGTACATACTGAACATAGAAGAACTTTAACATCAGCCTTCACGTGCTCAGCAGGCTTCATAGCATCAACCTTCATTGGACATCTGTGTTCCAAAAATGCGAGATTTTATCCAGGCTTCTGTCTAGTTTTCTTCTGTGATTCTCCCTATTTACTCAGTTTTCCTTGTCCCCTCGCTCCTCTTCACACTTTCTCACTACCCATTTCTTTCACCATTTATAAAGCAGAGCCACTTTTTCTCATTTCTCCTTTAACTCATGCCCCAGAGTCTAACTTTGCATTCAAGAACTTTATTGAATGTTTTCTAAACAGCCCCCTTATTTTTCATAAGGAGGAATGCTGTTCCTTGTTTTTAAGTTTTTTTTTGTTTGTTTTTTCCACTATATTACCTAAACGTATTGTAAATTAAACTCAGGAAACAGACTAGATGCCAAAATATATTACATCACCATATCGCTTTCTGAGCTTCAACCTTCATCATCTTTCTCCTCTCCCAAATGGTTCCCTTGCTCTAATCTATTCCCAATACACCAACAATACAATGGTCTTTCTTTTTATTTATTATTATTATTATTATTATTATTATTTTTGAGATGGAGTCTCCCTCTGTCGCCAGGCTGGAGTGTAGTGGCACAATCTCGGCTCACTGCAACCTCCACCACCCAGGTTCAAGTGATTCTCCTGCCTCAGCCTCCCGAGTAGCTGGGACTACAGGCACATACCACTATGCCCAGCTAATTTTTGTATTTTTTAGTAGAGATGGGGTTTCACCATGTTGGCCAGGATGGTCTTGATCTATTGACCTTGTGATCCACCCACCTTGGCCTCCCAAAGTGCTGGGATTACAGGCATGAGCCACCGTGCCCAGCCATGTATTTATTATACTTTAAGTTCTAGGGTACATGTGCACACCATGCAGGTTTGTTACATATGTGTACATGCGCCATATTGGTGTGCTGCACCCGTTAACTCGTCATTTGCCTTAGGTATATCTCCTAATGCTATCCCTCCCCCTTACGCCTACCCCACAACAGGCCCCGGTGTGTGATGTTCCCCTTCCTTTGTCCAAGTGTTCTCATTGTTCAATCTCCACCTATGAGTGAGAACATGCGGTGTTTGGTTTTTTGTCAGACTTTCCCTAAAAGTCCCTCAACACGTGCTCTGTATTTGTGACATTAACTCTCCCTTCTTCCTTCAACTCTTTCTGACTCCTGGGGGTCCTGTTATGGGTTCCACTTAGCCTCCATTAGAGTGTTTTAGTTGAGTGCCTTTCAAACTGCAGTGTGGATAAGAATCACCTGGAGATCTCATTACAATGCAGATTATTATTTCACGGTTCTGGGTTTGAGTACGAGATCTTTCTTTTCTAACAAGCTCCCAAATGAAGACATTCCTGGTCCACAGACCACACTTTGTGCAACAAAAATTTAGATGACAAATCATGAAATATTGTGTCAGTTTGTTTGGATTTTGGACTCTGGTTTCACTATTTACCAGAAAGGAAACCTTGGATAACCTATATAAATGCTCTCAGCTTCAAGGAACTTTTCCTATAAAACAGGCTATTAATACTTCATAGGGTTCATGGAAGGACAAGGGAATAATATAATTAAACCTATAATTTCTTACAAACCAAGATGCTCAATCATATAAACGTCCTTCTTTGCCTTCCTCTTCCCCTTGAACTTTTAGCCTGATTCACATATTGCAAGAGTCTGTCACTCACTTTTTGGGGATTTTAGTTTCTGGATTTTAGTTTCATCTTTGGCACTGTGGTCTAGCCATCAATTAACCAATTATTTATTAATGATCTTTCTCACCCACATCATTGTTCATAGGCAGGCTCTTTTAAGAACATAAGGATCAACCATGATGGAACTTTAATAACTATTATACTAAATTGCTGAAACACAAATTTTCCTCCCTTAATCTATAGTTAGCATTCCTTCAATAATTTTTTTTTTAATTCATGGAATTCGAAAATTTCAGTGATTTTTTTCTACTGGGCTGTCTAATTTTAACATGGTAAGTACTTGGTAAAGTTCAATACCTTTCCTCTTCTAAGTTCCCAAGCAAGCTAACTGATTTTAGAATAGGAGATATTAACAACATAAATATGTTTGTCAGGAATAGGTTTTCACATTGCTTTGGGGATATTTGAATACTTTCTTAATCACTTGGATTAAGTTTGGATTTTGTTTGAGGCCCTGTTTCAAGAATCATAGAAAGGTCTTTTTTTATAGTTGAATGACATCATAAGGCATTTACTGCCACAAATACAATACCAGTTTTAAGCAAATTGATATCCAGGTAAAAAGCAGTGCACTTTTCAAAATCTGTCAACATTATATTTTGTTATGAAGAGAATAATGAAAAGAAATGGAATCTTTGAAAAATAACCTTTGATACATAACTTAATGTCTTTGAATTTAAATTTACTCTCTTTTTAAAAAATGGGAATATATAAAATATTACTCTAATGTTTCTTGAGACATCAGAATTGTTTGTTGATTTGAGTAAAGATAGTCTATTTGTATGTTTTCCTCTCCCCTTTTCTGGATAATAAATGCCTATTTTGCTAAAGTGTTTAATTACATAAATGTTTTTTCTGAATTCTGTTTGGCAGAAAGATTTGATTTCGATATGTATTTTATTATTAATATTATTCACAATAATAAATTTTAGCTGATTATTTTTTATGTTTAAACAATTGTTCAAGTGTCAATTAAGGAACCATAGAGCACAGAATAGAAATAATCATCATTGTGTCATTTGGTGTATAAACAATTAGATGAATTTGATCTCTAAATTAAACAAGTGGGAAAGTATTATATCAAATAAACTGCAAATAAAAATTACACAACTGATATGATTTATGCATAAAGGATTTGGGAGATGACATATTTTTTAAATTGTCTATCATTGATGCTATATTAAATAAAAACATGTTATTTGTGGTTTTTTTAATCGATACACATTTTTTCTAACTTTTGTTTTGACATTCAATTTTGAAGCTATTTATTTCCACTAAATAATATAGGCCATCCACCTACAGTGGTAAGTTACTATTTAGTATGATGCCTTATAAACTTGACATCTTCTTATACTTTCTGAATTTCTATGATTTGGTAGAAAAAGAAGCATTGTGTTAGGTTATTTCAGATACTGTTAGTCTGGCATAATATGGGAAGTATTTTTGTGCTACACGTTTATCCTGGTGTAAAATGTGGTAAAATGAAGTTTTAGGTTCAAGAGCTGTTTTACTCCTATTCAAAACTTTCTTCCAGTGACCTGACCAAAATAGTATATATTAAAAGCGTGTGTAACCCACTACTTTTCTATGAACAATAGCCTTACAATCTGTTTGCCTTGCATAAAACACACACATATGTGCACGCCTGTGCAACACAAGCTGTGGATTCTTCGTGTGAAGCAGACACCTGTCCACCATGGAGAAGTCCCACTTCCCAGGTTTTACATCCCAAACCCCAGAGTTCAAAGCCAGCTATTCTTCAATGATTGGACTAGCTTGCTAAACGTTAAAAACGAAATACACAATTGCAAATAAATACAAAATGTTTTGCTTTCTTTAAATGTGCACCTTTTAAATTTTATCTCTTGGATGTATTAACACACCAATATGAGTTGACTTTTCAAAGTATTTATTGTCTAAAGCATGGTTTCTCAAACTTTCATGATGATAAAGCTTTATGAAACTTTTTAGATTTTTTAATGAAACATTAAATAGCCCTGCAAATGTGCTAACAGTTGAATGAAATGAACCTAGGTTTGCATTTTAGTTCTAAATTTTAGTTGCAAGCAAATTACTTAAAATTGTTAATCACTGGTTTTTTCCCTAAGGAAAGGGGAACTGATAGACTTTATCTTTTTCAGCTGAGGTAGACATTAAATTAATTAATACATGTAAATTGTTTAACATAGTTTCTTCCACAGAGTGATAGATAAGTACAATAAGAAATTATTGTTATTAATCTAGCTTATTTTTTTTACACTTGAAACAACAATATCTGAAAGACTTGCCCATATCTTTTCAGGATTCAGTCATTGCAATATTCTCTCTGTATTTCTTACTCTTAAATGAAATATACTTTCACCTCTGACGCTAACGTTCAACTGAACTAGCCCCTGTCAAGAAATTAATCAAAGACAAATACATTTGTTATATTTTTCTCTCTCTCTATCATGATTCTAGCAAACAAATAGAAACAGGGCTAGGTACATGGGTGGATGGATAAATATCACTCTTCAAGTAGTGAGATTAATTATGATATATGAATAGATTTGCTGTCCATCATTCACATTTATTGATAGTTGTATGAAGAAATATATCCAACCTAAAACCTTATTCTTGTTGGAATTAAATTATCACAATTTCCAATCTTATATATGTACTGGCCTATTTACTTTTTAGCCAAAGAAAAATCAGCCCAAATTTACAGTAATATAAGAGCTTAGATATTCTAACAGTAACATTTATAATCAGTGATCACGTAAGGGCATTCTGATTAAAACACATTAGCAACTAATATTCCTTAATCTGGGTGTGCAGGTTAAAAGCCACATAGTTTCATTACAACATATACAGTAACCAACTCAAAATGGATTAATAACTTTAATAGAATACCTGAAGATCTAAAACTGCTAAAGAAAACCGAGGGAAAAACTCCACGACATCATGACATTGGTCTGGGTAACAACTTTTTGGTTATGAATCCAAAAGCACAGGTAACAAAATGAAAAAGAGACAAATAGGATTAGATAAAACTAAAAAGCTTCTGTAGAGCAAAGGAAACAATAAGCAGAGTGAGGAGACAGTCTACAGAACGGGAGAAAATATTTTCAATCTATACATCTGACAAGAGGTTAATAACAAAAATATATAAAGAGTGCGAACAACTCAATACCAAGAAAACCAATAATCCAAATGAAAAATAAATGTGCAAAGGATCTGCATAGATATTTTTCTTTTTTTTTTCTTTTCTTTTTTTTTTCTTTTTTTGAGATGGGGATTTTGCTCTTGATGCCCAGGCTGGAGTGCAGTGGTATGATCTTCGCTCACCGCAACCTCCGCCTCCAAGGTTCAAGCAATTCTCCTGCCTCAGCCTCCCGAGTAGCTGGGATTACAGGCATGCACCTCCACGCCCGGCTAATTTTGTATTATTAGTAGTGACAGGGTTTCCCGATGTTGGTCAGGCTGCTCTCAAACTCTTGACCTCAGGTAATCTCGACCTTCCAAAGTGTTAGGATTACAGGTGTGAGCCACTGCGCCCGGTCCTGCATAGATATTTTTCAATAGAAGACGTGCAAATGGCCAACAGGTATATGAAAAAATGTTCAATATCATTAATCATCAGAGAACTGCTAATGGAAATCACCATAAGATATCACCTTATACCTGGTAGCATGGTTATTAAAAAAAGACAAACTATAAATATTGGAGACAACGTGGAGAAAAGGGAACCCTTGGACACTATTGGTAGGAATCTGAATTAGGATACCCATAGTCTTAAGCATAAACTAATGTCAAAATACCTGTCAATAGAACTGTCAAAATAACAATATTTCTGACGCTCCATCCCTCTGAAAGAGCCACAGTTGAATGCTGCTGGAGAAACATTTCATAATCTTTCTGGATGGACTCACTTCACATTTACAACCACTGATCTCAGATATTCTCTCAACGCTATTCAACAATGCATCTCCATTTCTCTAGTACATTACCTTTTCTGCTCTCTGGGATGGCTCTCTCATACTTTCTCCTCAACTCTTCAACAGCTCCTCCCAACCGGACTCTCAGCACGGGAATAAAATAATTGAGCTCAGTCAAGAACTACTTCCTCTTCCAATCACCACTTTAAAAAATGGGTACCCGTATTCTCAGCTGCCCCACCTGTGCAGATGAAAGACAGACACTGTTCAAAGGCCAACCTCAGTACCTGTGTCTTTGGTACTATTCCCTCCCGCCTTTTATACCCTGAAGTTCTTCCTTCAAAGCCGAACATCTCCAAAAATGTCCTGTCACGTCAGCCTTATTGTCTCATCTCACACTTTCTCTCCAATCTATACTGGTCAGAATTCCTCTGCCCCCAATGCACAGAGACTGCACCTATAGAGCTTGCCAAAGCTGAAGGTCAGTTTTCTGTCCTCATATTACATTAGGTTTCAGCAGCACTTGGCACTTTCTTATTCTTAAAATGTTTATCTCTAAGCTTTCTTGACACCTGGCTCAGTCCTTGCAATGTAATCACATTTTCTGTGTTGGTATTTTTTCCTACTGTATCAGTTCACTGAATAGAGCAGCACTGCAAGGCTCTTCCCTCACCCCTGTTCTCTATCTGTGCACTTCCTCCTGAGGTTCCCTTATTTGCCTCATAACTTTAAATAGCATCCACACACTGACTCTCAAATGTACAGCAATAGCGAAGCCTTATTTCATTACCGGAGGATTCTTATATCCAGTCTCCCACTTGCCATCTTCACTAGGATAAGCACTAGGTTTAGACAAAACAGATAATGGTTTTTCCTTCCGTAAATTTCCTCCCAATTCCCTCAAGCATTTTGCCTCCCAATAAACATCATGACCATTCACACCGTTTCAGAGAAAGCCTTAGGAGACACACTGTATTTATCTCTCACTCACACTCACATTCACTGCCTCTCCTCGTCCTGCACCTCTACCTTCAAAATGCCCTGCGTCAGAAGGTGCTTTCTCAAAGGGCGTTTTATGACTTGTTAGACTGAAAAATCCTGCCGGCTGCAGTGCAGGGAGATGAGGCTGGAGAGGCAGGCAGGAGTCACAGGGTCAGGGCCTTGAAACATGGGTTTTATCTTGAGACAGTAGGGATCCATGGATTTCATGTATTTGGAAATGGGGTCTCGCTGGGCGCGGTGACTCACGTCTCTAATCCCAGCACTTTGGGAGGCCGAGGCGGGCAGATCACGAGGTCAGGAGATTGAGATCATCCTGGCTAACACGGTGAAACCCCGTCTCTACTAAAAATACAAAAATTAGCCAGGCGCGGTGGCGGCGCCTGTAGTCCCAGCTACTCGGGAGGCTGAGGCAGGAGAATGGCGTGAACCGGGAGGCGGAGCTTGCAGTGAGCCAAGATAGCGCCACCGCACTCCAGCCTGGGCGACAAAGCGACAGAGCGAGACTCCGTCAAAAAACAAACAAACCCGCAGCCTGGTCTCTGCCTCCATCCTCTCCATCTGGACCATGCTATCCTGTTATCCTGTTACCTCCTCTACAGTTAACCTCTTCTTGTCCGTGTTCTGCAGAACAACCAGGAGTTATTTTTCTGAAATGTAAATCAGCACTCCCTGCTCTAACTTCCTCCCAGTATTCTTAAAATCCCAGCTCCTTATCATGACCAGAGAGATCCTGAAAGGCTTGATGCTTCTTACTGATCTGAGATCCCCCAGTCACTTTCCTCCTTTTCACCACGTTCAAATCCAACTGGCTTTCCTTGGTCTTACAGAAACGCAATGTCTTTCCCACTCCGGAATTCTGCACTTGCTATTCTTTTCCCTTGGAGGCCTCTTCCTGTAAAATCATGCATTACTCTCTCATCATTCGGGTTTCAAGTCAAGGCCCAGCTCCTCAGAGATGTCTTACCTGCTGTCATCCCTAAACTGCTGCCATCTCCACAGATAGCCTCTCAGTACTCTGAACCATATTGCTACTATGACCTTATTTTTAGCACTTACAGCGGGATTATCTTAATTATTTGTGTGTTTATTTGTACATTATATAGCTTTCTAAATAGAATGAAGCAACGTAAATATAGACTGCCCATCTCTTCTAGCACTGTATACTCAATTCTCAGAAGGAATTTCCAGTGTAGGATACGCTCAAAAAGTATTTGTCAACAGAGAGACTGGCTACATCAACTGACTGACATTTACATGTATATCATAATAATCTTACCAAATACTCATTTACCAAATAACATATCTGCTGTAAAAGTAATTTGAAAAAAAAAAACCAAGTTTATTATATTCAATTCGTAGAGATAATACAATCTGCCTCTCAATGTGTAATTTCATTTTTACACTGATTTTTTACAGTAGTTTCATAGGTCTATTAATATCTTCACTAATGTTTTCAAACACCCACACGTAATTCTTATAAGCATTCTGCACAATCTTTTTCGAGGGTCTTCTAAGGAAAAATATTCTCATTCCTAAAAATAAAATAAAAGCCTGGTTTGGATCCAAATAAAATTTCATTATGAGTGAGAATGAGTGTGGAGAAAAACTTAATATTTTTGCATCAGTAAACTGACATAAAATGATGGTGAATGTATGTTTTTTATATTGATAAGCTAATATTTTCAAAAATTAGGTATTTTATCAACACTTATTCCACCCCATTTGAGTTGTCTATTTCAAACCACATTGACTTCAATTTCTGTCATTCTGACAGTGAAAATCATATAGCAGCTACAAAAATGTATCACAAACTATAGTGCCAACACTTGCCAATAAAAAAGATTTATAACCTAAGTGAAACGTATATATACAAAATGTAATTCTGAGAGTGAATTAAAAAAACACATTTGAATAATCTCTATACTATTCTGGAAAGAAATACTGCCTTACTGCAACTTTAATCAATTGTAATGATTTTTCTACATTTCACAATATTGATTTCATCGTCTGTCATTTTGTGCAAGTATTATATGTTAAAATAATGTAATATTAAGTATTCCAACTGATTTATGATTAATTTCCTTTAACTACGTTATGGTAATATATTTTTGTCTTAACAGTGTAGAATAAATTTTAATTGAGGAGTTGTTAAATGTGAAACTTTTAGTCTACAATAACAGAATGTGAATATGTGGAGGCAAAACTATCTACAATTATTGTTAGAGCTATTTTGTCTGCGGTAACTGTGTGAGAATGTGAGATTTGGTAGGTATGGCAGGAGGGAAGCTATTTGAAGGGAGTGATATCACCATGTAAAATTCTGTAACTTAAGAATTATTTTTTAAATGTCCCCAAATATGATCTAGTACATAATATATGCACTTTATACTATAAAATTTAAATGAAAATGAGCAGAAAATGATTTTAAATCTGGTGATTTTGTATTTGGTAAGATTATTATTACTATTGCCTAACTTCAGCTAGTTCAAAGACAGTACTTTCCCACATTTTTGATATACAAGTGTTTTATTGACAAGATTTCATAAGTTAACTAATTCGTGAGGATTTCCTCTTTATAGGATTTTATTCCCTCATATTTTAATTGAATATGTTAGGAGAAGATAATCATTACTATTAACAAATTGAGTGAAAAGGTGTTAGTTATTTCAGGCCTTGATTTCAAATAAAGTTGCATATAATCTCAGCGTTAAACCAATACAGAGTTCACAACTGTAGCTGTATTTCATAATCTACTGCTATCACTGGTTGAATTTGCAGCTGAGAAGTTATGTGTGGGAGACAGGCATATGCATGCTCGTGTGTAGAGTAATCTTTCAATGTATCAAGAAAGAATCAAGTTCTGAATGCAAATGCAAGGTTCCAGAAAAACCCTTTTGCTCTCAGGATGGAGGAATTAGACAGGACTTACTGATGCAGTTATCACAAACCCAGCAGGAGCACTGATCCCTGGCATCCTTCTCTGAACTTCAACTCTGAAAACATGTTATCCCAGACCTGCCCTATAGGGATCCCCCACGGAACTCCTCAAACCCACAGTTTTTCTGTTATAAATGTAACAACCAAAATAATGGAGCCATAACAGCTTGTTTCTTCCCACCCTGTAGCACTACACAAAGATGCTAGGTAGTCCTGAGTACTCACATCACCTCGAGATGTGTTAAACAAAACACCGTAGCTTCTTATAGTGTCAGACGTGATGTATGAGAAGCAAACCCCAAAGCACCCACCCTCACATGTTGTTTGTGACATCTATGTGATAAGAAGGTCATTCTGGCTTTTGAGATTATTCTATTCCATGTACATTTCACAGTGACCAGCAGATGAGTTCATACCAAGGGTATCAATTATAAGAATTTCTTAGTATTAACCAGGAAATGCAGTTTTGTTCAATCATTTATCAAATTTTACAAATCTGGAACAATCCCAAATCCTCCCAGAAACAGTCTGAACTTTAAAAGCTATGATAGATGCCAAGGAAAAATAGTAATTTTATGAACAATTATTTTCATTTGCCATGCTCAGTT
This sequence comes from Chlorocebus sabaeus, assembly GCF_047675955.1. Classification (NCBI taxonomy): domain Eukaryota; kingdom Metazoa; phylum Chordata; class Mammalia; order Primates; family Cercopithecidae; genus Chlorocebus; species Chlorocebus sabaeus. Next base: position 85,866,545 of record NC_132906.1, read on the forward strand.
TCACATGATAATGTCACTTAAATATCTGAAAAATGTCTAAGATCAAACGTTTCTATCACCTGCTCTAGGGAGGGGGAGATAGAACTCAGGGTCAGAGAATCTGCCCAGTGTTACAACCACAGGCTTCTGTGTGGAGGGCCGCACATAGATACAAGATTATACATACACCAGGATCTTAACACCGCATTTTGAGTGAGAGTGGCCCAGCGAACTCTGTGCCTTTGTCATTTATTTCTAAGACTTGGTCACTTATTTCAAACCCACTCTTTTCTGTAATCCAAACTACAGTCTGTTGAGATGGGAAAGGACGCTATATGCAACTAATTGGTGACTTAAAAATCCATTACTTCTGATTTCCCAACAGGTATTTCTTACATTATACCTCCCTAAGGTAAGCTGTTATTTCAGGTAAATAAGGCTACTACCATGGTATTACATTTAAGATTGCCAGATACAAATGAAGTGAACTTTAAAAGTCCTCTGGAGTTAGAAGAAGAGAGTATAGTGTATTTACATAAATAGCAATATGAATATATTTAAAAGTAAGCATCTTTTGGGGTGTTATTTGCTCAGAAACTGTAAATAAACTTCTGAGAGATGTCCTGGACTTATCTCGGTGGGTAAATATATATGTTTTGTATATACACACCCATATATATATATATATATATATATATATACACACACATATATATATATATGAAATGTATCTAAAAGCTAGATAATAGCATAAGAAATAGAATAATTGTTATGCAGTAACCACTACCCTTATAAGATGATTCATGATTTTTTATAGTTTGCAAACTAGGTAAGATGGCTGTGATAGATATTAGAGAATAGTCTTAGTTATATTTAGAGAAGTGGTTTTATTAAAAAAATTAGGACATTTCAGCTTATTTCATTATTTACTTTATCAGTCATTTGCTTTGCTATTTTTCTCAAAATGTCTTTTTAAAACACCATCCCATAAATGGTAAAATCCCATGTTTGTTAGACGATTTGCTAGTCTAGTGCCTGGTTGGCAAAATCAGCCTTGTAAAGCAGGTTTTAAGATATGGGGGAAAAATCAGTAGTAATATGTTTAGAAATAAAATACTCTGTGTGTAGTAATAATTATTTCACTTTCTCTTCGAAATTAAAGTTAAACAAAGTTACTTGTGTAGTTAGGAAGGATGGCAAAGGCAGCACCGCCTCCTGAAACAATAGAGTCATCAGGCACGTTGCTGTCCCCATCTAATTTGATGTGTCAGGTCCTAATCAGCTCTGTTTCACAGTGCCTTGCTCCATAAAAGCAGATTTGTTTAACCACAACCTCTATTTCAGCATGACTGGAGAAGGAAGAATAACGGAGGAGACCAGGCATATCTCACGTGTTGTGTTGTGGGTATAAAGTGAATCCATCATTTGCTGGAGAGGCAGAGGAAAAGTGACAGGCTCATTCATGCCTTCGAGACATTTTTGGGTCTATTGAAAATGTTAATCTGTGCACTCTGGTTGAACCTCCGCACTCCTTAATTTAGTACACACAGCCCTGTGCTGGGTCTGTCTGCCTCAGATAGGGCCGGCTGGCTTCTGCAGGACAGCAACCCCCCCGAGGAGTTTTCTTCTCTCAATTCATCCTGTCTTGAACTTTACACACACATATAAGCTCCATTTACAGGAGGATTTCAGAGTTAATTAAACGCCGAATTTGTTTCTTTAGAAATCGCATATGCCTTGGGGTTAAGGAATAACATTTCAGCAACCATGTTAATTTAGGATTAAGCATACTGTACATTTTCTGAAGAAATTTTATTTTTGTAAGTATACATTTAGAGAGATGGGGAAATTTTCCCCCTCTGTTACCATAAAAGGTTTTAAAAATAGGTTTAAAAAGGAGACCATATGCCAGGAGATGCTGCAAATCAGCAAATTCAAAACCATCCTTTACGTAAAATGCATTGGAAACAGACAAATAAACTAGAATGCTGGAAAAATTGTTGCATTGCTGATAAGGCCATGGAACGACTTCCACCGGAGGCTCCCAGCTTTAAGTCCTTTTCACTCTGGATTTGCTTTGTGCACACCACAGTCATAATCTCAGAAGCATAGTATTTACAGACATTTGGGTCAAAGATGACAGATCAGATTTTTATTATGAAACTAGCAAGTCAGTGCTGACATATATTCGTTTTAATTCCACTAAAGATATTACATATAACAGCAGTCACCTTTGTTCTTAATTTTCCTAAAGGTGGGTCTTTGGCAGAAGATAAAGCCTGAGCAAATAGAGAACAGAACAAGCCAGGAACCTAGTATTGTCCTCGGTGGATTGAGTTTGAAACACAGTGCTATAAAAACGTTGCAAGTAATTCAATACCTTGAGTTCATTTTCATTGATATCTTTGCACATTATGTACAAGAAAGTTGTATTTTGGCAAAATGATCAGTATCGTAGGTCATAGATTTACAAAATGCCAGAGGATATTCTTTGAATTCAAATTAAGAAAGACACAGGACACGAAAAAAAAAAAGTGTATTTAAAGATCTCGGACAACCTCGACCTTTTTGTTTATATGTTTAGTTTAAATTATTAATGACATGTATGTATTCACTTCAACATGGAATGTTTCTTTCCTTTCCTGTTCTTTTTCTCTGTCTGTAAAGTTTGAAATAAATCAGTAAAGTTTGAAATAAAAATAATTGTTACAGTTTCTAGGTAGAGAGACAATTAGGTAGCATTTGGCATTTTCTGTAGGTCAGATGAGCGTATGGATTCTTGGAGGTAAAAAGTTCAATTCATGAAGAAGAACAGAGACAACCGAAGGCTACAATGACTACAGTAAAATAAAACAGCCCTAAAGCCCAGCCGGGTAAGCCCCCATCCATAAATCTTATTCATCAGGGCTACTTCCAAATACAATGAGCAAAGGAGAAAATTATGCCCTATTTCAGACTTGCCCAGTTTCTTTATCACTTAGAAGAATGAGAGAAAAAAAAAGAAATTATTAGGACCATGTATGATAGATAATCAAATCAAGGAACAATGCAACTATTGTCATATGTAGGATATAAACTATGCATAGTATTTTGAAGAGGCATAAAAAGCCTATATTGATATGTCAAATTTTTCCATTTACATATGTGCAGAATTTCTACTGGTTGTGTGAAATGATCTCATTTTTAGGGAGACGTAGCTGTATGTCATTTATAGCTGTGATTTATATTGCTTGACCTATTGAGGTAAAAATAGTGGTTGTTCTCAAAGTATCCCCTGTCTGAATGCATTGTGCAGAGTGTTCATTCTGGAACACTTGCTGTTTCAGTTCTGATTCATTTGGAGAAGAATTCCTTTTCCGGACTTCTATAAACAGACATTGGGAAAGGAAATTAAATAAAGCAAACTAAGATTATCTAATTGTGAGCGAGTCAAAGCCTCATAAAGCATTATAATTTGGATATTTTATCTTAATGGCTGAGAGGAAGCTGCTATTAAACCACTGGCCTTAAGCAAAGCAACACATATGTAATAATGCAAACGAAGAGAACCGAGTTGGCCCATTATTTGATACAAGTTAATTACTTTAATGAATATTGTTTGGCAACTACAAAACAACATAATTTTATAATACTTCAAACTTATAAATGTAGTGAAATGATTTTTTAATGATGTCTAATTTTTTTAAATTATAAAGCAACTTAAAAGTTTTATAAAACTTCAAAACTATATGCATAAAAGGAAAAAAATAATCCTACCTCACAAGGCTTATAGATCCTGACATTCGTGGATGATAACATCTTTCCTGATCTGTTTGCTGTCATTCAGTGATAACAGACATAGACATTGTTAAATAGATATGGATAAATATGAAAGTGAAGCTTTTCTGTTTATTTGCATGGGTCTGTTTTTATATTTTCATGAAATATATATCTCAAATATTTATCAGGTCAGCAAGTTTCTTTGGAAAAAGGAATTTTGCTTTTTCTTCATTTTAGGATTCTTCATTTTATACATCTAGCATAATTTAGTCAATCTGATTTTGTTGAATATTAGGTTATTTCCTTTATTCACATATTGAAAGCAACCTTATGTTGTTTATTTTTCTTCAAAAAATAGCAGGCCCATAATAATTTTCTTAAACTGCACATTTTATGGTATCTAGCACACATTTTCTTCAGTTTCCAAAATTATGAGAGAAACAGTTTTCATAGTTTTAAATTGCATTTGCCAACACTTGCAAGAATAACTTTTATAAATAAATTAACATATGGGAATTTTTATTTTATGTAATTATCTACTTATATTTTTTCTTAGTAATGTTAAGATCTTTTATACAATCATTCATATATTGCTATTGTTTTGCTTTATAAACTTTTTGGGAGCCTAAAAGGTTTGTTTGCCTGTTTTTGCATACATGTATTTCAAATTAAGTGTAGTTTAAAAAAGTAATTTGCCCTCTTGTACAAGGGTTTACAAAAGCTTCCCTTCAAATCATGGAAATAGCCAACTCATTTATTTAATTATTCTTTTGGTTTGATTTGCTGTGTTTTTAACATTAGCTCATATAAACTAGGTATAATACATTTGGACATAGGGTAAGAGACGAGAAATTTTACTAGTAAAAGGTTACTCCAGAACTACTTACAAAATAATGTATCTTTTAAATTTTTTTCATGATGGCATTTCTGGCATATACTAAAATCTCTACATAAATATCTACATTTGCAGTTTTTGTTTTATTAAGTTATTTCTTTTGTTTTCTATTTGGTAGTACAACATTGAAATCATTACTGCTCTTTAAAAGGTACATTAATGTTTAGTAGAGCAAGTCCTCTCATTATTATTACTTCTAAAACTCTTGACACATTTTCTTTCATTAATATCTTTAAAACTATATTGTCACACTCTTGCTAATCAGGAAAAATAACTAATAGATACTAGGCTTAATGCTTTGGAGATGAAGTAATTTGTACAACAAACTCCTATGAAGCACGGTTAGCTATGTAATAAGCCTGCACATCCTGCACATGTACCCCCAAAGTTGAAATAAAAGTTAAAAAAATCCCCCAAATAATATTGTATCATATACATTTATGTTTCACTTAGGAATATGTTTCAATTTTACTACTTTTTTTATACAATACAATTTTATAAAACCTCTCCATATGTACCAAGTTAATTTTTAGATGATATACATATTTATGGTAGATGTGAGTGAAAACTTTGTACTTGTATGCTTCTTAGTTATTACTGCTAGTTTTTGAAAAATCTGGAGTATATTTCTATTAGTCTTAATACATAGTAATTTGATTCCCTTGGCTTATTTATATAGTAAATAACATTTGCAAAGTTAATTTTTAATAAAATGTTGAAATGTTTCCATGGTCTGTTATTTTAACTAAAAAATAACTACAATGAAAACAGTAACCCATATGTCCCAAGCACTCTTCTAAGAGCCAGAAAGAGTTCTAAAATACCACCTCTGCACTTATAAAGTTTATAATCTTACTTTATACCATATTTATTTCTATTTTGATAGTTCTGATTTATTCTTTTATTCTTTAATATATTGTTATATATTACTTTTCAAAGGATGAGCTTTAATATTTATAATTTTTTTATTTTCTGTTACCTATATCATTAATATATGCATTTGTTTTCTTTCTTATTTTCATCTTATTGGGGCTACTTTTAGTCTAACTTATTGGCTTGAGTGCCTGCTTTTTTTTAAAAAAAAAAAAGTCATTTAAATTGGTCTGACCATAATTAGACTAAGGTTGATTGAGGTGGCATCTAGAGGGTGTTAAATTTTATGCTTTGTGTCTTTTTTTTTTTTTCATATCCAGACCCTATCTATAGGTATAGGTAGATATGGACATAGGTGATGATAGAGATGTAGAACAGATAAATCAGAACTCTGAGAGATGAGAAACTTCAACCTCCATAAAAGAATAAACAAGGGAAGAAAGTAGACTTATTCTGTTTTGAGGTCTTTCTTTGAACATTACAAATAATTTAGCTCCTTCTACTGCCTCCTTTTCTTTATTTAGGGGTCCCTGAGTTCTGGGTCAAGTTGTTAAAATGAGCAGGTTATGAGATGTTGAGTGAGGAGCCCACATGCCTGTCCTCCCGAGGTCCCGCACTGTCATCTGAGCAGGAGCAGGCGTCTGTCACGCTAAAGACCTGCCTGCTACTCTTGGGTTTCAGAATCCTGGTAGAGGAGCGCGTTACTTTAAGCAGCAGACATGTGAGTCTCCAGATGCAGCCAAACATGAAATCGCCCCGGGTGGATAACTTTGAGCAGCGACAAAAGAATCATCTCCTTCCAAGCTGGGCTAGGAATTTGTATTCGTGCATTATGCCAAGTTCGAAGGAGGCAAGTATGGTTGCTTAAAAGTTATGGGAAACAAACAAATAGAAAGCAAAGGAATCCAGATCTTTCCAGCTGTAGACAAATGCTCTATTTCTGGATGCCAGGTTTGATTTATTTAAACACATTTCAGTGACTTGAAGGTTGGAGTTGAGAGTGTGTCGTGACACATTCCTGTCTTACCAGAATAGAGGGGAGGATATTGCTGATCCGGGAGCTAAAGTACCGTTTCCACACACGCGGTCGGCCTTTGGCACTTTGGTTACACGCATGTTGCCTGCCAGCTCCTCCTCCCTCCGCTGGGTGAGGCTCCGCTGCTGCCTGGAGTGGGGACCTGCATTCATGGGGGTGTAAGGTTTTTACTCAGGGGAGGAGACAACCCCATCTAGTGAAGCTAAAATTGAAATCTGACCATGAGGGAGGTGTTGTGTTGGTCTTGCCATTACTGTCTACGTGTTCATATCATATGTTAAATTTTATGTATTTCCTTTTCCACTTCTCAGATACACTTTATATCACTGCTTTCCTCCGATGCATTAAGATTTTATTGCAAGTTTCAAATTATTTTTTAAAAATTGGAAATCTTCAGAGAAAAATGTTTTGTACCACTAGTTTGTTCTTACTACCAGATGAGTTTGATGGGGGCTGGGGGAGAGATGTTTCTGTAGATGTGAAGTTAGAACGTATTCTTGAAAGTTTCGATTCTCATCTAAACTGATTCGTATAAACAAATAGTCTAATGAAGAAAATGTGAATTCACTTAAGTGTTTTTATTTTGATGTTACCAACAATTATTTCATAATTTGTAAGAATGTGCGTGTGTTTGTACCTCTTGGGGTGTGTGTGTGTTTGGTGTATTATTAATGATATTTCTTAACTATTTTAGATGTTTGTACATTAATTTGACTTAGCAAATTCTGGAAGCCATATTCATATAATTCTTTTTTAAATCTAGACACATAAAGTCGTTTTTATTAATTTTCTCATGTCACAGTTTTCCACACTCACTCATTATGTCTAAAACCCAGTAGCTTCTAGAGGTAAATTGTTTTTTAGGAATGTATTAGCTAAACATCTATAGTCTATTTTAGTTCAGAAATCTTTTGAGCTGGAAATGTGCATGTGCCTGGGACAAATGAAATTAAAATTAAATTCTCTGTCAAGGAAAATATAAAATTTGAAATCACAAATGACTCGTTCCTAATGACTATTTTGCATCACTATTATCAATGATATTTTAGAAAGTTTACACACATTCAAAATGTTAGTATCTGTTGATATTAACCAATGAAGGGAACACTTTTGACAATCAGGCTTTGGGTATTTTTTAAATTCATTAAATATGTGATTGAAATTTATTTAATAAGCATTCCTGAATGACTAAAATAATTTAAATGCTGCTACTTTTAGGAAGGTAGAAGGCATGCTGCAGAGGGCTCGGGGTCATGAGTCTAGAGTATTGGTTACACAAACTAGTTATTCCACTAATTGGTTATGTTACCTTATAAAATCATTAATAGGGCTAAGCTATATTAGGGTCAGTTTCCACATGCATAGGTTTTGGTGTTTAGAATGATCTATTTAAAATTCATTTCAAAAGTTGTATTGCTGTAATAAATGACAGTTATCGCCAATTCTTCTATTATTATTAATATTGTCAACACATTCATGTTAAAACAGTTGAGAAGTACACCTGGCAGGCAACACGGAAGTAACTCCGTTGGATCAGAAAAGGATACATTCAGGCAAACATTTTTTTTAAACCTGGTATGGCCTGGTGCTAAGTGTAAGACAGGAGATTTCAATAAACAGCTTCTTCCACTCCTTTCCTGAGGATTCTATAAACAAGTTGCAGAGAGAAGATGTATTCACCATAGATTTTAAAATGCACATTAACAAGGATAGACAAGATAACTGAAAAGCAGTCAAAATGTATGCCTATGCAAAGGAGAAATGCAAAGCCACGTGATAGTTTTTAGTATTAGAGTTTAAAGAGTCCATTTGGAAGAGATTAATGGTTCGCCATTACTGTGTCTCATTTGGCTCTGTTTTTTTGACTAAGTTTTTACTTTTAGAAAATGAAATGATATTTCTGAATTTCATCTTAAGAATATTCACAAAGGACACAGTCATTAATGAAAACAGGCAAGGCAATTCACAAAGGTAGACTCACCTCATACCCTCTGTCTGGTGCTACGTGCCGATAATGGCATTCTTCAGTTTCCCAAAATGAGAAAATCATCCTTTTATTAATTAATTTGTATCTCTAATTTCTTTTAATTCAGTAAACACAAAACTTGAAATACTTGTTAACACAAGTGACTTAAGATGGAAATTCTTTGCACCATTTACATTTTAGTAACATTTGTACAGAAATCCCCCCAAACGCCCTTGCTGTGTAATGCCAAGGTAGTTTCTAGTCTCTCCACTCACCTTAAAAATGAACATTTGTGGTAGCACCTCAAATAAATTGGCTTCTATCCCACAGCTATGGCCTTGGGTTTTTCTCCTTTGTGTGTTCCTTGCCCCTCTGTCTGCTGCCCCTCAGAGTTTGCCCCTCTATGCTTTCCACCCTATGTCAGTGCCCTTGAACTTGCTCCAGATCACCTGGTACAGTGGAGAAAGAAATGGGCCAGTAATCATTCTAATTTCAACCCTTACCCACCAGTGCCCTTTCTTCAGAGCCCCCAATCTCTGCCTCAAAGAGATGTCCTATTTTAAGTTTTACTTAGTGAATTGCTAATCCCACTCAGCCTATTAAAAATGGCTGGAAGTTTTTGCACGCGATATTCTGTTGAAATAACATGAAAAATTATGTGTTGTTTCTCATTTAGTCAAAGTAAAATTGTTTCTTGGAAAATGGTTTATTCTCCGTTTGATACCACCATGGCTATCACCAGGAATATGGCAGCACCTTTTTTCCAGAGAGGAGGACTCCTGTAAGGAGCAGGTAGAAGGGAAAGCTGGAGGCGCTGGTCAGAAGCCACAGGAGGTGGTGACAAGAAAAAAGAGTCCGTGACGAGGGAGGCACGTGGAATAAGTGACAGTGGTGATTCAGACACCAGCTAAATCTGGTTTGTAAGGATTTTCTGATGAGAGTCTGTGATCCTTCAGCAACCTTCTAGGAAGACCATTTTCTGATCTTCCACCTTGGCATAGCCCTGAATTCTTGAGTCACTGACTCAGTCCACATTAGCTGCAGTGCCACTCTCTGCTAAAGACGTTCCTCTCCATCAGAATCAGGAAAAACAGGACGTAAGGCAGGGAACTACCTCTGTTTCTCTTGCTAGAGTGGGATGTGCTTATCTGTTTCTCTTGCTAGAGTGGGATGTGCTTATCTGTTTCTCTTGCTAGAGTGGGATGTGCTTGTCTGTTTGTCTTGCTGGAGTGGGATGTGCTTGTCTGTTTGTCTTGCTAGAGTGGGATGTGCTTGTCTGTTTGTCTTGCTGGAGTGGGATGTGCTTTGGCCTCCCCATATGGAGAGAGAGCACCCCACTTGGAACGCGTAAAGATTTTTCCGTGGAAACAATACTGACACAGGGAAAGGGGGTCCATACTCCATGGGTTTGGAAAGCTACTCTATGTTCAGTATGTATTAGGTTGGCTTTTATGGATTTGCCTCAGAAGCTAACCACATTTCCGACACTCCTTCTCTAGGAAAAGGCCAAGTTCAGGGCAATGAGTTAGTAAGTCAACTAGCGGAACATGGTGAATTTTATATGGAACTGGAGAGAGTCTCTTCACTGTGTGTGTGTAGGGGAAGGCATGAGCCTCACCAACAGCATTCCTCAGCCAAACCTCGGAGGCCAGAATTCCAGCAAAGCTTCAGGATTATGATGTTGTCCTTCAGAAAACAACAACAACAACAAAAACACCTCATCTTTATTTTAGGTGTATTATGCTTCTATAGATAACAAGTTAAACTAAGTACTTTTTCTGTTTCACATACAAAACTTAACTGGTGGGTTTGCTTTTTGATGCTTCATTACTTAAGTGGATAAGGGCATGTAAAGTTCATTTCCAGCCCACAGTTCTTTAAGCATTTATTTCCTTGTCAGTGTTACTATGTCAGCAAGTATGTGTGGGTGGTAAGGAAGGCCCTGGGAATACTAACCATTTACCGATTAAATAGGAAGCTGCAAAAAATAGTGTAAATAGGGAAAGGAGCCATCAGCTAATCCCAACATTCTAGGTTAAAAAAATCAAAGGTTTGTAAGTAAAAACATGACAGCATTGCATATATTTTTGACCAGATTTCTCACAACCTTGAGATAAACATTGCCCACAGCGAGAGTTAATGGTAGTGAATGCCTTATCTTTTAATGTGCTTTAATCTGGTGTGTTGTCCTCAGTGAAAGGAATAAAAAGGCTAGGTTATCAAGAGAGGAAACACAGGCCCTTACGTCTAGCTGCCTTTTACGTGAATAGTTGCAAGCGGCATCTTGAGTTCTTGGACTCTGAGGAGTGCATTGTTTGTTGTCTTTGGCATACAGAAACGGGTCAACCAGTCTCCAAACAGGGATTCTTAAAAACTGGAGCAAGAGATGTATCCACTAAAGGGGAATGCGGATGTTTTTGCAAGTAGGTTCCTCCACTCCCTCCTGGTGTATCCCCCACAGCCCTGGTAACATTGTGACCTGTTTTCTAGTAAGCGTAACTTTAAAAGTAGACTATGATTTATAAAATCACCTCGCCAGGTGAAGGTTTAAGATGGTTGAAACAGGATCCTTTGATCTTAATGAAATCCTTAATGGTAAAGCCAGCTTAATTATGTGTTTCTGTTAGAGTGTTTTTCTGCATTCATTCATATTTTCTGAAAAAAGCAGAACAATATGGGAAGTATATTAATCATGTTACTGCTCTGGCTGGAATAATTTATTAAACAGTATCATAGTTTCCTGGAAGATTTACTAAGCCTCTTCAATTACTTAACTCTTGTAGAATAATTTACATACTGGCAGAGCAGATTAAAAAATAAAACACATGAATGAAGCCATTAATTAAGACTATTTCAGAAGCACCTGGATGAAGATAATGTTTTCATCTCCTCAATTCATCATGAAATACTGTTTTCTATGTATCAACTTGTTTTTTAAAAAATGCCTCTACAAATTATTGTTTCACTAAATCTTTTGCATAATCAATACTCTTGATCAATGGCAAAGATTTAATAATTAATAAATTAATTTTAAGTAAGTAAATATTTTAACATTACTATGCTTGTTTGTGGTATCAGTGTTTAATTCCAATTTGCTGATAAGTCAGATAGCAGTCAAAATTGTCTGCTTTTTTAAAATTAGTGGCTGCTATTCCCTTTTAGCGTTTTGCCTCTTTCTCTGAATATTCTAAGCACAACTTGTATATACTGCCCACAGAGATACCCATAGATCAATCTCTCAAAAGTTCATTTGAACAAAGGGCTTAAAAACTCAGTTAATGAAATTGCAGGCTTTCCTACTGATATAAAAGAGATATTCTTTTTGCTTAAACCTAATAGTCAATGGATTATGAAATTTCATACCATTAAATGTACCACCTGGAAAAAAAGTTGATAATCTATGATGCATGCTCAGAAATAATTCTATACAGCATGTATATTGGTCACAGTAGCTTTTGGAAACTTTGAAATGTAGTGAATATATTCCAAGTGAGTTCCCTTGTTCTTTTTTTTTTTCCTTCCCTACATGGCTTTCAGCTGATAAGCAACCAGTTTGTGCCTATCCCAGTTGCCAAATATAGCACAACTTGATCTCCTTCCATTCTTAGAAACAAAGAAGCCCTTTGTTTTTGCCTTTCAAGATGATAAAGGGAATTGTAAGTCATTCCTCCAGTGGCTAATACCTGTCAGCAGATCCTGAAAGATGCCGTTGATTTCTAGATGTATCCTGATTTCAAGGTTGGTAAGTTAGGAGGAAATGTGTTTCCTAGAATAGATAAAATACAGTATATGGTGGTAGATTCCATTCCTAAAACTGTCTAATTTGCCTACTCAAAAGAATGAACCGCCCAGCACTCCCATCCACGTATAGTTATGAATCCTAAAACTATATATATATATATTTGTGAAACATTCACCAAGAGATGGGAAGTGGAGGCATGGGTATGATATGGGAGCTATGTCTTTATTACTGATTTTCTTCTATTAAAATTTGCATTAATTAGGCCAGATGGGATGGCTCAAGTCTGTAATCCCAATATTTCAGCAGGCCAAAGCGGGAGGATCATGTGAGGCCAGGAATTCAAGACCAGCCTGAGCAACATAGTGAGACCCCTTCTCCATAAAAAAATACAATAAAAAATTAGCTGCGTGCAGTGGTGTGAGCCTGTAGTCCCAGCTACTTGGGAGGCTAAGGAGGGAGGATCGCTCGAGCCCAGGAATTTGAGGCTGTAGTAAGATATGATTACACCACTTCATCTAGCTTGGGCAACAGAGCAGGACCCAGTCTCTTAAAAAAAAATCAATAATTAGTTATTAATATATTTCATTTATTTCATTTTTACTAATAAATTATATATTTGTAAATAAACAAATATATGTTCTCAGTTCAAACCAATTGATAAAGAAGACAAGCATATGTGAAATAAAATCAGAATCGTGCAAAACAATATAGTAAAACTGCTTAATTTCATACATTGTAACGTACGAATATCACAAGATGATGATTATTGCCACCTTATAGGCTGCAGTTTGAAATGTAATTTTTAAAGAACAGTTTGCAGCAGTTTCTCCTTTATCTTTCTTTCTTTTTCTTTCTTTCTTTCTTTTTTTTTTTTTTTTGACTGTTTCGCTCTTGTCACCCAGACTGGAGTGCAATGGTACAATCTCGGCTCACTGAAACCTCCGCCTTCCGGGTTCAAGCGATTCTCCTGCCTCAGCCTCCTGAGTAGCTGGGACTACAGTCGGGTGTTACCACACCAGGCTAATTTTTGTATTTTTAGTAGAGACGGGGTTTCACCATGTTGGCCAGGCGGATCTCAAACTCCCGACCTCAGGTGATCTGCCCGCCTCGGCCTCCCAAAGTGCTGGTATTACAGGGGTGAGCCATCGCACCTGGCCTAAAATTTTGAACATGCTCTTAGCAAGGGACCAATGGTCCAACAAATAAACTGAAAAATGGAAACTACTGGCGTGGCTATCTAAGGGTAGCTTTTCTTTTTACATTACATTTCATTCAAAACTATTAAAATAAGGACATATTTTATAAATTACTAAACATATGCATTTATGGAAACAGCCATATCCACCAAGACACCATATGAACAAATACATAGCCTTTTATACGTTTGCTGCTAATATGTAACCCCTCTAGATGTTTATACCCACTCACCTAAAATTTAAAAAAAAACACACATATTGTTTTTCTCATTATGTTTTTCTGATAAAAATGTTATCTCACATGGTGTCCCTAAAATTTCAACTTCTTTGTTTAAAATTCAATGCAGTTTTCTTCAAAAGTGTGGCTACCCAACATAAACAACCTCTACCCACATTCCATTTGAAGTGCTGAAAATTGAAAAGTATATGGACTTTGGTGCCTGGCAGAACTGGGTCCTCATTCCAGCAACGATCCTGATTCCCATACATTTTCTATTCTGTAAAATAAAGGAAATAAAATAAAGGCAATAACACAGGAATAATTGTGCTGTTTCTCTGAGCTGATATGCTACACAGAGATCACGGTGCAGGGCTTCTTTGTTGTGGTTGTTTTTGAGACAGTCTCGCTCTGTTGCCCAGGCTAAGGCGCAGTGGCACGATCTCGGCTCACTGCAACCTCCGTCTCCTGGGTTCAAGAGATTCTCGTGCCTCAGCCTCCCGAGTAGCTGGGACAACAGGCGCCCGCCATCACGCCTGGCTATTTTTGTATTTTTAATGGAGACAGGGTTTCACCACATTGGCCAGAATGGGTCTCGATCTCCTGACCTCGTGATCCGCTCGCCTTGGCCTCCCAAATTGTTGGGATTACAGCCGTGAGCCACCGCACCCGGCCATGGTTTTAAGATACAGTCAAATTGTGTTATACCCCCTCAACCCTAGTTATATGCCGTAATGAGAAAAGCATCCTAAAACTGTGTACAAACATGTAACTTGCCATAACATTTCTGCAAATTAAAAACTGAATATAAATATCTGAAGCCAAAAGACATTTGTAAACTTAAAAGGAACAAGAGTCAAAAAGGATGAGACAGAGAAGGAGTAGGAAAAGAAGAATTACTATAAAGAGATAAGGAAGAGAAGGGGGAAGGCAGGGCGAGGAATGAACCAGTCTTTTTCCATAACTTGTAGTTATTGATGAAGCATTAATTACTGTTTTGGGTTATTATTTCATCTTTGTTTATTGATTTGCTCTTTCAATTATCATTGTCCATCCTGATTTCATTCATCCATGAAATGCTATTGTTATTTTATGACCATTAAAATGTATAGAACGTCTATTACGTTTCATGTATTGAGCTCTTCACGGGTAATGTCTCATTCTAACGTGAAACAAACTCAGTGAGTTAGGCTTAATTATTTTTATTTTACAGATGAAATGGCCGAGGTTGAAATTTACTGGGCTAATTAAAACCACTGCCTTGAGAACACACACTTGTTTATTAATATGGATAGGGACCTGCCTTATGAACTATATTATTTCCTTTCAAAAATAGGCAATACATAGAAGGTAATTTCTTGCCAACAACATAATTTGAAATCAAAAAGCAAAAGCACCATAAATGTTAATATATATGTTTAATGAACATTTTGGAGAAAGTGAATATACTGATAGGTATGAAGGATGAGCAACTTTGGGAAGAGAGAATCCAAATTCCCTGGGTGTCCACGTGCTGGCTGCAAGAAACCTCAGCTAATCCCTTCATATCTTCAACTTAAAATGTTCTTATATATAAATTGGAATAATATCAAATCATAAATTTGTTAGGGAATAAAGTAAGATAATGTATATAGTGTATAATCAAATTGTCATTATAACTGTTTTGGTTATGACCTCTAAAATGATAGCTATTATTTATAACTGTTATAATTAGGTAACAATTTGAAAATGTTTATAATAACATTGTTAATTCAAAAAAGTGATTGTTATAGAACCATACTGTACGTTTCCAACTAAAAAGAACTCTGCATAATGAGAAAATGGTAAATAAAATGTTCTGTAAGTGGCACATTGCTAATGAATATTTTTTAAATAAATACTATTTGTTTAATAAAATATACACAAATATAATGTCTTAAAAGAGATTATAAAATTATTTTGTCACCAACAACTGATGACTCATGAACAAGATGCAGAAATTTATCAAAATATTTATCCAAATGCTAAATGACCTGGATCCTGAAAACATACTCAACATGACATATTTTGAAAAAGAACCAGTATTTAGTATGAATCTGCTACGAATTTGGAGGACCAGTGCACAGAATTATCTCCTAGGACAGAGTACAAAATTGCTTCCCAAAATGCCAAGATTATTTGGTCCTTACTCAAAATGAATGTAAAACATTATTCTGAGCATTTTGATTGATTAAAATAGGAAAATGTGAACACTTTTATGTTTTTTCAATAAGAGAGATGCAGAAAGAAAATGATACTTAACCTTGTGTCCTATCCTTTCTTTTTAGGATAGTAGACTAAATATTTGAGATGAGTGGAAGGGAGAGCCATTATTTATGTAATTATTATTACATTTTATGTTCTACGGTACATGTGCACAACGTGCAGGTTTGTTACATATGTATACATGTGCCATGTCAGTGTGCTGCACCCATTAACTAGTCATTTACATTAGGTATATCTCCTAATGCTATCTCTCCCCTCTCCCCCTATCCCATGATAGGCCCCAGTGTGTGATGTTCCGCTTTCTGGGTCCACGCATTCTCATTGTTCAATTCCCACCTATGAGTGAGAACATGTGGTGTTTGGTTTTCTGTTCTTGTGATAGTTTGCTGAGAATGATGGTTTCCAGCTGCATCTATGTCCCTACAAAGGACATGAACTCATCCTTTTTTATGGCTGCAGAGTATTCCATGGTGTATATGTGCCACATTTTCTTAATCCAGTGTGTCACTGATGGACATTTAGGTTGGTTCCAAGTCTTTGCTATTGTGAATAGTGCCACAATAAACATACGTGTGCGTGTATCTTTATAGCAGCATGATTTATAATCCTTTACATTTGTTTCACCATGACAAAGTTTGTCTTGAGACTGGAAATTAGGGAGAAAATATTAATAGTGGATTTTGTAAAAGACTAAATGTCAGCACCAAGGAAAAAGGGAAATCAAACGTAACAGGAGTAAGTCTAAGTGTGTTTGGTACATTCAAAGGATGTTAATACCATGGATATTACTTTAGCAAGATTCTGATTTTAATTACAGAAGAATGGATAGTTGTGAAGATTCTACTTTCATTTTGAATATAGGTTTCGACAGATGATCAAAAAGAAGATAGATGTTTTTTGGTCAGTCACACATATATTCACTTTTACATTTTTGACACAAAAATATGCTGCTGACCCTTCCCATAATATATACCCAAATGTAATGAAGTATCTGTGAAAAATATACCATAAATATTTAATTCAGTAGGCCCTGATGCAACCCATATAAGGAGAGAAAATCTAGGAAAATGCCCTGTAACAAATTCTAGAATGTTGTATTGATTGCATTATAGCCTTATAAACCTTCTCTTCCTACCAAACATCTAAGATTTAGTTCTCATTCTTATAGGTAAAGCCAGTTATTTATATGTGTGTGTGTGTGTGTGTGTGTGTGTGTATATGCACATAAAGACACAAAGAGACAGATTTTTTTCGTTTATGTAAAAGTGATTTAAATTTTTCAAATGGCAGCAACTCAAATGCTCATAGGATTTACTCTGTTAGAAATCAAATAAATTCATAAGTTTTCCTGTGCCACAGAGATGTAATAGACACCAGATCATATCATGTTAGAATGACCACATCATTCAAGAGGCAAGTACATGACTGAGGGTCTAACAACCTTGCCAGAAATTATATAAAGAGAGTGCCATGGAGGCCAGATCTAGATCTTTTCAAATTAAATTAAATATCTGCTTCATATGAGCAAAAATGTTAATCCATTTGTACGTTTCTTCCTAAAAATGAAAGTAGTACATCCCTTTGCTTTTTGTGTCATTAAAACCTAAAAATAATTTAAGATAATGTTTTGTCACTTTTGAAATGAAAAGCCTTTTAAAAGTGTTTTGTATTACACTTATCAAAAAATTTTAAAAATGCATATGTTTTCAATAATACATTTTAATCTCATGCTGTCTTGAAAACTACCACATCCCACAATGAATTTGGACTTTATTTTAAAGAATATAATTGTTTTTATTGCAGCTTGTCAGGACGTACAAGGACCGACATTTAGCAGCGCGAGGTTTAAAGTCCCTTTGTAACTGTATTAAGTTCTATGGCTTAGACATTCTAGGGTATTTGTGTATGTCTGTCTCATTAAAGGCCATTAAATGTGGCACATTTCTTCCGTGAGATTACAATCTACTTTGAGATGAAAAAGTACACATGTAACACAAAATAAGAAGCATTACAGTTTTGCACATCAAAAATGGCAAAACTGTAAACTCACAGAATGTCTAAATGTTGAAGTTACGGTATTTATTCCCATTTTATTGGTTTGGGGTCAGAAAATGTGTTCAATTTCAAATACGTTCAAAATAGAAAACCATGTGATTTTATTAGCAATTTCATTTGATTCATTTGATTATCAGCTTAAGAAACAACAGCCTAAATGGTGATTCCTCATTTCACTGATCTTAGTGGTTCTGCTTTGGACATTTTGATAAAAAATCAACTGTTTTTTTATGTTGCTTTCAAAAATTAAATTGGTAGATATAATGAAAACAAAAATAATAATACCTGAGCATTTCTCCATTTTTTTCTCAGCTAGGATGTGGAGCACATGTAACGGCAGCCTCGTCAATATCAGCTTCACGGATGCCATGTTGAGGTGGCTGCATCTGTCATTCTGTGTCATGTCACTTTGCATGGTGCCTTATAATGGATGCTGACATTAGGTAGCAGACTGCCCTCATACCTATGAAAGCAAATTTCAGATGAAAGCAGGTGGCTGCTTCTTTGCTGCAGTAACTACCGTGGCAAATAAAATATTTAAATCTAATTGTGGAAAAGGATATTATATTGCTAAAATTGAACTGCATCTAGTAATGCCTGATATAAAAGATAAATGTTATTTGTTCTAACACATGCTTTCTCTTGAATCATGTGACAAAGTAGTAATCAGGCTAACTAAATTTGCTCTTTTTTTATATGGCACAAGGTATCAAAATAGAAAAGACATGACAACCACCCTCCATTGCTACCATCATTATTTAAAAATTGTTTTTCACAGGTATAGTAACACTGGTGCTTTTACATTTCTGTTCAGTGACACTGAAACTAAAATGATTTAACAGCCAATTCCTGTCACTTTGATGAAAGTGACAGTAGGTTTTTCTTTTTTGCCATTGATCAATCTGGATTCTTAAATTGTGGCAAAGAGTAGCCAATGCAGATGTTAGCAAAAGTTTTCAGATAAAATAACTACTTCAACAGAATACAGATTGAACAATTGCAGCTAAATAAGGCCAAATGTAGCTAAACTATTCCTACACTACATTAAATTTCAGGCTAGGTCAGTGAATACTGAAAATAAAACCTAATTATTCTCAGTTGAAAAGTTCAGTGTCACTATTATGATCTGACCTACTTCGGAAGCTCTTGAAGTTTCTTTGCTGCAATGATGAGCAGGTAATCTATTTTTTAAAATATTCAGCTGCTGAGTGATACATCATAGTTATGATTATAAAATTGATATTTTATATGATTAACGAAATTAATTATGAAGAAGAGGATACATAATTTGGTGAATCTCTGTTTAGTGGTAGGAGTAAAGGTATTCTGATGCAATTAATATAATATTTTAAAAATATAATTAAGTAGGTCAATTAATCTAATAAATTAAATGTAGCACTTCACTAGTTTAATAATTAGCTTATACAGTCTTTTAAAATGTAACTATTCCGTATGAAGTTTTATTTTTCTTTTAAGGATATGTGCTAGTTTTCATTTTAAGTAAATAAGTTTTATATGAAAAATTTGTCTTAGTTCATAAGGGCATTTTTAAGTTCAAAATAATGACACAAAAATAAATGTACTGATTTAGTGCTTTGAAATTATTTTCTTGGAGACTTCACTGAGGTGTCTCAATATGTCTTATTCTTTCTACAGCAAAATAAATTCATATTCAAGTAGTTTTTATATGTTCTATGTGAAGCTATAATATGAACTTTGGAAAGGATATATTACTATCTTTCATGAATGATGTAATCAAATTGGGCATATGTATTTATACCTATATGTCTATATTTTAAAATGTTTTGAGTTAGTCTGTCTAGTATGATGTTACAGAAGTTGGGGTTGGATAATGTTAGCTTAGGATTCCTTGTTTGAAACTCAGTTGTGAAAGACCCGTTCATTTGCTGTTTATAGTTGGGATTATATAATTGGCTCTGGCCAATTAAATATTCTATAATTACCTCATAAAAAGATCAATGAGCACTAAACTAACCAAGATAGATAGATGATGATAGATAGATAGATAGATAGATAGATAGATAGATAGAGTCCTAGTCCATTTGTATTGCTATAAAGAACACCTGAGTCTGGGTTATTTATAAAGAACAGAGGTTTATTTGGCTCATGGTTTGCAGGTGGTATAATAAACACAGTGCCAGCATTTGCTTTTGGTGAGAACCTCAGGAAGCTTTCAACCATGGTGAAGGCAAAGAGGAAGCAGACATCACATGGTGGAAGAGGGAGGAAGAGGGAAGAGAAGGAGGTGCCAGAGTCTTTTTAACCTTCAGGTTTCATGGGAACCAATAGAATGAGAACTCACTAATGACTGTGAGGATAGCAACAAGCTATTCATGAGGGATCTGCCCTCATGACCCAACCACCTCCCTCCAGGTCCCACCTCCCATTTTGGGGATCAAATTTCAACATGAGATTTAGAGGGGACAAATATCCAAGCCATATCACATAGATACACAATTTCATATACTTCCTACAGAACTACCCAGTGCTATGGTCATGCTAGTCACCATTTCCCAACAATAATTTCTGTCCTTAGTTGATTCTTTAAGTACAAACTTAGTAGCCTATTTTCATTCTTCACCCCAATAACTCACTTCAACACTTAACATCTTAATCACCCCCTTCTTCAATGAAATGTTCATCTGTGTATTTGGGTGCCATCCAAATATCTCCATTACTGTGCAATCTACCTTTGGGATGCCTGATTCAGACTTACAACTGCCTAACAGACAGTGTCAGCTCAATCAGTCACTAGTTCATTCATTTGGTCATAAGTTCATCCAACAAACATCATCCTCCCTTAGTTACATTGGCCATTTGCCTAGAAAACAAACTACAAGACAATATCTGTCCTGTACTGAGGGAAACAAGTATGTAAACATTGAATCCAATGCATTTGAAGAATACAATCAGGGAATGTAAAAGTCACTTGTAAATTTGACCTTGAGGGTGGAGGCTCAGGAAAAAGACAAAGATAACTTCAAAGAGAGGACGATTGTGTTGGGCTGAGTCTTAATGAATAAATGCTCACCCTCCCTGAGGCGAGCACTTTTCTTGCTGAAGAAGTGATTGTGCTCAAGGAGACGTGAAGTAACCAAGATGGTGTTTTGAGAGAAGTAAAGCATTTAGGCATACCTAAAGGAAAGTCATGAATGTAGCCAGCCAATGCCCAGAGAAAGCTGGGAATGAAGAGGAAGAAGAGAGTCACGTTTTAGAGGCTCTGTTGGGAAATATTAGACAGTTCAATCTTACTCAGAGAAGAATGGAAAGATTGCCAAGGCTTTTTTTCTGGGAAGCATGATGTCCACGCCTTCATATTATAAAGGCAATTCTTCAGAATATTCCTGTATCTTCTACAGGAACTGTATCTGTCCAAAATATATTTTCTTTCCAACTTTGTTTCTCCTAATTTCTTTCAGCATGTTTTTTGTCTGGGCAGCCTCAATGGAAACCCAGCTGCCTTTGAGACTAGCCTAGATTTCTCCTGCAACTATCTACATTAGTTGTCATAGAAAGTCAATTCTACCCTCAAATGCCTCTTTAATCCACTCCTTCCTCTCTATTCTCAGTGAAAATTTCCTATCTTTGCTTGTAAGAATCCCTTACTTAAAATACAGCACTATTTTTTTCTAACTTTACTCATGTCTTAATCCCTTCTAATTTATCACCTTTCCTGTCACCAAGGTTGCTGTTTTAAATTAATTTTATCACAACATTTTCCTGTTGGCTTATTACTGGACAAAATCCAAACTCATCAGCGTGGATTCAAGATTTGTTTCTCTCTCTGACCTCAATATTCTGGTTCTTAAACCACAGTTCTGGCCTTGCTAAAAAAAGGTTCTGGAGTACTGTCAGGTGAAAATAAAATTCAACACTTACATGTGCCTGGTTTACTCTATGCAAACAATTGGTATTCGCTATTATAATTACCAAAAGCTATAGATGTTGATGAAAGCAAGAGAGGAAATTAACTAGATCAATCATAAAGCTATAATTAATGAACTGGAAAATAGATTAAAGATACATCTACAGAACTGAGTTTTCTGAAACATGTATGAAAATACAGGGTGCACCTACAAAAATTACAAACCCCAGAATATAACATATAGAGTGATGGATAGTGATATGGTTTGGCTCTGTGTCCCCACCCAAATCTCATCTGGCAGTTCCCATAATTTCTACCTGTTGCAGGAGGGACCCAGTGGAAGATGATTGAATCATTGGGGCAGGTCTTTCCCATGCTGTTCTTGTGCTAGTAAATGGATCTCAGGAGATCTGATGGTTTGAGAAACAGGAGTTTCTCTGCAGAAGCTCTCTTTTTCCTGCCGCCATCCACATAAGATGTGACTTGCCCCTTGTTGTCTTCCGCCACGATTGTGAGGCCTCCCCAGCCATGTGGAACTATAAGTCCAATTAAACCTTTTTTTTTTTTTTTTTTTTGTAAATTGCCCAGTCTTTGGTGTTTCTTTATACGCAGCATGAAAATGGAGTAACACAGATAACACAAGAATTCTTTAAAATTTCTTGACCACAGGCAGTTTTGACAGGAAATGAGTCTTGCAGTATGGTAAGTCACATCTAAATTTCGCCTATATTACCTTGTCATCAGTTCTTCTCCTTTTTCATGGGTAAGCAATACTTCAGGCTGAGCTTCTTCAACTGATGTCAATGAAAAATAATCCACTTATCTGTAAATAGTACATCACTTCTATTTCAGCATATTAGTTTACTAGCAATGAAAAGAGTAGCTCTTGATTTCTGCACAAGGAAATATCAAACAGATTATATCCTTAAGATCTAATGACAATTTCATTTGTCTTGATAAAGACAAATGAGGCTTTGCCTGCTGATTCCATTTGAATTTCCACTCACCTGTATCTACTGAAGTTTTGCTTTGTCAGCTCAAGTGAGAACTGAGAGGCAGCTTTTCCCTAGCACATGTAAGACTCTTTAATAGGAAGCAAATACGTTATTATTATGTCTCAGTCATTCCAATTTGATTTTCTCAACCACATCTAAGCACTTGGCACTGGACTGCTCTCTGTTCTTGGTACATATGGTCTATTTTTGGAAACAAATCGAATTTAGTTGTTTCTAAGTGCTGATCAACAAACCACTGTCTTTGCATAATGAGATTGTATTTGTCCATGTCAAATGAAAAGAAAAAAAAATTTAACTTAGTATGATTTTTCCTAAAGCTAAATGTATTTATTGTTAAGGGCTTTAAAGCCTGAGATTATTTCCTTTCTGATATTTTGTACTGAAACGCCTTTCCTTCCATAAAAAAGGAATAATGAAAGATTCTACTTTGGGTTGGTAGAGTCTAGTTTATTTATTTATTTATTTATTTATTTATTTATTTATTTATTTTGTCTTTTTAGAGCCTTGATTGAAAAGAAAGTAAATGTTGCCAACCCAGTTACCCCTCTCCCATTGATTTTGAGTTGTACCATTCTGTGAAACATTTAAGAATGATTTTAGTATCCATTAACAATGATCCTGCTCCTATCATTTTAAATAAGCCTTTGAGGGCCTTTGCCAAATTTCTTTTCTTCAGAGCAAATAGGACACCATTCCTTTACCTTTAACCTACAGCCCTTTGAATGGACTTTCCTTGGGCTTGGCATTCCCAGATGCTCTTTCTTTCTCTTACTCAAGGTATCAGAAGCTTTGATTCTAGTTCCACTAACTCACTTTTAATAGGTTGTGCTACAGTACATGCATCAAGAAAATATGTATATGTTATTGTATATACATAAAAATGTGCATTATATGAGTGAACAAATCATGTGTTAATTAATGTCTGTTAGTAAGTTTAAGTTCCTGTGCTATGGCTCATTGTCATCAAGACTATATTCTCGATGTTAATCATCCCTAAAGGGAGTGGATGGCGATTAGCTAAAGCAATCAGTTCCTTTCACTTGAGGCATTTTAATATAATATTTGCTGAATTAAATATATCTGTGCTTAGAGTGCTCCAAAAAAGTCACAATCTGATGGGTAAGACAAATAAGTAGCATAATACATATGGAAAACGTCATCATGGGAAATATATCCACATGGAAGGACAGAGCACAGAGAGTCAGATATGACCTATCGTCAGTACTGAGAAATCTTTGAACATGTATTTCTTACTAATGAGGTACAAGTTTCCATCTTGGTTAAAATCAAACTGGTTAAATTTGATCAAATTAAATACATGTATTTGTACAATAATTTTTTAACTTAAGATAAGGACCAGGTAAACTTAATTGAGGTTAGGTTTTTTTTTGTTTTTTTTTTTTTTTGAGTTGGAGTCTTACTGTTGTCTTCCAGGCTGGAGTGTAATGGCACGATTTCAGCTCACTGCAACCCCCGCCTCCCAGGTTCCAGCAATTCTCCCGACTCAGCCTCCTGAGTAACTGAGATTACAGTTGTGCATCACCACGCCCGACTAATTTTTATATTTTTAGTAGAGACGGAGTTTCACCATGTTGGCCTGGCTGGTCTCAAACTCCTGACCTCAGGTGATCCACCTGCCTTGGACTCCCAAAGTGCTGGGATAACAGGGGTGAGCCACTACACCCACCTATTCTTAATATGCAATAGAATTAAGAAAGATGGAAAAAGATCAAGTAACTGAGACTAGTCTTTCATTCATCTGCTGGGAATCTAGAATTGTGGAGTTCAACTATCTTATTGCACCCTCAGCCTCAGGCATGTATCATTCATTTCTACTTGTTCATAATCATGGCACCTCAACCACTCTCTATCTTTGACTCTACTGCCACTCAATATTATTTCTTAGCTGACTCTTCTTATGTCTTGAGTTAAAACTTCCCAAGAGAAATCTAGTTGACACATTCATTAACCAGGTAAAATAGACAGCTACCTGGAGTCAGAAGTCCAACACTGATCCAATCTGTTGTGACAAGAATGATGAATCATAGGTGGGAACTCTTTGGAGTGAACTCTGTCAGTCGGATGGGCACCCTAAGGGGGATAGTATAATTGAAGGGGAAGAAATAAAGTTTAAGTGTGTCCCAGAACTGTATGTGCTCGACAGAATCTGCTTGCTTTTCCTGCTGAGCACACAGTCAGACTCACACATGCTTAACATTAGATGTGCCCCTGTTGCTTAAGATCTGGACAATATAATATTCCAGAGCTTTTTCTATTCTGTGTGAATACTCACAAAACCTGACCTGTGAAATCTCACCTGCAAACATCATAGTCTTTCTTCTCATCTTCTGACTGAATGAACAGGACTTGAAAAACCTAGAGATGAAAGAGATTACAAAATTCAAAGCACATGATTCTTTAAGTTTGTGTGCTTGGATTCTGTCATTAATACGTAACAAAGTTCTAATCATGTTAAAAGAAAGTTTACATTAAGGCATTATTTATTATAGTGATTAGCTTATATTTATTAATAGTAATTAAATAATTTAGCTTACCCAGGACAGATGTCATCACACCTTATAATAAAGTAATTATTTAGATCAAAATGTTAATTTTTAGGAAATTGTAATTATTTGGTCTTACACACTCTTTCAACAAAGGTCTCATTCCAAATGTGTATCATGTGATATCATACATATCATAAATACTATTATTTCCTCTAAAAACAAGTTACAGTGACCTTTGACAAACTGAGAGACAAATCAGGTATGTGACCTGCTTTTGTATACCTGGTGAGCTAATTTTTTTGAATCATTTTGAAAGATTATGAGAAAAAATAAAAATACAAGACCGTATATGTCCTGAAAAACCTAAAATTTGTACAAAATATGTACTATCTGGTCTTTCATGCACAAAATATTTACCAACTCCAAAACTAGAGTAATAATTTTGTTACCAAATCTGGTGAAATCAATAGCTAGCTGCATTTAATTAAGAGATCCATTTTGATGTACATAATAGTAGCTTTAAAGATGTCGAAGAGACTCAAATAGTGTATTTAATAGTTATGCAATAAATTATATCCAAGTTATTTCAGGAAAAATCATTTTTACAAAATTCTAATTTCACAAGAGTAAGTATTGTCATCAAGAAAAGTCTTGAGTACCTTTTCAGCCATACTATTAATGAATATGATGTGAATAAACTGATATTTCTATGATGTGTATTTCAAAATATCAATGTTATTAGCATCATATTCACACAATTTGGAAACAAACACACTACACAAAAGATATACTTTTACATTTGTTCATGGGAAGAAATCCATTTGTGCCATCAGAAACAGAAACTAAGTAATTGTACATTTTCCAACCCTAATGGCAATGTAATTGATGACTCCATATACACAGAACTAAGATACATTAGAATATATATATATATATATGTAATCAGATGGTTAATGTTTAATCAGTAGAAGTATCTTCAAAATTCAAGTATAAGACATGCATGGAGTTCCTTGTAACACAAAGATTCCAATTCAGAGTTCAAAAATACTGAAATGAGGAACAGGATGGAGAGTTTGTTTTTGTTTAGGGTTTCCCCCCATTCTCTGTGGATTAGCTAAATATTGGTATTATTATTTGGCATGAATGAGGGCTTTGGAGGAAGGATAAGCCAATAAGAAAGGTGGGGAGTTATCCAAGTCCTAAATGTTTAACTGAGTAGCAGATTTTACAAAGTCTGTGATCATTTGGACAGATTGAAGACATCTCATAGAATAAACATATGACACTGCATTAAGCAGTCACCAGATATTATTAGCTCCAGGAAGTCTAATAAATTTTCCTTTTAAAAAGCATAATTTTTATTTATTTTCTATTTGTTTTTTCAACTTTTATTTGGGATCCAGAGTGTACATGTACAGGTTTGTTACATAGCAGTATTGAGTGATGCTGTGGTTTGGGGTATGGATGATCCCGTCACCCAGGTAGTGAGCATAAAACTCATTAGGTAGTTTTTCAACCCAGGTCTCTTCCTTCCCTCCCCTCTCTAATAGTTCCTAGTGTCTATTGTTGCCACTTTTAGGTCCTTGTGTACTCAAAGTATAGCTCCCACTTATAAGCGAGAACATGCAGTATTCAGTTTTCTATTCTTGTGTTAATTTGCTTATGATAATGGTCTCCAGCTCCATCCATGTTGCTGCATAGGACATGATTTCATTATTTTTTATGGCCACATAGTATTCCGTGGTGTCGGTATATCATGTTCTCTTTATCTAGTTCGCGACTGATAGACACCAAGGTGGCTTCCATGTCTTTGCTGTAAATAATAATTTTTTTAAAGCTTAAAATGTATTTAGAAGGAATTTGAAGGAATAGTTTCATACCGATACATATTGCTTTTAATTTTTAAAATAATTTACTATACTCTATCACTATATATTTGTGTGTGTGCGTGTGTGTGTGTGTGTATATATATTTATTTTAGTTCCAAATCAGAACACATTCCTTTACTAATTTACTTACACTAACAAAAATAGGTGATGATTAAAATAATGACAAACCTTTCTGTCATTTTACTTCTTAGTTGTTATTTTCTTGTCAGTTTTCACTTCTGATTTTTTCCCCTGAAATAGACAATTTGTTATGAGACACAAAGCACTTAAAATTTCTATTTAAATACAATTTATTCTGAGTAAATAGTATTAGACTCTGTATTATTCTGAAACAGAATGTTAGCCAGTCGAGACCATATTATGTATATAACAAAAGATTCCATTGATATAAATATGTACACATGAGAACATGTATTTGGAGCGATTTATATTTTATCCATGTATTGGTGTGATCTTTCAGGACTCCTTAAGTATTGACAGCCTGCTTTCATACCTCTTGTGATGCTCTATGACTCTGGTTTTGGAGATAGAAGGAGTAGAAGTTTTCATTGAAAACAGGAATGAGTATTGTAAAATGCTACAGATTGACAGGATTTTTGTTTCTTCTATTTCTTATAAAAAGCATTATATACAATGCCACCTTTTTGAAGCTAGAATAAGAAAACAACACCGTGGCCTAATGCCCATGATTTCACAGACAGAGTGAGGTTAGTAAAATATTTTAAGATTCTGTAATCCAGCCACAGAACAATGAAGGACAGTGTTATTAAAAATAAGTATCTGGAAAAGGTCTCAAGAAAATTGATATGCCAGAAATTTACAAATAGAAAATTAGCTTGTCAAGTTTTCAAATGGCCAAGTAGATGTTCACGGTTAAGCTTAATTGACTAAGGATGTTCAAGGGAAGGACTTTTTAGATTATACCTAAATGTACATTTTACAGTGGTCTCAGGGTATAGGAAAGAAGAACCACAAGATAGAATTATCTGTTAAATATAATTAGATATTAATGACATGAAACCCAATGAGTAATGCATTTCAGATGATGCTTATTCATTCTTTTAGATCCTTTAGGTTTGTTCACCTAATTAGCTACAATTTTACTCTTACACTCCTCTTCACAACCCAGATTTAACCCCATTATGCTCATATTTGTAATAGTTCTTTGCCACCTACATGACCAAAACAAAGACATTTTCAAGTATAATGTTTCCCAACTTCCTATAGTTCCAGAATGTATCATGATCCTGGTTTATCTGTTTCTATTTCCTCTTGGTCTCAGAGTAAGAGATGCTCCTCTTTCTGTCTATAGAAAACGCCCTAATGTCTGCTTTTGATCTAATGTTTTCCCAACTTTTCTTATGAAGGAAGGAAGAATGAAGGAAGGAAAGATGGATGGAGGAGAGAGGGATAGAAGAGGGAGGGAATGGGGGGAAGGAGAAGGGAGAGAGGAAGGGAGGGACAAAGACACCACCCTCTTTTGGATATTTTTCTGGAGATTTACTTCTCATCTTATTTTCAGTTTATCATCTAATAGATAATGTCTCTATATTCTCATGACTCATTCTATCCACAGTCAACTAAAATATTGCTCACACCAAAGGATACCGTTAATGCTTGCCCATAAAAACGTTTTCAAGTCTTATGTATCCATATTCTATGAAACATTTAATAAATTTGATTGTGCACTAGCACATAAGATTTTTGTGTCAAATCATGGCCAATAGAATCAGCGATTTTACTGATTGTTAAGCTTTATTAATAATCCCAGTGCTCATCTGAAGAAGAGAGATCTGGGGTACCAAGGGTAGCTCTTCAGGTCCTGTCTTCTGTACTAGTTATGCACTTCTGGTTCAGGATAATAGATGAGGTTGCTGATGAGGTCTATGATTACCCAACACAGCAGGATTATTTAAATTATGAACATCTCTATTTTATACTCAGTTAAGAGTTGTATAGTTTGTGTAACATTCTCTGGGGAGCTGTTTCATATACATTTTGAATTCAATTTCTTGTAGGTTTTTCTTAGCCAGGAACATCTTGCCTAGAATATTTCAGAGATAAGTCATTTTCCTGGTAAAGAAATTATACCAGGACACCTGCCAATCTGCCCCCTTTTCTTCCTTGGAAATTGAGTTCCTGATGAAAGGAATGAAAAGGTCATAGGCCAACTGCTTTACTCGTTCTTCTAATCCGTTTTCCTTAGTCTCTTTCTTTGCTTCTACAGCATGAGTCTTTTCTATTTTTTCTTCTATAATTTGACTATATCTCCAATATCTTTTGTCAGAATTTCTTTTTACTCTCTCTCTCTCTCTTTCTCTCTCTCTCTCTCTCTCTCTCTCTCTCTTTCTTTTTTTGAAGCAGAGTCTCTCTCTGTCGCCCCGGCTGGAGTGCAGTGGTACTATCTTGGCTAACTGCAATCTCCACCTCCTGGGTTCATGCCATTCTCCTGCCTCAGCCTCCCGAGTAGCTGGGACTACAGGTGCCGGCAACCACGCCCGGCTAATTCTTTTGTATTGTTTTTAGTAGAGACAGGGTTTCACCGTGTTAGCCAGGATGATCTCAATCTCCTGACCTCGTGATCCGCCTGCCTCGGCCTCCCAAAGTGCTGGGATTACAGGCATGAGCCACTGTGCCCGGCCTTCTTTACCATTTCTTAAATGTTATTCCATAGGATTCTGTTTTCAGGGTCCCTTCTGTTATTTTCTTTCCTTACACTACGTGTTTATAGATGATATTTACTTTTTTTAAATGCTGTTAACTATTACCCTGTACTGTGAGTCACAATGTGTTTTTTCTAAACTGTATAGAGAGTTCCTGATCTGCATATAAAAGGAAGAGCTAAACAACTCTATTTAGATATATTAGCAGTATCATAAGGGCAACATGGGAAAGATGGTCTTCCTTTCACTCCGTGATCAGATCGTTATCAATTTACCACCATTATCATTAACAATGAGAGGATAACAGGCTGTTTTCTAATATGATTATCAATGCCAACTAGTATTCAGTAATAAACATTGTTAAGCATAACTTATCAACTGCTTTCGATGTGCCTTTTATAATTATCTCTTTAACTATCTCCATAGAATTTAAAGATAGTTATTATTACTTCAATTTTATATAATTTAATATCTCCATGGAATTTAAAGGTAGTTATTATTTCAACTTTGTAGAAATAATGTAGAAATTGAGGCTCAGAAAGTTTAAATGATTTATGCAAAATGTCAAAAAATGGCAGAACAAGAACTTGAACAGAACTAACTCCAAAGATACATACATTTATGTCTTGCCAACAGAACTACCTACTGATCTTCTCTATATACAACACGGAGACATGAGCAGGAAATTGCTAAGGTAGAAGCATCCTGGGTCCCTGAGCTTCATACAACTTGGTGTGTTTTTGAAAGATTTAGGTGAGCTTCAAGGAAGTATAGGGTATAAATGCTACCAATGTGTCTTATGGCCTGGGGAGAGGAATAAGCAGGATTAGTGACCACCCTCAACTGAATACATTAGGTCAAGTTCAAGCTAAGTATTTTTTAGCTTCTCAAACAAAGCAACCTGAAATTCCAATGCATTACATAAGACAGAAGTTGATTACTCTCCTAGGTTCATCCGTGAGTGTCCAGGATGCTGGAATTTCTCTGCCATTTCTCAACGTAATGATTTCAATCTTTGTGTTCGTATTAGTAACCCCAGTTTTTGCTGTGTTCCAGCTAACAGGGATGGGGCAAAGTGAAGGGCTGGAAACTTCCTTTTTAAGAACAAACAAGTGCCCATATTACTTCTACTCACATCCCATCTCTGCAAACTTAATCACTGATGTCCACTGAAAGGAAAAGGGAGACAACGTATGCTGGGGACAATTATTGCCTCTGCCACACTTTGATTGTATCCCAGAGAGGACATTCGTGAGATATTAACCAACCTAGAAACACAAACTGACTTGTTCAGACATAGTGACAGGTCCAGACATAGGAGCCATTTAAAAAACATGTACCTCTGGGACAAACTTACATTTCAGACCTTATGCTGAAGAAACTTACCCAGTGAGCACAGCCTGGAAACACTCCCTCTCCTACTCTCCAACCCACAAGCAGTTGTGATTCCATACTTACTCTTTATTGCACATGAATGGTCTGGTCATGCTCACTCACTAAGTGATCACACAATACACGATATTATATATACTATATATATAAAAAATACTAATAATGCCAAATGAATTGATCATTCTAGGTGCAATTTATTTTCTGTATCTGGGCATGATTCATATATGATATATATGAACATCTAGACATGTACAAACCATGATTGTTATTTGAAAGCTGTTGAAAATGACAGCTAATCAGGTATTTTGAGGCCACTTACAAGAATTGTATGTTTTTCTGACCACTTGTTTATTTAACAAATTTCCATCAATCTTATATTCATGTTCAATTGCTGCATATGAAGTTGCTGCAAACCTGCCCTAAACTTAGCATCAAACCTCACTCATTTAGTGTCTCACAGATTTCACAGTTCATGTGTTGGGCTTGGCTTCACTGGGTCATATGCTCAGTGCTTCACAAGGCTGCAATCAAGGTGAAGGTCAGAGTGCATTTGCATTTGGAAGATTGACTGGTAAAGAATCAGCTTCCAAGCTTATTTGGGATGTTGGCAGAATTTATTTCATGAAGTTCTGTGACTGAGATCCCTTTCCTTGTTGGCTGTTGGCTGATGTTGTCAGCTCTTAAAAGCTGCCCCCAGGCTTTGGCCAGTGACTTACTTCATATGCCCCTTCAGTGTGAGGTGGCTTACTTGTTCAAGGCCAGCAGGAAAATCTCTCCTTCTCAAGTAGGCTCATATGGAATCTCATACAATCTAATGAAACCTGTGAGTAACTATCCCATTACCTTGGCCATATAAAATAAGCAAAAGACTACCCCATTACCTGTGTAACACTCTGTCAAATAGGAATGAATCATAGGTGCTACCCTGCTACCAACTCTTACAAAGAGAGGCTTACACCAGAGTGTGGATTATTTGGGGTATCTCAAAATTCTACCTTCCCCACATATTAACAAGTTATTATATATATAATATATACATATATAATATATATATACACGTATATGTGTATATGTGTGTGTGTGCATATCTCCAAAATAATACAGTGCATGAAATTGATTATAATAATTTTGTAAACATATGGGAATGATACAAAATTGACTTTGTAAGGGAATTTATTATATACACTTATAGCTATATTGAATTTTATATAAATATTCGTGTATATATGTGTATTAGTCAGGGTTCTGTAGAAGGACAGAATGAATGGAATATATATATATACACACACACATATATAAATATATATAAAATATTAACTCACATGATTACAAGGACCCACAATAGGTTGTCTGGAGGCTGAGGAGCAAGTACAGTCGGTCCGAGTCCCAAAACTGAAGAACTTGGAGTCCAATGTTCCAGGCCAGGAAGCATCCAGCACGGGAGAAAGATGTAGGCTGGGAGGCTAGGCCCGTCTTTCTTTCCACATTTTTCTGCCTGCTTATATTCTAGCCACAATGGCAGCTGATTAGATGGTGCCCACCCAGATTAAGGGTGGGTCTGCCTTTCCCAGCCCACTGACTCAAATGTTAATCTCCTTTGGCAACACCCTCACAAACACACCCAGTATTAATACTTTGTATCCTTCAAGCCAATTAAATTGACACTTAGTATTAATCATTGAAGTCCACCCCTTGTCAACTTGAATCCATACACATCTCCTAAGATCCACATAATCTTCAAGTAAAGACAATAATAAGGTCATAATTACACCTAACATAATACAACTATCCTTCCAACAACCAGAAATGCACCAATCCCCAACCCAAATATTATTACATAAAGTTAACAATATTTAAATGCTGATGTGAAGTCAATAAATCTTATATCACATGATAAAGAAGAAAGGAAATAAAATGAAGATATTTTCTTAGTGTAAGTATATACATGCACACAAGTTTTTTACAAAAGAAGGAGGAAATACTAATGACAATTTCAGTCCTCCTTTCTGCAGCTGGTCAAGTGGTCGTAGCTGGTATTGATGACTATCTTGATGATACCCATTCTGTATTCCCTTTGCCCTCAGCAAGCACTCCAGCAGGTCGTGGTTTTATTTCCTGGTGGAGTGACCCACACCTTCATTCCTGAAGGGCCTGGGCCATTTGTAGTCCTGGCTGGATTGGGCTGTTGTAGTTTCCCATTGCCTTAATCGCAGGTCATGGTAATTCTAAGTGATGTCCTAATGGATCTCCTGTATTCCATGCATACTCTTCCTTACCTCCGTTGTGGAGTAGTAGACCGATTTCATCTTGGTAGTCCGGGTCAATCACCCCAGCCGACACTGTAACTCCCTTCTGAGCCTGTTCACTTAAAGATAGGAGGAGCCCAGAGTGTCCAGGTGGCAATCTTAACTTCCAGTTTAATGGAATTGTTGTGTCTCCTGGTGGCAGCGTTCTTCCCGCTGTAACTAAGACCTCTAGGCCAGCAGAATGTAATGTTGCAGGAACAGGAAGCAAAAGTTTGGCTAGTAGATCACTAGGGGTGATGGTGAGTGGTGTCACTTACACTGTATGTATGTGCATATACATGCATAGATTTATTAACATGAATATATATATGTATATTGATGTCATGAGAAAGATTATTGAACTCACTTATTTAACTCAGAAGAGTGAAATTATTTATTGTGATTATAGTGAAATACATAAAGTAAATGTATTCATATTGTAATAGTAACTCAATACATTAGAACAATATTTAGTCCTCTGTGAAAGCTGAAAAATTAGAAAATATGATGAATGTGGTTAGAAGTCTAATTCTTAATGACATAACCTATGAATAAAAACCCCAAATAAATTTAAAATGCAACTAGAAATTGTATGAGGGAGTTTGGAGGAAAAACAATAAAATAATTTTTATGTTCACACGATATTTTTTCATGAAGTAGATTCTATGAATGACCCTCCTGTTATAATATTGTAATTGTAATTTAATCATGGATAAGCTAAAACACAAACTTGTTTCAAAAATAAAAGAAAAATATGAACATAATACATTATAATATCTTATTAAATAAGTTAAATTTGTAGTTAAAAAAATAAAAACTTCCCACAAATAAATTGTATTCCCATGTGGTTTCACTAGTGAAATCTACCAAACATTTAATGAAAAACTACCAATTCTATAAAAAAAATTAAAATATGGAAAAAATAAGAATACTTGCCAAATCATTTTCTGAATATGACATTATTTTGATGTCAAAATTTTAAAAATACGAGAATTATGAATGAGGAAAATGGAAATATATATATGTATACACACATTAAGAAAACTTCAGACCAATATTCCTCATAAACATGGATAAAAAATCCTAAACAATATTTTATCAACTTGAATGGAATAAAAATGATATTACTTCACAAACAAGTGGATTTTGTGTCCAATATATGCAGATACTCTAGTTTTGACTTAACAGTCAAAATTCAATCAATGTAATTCATCATGTTAACAAACTAAAAAGAAAAGCTGAATTAATCAAGTTGATTTGATACATATAGAAAAATAAAAATCCATTCCCTAGAGATACGCTGAGCAAATTAGATATATGAGAAAATTTCCATAACCTTAATCTGATAAGGTGCATGTACCACTAAAAAATAGAAAAATAAAAATAAAAAAAACCCTAGAACTAACCATTACCCTTAAATGTGAGAGACTAAAGATTTCCTCTAAGATCAGGAAAAAGGCAAGAATATCTACTTTTACTTACATTATTCATCATTGTGTTGGAAGTTCTAGCCAGTGCCACCAGGCAAGAAAAATAAATAAGATGCTTACAAATTGGAAAAGAACAAAATCAGAGTACCTTTATTCACACATAGATAATGATCTATGCAGAAAATGTGATCAAATCTGCAAAAAATTACTAGGACTAATAATTTAGTTCAGCATGGTAGCAGGATACAAGATCAATAACCACAATCAATTGTGTGACTTTATACTTGTAATGAACAATGTGAAATTGAAATGGTAAAAAGTCCTATAACCACAAGACAGTTCATGGTCTCAACAACCAATTGTCCCTCCAAAATCATCACTTAAAAAAAATTCTGGCTGCCCCTTGATTTCAGCCTCATGAGACCTTAGACAGAACCCACCACCAGATTTCATTTGAGACCTAGTTGAGTCAACCTGGACTTTTCACCTATGCAACAATGAGATAATACATACAAGGTGATTCTGTTATTTATATATTTATTTATTTATTTACTTATTTATTTTTGAGACAGGGTCTCGCTCTGTCACCCAGGCTGAAGTGCACTGGTGCAATCATGGGGTCAATGTAACCTGAAAGTCCTGGGCTCAAGGAATCCTCCCATTTCAACCTTCTGAGTAGCTGGGACCACAGGCACATACCACATGCCCAGCTAATTTGTATATTTTTTGTAGAGACAGGATCTCACTGTGTTGCCCACACTGATATTGAAGTTTTTTTAAGAGAGCAAATTTGTGGTATTTTTGTGGCAGCAATAAAAGATTAATACATCCTATATTTGTTTTTATTTAAGTGGACTTTTGGGTCTTTTTAAATTTTGATTTTAAGTTCTGGGGTACATGGGCAGGACGTTCAGGTTTGTTAGATAGGTAAATATGTGTCATGTTGGTTTGTTGAACCTATCAACTCATCTCCTAGGTATTAAGCCCAGCATGCGTTAGCTATTTTTCCTAATGGTCTTCCTCCCCCTACCCCACCACCTGACAGGCCCCAGTGTGTGTTGTTCCCCTCCCTGGGTACATATGTTCTCACTGTTAAGGTCCCGCTTGTAAGTGAGAACACGCAGTGTTTGGCTTTCTGTTCCCGCATTAGTTTGCTGAGGATAATGGCTTCCAGCTCCATCCGTGTCTCTGCAAAGGACATGATCTCATTCCTTTTTATGGCTGCATAGTATTCCATGGTGTATATGTACTACCTTTTCTTTATCCAGTCTATCACTGATGGGCATTTGGATTGATTCCATGTCTTTGCTATTGTGAATAGTGCTTCAGTGAACATACTCATGCATGCATCTTTGTAATAGAATGATTTATAATCCTTTGGGTATATACTCAGTAATGGGTTTGCAGGGTCAAATGGTATTTCTGGCTCTAGATCTTTGAGGAATTGCCACACTGTCTTCCACAATGGTTGAACTAATTTATACTCCCACCAACAGTGTAAATGTGTTCCTATTTCTTCACAACCTCACCAGCATCTGTGATTTCTTGACTTTTTAGTAACTGCCATTCTGACTGGCATGAGATGGTATCTCATTGTGGTTTTGACTTGCATTTCTCTAATGATCAGTGAATACATTCTATATTTGATAAAGGACTTGTGTCCAGAAGAACACTTAAAACAATACTAAGAAGACAAATGACCCAATAAAATATGGGGAAAATATTTGAATGTATACTTTACCAAAGAGATGTTGATAGAAAACAAGCACATGAAAAGATACTTGCAATTACTAGTTCTTAGCGACAGATGGATAAAGCCAGATGAGACACTATGACACACCGATTAAAATGTCTAATATTAAACACACTGACCATATCAAGCATTTGCAAGAATGCAGAGGAACTGCATTTTGTACACTGATTGCAGGGATATAAATGATACAATCATTTGGAAAATAGTTTCATAATTCTTAATAAGTAAGTCATACATTGACAATATGATGCAACCATGCCACTCCTAGCACTTTTCATGAGAAAATTGAAAGCATGTTTCCATACAAAGACTTGTACACAAATATTCATCACAGATTGATTTCTAATACCTAAAGTCTGGAAATAATCCAAATGTTCACAAATATATGAAAAGATTAACAAACTATTTCGACAGCAATAGAAAACTAAAAACTATAATGAACAGAACAGGACTTGCATCCAGAATATACAGGATATTAAAAGGATAATGAAAACAGAAATTAAATGAAGTAAAGGTATAGCCAAACCATATACAGTTAAATAAGATACAAACATAGATATAGATAAGAAAATAAGCTGGAATGCATTACTGGCGAGCAAGGGGATCAAAATTATAAATCACTGTTGAGTCGTGGAGTGTCAAATGACAACAATTAAGATATTTCTTATAAGATTTTCAAAAGAAGACAAAATAAAAATTGAGGAGCTGATGAATGAAAGAAATCCACAGATCCAGGAGGCAAGATAAATACCAGAAAACATATTAAAAATTAGTTAATTTTTTAGATTTCAAAACTATTATATATCTTTGCTTTCATAAATGGAGTGTTTTTGATTGTGTTATTATGCTTCCTCATTTATATATGTTACGGAGAACACCTACATCTAGAAAGAGACAAATAGAAATCAAGCATGTTTATAAATAGAAATTAGTATCAATCAAGATCGATCT
This sequence comes from Chlorocebus sabaeus, assembly GCF_047675955.1. Classification (NCBI taxonomy): domain Eukaryota; kingdom Metazoa; phylum Chordata; class Mammalia; order Primates; family Cercopithecidae; genus Chlorocebus; species Chlorocebus sabaeus. The sequence goes on from NC_132906.1 coordinate 85,904,279, forward strand.
TACGATCAAATGAGAGTCAAATACCGCTGACTTTCTACAGCAGATTTTCCTTTCATTTTACAGTACTACAAGGCATTCCATAATCTACTGAAACAATATTTCTATGAAAAAGTAGTGAATGAATTAGTTAAACTCTAAGTAGAAATAAAAAATGTATTGGCCCAATAGAAAACTTAGAAAGAATGCAAAATAATAAAATTAATTCTCTATAAGGCGTATTTAATCTCTGCCTGCCTCTGTCGTATTCACATTGTATTGGACCTATATAATGTTGGGCCTCTTTCATATCAGTGAGGGTTATTTGTGTCTGGTACACAGTAGGCAGATGTGATGTCATACTTGGCCTGGGTACTATAGACCTAATTCTTACTATTTATGGCTAGTCCCTTCTGTTGCTGTATTCTAGATTTACCCAAAAATGTATAGAGGGACAAAGACAGATGTGTGAATGTGTGTCTCTGGGGAAGTTCCATGGGCAAAACTGTCCCAAGGAAGTGCTGTGGCTCTGATCTGTTTACTGTCTCTTTTGTGGCAGAAATGGCAGACATTTAAAATTTCCACTTGTACATTTTTTCAAAGTAAGGCTTCACAGAAATGTGTAGTGTGTGTGTGTTTGTGGTGTTATCATGGTGTGTATCTCCCCATTCTTTAATAGAAACACTAAGATACTAAGTATGCACAATTTTGGAAAACACAAGGATGTCACCGGAATTTTGCAGATCACTATTAGTTTCTGTTTTCTTCTTGAATAGTACACATTATCTCAGGATGGAAAGTAAAAATTTGCCCTACCAAGTTCCAGAAAAAAATAGTAATGTTTGTCAAATCCATCTGTTCCCATGAGAAGGAAACATTACACGTGGCCAATGTTTTCTAGCTTCAAAGAACACTTTACCAGTTCTTTAGCTCTCATTGCAGTTGATTTTTTAAAAATTAATCAGTCCCCGTAAGTGAGTGTTTCCTTTGCCTTGATTTTCTCATCCTTTTAGAATTTATGTTTCAATATTTGTCATTTTTATATGAATTTAATAGAGAAAAGAAACAGCAATAATGAGAAGGATGGAAGAGAAGCAACAGCATAAGAAGGAGGCGAGGCAGGAAGGAGGGCGGAAAAGAAAAAGAGGAAAAAGAGAAAGAAAAATGAATGACAAATGAATGTACAGGAAGAGACAAATTAGAGAGTAGAGACATTGTCGGGATTTTCAAATTAATCCAGAATCTTAAGTCAGGCTGGAATGTTAGGCACAGACACACAGATAGTTGGGATTTTAGCAGTTCTGATTCTTTGGTTTCTTTATTACATCATCATTTGCAGTATTTTCTGAGAGCAATAGAGTCTCTTCTAGTCTCATCTTATTCAAAATTATTTGTAAATATAATCTGTTCTCATTTGTTCACTTTCTGGCATATCTTCTAATTTGAAATTTGACTTTCATTCTCAGCATGCTACTAAAACTCCTTTTTACAATTTTCCCTCTTGTTGAATCCAACAGTTTTTTCATTTGTTTTCAGTTCTCCGTCAACTTTTTTTTCTTTTTTTTTTTAAACTTCATTGTAAAGCTTAGATCCTTTGGTTTTTACAGTAGCACTCGCTGACTTTATTGTCATTTCCTTCAAGCCAGTTCCTGGGCTCTTTTGCCAGCCCTTTCAATGCATTCACAAAGTTTTGTCCTCAGTCTTCTACTCGTCCCACTTGTCACAGCAACCTTACCATCCCACATATTTACATAGTTCAAACCACCACATTTATGCTAAAGACAACAAGCCTCTGTTTCCAGGCTCAACCAGGTCATTTGAGCTTCTGAATCATGCACTCAACTGCCTGCTGAACACAGCCATCCTTGACGTTCTGTGCACAGCTCAAGTTTCACAGGTCATAAAACAAACTCATCCTCTCCTTGAGTAAACCTGCACTTCTTTTCTATAACTCAAATATCTAGTCAAGACCCTGGAGAATCATCTTTCAGACATTTATCTTCTTACCTCTTTTACCCAATCACTCTTGAAACTTTATGTTACTTCCCCAGTTTCACCAAATTAACTCCTACTCTCTATTCCCATTTGTGATAGCTGCAGCTCATGCTCTGTCTTATTTCTGTGCTACTGTTAGAGTGTGCTGAATGACATCCTGCATTTGTTCTCTAATCTACTATTTGCACATAGACTCAAGATTTATGAAAACCATAAAGCTCACTGCATTACCTACCTATACAAACATTCCACACCTTCTCATAATTAAGAAAAACACAGTTTAAACTTCTCAAAATGGTATATGGTGTCTGGAATTGTCTTCCTTTCTAGCAATCTTACTTCTTGGCAATCTTTTTCTTGGGATTCAGGCTGTAACATCCCAGTCTGTTTATCGTGCTCTTGATCATAAAATTCTGTTTCCACATGCAGACCATCTCCCATACTCTACCTGCCCCTTGGGAATACCTTTTCCTCTAGGATTCCAATTTTTGTTTTTAAAATAAATTACTAAAGAAAGTCTCTCCTTATTGCTGGAGACTGGGGCAGGTGTCTCACCTCTGTGCTGCCATTATTTGGACCTGTCACTGCTGTTAAAATATTGTCATATAACTATGCACCTGTGCCTGCCACAGACTGAGAACTTGCACATAAACAAAGCTAGAAAGTGTTGCTCCCACCCTTACAACAAGAAAAACACAAGACACACCTTAAGTCAGCAACTTTCCATAAAACCATCAGAGAACTAAGTTCTAAGGGCAATCAACTGTCCCAAAATCCGGAGACACACAGATTGCTGCAGGATCTGAGTGTTTGCTTACCTGAGACAGGTGCCCTCAATACCACGTAATATGGTAAGAAAATTCAGCTAGAAATTTAGAATGCCTTGATAAAGGCCAAGTATGAGCCAGTGAGAGAGTATAGGGAGGTCTACACCCTCTGGCAGGTTTCTACATCAGACACTCACCAGCAAGATGGGGAAGAATCCTGACAAACTCGCCTTTTATTGTGCTGGGTTGGGGAAATAGCAGTGTCTGCCTAAATCTGTCGATACTTATTACTTTCTTTATTTGGCCCATGAAAAATAAATCAAAACAACAATCTGCAGGAGAAGGACAACAAAATAAAAGAAAAACTAAAAACAACACCAAAAAAACCTGCACCGTGAGAGCATAGACTGTTTGTTAAATCACTCAATTTATTGTTTAAAAATTAAATACAGAAAACTATGAGTACACATTCCAAATTTTATATCTACCAGAGCCACATGGTTTTAAAATGCAAAGAAATTGGAATCTAAAGACTGAAACTTCAATTTAGTCATAATTAGCCATATGATACACAAAGAAAGAATAAATGTTTGAGGTGATAGATGTGTTAATTACCCTGATTTGATCATTATATATCACACATGTATCAGAATATCACTCTATACCCTATACATACATACAATTAATATATATCAATTAAAAATAAACATTAAAAATAATAAGAATTGGTTGCATAATTTTTTGAGTTACTGCATCACCAAAACTTGTCTTGACTATGAAGGTATATTAAACTCGTACGTGGTTGAACAAATGTCATTATTTTGAATATTTATAGCTTAAATGGAACACTAATTTTCCCCTGGGGAACTGCCTCCACTAGGAGAAACTGTTGGCTAAGCAATAGATCAAAATCTGTCCTTTCTTTCTACTCCTGATTTAGCACAACAAAGCCTATTTCTGGGGTAGTGTTGCCCTGCCATGGGAGCTTACCAAAGGATGTCTAGGGTATTCAACACATCTAGGAAACTACTCAAAGCTGTCGGTCTTACCCAGGAAACCACTTTGATGTTTGCAATCTAAATTGTATGCCATAGCTGATGGCAAGTAAAATTATAAGAGCAGAAAGAAACAACTAACCACACATTTTCTATTAGGGTGGTTAAGTAGTAGAATGACTTCAGAACTACCCACCTCTGGGCTCCAAACCTGACTCTGCTTTGATTAAGTCTGCAAGGTTTACAAAAATAATTAACTTTTCTGAAATTCAGTCTCTCCAATTGTAAATGGGGAAAGTAATACTTACATGAAGAATTACTGTGAGAATTAAATATCATTATATAAGCCAACCTTTGGTTTCACCTGTATATTCCACAAAAATAACCTACTGCTACTATTGTTATTACTAGATTTTTAAAATTTTTTAATAAATAAAAATATATTTATGTTTTTATATTTTGACTCAATGAATTCTCTACTTCAAAATGCCTAGAAATAGATCCTAAGAAAATTTGTTTTATGGATATTACTTTTCTTGAATTTGCTCTAGTCTTTAATTTAGAAGTAGAAACATACCTGTTTTGACTGGGGTAACCTTGTCCTAGGTAGTACAGGTAAAATAGTTCACAAACCATCAAATGCTAAAGCCCATTAAGAGTTCTTTCAAAGAATAACTGTCTAAACTTGCAAACTGCAGATGCAAGAGTTGATGTGCTTATAATGGACTTGCAGTACATGACATTTTATCAGGCATTCAAAGAGCTAAATTTAGAGCAGCAGCTAGCATAATGGTTCCATAGAGTCAAATAAAATCAGTACTCTGATAGCAACCTGTAAAATTCAAAGACATTTGCAATGTTAATGCATTTGATTTATTAATCTTTTTCCATTCAGCATCATAGTAGGTTTTAAATGGTCAATGTTTAGCATTACATTTCTGGAAAGAAAATGAATCCCTGTCATATACTAAATTTAAAATAAAAAGCTTGTACTTGGTGTCTAGAATTGACCCTGTTTGCGTTCATTATGGATGAATCAAATGTAATACACAGACCATTTTCTTTGTCATTTAATTCACTTGAGATGGAGACGTTTTTAGATGTGTTTGTATAAGTGAAATTCACGACCTCATAAATAAGCTCCTGTAAGAACAAGGTAACACCTGGGATAAATACACTGTACTGTTAGTCTTACCTGATATACACACATACACACACACACACAGACACACACACACACACACAACACACCCCTCAATTAATTACTAAGAGAGTACCATACAAAAAATAGTGGGAGACATTTGTATAAAATGATCATGCAGGTGATACTCCTACCTCCTCAAATTTTCTTCTGAGCATATGGAATTTTTTGCTCATCCCTTCCTTCCTGTTGTCTTTGTATCTTCTCCTCATTCTTTACCCTTCCTGAATATTCCATAATTTGCAAGACTTGCAAATGAATAGGCATGCATTATAGTCATTCTGATATTAGCCATTACTTGCCTTTCTTGTATTTCTGTATATGCATAACCGCTGTATTTAAGTGCTCAAACTTTGTACCTATAGCATCCTTAAGTACACCACTGTGAAAACATTTTTTTCATCTAGCTGTTGAATACATAAGTTAGCAAAGGGCAAAAGCCAATTTTAGAAAGCATTCTCAGTCTGCAGTCCTTTTTTTTCGACCCAGTAGGACATGAAACTGGTTACGTATGGCATGTGAAGACATAAACTTTTTTTGTTAAATACGAAAAATAAAACAAAACATGAAAACTATAACTCTTATATTGAGGATAAAAATGAGTTGTTAAATATTTTGCATGGTCTTCATTTAACAGCATCGTTCCTTTTTCCTGTGAAAATCTAGGGGTTCCCGTCTGGCCTTCAAGGTGTTTAGTGGGATCTGATTTGCAGAGAACTCAGGTGATATTGTTCAGCAGCTGCTTTGATAGGATTAACTCTTCTCAAAGCCTTTAATTTTCCTGTATAAAGGTTAAGGAAACTAAATCTATAATAATTTATAATTACATATGATTAGCAGTAAAATATATACACAGAAAACAGGCTATTGGGGCTTTCCCTAAAATTTTCTTTTGACTAATGAATCTAAATTTTGATCTTCTCTCTATATATATGTGTATATGTCCACAGATAAATAGCATGAAAGAGAAATATACAATATGTTCTAAATATATTTTACACACACACACGTATATAGCTTTGACATATATGTATATATACACACACACAGACTTTAATTGTAAATAAACCTTGTGCAGAATATCAATATCTCAGAGATATTTGGATAAATATAAGTATTTACTAATGTAATGTTACATAATTTTAAACTCCCTAAGTGTAATATATTATATATTATGACCAGAGTATAACAATATTATTAAAATATAATTGAACCTGAACAGTTAAAAATGCATCAGATATTATGCTTTCAAATCATTTCCTCCAAAAAGATAAAGTGAAAAATTTTTAATGAATTTATATACCTTCTGATTATCTAGGCCACGCCAGAACTATTTCCTAAATACATTGATGTTCATGATGATAACACATTAATTGGAGCACATTTAATCAAATTGCTATGTGTTACATCCTATTTGCCAGATTTATGTTACATTTTCATCTCAGAAACTCTGGCTACAAATAGGACTGGGACAACACCAATTTCTTCAAGTCCATCAGAATTTCTCTCTGTACATTAGAATAGGTTGAACTTTCCCAGTATTACAGAGGTGGATACAAAGGTCAGAGAGAAGGGCAATAATTATCAGCAATGCAATCAGCAGTGTCTGCTACAACGTGTATATATTGAAATATAATTCCCATGCATTAATATAATATTCTTTACTCATTAACAATGATGAAGAATGTTTGTGGAAATAGAAATAATGACTTATATGGTTAAATGACAAAATTCTGATTTTAAAATGAGCTGCGTTATAATCTTGTTGATTCTCATTGGCAAACCAGATAGTACAGTTAGATGACAGAGAAGGTGACAGATTTTTAAATAAATAGATAGATAATATATATTGATAGTGGGTGGATGGGATCCATAGATAGATGATGGAACAGAGGAATATATAAAAAAAATATGTACAAGTTCACGCTGCAGTTGTATTACGGTCATTTGCAAGTATTTTTTTTGCTTCTCTGCATTTTATATTTCCTTTTAAGAGCAAACATATGGCTTGTACTATGTCAAAAGAATCATGTAACTTTCATTCAATTATTACAGCACATTACTTTTTTCACTTGTATAATTAGTGTATCCTTTCAACACCTTGTGAAAAAAATTTGTTTCGTTCACAGTAAACGGACAAGATATCACTCTTTAGATTCTGTTCTTCCAGGGAACTGATATATTGAGGTGAATGTAACATATGTGAGGATAGGGATTTTGGTGACATCTTCAGTTTGTTTGCAATTACTAAGCTATTGACAACACTAAACAATCTTTGAAAAAGAGTGACATCAGGCAAAGATTAAAATGCAAATATTTTATTTCTTTTTAAAAAGCTCTCATCTTGTTCTTTTACTGTAAAAATGTGTGACCTTGGAAAAAGTAATTAAATTATGCAAACACTCATACTAATTTTGTAAAGTTTACGGACTGTTAGACAAATAAGCATTTTAAATTTAAAACAACTTAAGAGTTCATAGGAGAAACTGAAGTTTGGGCACTAGGGAAAAATAATAAATCATCTATTACAGGCTATTTTTAAAATCGTATTTGCTGTTTGAATATACAAAGTTAAACCAGTGACTCACTCCATCATGCAGCATCAATTTTACTGTTTTTGTATTTTGCTCTTTCAGAAATATCTGAAAGTTAAATAAGTCATTATGTCTTCACATCCCAAATTTCTTCATTAAAGGGAAGCTAGCAGAAGACAAGTGGGGGCCAGGACTTTTTCTGACTATATTCGATTTGGTCAAATGCTTTTTTTTTGCATCTACAAAGATGACTATGTGTTTTTTGTCCTTTATTTTATTAAATGGTTTCATACACTGTTTGATGTTCACATGTTAAGCCAACATTGCATTTCTGGGATAATTTCCACTTGATCATGGTATATACCGTTTTAATAGGTTACTGCATTCAGCTTGTTGGGGTAAGAGTTTGTTGTTAGGATTTTTACATTGGCATTCAGAAGGGCTATTAGTCTGTAGGTTTTGTTTTTTTTTTTAGTTTGTTTTGTTTTTGTTTCTTCTAGTCTTTGCCTGATTTTTTTTGGCATCAGAGTAACACTGGCTCCATAAAATAAGAAAGTTTGCCCTTTTATTTTACTTTTTTCTTTTTTGCAGAGGTTGGGGTGAGTGTTAACTTATCTTTAAACAATTGAAAGAATTCACCAGTGAAGCCATCATTTGCTCCTGGACTTTCCCTAGTGGTAATATTTTTTATTGCTAATGCAATATTGTTACTTGTCATAGACCTACTCAGATTTTCTATTTCCTTTGGAGTCAACTTTGGTAGTTTATGTCTCTCCAGGATTTTTTAAATTCCATATTGTTTATCAAATTGCTTATTGTTTGTTGGTATACAATTCCATGAACAAATATAAGAGAATCACAGTATTTTTTAAAGTTCTTCATGTTTTCTTGGGTCTCTAATAACATCCCTACTTACATTTCTGATTTTAGGAATGTGAATCTTTTCTATTTTTTCTTTTTCAGCCTAACTTATAGTTTGACTTTAAAAAAACATTTCAAAAAACTAATGTTTTGTTTTTTGTGTGATATCTATTGTTTTCCCACTCTCTATATTATTTATTTGTTTGTTTGTTTCTATTCAATCTTTTCTATTTCCTCCTGTCTCCTTGCTTTGAGTTTAGTTTGCTCTTCTTAGTTTATATGAAATATTGTTATTGATTTAAGATCTCTTTTCTTTTTTAATATAGTCATGTACAACTATAAGTTTCTCTTTAATCTGTGCTTTAGCTACTTTCTGTACATTCTGTACACACTTGTACTGTTTTCTAATTCTTTTTTCACTTCTTGGTTATATAGATATATATATAGTTTAATAACTCCATAATCAACAATTTTCCAAATTTATTTTAATGATTGATTTCCAATTTACTTCAATTTTCATCAGAAAATATTCTTCATATAATTTTCATTCTTGTAAATATGTTTAGTCTTTTATTGTGACATTTAGTCTATCCTGGAGAATATTTTATGTGCACATGGGAAAAATATGCATTCTACTATTATTAACTTAGGAGTTCTATAGATATCTGTTACATCTTGTAGGTTTTAGTGTTGTTTAAGTCTTATTTCCTCATTGATTATCTATATAGTTGCTCAAGTCATTTTCAAAGGTGAGGAATTAAAATATCCATTAATTTAATTATTTTTTCTCCTTTAATTCTATCTTTTTTCGCTTTGTGTATTTGGAGGCTCCATTGTTGCGTATGTGCTTATAATTATTATATCTTCTTAACACACTGACATGTCAATCATTTTATAATGTCCTTTATCTGTAACTACAATTCTTGTCTCAGAGCCTATTTTGTCCAAAATTAGTAAAACTATCTGAGCCTTCCTTTGTTACCATTTGCATAAAATATTCTTTCTATCCTTTTACTTTCAACTTATTTGTGTCTTTGAATCTAAAGAAATGTATACCTTGTATAGTATATCATTGGATCACGTTGTTCTTAAACCCAATCTGCCTATCTCTGAACTTTAATTAGAGTTTTTAACCCACTTACATTTACTTTAATTTCCGATAAAATAAAGTTGATGTCTGTCATTCTGCTATTATGTAATTTTATTTCTCTGTAACTCAATTATTGTATTCTCTTGTGTTAAATAAGTATTTTCTAGTGGGCCATGTTAAAGCTTTTGTTATTTCTTTTACTATATTTTGAGTTATTTCCTTTGTGATTGACCTGGTGATTACAATAAACATTTTGATGTGTAATATAACAATCTGGCTTACATTAATAACAACATCATTTTGACAGTGTTATACACAAATTACATCTTTAGCATTGTGTGTCCATCAACACACATGTATAATTTTTGCTTCATGCAATTATGTCTCAACTGAAATAGAAGAAAAAAGAGCTACCAGCAAAACCTACATTTACATCTTCTTTTTATTTTCCCATGTAACTATATAGGCATAGTTGAATTTAATGTTACTCTATTTCTTCTTGTTTATTTGAGTTAGTCTAGTGTCTATTCATTTAAATGAGTAAGACTCCTTTAATATTTATTGAATTTCTCAATTTTGTCTATCTGGTGGTCAATATTTCTTAATTTATTCTTTTTCTGAAGGGTAGTTCTAATGATTATACAATTTGCCATTGACCGTGTTTTCCTTTTTTCACTTGGAATATTTAATTGCATAGCTTTCTGGCCACCACGGTTTCTGATGAGACATCAGGCGTAAATCTTATTAAGGTCCCCTTGTTTATCATTAGTCACTTTTCCTTTCTTGCTTACAAGATATTCTTTTTGTCTTCGGCTTTAACAGTTTCACGATGATGTATCTAGGTGCAAATCTCTTTGACTTCATCTTACTTTCAGTTTGTTGATTTGGATGTAAAGGTTAATGTTTTTCTTCAAATATGACAAGTTTTGACCGTTATGTTTTCAAATACGCTTTCTGCCAGTTTTTCTCTATCCTCTTCTTAGACTCCCATTATAACAATAATAGCAAAGTTGCAGACATAAATTTTATTTTAACACTACTACTTGATTGTGCCCATTGGTCTCTGAAATTCTGTCCACTTTACTCCATTCCTTTTTTTTTCTGTTCTCAGGGTAGATAAACTCAGTTGACCTAAATTTAAGCTTACTGATTAATTTATTTTCACTCAAATCTGCTATTAATTCCCTTTGGTGTTTGTGTGTATTATTTTGTTTATTTATTTATTTTGAGATGGAGTTTTGCTCTTGTTGCCCAGGCTGGAGTGCAATTGCACGGTCTCATCTCACTGCAACCTCCACCTCCTGGTTTCAAGTGATCCTTCTGCCTCAGCCTCCCAAATAGCCTGGATTACAGGTGCTCACCACCACGCCTGGCTAAGTTTTTGCATTTTTCTTTTTTTTTTTTTTTAGTAGAGATGGGGTTTCACCATGTTGGCCAGGCTGGTCTTGAACTCGTGACCACAGGTGATCCACCCGTCTCGGCCTCCCAAAGTGCTGTGATTACAGGTGTCAGCCACTGTGCCCAGCCCCTTTGGTATATTTTTATCAATGTATTTTTAACTCTAAAATTTCTATATGGTTTCATTTTATAATCTCTATATCTCTTTATTGATATTCTCTATCGGGTAAAGTATTATTCTTGTTTTTCCCTTCCATCTTTGTATATAGTTTATTTTAGCTATTGGACATACCTAAAAATACCTTAAATTCTTTGTCCAATATATTAAATATTTGGACTTCCACAGGGAGAGTTTCTATGGATTGTTTTTATTTCTGTTTACAAGCTACACTTTCTTGTTTCTTTGCATGCCTTATACATTCTTTTGGTTGAAAAGTGGACACCGTAAATAATATAATGTGCCAACTCTAAAAGTCAGATTCTTCCCTCCCCCAGGGTTTGTTGTTGTTGGTTTTGGTTGTTGTTGGTGGCGTTTGTTTTTTTAGTAACCCGTTTGAATTAAACATAAGTCTACATTTTTTGTCATCTATGGCCACTGAAGTCTTCGATTGGTTAACTTAGTAGTCAATAAATTACTGGTCAGATATTTCATTAAATGCTGGGGATCATTAATTTTCCATTCTTTCAAGGTGTTCTGTGTTCTTTGTACGTGATGGTCATGGCTTCCACCTCTCCTTTACTTCTTGTTTGCCATGAGCCTCAAAGTCAGGCAGAGATGAGATCTTTAGGCCTTCTCAGATCTTTCCTGACATGTGGACAGTCTTCTGCATTCATATGATTTTCTAGACTTCCAAGAATATGTCAGTTTTTCAGATCCCTTATGGCCATCTTATTCCTAAGCTTTCCTTTTTAAGCTTTTTTTGGTCCCTATTGTTTTCCCAACTCTTATCCAGCATCTAGAAATTCGAGCACCCATAAAATTAGACAATGTCCTACAATCGTATTTGACAAGCAGAAATAAAGCATTTTTCATTGGGCGAGTTCTGAGGCAGGTCAAATAAAACCAGCTTGGCAGGTAATATGTTCTGGGGGGGGGGGTCTCAGATAGGTCAAATAATGACACTTCCATGGGAATGAGGCTTCGAAGGAGCTCCAGCCTTGGTCTGGAAGCCCCAGTGACTTCCAGGTAACTGCTTTTACTATGATCATAGGGCATTGGTTTTTAAGGATATGGCAGAGTGAAGAGATGGAAAAAGGGTGAGGAAAATTCCAGGAAGCTCACTGGAGTTCAGTTATTGCTGAAATTCAGTCATCTTACTTGAACAAGTACTTTGGATTGCTGCAAGCTTTTGTTAATATCTAGAGTTCTATCAATGATTATTCTCAACATGTTTGCCAATTTTCTTGTTCTTATTTTGGAGATAATTTCAGAGGTCCTTTGCCATCTTTACTGACATTACCAGCTCCATTAAATTTTAAGTATGTTTATTTTACCCATGTGAAATATACTTTCACAAATTTTATGAAACATGATGATTATGCCATTATAAATACAAATCAAATATTTTCTTAACTCATAAGTGAGGGAATGAATAGGATAGTAAATCTGATTCAAAGACACTTGAAGAAACTAGGTATCTACAGTCAAGCAGTTGGAAGAAATACAGAAATGAGTGTTCTAATAGATACATAACGGCTTAATGCCCTAACCACATTGAGACTGTTAGCTTCGTAATTATCCGCTTTACAGTATAGAGATTATTTGCATCTCTACTGGAGACAAAAATCTATACATTGACATGTAACTGTGCAGAGCCTGTGTCTTCATCAAAAATAACAAGTCAAAGAAAGGCTTGCAAGCTAGAAAATTAAATCATCCTTCCAAAGACCTGTTAGACAATACTCCACAACAAAAGTGGAAGCACGTGGAGTCTTCATTTTGCCTTATTTTTAAATTTTGGATAATTTTAATTTTGTTTAAAAAATTGATACTTTGGTTGTTTATTGATTCAAATGAAACCACTCAAAAACATAAGGTCTTAAAAACAACTGCCATTTATTTTCTTTATGAATTTGCAATTTTGACAGAGCATGGTAGTGCTCCATGGACCATTGGCAGGGAGAACTTTCCTGAAGTTTGGATAATCCATTTCCAAGATGGCCCATTTTTCACTTGGCTGGCAAGGTTTGGCTGGCTGTCAACCAGGAGATCAGATGAAGATGCTGCCTGAGCTCAGTTCCTCTCCACATAGGCCTCTCCGTGTGTCTTGGGCTTCACAGTGAATGAAATAGATCCAGAGAAAAGCTTGATTACATGCTATGCCCTAAGTTCAGTCACATAGCATCAATCCTTTCTTATTCTAGTAGTTAAAGCAATCACAAAGACTCACCAGGCTTAAGGGGAGGACACATACATTCCACCACTTGATCGATTCCAGAAATGAATGCATTGACAAGTAATGCAGAAAGAACTTTTGAAAAAATACAATCTTTCACAAACCACTTGATTTTGTTTTGTTTGATTTTGACATTTTTGTGTTTTTAAAATACGTGGCACTAGGTTATGAGTATTTTGTTTCTGAGCCTGTGTCAATGACTAAATCAGCTTTTTGAATAGAAAGATGTTAAAATAAGTTGATCCAATTATTTGAGGAAAATCAGAGGTATAAGTTACCTAAAAGTGTCACCTAAGGAATTGACAGCTTTCAGAATTGCATCATTAATAAGGTTGACATGACTTACCAAGATTAGATCCTATCATTTTAACTTATAAGTACATTATCAAACTCAACTCATTATAATTTCATTAAATAGAAAAACTAACTCTTGTGGGCATTTTAAAAAGTACATGGCTTAATTACTGAACATATTTTTAGACTATGACTACATCTGTACAAAGTTAAAAAACTTGGAAAGTGAAAATTTTAGTTAATCAATGAATTGGTGTTTGTTGTTGGTGTGTCATCAGTTTATTTAATTGTTTGTTTGTGGTCCATGTTTACTTCTGGATGTAGCAATATAGTTTGGTATTACAGTGATTGAAACCAAGGTCTTGGACATGTGTTTGTTCATTTAGAGTCCTATCGCCAATCTGTGGGAGAACTGTGCTTACGTAAATGTCACTGCACTAACTAGTGGAACTTTTAGATGGCACCTTGCATAACTACAGGAACTCAGCAGCTGTGACTCTTGGCTATTTCACATAATCTTTGTTAAGAGGTCCTAAGGGTATATTTTATAAGCTCTTCCAAAATTCCACAGTTTCATCTGCTCTGGATTCTTCATCGAGGTACCCTGCACTGCCTGTACTAGGAACTAATAAGAGTTCTCAGAATGCCTATATTTATGAAAGACAAGAACAACCTGTCTGAGGTGGAGAAAGAATTGACCTCCGCCCAAATTTACACATCACTTTTCCCTATAATGCTGACTGTAATTAAGTTTGAAAGAGTTTTGTAGTTGTCGAATTACTATTATTAAACAGCTCCTCTAGCTTGCGATACTAACAGCACTTTATAGAGTTCTCTCAAAAGTAGTCTGTCATAGTGGGCAGACTACTGATGGCCATGCCACTACTCTCTCTCTCTCCCTCTTTCTCTCTCTCTCTCATACACACACTCCCTCTCTCTCTCCTACTCCCTCGTCCTCTTCCACTTTCCCCTGCCCCATTTCTCTCTCTCACACTTTGCACATACCTCCCTCAGTCTCTTCTCCCAAGTCCTGCAAACGATCCTAAAAGCTCTTGATCAACTCATGAACATATGACTATATACCAGAGAGATGGATAGCCTACCAGTTCATAAACATTCAAATGAAATCTTGGTTTGAGCCTAGCTGGGACACTCTGCTACATTAAGATAGAAAGTAGAGGAGGCTCTGAATTAAATAATTGTTTGTTTGAATCAGAGATCCTTCTTTAAGGCTGTTTGGATCTATCAAATGACAAGTGAGGAAAATGTAATGACAGGTGATTTTTTTAAAAATCAGAGGAGTGCGCATAATTTCAAACGTCAGAATGAAATAAAGATACTGAAAGGATTAACCCTCTGTGTCTACCTTAGAATTAATTCTTCAGAGGCGCCTCTCTGATCAAAGGAAGACGTAGTGCAATTATCTCTCGCACAATGAACAGGTTCTTCCAAATGTGTGAATCCCTTTTGATTTGTTTCTTACAATTTGTTGAATTTCTTACAAAAAATAGTACTCAATCAAATAAAGCATAACTGGAATCGAGTAGAGGTCTTAAAAAGCAGCAACGTCTTGTTTTAGAATTTTCGATTGTGCCTGAAACCCAGGAGCAACTTTCCTTATTTAAAATTATGAGCATCAAATGAATAAGTTGGAAGAATTTTGATTGAAGATAAGGTATTTTATATTTTGACATACATTTTAAAAAAGAGCTCTTCAGGGACCTACCGCATAGGAAGAGAGTTACTCCCGCCTCTCATTATTCATGTGGTTCTGTCCTGCTTATCAGTCCCTTTTTCAGAGAGAGCTTTCTTGATTCTTCCATCTAAATCAGATGTTTTCCTCACTTCTGCTCCTTCTTCAGAACCTTTATCAAAATCAGAAATTATGAATGTATCTGTGCCCTTATTACTTTATTTTTGTCCCCTTCACTGAAATGTAACAGAAGCAGTATCCATTTTGTGCGTATAGCACAATGTCTAATACAGAGTAGGCACACAGTGAATATGTTTAAATTGAATAAATAAGTCATACCATCAAAATAGGGTGCAGTATTCTTAATTACACTTCAGAAATTATGCTTGTTGATACTTCTCTGTAGATGTCTTGTGCTGTTACACATCTTTTAGGCTTGCCACTAATGCAAAACCTTGGCCTCTCTGTGGCAGGCACTTCTCAAGGTGATGTTTATACTAAATGGCCTTTGCAGATGAAATAATAGCTCCCTCCAGAAACAAAGACCAGGCTTACATACTGCCTGCTATAAAAGAGGTAGATTCTACACGGCCAGTGTTTCTCAACTATGACACAAACCGCTGCCTACATAGCGTCTATTTGGTACCCTCTCGGTTAGTCCCTGTGGAGCTTGAGGTGCAAGAGTAATAGATATGGAGTTTATTGCATGCTTTGTCATGAATAATAAGTTTCTTTGTCTCGGGCTCAAGTGGTTTGTGTCAGAATCCATGAAATAATAACCAGCTGACGTATTAGCTTGGAAGTGGAGTAAAATCAAATTCTACATCCTGAGTGATAATACATAAAATTACTGAGCTCTTGTAATTTTCTAAGCAAAATAATAGAAGTAAGAGTTAGCATTTATCACATCTTATAGGTTTTCCTACCTAATTGTCATGTAATAATATAAAGAGTTATTAATATTAATACTATTGTCACCATTTTACATAAAAACCAAGTATAACCCGCAAAAGGAAACTAATTTGCCCAGTGAGTATTGAAATTATTACCCAGCTTGTATGTAAAGAGATGTAAAGAGAATGTAGCCTGTGGACTTCATTATTTTGTCATAACATCTCCCTTGGGCAGCATCTCATTTTGCTTTATTATAATGTGGTAGTAACTTCAAAAGAGAAGGGTTCTTCGATCCCTGATTATATGCAATCTGGAAGCAGGTGTTTTATCAGTCACTAATAATTGAAGTGAATGCATTACATCAGTAAAGCCTATAATGTAATAACATTTACACCTCAATGATCTTACAGCAATGATTCTCAAAGTGTGGTTTTCGGACCAGAAGCATCAGCATTGTTTGAGAACTTGTTAGAAATGCAAGTTCCTAGACCCATCACAGAACTTTTGGCATTTGAGGATAAAAATATGTGTGTTTACTAGTCCTCCAAGTGATTATAATGCACATTAATTTTAAGAACCACAGTATTCAAGTATCATTTGATGACTTTATACAATAGATGCAGAGCCAACTCAAACCAAACCATGTCCTCTTGGTGGCACAAAGATGCAACAATCAGATTACATAAAAACATCTGATAGCCAATCTGCACGTTATCCACCATGGAGCAAAGCAGGCAAGCGGAAGAGTCCAGGATAAATTCCAGCAAGCCAAGGTAAATACGAGCAGTTTAGACAACAAAGTTGACTATGTCAAGGAGGAGAAAACCACATCTACTATTAGATGAGATCTTACCATGTATTATGCACTGTATTATATGGATATAATTCCATTTAAATTAAATAATGAATTTACATGATGGAATCAACTATTATCCATATTTTCTAAATCACAACACTAGGACCAGTGTTATGCCTAATTCACAGAGATAGAAATACAAAAATGATGGAATTTATGGCCAGGTATGTTTAAATCCAAGGCACATGCTCATGATCATTGTTCATTGTAGCCTCCCAGACAGTACTTACTGTAGATGCCAGTGGGCAGAATTCAAATTTTGGCCAAATAAAGAAGCAACATCAAAGGCTCTAGAAATCAGGGTTGAAATTCCTATGTTGGCCCCCTGCTATGTTTAATGTCATCCACCATAAACACCATAAATTATGCAAAGTTGTAGCTCTTTAGTATCAGTTGTGGACATCCTTCTTGCCACTCTCCAAGGCACCAAATGTCCATATTATTTCTTTATAGTCTATCTACAAGTCATCAGTTCATGTCCTTCTCCTACCTCCAGTCAGAATCTTTCCATCTTTGACAACATGGCTGACTTCATCATCTGACACCTCGCTCTGTATTCTTTCTTGCTTCAGTCTTGTTCCTAGGGAAGTGTATATTCTCATGACTTTCACTTTGTTTGTATTACTTACACTGCTTAAGTCATTCCTCCCTTGTCTGTCTCACTTAGTATTGTCTCTCTTAAATCCTATCTCTCCATGAAATATTCCTTTACCACTATTCTCCTATCTTCCTTAGAAAAGTTAGTTTCATCTGCCTTTGCAGGTTGTATTTACACCAGTGAATGATTATTTGCCAGTATAAACCTCCTGGACTGCAAACTCAATCAGGGTACAGATGAGAACCCAGGCTATAATCCCTGCAAAAATCCTGGCACACAGTAGATGCTCAAAGAAATACCCCTTGGTAGACAAGAAAGCAGTATATCTATACATCCATGAATTAATTTCTTAGTGATGATGAAGAGTAATCAGTCTCCCCTCTGCTAAGGAATATGTGAAAGCAAAAGTGAATCCCATGTAATGAGTCACAGTATTCAATTTCTTAGATTTTGAATGGTCTTATACTGATAGTCAATTTTATATTTCTAAGAGAAATAATGAGTTCATCTTAAATTTCTTTTTTGATCTTGTTTTCTGAAAGGTAATCTACATATAATTTTGCATTTTTAGTAAGCTTAG
This sequence comes from Chlorocebus sabaeus, assembly GCF_047675955.1. NCBI lineage: Eukaryota > Metazoa > Chordata > Mammalia > Primates > Cercopithecidae > Chlorocebus > Chlorocebus sabaeus. The sequence continues at coordinate 85,922,407 of NC_132906.1, forward strand.
AATACAAGAACTATGTATATTTTAACTATGAAAGTAAATCTTATCAGGCTTACTTGATTGGATGATTGAAATGGATGAAAAGTGGTGAATCACAAAAAAGACATAAAAGTACTTTAAATATTTCATTTTAACTCAAAACATGTAAACATACGTGAGTTTGCTCATCAGTTGATATGTGAGTTGGTATGTGGAATTAAAGCTTGTTCTCTGGAACCAGATATCCTGAGTTCAAATCCCATGAAAGATACTGAGCAGCTCTATAATTTAGGAAAATTATTCATTTTCTTGCCTTTCAATTTTCTCATTTGTAAAATTTCAAAGAAGAATATTAACTGAGTTAATTTCATAAAACTCCTAGAATGCTGTGTGACTCATGCTATATACATTTGCAAAATGTATATGTGGTCCCAGTCACTGTGTGGCTATAAAATTGAATCCCAAGGGATTTCTGTAATGGAAATGTCCTGTGTCTTGACTCTATCGGTGGCCCCGCAGATCCACACATATGAAATTTCATAAAGCTAAGCGCATGCACGCCCATGTGTGTGCGCGCGCACACACACACACAGAAACACACACACACAAGTGGCTGGGAAACTGGTAAAATCTGAATGAGATCAGCAGACTATATCAACATCATCCTCATTATGATCTTGTACTACAGTTGAGCAAGGTGATACCATCAGGGGCATATGGGTTCTCTCTGTATTGTTTCTTACAACTGCACGTGAATTTACAATAATGTCAAAACAACAGGTTAAAACTAGATACATGGGCTATTGATAGTGGTAAGGCAGTGTGTGTAGGGATAGGGGCTATATAGAAACTCTGTAATTTCCACTCAATTTTGCTGTGAACCTAAAACTGCTCTAAAATATAAAGTCTACTGAAACAACTAAACAGCATTTGTTTATGTTTTAGGAGGGAACATGATAAAATCATATCTTTTCTTATCTTCTCAATTTTGTCTGATTATCTTCCTTGTGATTTTACCTGGATAAATCATACCCTGAATGCATATTCTGCAACTCAAAGATTTTATTCATTAGAGTAAAAAGTTGAAGATATTTTAATTTTCATGTGTGTTTCAAAGCTTACTGGATTTTATATTTTTTCTCCATCTTTTATAGTGCCTCACATATACCTAATTCAATGGTAGCTCTTGCTATTATTTTTAGAGGTGCAGCTTCTTCAGTTCTCACCAAATGTGTCAATTTATTTTTAAAACACTTATTTTCATTTTACATGTACATTTTCTCAACTCTTTCAATATTTACATTAAATTATTTTATTTCAGTGACAACTGGCATAGTATAGCCATGAACATTCAAAAGTACAGGTGAGGCTGGGCATGGTGGCTCACACCTGTAGTTCCAGCACTTTGGGAGGCCAAGGCAGGCAGATCACTTGAGGTAAGGAGTTTGAGACCAGCCTGGCCAACATGACAAAATCCTGTCTCTACTAAAAATAGAAAAATTAGCTGGGTGTGGTGGTGTTGTCCCAGCTACTCCTATCAGGAGGTTGAGGCAGGAGAATCACTTGAACCTGGGAGGTGGAGGTTGAAGTGAGCCAAGATGGAGCCACTGCGCTCCAGTCTGGGCAACAGATCAAGACTCCATCTCAAAAAAATGGAGAAAGTACAGGTGAAAAATTCAGATAATGGGAGTGGGCATCGAATAGGTGGGAGGTGGGTGGCCTCCAGCAAGGACCAAGGCTCCCTGGATTTCCTATGGCATAGTTTATAGCAGAAAGGGAAAAGATGGTTAATCCAGCCATCCAGCCAGTTGACTAAGTGGAATTCTGTGCCATGAGCTCCTACTTTTGTTTTGGGATCACCAATAAAACAGAGCCACATTTATCTTGCCAGCTGCAATCTGCTCAACTCAGTGACTAACAGCTACTGCTCCGCCTGATCAGATATTTTTCTGACCTCCTCTAGTCTCTAAGCATGTCTCTTTGTTTCTGTTTTGATAATTATTGTATAAGCATGAAAGAAGTAAGGGCCAACTACCAGATATTTATATGTCCGAAGAAAATTAAAACTTGAAAGGATTGGCCGGGTGCGGTGGCTCATGCCTGTAATCCCAGCATTTTGGGAGGTTGAGGTGGGCAGATCATGAGGTCAGCAGTTTAAAACCAGCCTGGCCAACATGGTGAAACCCTGTCTCTACTAAAAATACAAAAATTAGCCTAGCGTGGTGACAGGCGCCTGTATCCCAGCTATTTGGGAGGCTGAGGCAGGAGAATCTCTTGAACCCAGGAGGCGGAGGTTGCAGTGAGATGAGACCGTGCCATTGCACTCCAGCCTGGGCGTCAGAATAAGACTCTGTCTCAAAAAAAAAAAAAAAAAAAAAAAAAAAGAATCTTGAAAGGATTAGAAAAGCATCAGTAGCCTCATGTGTTTTCCTACCACAATAGTTAACATATCATACATGTGATTTACTATGCACCAGATACTGGTTCTAATAGCCAATAGATAATAACTCATTAATCCTCACAGATACCTTGTGAAAGCGGCGTAAGAACAATCTTCACCTCTATTTTACAAATGTGGAAAGGGGGAAACAGAAAGGCTAAATAAGTTGCCCAAGGCTATATATCCACTGTGACACAAATGAAATTTGAACACAGGCAAAGTGTGTGGAGTCAGTGCAGTTAATCTCTCCACTGCATTGAATCCTTTTGCATGATATTCTCTAAAGACGAATATAAAGAATAGTCATCGAGGGCACTGTTACCAAAGAATTATTAAGCCAATGTCAGTTCAATGTCATTCAGTATTCCTGTTTTGTTATAATATTCAATGTATTTGTTATAGCACTTCTAAATCAAAATAAGAATCTTCATGTGATTTTTAAAATATGAATAAGTATATTTTATAATTGGACAGGAAATTATGAATAAATATATGTACTAATTGTAATTTATGCTAATAAGTTAGATAAAAAGTAAGCATGAATTAAGAAATGTTATAAATTAGGGAACATTGATATAAATGTTACACCACTATTAAGAGTAAAGTTTAACAACAGTCTTTAGAAGCATGGAAAATGGTTTTGACATACAGCTTTCATAAACAGAGCTTCCATGTTTAATCAATGAAAGGAAAAGGCAGAAAGTAACTATGACAATAGGTTACCCATATTTTTAGGTTGTGGGAAATGTTTGCACTTTTCTTCTATCTTTTCAAATGTATATTTCCATAGGGAGATAATAATAACTCATTAAAATATTAATATTGTAAAAACTTATGAACATTATACTATGCTACAAAGAAAGAAAACTAGGGTTAAATAATTTTAATGATGGAGATTCTGAGTGTGGGAGAGGACACTAACCCCCCAGATATTTGTTAGAGGTTACTGATAGCCAGAGCACTTAAAAAAATAAAAGTCTTCTTATAGCTGCTGTCTATTCTGAGCAGAATTCTAATGAGAGGTGCTTAAAATAGAATGTTTCTCTTCCAGGGAAAATTACCAGATACAGAAATAGTGTAGACGGAATTGAAAGAGACTTACCTGGCTTGTTCGTATTTGTTAGTCTACTCCCTGACTCAGAATTGAAGTTTCTGTTTAATTTTATCCTGATAATATCAAGTTTGAAAATACTCAAGTTGGTGCAAAAATAATCAATTACTTTTGCACCAACCTATAGTAATTACTTTTGCACCAACCCATATGAATTATAATATTATGAAAGATTACTTATGATTTTTAACATTTAATTTAATTTTTGTTGTTAGTTTTAGAGATAGGGTCTTGTTCTGTGGCCCAGACTGGAGTGCAGTGGTGCCATCATAGCTCACTGCCATCTTGAACTCCTGGTCTCAAGTGATCCTCCCACCTAAGTCTCCCAAAGTGCTCGAACTAGAGGCGTGGATGACCATGCCTCACCAAAAATGATATTTTGGACTTTCACTTTTGCCTTTTTTCAAGTGGGATAACTGGCTCAAAATAATCTTTAAAATATAATGAGATTTTTTGTTGTTACTATATATAATTTATATAATATGTATCTATATTATATATGTCTATATCCAGATTTGTATTATTTTGGCTCCTTACATTTCACTCTTTAGTTTACTCTCACAAAGGAATTGAAGTCCTTGTTAGTAATCTATTGTCCAAATACTGATTATTTTTGACAGGCTGTCATAGCGTTTCTCTCAAAGTTTAGGTTAAAATTAGTACTCTGGCCTTTTTTCCTCACTGGTAAAATATTTTGGTTTGAATATTCAAAAGTGTAATAAAGCATTTGACACTTTGGTATCTGTTTTAAAGTATCAAGAGAGCAAAACCATAATGTAAACATGAAAACAGAGAAGTAGAAAAACAACTCATCTAAAACGTTTTTGCTTGACTATAAAATTTATAATTGCATAAGAATATATCTATTGGCAATCAGAGGGAATTGAGAGAAAGGTCTCTGTAGCATACACCTTACATAGAATCAAGAATTTTTTTCCACATAAAAAGTTGTTGTTGTTTTGTTTTTAAAATTATAAATGTTAACTCAATTTTTCAAACTGGAGCTCATACCAGGTAGTACATGGGTAGACTAAATTTCTTTCTTCACTCAGTTTGTCATCATGAATTGAACTTGTGAATTATAACTGCATTCACATTAGAGTAAACTCTGGCTGTGTCAGCACAAATAAAATATTTACAGTTTTATCAAGGAAAAAATAAAGTTAAACCAAAGCACAACTCTGTATGTTTGTTATTTTTACTTTTTCATCTTTTCCAAGAAAAAAAAATAATAACCTGTATTCGTTTGTTTTATGCTGCTGCTAAAGACATACCCAAAACTGGGGTGGGGGGAGGGAAAGAGGTTTAATTGAACTTGTGGTTCCACGTGGCTTGGGAGGCCTCAGAATCATGGCAGGAGGCAAAAGGCACTTCTTACATGGTGGCAGCAAGAGGACATGAGGAAGAAGCAAAAGCAGAAACCCCTGATAAACCCATAAGATCTTTTGAAATTTATTCACTACAACGAGAATAGCACAAGAAAGACCATGATTCAATTATCTCCACCTGGGTCTCTCCCACAACATGTGGGAATTCTGGGAGATACAATTCAACGTGAGATTTGGGTGGGGACACAGCCAAACCATATCAGAGCCCAATTATTTTTATGCTATATCACTGTTGTTTACCTTACACCATCTGTTCTTAGGAGAAACACATGATTTTTCTAAATTCTCAGCAGTGCAAAAAGCACTGTGACATGCAGATTTTTATAAACTGTTTTTGATGACAAAGTTAACTAATTTCATTTTTAATGCACGTATCTTGTTACCTTTATGTTAAGACAATGTTATTTAAAGACCAGTATGAGAAAGAGTTCTCAATTAATTGCTAGATCTCTTTAGTTGCTTCAAATATATCATACTGAAGATCAAACATCATAATGTAGAAATTTGGGAAATAATTAATGTGAAGTCAGGACTTGATCACTCTGTAAATTCTCTGTGAGTATTGTTTCGTTATATGCAAAGTAAATAAGTAACTTCAAGCATCTTTTCATTTATATGTTCTTCTGTCCTTTCTTTAATCACTGATTGTTTGCCTTCTCTTACTAAAACATAAATTGAAGTGCAGCCTTCTGCATTACACCCTACACTTGAGAACACTAAGCTTAATATTATATGAATTGTGACCTGGTGTCTGTACAAGTAACAGGATGGTGGAGGCAAATCATGAGAAAGACGCTATTTTCAACATTGTTCTTTGTGTCATTATTGGTTTAATGTATGCTTCCAAAATAATACCCCTGTTATAAAAATCCTGAAAACCTAGTTTGTGCTGAAGTATGCTATTTTAATGAATTATAAATGACATACTTGACCCTAAGGAAGGACTAGGTGGTAATGAGATGTAATGTGTGCCTGACTAAACTACCTATTTCTGTATTAATTGATGGGAATTTTCATTACTCTGAGTGCCTCAGGAAGCAATTGATTTAGTTTCAAATCAAGGGAACTTGTCAGAACCTTAAAATATAGGCTTACGAAGAACTTTGTCAGTAGCAATTGTTCAAATTATGCACTGTCACTAATTAGCACTTTCTCAATGTGGCGAAGATCTGAGAAAAATCTTACGTTATCTCCTGTGCTTTTCCTGGAATGCTGTAATACATGTTCTTTAAATAAGGGCATGTTTAATAAAACATATTTTGTTTCCTTGAGAAATGACTAAAGGTCTTGAGTGGATTCAGGAAGCCTCTAGAGATACCCAGGAAAATCCAATGACCATGTTTTAATTCCTCAATGTATAGTAAGTGTTAGGTTAAACCATAAGAAATTGCCATTTTTGAAGGTCAATATGAATAAACACAAGCAATATCTTATGGCTCAAGCTATTGTGATTTGATGTCATAAACAAAATTTTACAAAATTAGTTTTTCACATGCTTTGTGATTTAGCACGGGAAGCATAGAGTGTCTTTCTTTTTTATTACCGTAAGAGTTTTTTGAGAAAGTGAAGGTTATTTCAAAACAATCATCCATGCAAAATCATAAAAATGTGTTGACAATACAAAACAGAAGGAGTAGCTATTTGTCTTTTAGTAATAATTCTTTTTAAAAATTAAATAAAGGGGATTTGTTTGGTAGTTTAGAATTTTTACCTTAACAATAAACTCATGTATTGACACAATAAACCTACAATAACAGAATTTTAAGAATAATATATTTTTAAATTATTTTAATCTTAATGACCACATCAACTATTTAATGATAGTAGAAGTATTTTTAAATGTTTAAAACTAAATGTAATTCTTAATTTTCTTTCTAAGTGTAACTTTACAATTACTTATTTAATAAAATATTTTCTATTAATAACTATTATCAGTTTCTTTAACCTTTACTTTTTTCATTTTTAAATTAAATTTTAAATAGACAATTTCCCTCAGCTTCAGAAACATAAAAAATCATTTGGGTCCATATTTGGTTAATAGATATTCTTCTTTATTAAGAGGAAGGGCATGTGAATGCATCATTTACATTTAAAATTTTAATAAAACCAATATTTATACACCTTATACGCATCAGGCACTGTGATGCACTGCACAGAAAATAAGACGATGATGAATATGACAAAGATAACTCATAGTTTAATGAGGAGAAAAATCTTCATGCAATCAAATATAAACGTAATCCAATACAAGTGGCGTTTAAGCACTCCTGTTAGTCAGCATCTTTTAATTTGCTCTGCATCCTCCTTGGTTCTAGTCTCCATTTCACCTTCTTTATTTCCTTCTTTTTTGGTACAATGAAAACCACCGCAATAAAAACATAACATTTTAAAATATATATTTATATACTGTGCATTTAGTTATGGGACTGTGCTGGGCAGAATGGCAGATCTCCAAAGATGCTCACGTCCTAATTATGACTGTGATTATATCTCTTTATATGGTTAAAAACCTTTTTATAAATTATTAAGTTAAGGATATTACAATGGGGAGAATATCATGGATTATCTGTGGGCCCAGTAGAATTACAAGGGTCCATATAATGGAGTTGTAAGAAGGCCAGACGGAAGTGACATTGGAGTGATGTGGCTGGAGCCAATGAAAGTCATCAACCTCTGGAAGCTAGACAATAAGGAAAATAATCTCTGCTGAAGCCTCTAAAATAAGCCATTCCAACCAACACCTTGATTCCAGCCCTATAAGACACATTTCAGACTTATCTCCAGAACTGTAATAGAAAACATTTGTCTTGACTTCAACCACATAGTGCAGCATTTATTTAAAGCAGCAATGGGAAACTAATCCATACTTTAGTACTTGGAGGTGGGGTGCTACTATACTCAAAAATGGTGAAGTTACTTTGTAATTGGGTGATGGGTAGAGAAAGAAACGATTTTGAGGAGTGTAATGAAAATGGCCTTATTTCCTTGAACAGACTCTTAGTAGAAACATGAGGTCTCCGAAGGAAGTGGGCAGCATGGCAGAGAAAATCTGTATCATCTAAGAAGATGACTAAGACATAATGCATAGAATACTGGTAAAAACATGAACAATTAATAGCACCGCTAGTAAGAACTCAAAAATAATGAATATGTTATCAGAAATTGGGGAAAAGGGAAACCTCATCATATGGTGACAGAAATCTTAGCTGAATTGTATTCTACTGTTATTCGAGAAGAGTAATTTATAAGCAGCGCATCTGTGTATTTAGCCTAGGATATTTCCAAGCAAAGTTCTGAAGGTGCCACCTGGTTTCTATCTGATAGTCTAGTAAAATCCAAGAGAAAAGAAGACAAGACAGATTGAGGTAAGGACTGTCAAGCAAAAAGGAATCAGGATTTGATAACTTGGGAAATTCTCAGACTGTTCAAATTGCAAAAGAGGCTAAAAGTAGGACACTCACTCTTAGGAATGCCTGCCCTGGAGAGAAAGCCAGTGCCATGGCTGGATAATATTTGGTGGTGTGTCAGTTCCATAGTGATGAGGAAATCATGCTGTACAGGCCCTGGGAGCTTCAAAGTGGATCTTCTGGTTTGGCAATGAGAACATTTTCTTGATTTTATCTAAACCCTAATCCCTAGGAAAAATTTATCTTCTTCACAGTTTCTTTTGCTCTTTCCTTGGAGATCTGGTTTGTCTTTTGCTGCTGTTGTTGTTGTTGTTGTTGTTGTCGTCGTCCTTGTTCAGGCTTTGATTTTTTTTTTTCTTTTTTTTTTTTTTTTTTTTTTTTGCACTGTCCTGCCTGGCCATTTCTAAAACGGGTTTTTGGAATTTTCTCTTCTTGGATTGATAAATTTTTGCAGGCTGCATTTTGATGACTTACTTTATGAGCCCAAATATTATTTTAAATAATAATATTTATTTTTTTAAATAATAATATTTATTATTTTAAATCCTGCACATTTAAAAGGAATTTTTATTTGGGCTCATCATTGCTTTGGTAACACAAATGACTTAAGAGTTCTGATCTGATTGTTTCTCAAATGTTCATAGTTCCAGAGGCCACATCAAAAAATTCCTTCATAGTTGTAACACTGAAGTCTGATTTGTTTCTGCGCACCTCTGCCTCTATGCTGCTATCTCTCAAGTTAACAGCCACAATGTAAAGGTAGAAATCCAGACTTAATGTGATCATTGCCAGGGATGAAACATTATTAGCATTTACTCTAGAAGGCATTTAAAATCATACTGCCTACTGTTTGGGTTTCAGGAAGAGTTAGATTTTCCAATTTTGAGTCTTCAGATTGTTATACTTTATAGTTACCATTTCACCTCCGCAAACAAGCCTTTCAGTTATTCCCTAATTATTTGCTGAAGGACCCAATATCCACAAACATACTATGAACATTTTGCTTTTCAATGTTTTCCACTAAAGCCACTGAATGGAAAAGTGTTTGGTCTAAATCCAGTTTATGACAAGGCAAAATTATCACTAAATATACTGGCAATTCTTATGATGACCTTATGATGACATATTATATTTCAAGACTCCAGAATGAGTTACCTCACCACCTACTACCCAACCACAAAATTGATGTCATAAGTGGGTTCTTATTATAACACCATACTTCCAATACTGTTTCAGCATTATTTAGGATGATACTAGCTGTTGCCTAAGACAAAGTATGATACGTACAGTTCGATATCATAATCTGTGGTAGTTCTCCTGGTCAAGAGAACTCACTCCTTTAAGTTGCAATTCAATAACACTTTTAAGAAGTGATTAAATCATTCCCTTCAGCAGCAAATGAGGACATGTGCACGCGCGCACACACACACACACACACATACAGCCAAAATTAAAACATTAAAAGATGACATGAAATGAAATACAATGACATTGATGGACCACCAACATCCAAATGTCAGGGAAAGAACAAGGGAAGAATAGATAAACAATGAGCATATACATAATCTAGAAATTATGTACAAAGATGGTAAACCTAAATTCAAACATATATAAATAATGGCATTAAATATTAGTGGATTATGTACCCTAATTAAAAGGTAGAAAGTGTAAGAATGGATTAAAAAGCACGACCCAACCATAAGATACTTAGAAGCATGTTTTAAATGAAAAGACACAAATAGTTGAAAACAAAATGACAAAAATGTATACGCTATGGAGAAACTAAGAAGTATGTTGATGTATCTAGATTAATATCAGACAAAGTAGATTGATGGAAGAGATTATTGGTAGATAAGGAAGGTCATTTATTGATGATAAAAGTATCAGTTTAAGAAGACAAATATAATAAATGTTTAAATACTCAGTAGCAAAACTCTCAAATGAATGTCAAAAACTCCACACAACTAAAGGAAACTAGAGAAATCTACGATCCTAGTGAAAATCTGGCACAGTTTTTCCAGTAAATAATAGAACAACTTGGAAAAACAATATTAAGAAAATGCAGTATTTGAATAATGCTATCATCAACTTGGTCTAGTTACTATTTGTGGAACACTACCCTCACTAGATGCAGAATACACATTTTTAAAAAATTGCCCTTGGAACATTCGCTGAGATAGACAATACAGTTGAATTAGGAAAGAAATCCCAACAAACTTAAAATCATTAAAATTTTACATAATAATTCTCTCCAATCACAATGGTTTCAGATTAACATCACTGACAGTAATGTTCCTAGAAAATTCCAATTGTCATAAATTAAACAATACATTAGGACATATCCCATTAGTCAAAGAAGAAACCACAAGAAAAATTAGAAAAACTTTTAATAGATCTAACTGTACACTTCTTAGAAAATACAAATACATTAAAAATAACAATATTGAAAACAGTATATTTTGCTAACTCTAAGCAAAAGAACATTAGTGAGACTGTATTTATGTTGGACAAAGTAGAGTTCAGAGTGATAAAAAAAGGATAACGAGGGTCATTTCACAGTGATAAGGGAGTCAATTTATGAAAAGAGCATAAGACTCCTAAAAGTTTATGACTCAATAGCAGAAAGTCAAAATACTTTGGAGCCCAAATTAATGGAATTAAAACATGAAATAGAATCATATTTACAGATTCCAACACTACTCTTCAATAGCGTATAGAGTATGTGAAAAGAGAGTCAAGAAAGATACAGAAAAATTTGACCTACTTGAAATTTATAGAATCCAACTCTCAATTTAGGCAACATATATAATGATCCCAGACTTAACAATGGTTCAACTTATATATTTTTGACTTTACAATGGTTTTATCAAGACGTAAGCCCATCATAAATCAAGGAGCATCTATACTTTCTTTTTAAGGACACATAAAATATATACACAAATAAACTGTGTTTTGGGCCATAAGAAAGGGTTCATTAACGTAAATGAATTCAAATCCATCCTTTGATCTAATTACATTACATTTCTAATGTAATTAGAAATCAATAGCAAAGGTAAATGCTGACAATCCCAATATTTAGAAACTAAATTGCATGCATCTAAATAACTCATGAGTCAAAAAAAAAAAAAAAAAAAAGAAAGAATTATATACTACTTTGAAATGAAAGAAAATAAAATCACAGCATATAAAAATTTGTGAGATACAGCTAAAAGCAGTATTCAGGGAGAAATCTGTTGCACTGTTACCAATACTACAATTAAAGACAGGCCTCAAATCAATGACTTCAGATGCTACCTTAAGCAGCTAGAAAAATAAAGCAAAGTAAACCTAAAGTAAGTGAAGAAATAATAAGGATTAGATTAGTACTGAAATAAACAAAAATAGAAAACAAAATCAACAAATCTGATTCTTTCAGAAGACCCATGAATTTTATAATGCTCTAGCTATACCGATCAGGAAAATTACATGCAACACTCACCCATAATTTCTACAGTATAGATGAGTTGAATCATTCCTTAAGGGACACAAATTCAAAAATTTCAAAAAGTGTGTGCTCATCTTAATAGAATGGAGAAATGTCTGATATCCATTACTTGTGAAAACTCTTGGTAAATGAAACAAATTCACCTTAACCTGATACATGACATCTTCAAAAACTCTGCATCTGAAATCATATATAACAATACAAGACTAAACATTTTTCCTTCAAGGCCAGGAACAATCTAAAAATGTCCACTTCTCCACATCTTTCAACATTGTGTGGGAGTTCTAGCTAAATAAGCTTATTTAGTGTTGGTGGCAACCATAACTTTGGAAAATATAAGATCAATATGTAAGAAAAAAGTATATTTCCATATACTAGTAACAACTAGATACGTAAATTAAAAACATAACTTACAATAGTAGCAACAATATATAATATTTGAGACAAATATGATGGAAAATAGCCAACATGCTTATTCTGAAACAGTATTTCTAATAGAAATCAAATACATGGATTCATATACATAAATACATACATGCATAAATGGATTCTATGCATACATAAATGGATAAATACATCTTGTTTATGGTTGAGAGATTAATAATATTAAGATGCCAATTCTCCCTAAATTATCTATAGGTTTTACATAATCTCAATAAAAATCCTAGCAGAATTCCTTTTGTCAGAGTAGGCAAGCTCATTCTAAAATACATGTGCAAATGCAAATAACCTGGAATAGTAAAAATAAATTTAAACATAAAAATTTCAGTTTTAATATTTGCAGAACTTGACTTCTAGATTTATTATAAAGTTACAGTAATCACTACAATGGGGTATTGGCATCAAGAGAAGCAAATAGACAATAATTGAGAGTCCTGATTCAAATACATATAGTCATTTAATTTTGGGCAAATATGCAAGAGTAATCTAGTGACTAATCTTTTCAACAAATGATATTGGAACAATTATATACCTATATGTAAGAAAATAAAATTCCACCCATATCATGTACCATATACACACACGAGCTCGGTAAGTTTTAAAAAGCAGAAGACGTAAACAGACGCTTCTCAAAAGAAGACATACACGTGGTCAACAAACATATGAAAAAATTCTCAACATCACTCAGAGAAATGCAAATCAAAATCACAATGTGATACCATCTTACACCAGTCAGAATGGCTATGTGTAATAAGTCAAAGAAGAAAGCTGCTGGCTAACCTGTGGAGGAAAGGGAATGTTTATTTAATGCTTGTGGGATGTAATTTAGTTCAGTCAGTGTGAAAAGCAGTTTGGAGATTTCTCAAACTTAGGACTACTGTTAGACCCAGCAATACCATTATTGGGTATCTACCCAGAGGAAATTATTCTGCCAAAAAGATACATGCACTCATATAGTCATCACAGCCTATTCACAATAGCAAAGACATGAAATCAACCTAGGTGTCCATCAAACGTGATTTGAATAAAGAAAATGTGGTACCTACACATAATGGAATACTGTACAGCCATGAAAAAGAATGCCATCATGTCCTTTGCAGCACGAGGGATGCAGCTGGAGGCCATTATCCTAAGCAAATTAATGCAGAAACGGAAGACCAAATTCTGCATGTTCTCACTTATAAGTGGGGGCTAAACATTGGATACACATGAACATAAAGATGGCAACAACAGACACTGGGGATTACTGGGGGGAAGGAACAGAGTGGGGTAGAAGTTGAAAAACTACCTGTTGGGGCCGGGCGCGGTGGCTCAAGCCTGTGGTCCCAGCACTTTGGGAGGCCGAGACGGGCGGATCACAAGGTCAGGAGATCGAGACCATCCTGGCTAACACGGTGAAACCCCATCTCTACTAAAAATACAAAAAACTAGCTGGGCGAGGTAGCGGGCGCCTGTGGTCCCAGCTACTCGGGAGGCTGAGGCAGGAGAATGGCGGGAACTCGGGAGGCGGAGCTTGCAGTGAGCGGAGATCGCGCCACTGCACTCCAGCCCGGGCGACAGAGCGAGACTCCGTCTCAAAAAAAAAAAAAAAATTAAAAAATAAAAATAAAAAACTACCTGTTGGGTACTATGCTCAGTACTTGGGTGAAGGGCTCAAACATACCTGAAACCTCAGCATCACACAATGCACCCACGTAACAAACTTGCACACGTAACCATGAATCTAAAATAAAAGCTAGATTTTAAAATGAGCTAAATATTCTAAAATTTTGAGAAAAAGGAAATCTTGAGGACCCATGGTTACACAAAGATTTCTTAGATGCTATACCAAAAGCATGAGTCATAAGAAAATATATTGATAAAATTTCCTTCACTAAAATTAAAAACTTCTCGTTAAGACACTGCCAAGAGTATGAAAAGACAATGCATAAACTGGGAGCAATGTTTGCAAAGAAAAAAGTCTGATAAATGCTTTCTTTCCAGAATATATAAAGAATTGTCAAAATTCAATGCAAATAATCTGATAAAAGTTCAATAAAAGTAAATGAGTGAAAGATTTAGGTACTTCACCAAATTTATTTGGATGACATATTAGCACATGAAAAGAATGCTTTGGAGCAATGGGAATTTTGTAGGTCTTTACATACACACATTTATAAAAGTGTAAAATGTGAGTGTTGGGGTGTGGACGGCAAGTAGGGGTATAATGAACCACTGTGGCCAAATGTTGACAATTTTCCAAGATTGGGGATGGATGGAAGGGACATAAGTTACACTATTCTGCTTTTTACATTGTATGTGTTTAAAGTTTTCAGGATAAAAAGTTAAAACAAACACCACAGCACAGGATTGGGTATTAGTTTCCCATGTGTCTAGCTCTGGACCACCTGTTTCTTGGCTGTTTATGAGGGAGACATGATGTCCTATATTTTATCACATTAGTATTGAAACTTTTGACTTAATTTTGCCCTCTGTCTTTCCTGCAAGAAAGTATAATCATTACAAATACTTAAGTATATATAATTAGATCAAATACATTTTAATTAAATCCTCATAAATACATTTTCTATTATTTTAAACAAACACAAATCTCCTCATCAAGACAATTTACCACTTTCTTCGCAGACAAATTTGAGACACTAAGAAAACCAAACATTTTCTTTCTTTTCTTTTTTTTTTTAAATCCCAACTCAATTCACAACACTAAAGTTTTGTTGACTTGATTTAAACTTACTGGTTTTGGACTATTTTGAGGATTTTTTTTAAGAAAGTGTGGTTTTTGTTTTTTTAATTCTATTTTACACTTATGTAACACACTCCATACCTACCGTTTTACTATTCACTTTATATTCATATATACTGTAGGGGTGTTTATACATAAACATTGTATATTAAGTAGCTTTTATTTCCATATTTTTTGGTAAATAAAATCAATTAAATACAATCAACACAACCATTTAGAAATTTGCATTACTTGTGTGTGGTTCATAACGTGAAAGCCTACCTCTCAGGTGGAAATATTCTTCTTGGATTAGTAACTTTTAATATTTATAATCTATTTATTAAATCATTCATTTTAAATTTTCCTGATTTAATTATACATTTTATTTTTCAAATATTACTTGGTGCTTTTTAAAATGCTCTATATAGTGTAAAGAGGGAAAGAAAATATTCACTAGAAGTTACATCGTCAAAAATTTGTATATGTTTTGCTGTGAAAATTCTATCCACCATCTGAGCTTCTTCATTGTCTTTTCATCTTGCAAAATAATTGATTGGAAGCAAAAAACCAACAAGAAAAAAATTAGGCAAATGATCCTGATTATTATTTAACGTGATGGAGAATGCGAAGCCACGCTACTATCCCTGCATAGGTGCATGAGATGACTAATGAATTGTAGAAAAATCAGGGCTGGGCGCGGTGGCTCAGGCCTGTAATCCCAGCACTTTGCGGGGCTTTGGCGGGAGGACCACGAGGTCAGGAGTTCGAGACCAGCCTGGCCAAGATGGTGAAACCCTGTCTGTACTAAAAATACAAAATTAGCCAGGCGTGGTGGCACGCGCCTGTAATCCCAGCTTACAGGCACGTTTACATCTTACAGGCGCGTGTACAGAGGGTGAGGCAGGAGAATCGTTTGAACCCAGGAAGTGGAGGTTGCCATGAGCCAAGATCTTGCAACTGCACTCCAGCCTAGGCAACAGGAGCGAAACTTCATTTAAAACAAACAAAAATCAGCAGTGGGAATGGAAGGAAGTATTTAGTGTTACAGGACAGAGTTGTTGGAGTTTGAAATAGTTTTCCCACACTACTACTTTGTGAAGCAGATTTTCAGGAGCCATTTGCGTTTGTAGCATACTCTTCTATGAATTAAAGACATTTCTTGGCACTCTTCTTGCTTTATATAAATCACGTCACAATTAAACATGTTTAGAGATCCTCCGTTGGAAAGATTTTCTATAAAAATGGATTTTTTTATTTGCAACTTCAAATGCAGTTTTCACTAATGAGACTCTTTAAATTCATATCTGTGCCTACTTACTGCACTTGGGAACTTTAAAATTGTATTTATAGACAGTGGAGTATATAAAAATGGAAGTCAAAAGAAAATAACAATAATCAGATTTCCCAGTTGGGTAGGTACATTATTTTAGTTTTTCTCAAAACTGAAATGCTTAGAATTTTCTGTGGTGAAGGTGAAACCAATCTATATATAAGGATAATATGGAAAATATAATTTCTCTTTATAAGATATTTAACTTGAAAAGTTATAATAATATTCAGACAACCATTTTTTCAGAATTGTAATATATATTTTCATGTTTCCTTTTTATCTCCACAAAGGAAACATCAAAATGATCATTTTTCCTTCTTTTTTAAAAAATTTATTTTATATCAATAATTTTTGGGGGAGCAGGTGGTTTTTGGTTACATGGCTAAGTTCTTTAGTGGTGATTTCTGAGATTTTGGTGCACCCGTAACCCAAGCAGTGTTTACTCTAGCCAGTGATCTGTCTGTTATCCCTCACCCCCTTTCCACCCTTTCCCCGTCTCCAAAGTTTACTATATGCTTATTATGTTTTTGTGTCGTCATGGCTTAGCTCCCACTTATCAGGGAGAACATACAATAATTGATTTTCCCTTCCTGAGTTACTTCTCCTAGAATAAAGATCTCCAATGGCCGGGCGCGGTGACTCAGGCCTGTAATCCCAGCACTTGGGGAGGCTGAGGTGCGCGGAACACGAGGTCAGGAAATCAAGACCATCCTGGCTAACACGGTGAAACTCTGACTCCACTAAAATTACAAAAAATAAAATTTGCCAGGCGTGGTGGCGGGCGCCTGTAGTCCCAGCTACTCGGGAGACTGAGGCAGGAGAATGGTGTGAACCCAGGAGGCGGAGCTTGCTTGCAGTGAGCCAAGATTGTGCCACTGCACTCCAGCCAGGGCAACAGAGTAAGACTCCATCTCAAAAAAAATAAAAATAAAAATAATGGTCTCCAACTCCATCCAGGTTGCTGTGAATGTCATTGTTTCATTCTTTTTCATGGCTAGCATTCCATGGTGTATATATACTACATTTTCCTTATCCACTTTATGGTCAATGAGCATTTAGGCTGGTTCCATATTTTTGCAATTGCAAATTGCGCTGCTATAAACATGCATGTGCAAGTGTCCTTTTCATATAACAACTTATTTTCCTCTGGGTAGTTACCCAGAAGCGAGATTACTGGATCAAATGGTAGTTCTACTTTTGGTTATTTAAGGAATCTCCATACTGTTTTTCATAGTGGTTATACTAGGTTTTTTCTTTGTTTGCTTTTGTTTTGAGCCTCACTCTGTTGCCCAGGCTAGAGTGCAGTAGCACAATCTTGGCTGACTGCAACCTCTGCCTCCAGGGTTCCAGTGATTTTCCTGCTTCAGCTTCCCAAGTAGCTGGGATTATAGGAACTCATCACCATGCCTGGCTAATTTTTGTATTTTTAATAGAGACAAGGTTTCACCATGTTGGCCAGGCTAGTCTCGAACTCCTGACCTCAAGTGATCTGCCCATCTCAGCCTCTCAAAGTGCTGGGATTGCAGGCGTGAACCACTGCACCCGACTGTGGTTTTACTTGTTTACATTTCCGCCAGCAGTGTAGAAGTGTTCCCTTTTCACACCAACCACCCAACATCTATTTTGTTTTTTTTTTGTTGTTGTTTTTTTTTTTTTTTGATTGTGGCCATTCTCACAGGAGTAAAGTGGTATCTTATTATGGTTTTAATTTTCATTTTTCTGATAATTTGTGATATTGAGCATTTTTTCATGGTTCTTGGCCATCTGTGTATCTTCTTTTGAGAGTTGTCTCTTCATGTCCTTTGCCCTTTTTTTTGAGCAAAGTAAGCAGACAACCCACAGAGTGCGAGAAAATATTTGCAAACTAGGTATCTGACAAAGGGCTAATATGCAGAATCTACAAGGAACACAAATCAGCAAGATCATTTTTTTTCCATGTGTCTTCTTTCTCAGCTCATTTCTTGTACCACATGCACCATAGTAAGGAGAAAGTATCCTGGTATGTACAATTTACTGTTATAGTAATTTGGTGATTAAAAGGCACTTAATGAAATAATTCTAAATTCTTATATAAAAAACTAAAAGTCAGCAGGTGGAGGCCCTCCTGACTCCCTTAATTCAACTGTACAATTGTATAGATCATTAAATTCCCAGGAGCCTCATTTTCTCATGTATAAAATGGTGGAGATGGGAAAAATGACCCTTAAGGTCATTGCCAGATGTGATATACTCTGAATACATCCCAGGCTGATGGTAACAAAAATACATATGGAAAATATAGGGCTGAAAGGACTTTGCCAAGTAGTTGATTACTACTGCGTGGGTCCTCACTGCTGTTACTGGAACAAGATGAGTACATTTGTATCTTGTTTCAGTGTTGTTCAGACTTTGTTTCTCCTCTAGGTCACTTGAAATGAACAAAATTCCGTCATTAGCAGTCTTTTTATGGGATGTTAGAAAGATTACTCTCCCACTCTCCCAAATATTTCATTCTGTGTCTTTTTCCCAAACCTCAAAAAAAAAAAAATTCTCTCATCTCTCACTCACAACAGATAACTTTGTTTTTTAATTCCCCTGGACATGTAAAGGAATCTGATAGGAATTCCATCAATATCTCATCCTTAAAACGCTGAGCCATTCTTCTTCAGTGCCTGTATTCTAAGTTTTTTCTTGAGTCACAATGGAGGCCACATCGCCTTTGGGAAAATACCATCATCCCACTGACACTCCAGATGGACTGCTTCTTATCAGGGTTACTCAAGTTTTTGCCTCGTTCTTCCACTGGCTGTTATTTAAAATATTTACCAAATGGTTATGACACAAGCATAGATCACAGAAGACGAAGCCAACACTAAAAACCAGTCCGGCTCTTTTGAATCACCCCTTCCTTTCCCTCACTCCCTTTCATCACATCCATCTGCCTAACACGGTGCTTGACAACCTCCCACCTTAAGAAAACGCTTCTTTGCCTGCCATCCAGTTTCAGGGCAATAAAAAATACAATTGCCAATATGGGATGGGATAAAGAGCAAATGGCAAGTGAAGAAGTGGAGATAATAGGATACCAATATTCATTTGAGGAGATTTTCTTCTGAAAGGAATTGCTGGGTCACACAGGCTCCATTTCACATGCTCTCTTACTGCTCTTATCAAATCATCAGTGACCTCACCCTTGCCCCTTTCAGTGGATACTCTTCTGTCATCGACCCCACTTACCTCTTCATAGCAGTTTCTCCTCTCTTGCTCAGCGTTCTGTTACTACATGCTCTATTTGTGTTGTCTTCTTCGCTGGCTTCTTCCAAGCCTCCTTTTCTGTCTCCTCCAACTTCCAAAAAACCTTAAAGTTTTAAGTGCCACAAAGTTTAGAGCACAGCACCTTCTCTATTGAAAAACTCTACGTGATCTCATCTTTTTCTGCAGTTTAAAATGACAACAGCACACTGATGATTACCAGATTTCTCTCTCTGACATTTATCCATCCTCTCAACCCTGAACACATATCCCGTTTGACATCTCCACTGGGGAGTGTCACAGATAGGTCAAATGTAACATACCCAAAACAGAACTCTTGTCCTCCTCTGTATACGCCCTTCTTACTTTCTTTTAAATCTCAGTACATGATGCTATTATTTACCCAAAGTCCCAAAGCAAAATCTTTGAATCAAACAATCTTCTCCTCCTCCTCCCTAGCCAATATATCAGCAAGTATGGCCAAGTCTTCCTCATCTATATTTTGAAAATCCATCCATTCATCTCTTTCTTCAATGCCATATGTCCTATTGCATTTAACCCTTTACTGGTCTACTGTCTAGCTGTATTAGTCCATTTTCATACTGCTTTGAAGAAATATCCAAGACTGGGTAATTTGTAAAGAAAAACAGGTTTAACGGACTCACCGTTCCACATGGCTGAGGAGGCCTCACAATTATGATGGCAGAAGGCAAAGGGGGAGCAAAGGCATGTCTTAACGTGGCAGCAGGCCAGATAACATGTGCAGGGAACTTCCCCTTTATAAAACTATGACATCTCGGCCGGACACAGTGGCTCACGCCTGTAATCCCAGCACTTTGGGAGGCCAAGGCAGGCGGATCACGAGGTCAGGAGATCGAGACCATCCTGGCTAACACGGTGAAACCCCGTCTCTACTAAAAAACACAAAAAACTAGCCGGGCGTGCTGGCAGGAGCCTGTAGTCCCGGCTACTCGGGAGGCTGAGGCAGGAGAATGGCGGGAACCCGGGAGGCGGAGCTTGCAGTGAGCCGAGATTGCGCCACGGCACTCCAGTCTGGGCGACAGAGCGAGACTCCGTCTCAAAAAAACAAAAAAACAAAAAAACCTATGACATCTCATGAGACGTTTTCACTATCACAAGAACAGTGCAGGGCACGGGGAAGCTGCCCCATGATTCCATTACCTCTTACCGGGTCCCTCCTACAACACGTGGGGATTATGAGAGCTACAGTTCCAGATGAGATTTGGGTGAGGACATGGCCAAAACGTATCACTAGCTTCTTCTTATTTTACAGATCTCATCTTGAGTGTCATCTTCTCAGAATTTTCTTTCTTGAGTACTCAATTCAAAGTAACTCCACCCCAGCAAACCCAGAGTCCACACAGTTAGCGATTCCCTCCGGTGTAGTTCAGTGCATTTCACTGTACTTCACACCATCAAAACGTGTCACTCTTTGTGTGGGCTTGTATATTGTCTGCTTGCACCTTCTAAAGTGTCAGCTACATGAAAGCAAGTATCTAATCAATAAAAGTGTCCTGAATAAATAAATCAGTAGTAATAACTATCTTCTAGTTAAATCTAAATGGGGGAGTGGGGACCTAGTCCTGTACCTTCCTGTCAGTTGCTTCATACTCACATAATACTTTAAAGTTTTAAAAGTACTGTATTATTATTATTAAATCTGCTCGCAAATAATCCTTCAAAGTCAGTGAGATCCAAATAAATATATGCTATGCACATGGTCAAAATCAGTATCTAAAGTAAAGTGACTTGTCCAATATCATACAATAAACACTTTGTTTTAGCAATACCAGAATTTAAGCTTTCTCATTTTTCTTCCTTGGGTATTGTTTATAGAAAAGTCTTAGTTTCTTGAAAATAACTAAACCTGCATTTGTAAATTGTTTAATATGTTTATAGGTAAAATTATGTTTCCTGTGACTAAACATATTAAATATGATTATCTAGTATCAGTTTATTCTGTATGACTATATATGGTATATATGTATCATTTTCTTATTGACACTAAATTGGTTACATAAATAATATAAACTATGGGATGATTTATTCTTTTAAATAATTTTATTTAAAAATTAATTGAGTTTAAAAATAATAAGAAAATTGAATTTTTAGCATTTTTAGTCTTCCCAAAGGAAAAAAAAATAACAGATGTAACAATAAGAGTGTCATTATTTAAGTTATATATGACATCTAAGCAAAAATAAATGAAAACTGTATAGACTATCCAGACAATCAATGCTAAATAAAACCTTGAATTTGCATGAAAGGCAAAACTTGAAGGTAAGAGACACATTCAGTAGAAAAAGAAGTGTCTAATATCAAGTCAGAACAACAGGAGGGGCCCTATCCTGTATTTCAATGCTGAAAAGTGTAAAGGTGTATACAATGATCTACGTGAATCACAGGTCAAAGAATGCAGTACCACAGAACGACTGCTGAAGAATGCTGATAGGGACTTGGTTAGTGCAGGGAGAAAGTAACAAATGAAGATGAGGTAAGTGCCAACTCTATTGTGCAACACAAAGCAGCCCTTTAATTTTAACTAAAAATCATGTAAGATTTGTCACCTTAACTTGGGTGATATATTTATTGTGATAACAATCATGTTGTCACGGAATGGTTCAATATACCTAGATTTTTAATTTAGATAAGAGTTGGTAGAAAACATCTCACACTGAAAATATCTGTATCACAGCATTTGGTATGAATTGTGCTTAGAACAATTAGAAAAGAGGTTGCTATTGATGCAAATACATAGGAATATTTGTAAAAATTATATTATAAAAGCTAGTCAAGTAATCAAATAACACTGCCTCTTCTAGTGCCATTTCTGTGGGAAAGTAAGGCTATGTGTCTAAGCACAGTCAAAGTTGTATCATGTTGTAGAATGAATGAGGAGACCTTAGCATTCGTTCACCCTCACCGTGAGCTGCCTTGTTGGACACTTTTGAATCTTCATAATAACCAGTTGGGAAAATAATTGCATTGACATAGACAGTTGTAGTGGAGAAAAAGGGAAAATTTTCTTTTCTTCTACACAATGTCATTTTGTAAACAAGCTCTCCAGTGAAAAAAGTCCCCAGGACCAAACTGAGTGTTAGCTAGAACACATTCTGGAGCATGATTCAAATTATTGTGATGAAACTGACCTAGATATCAAAGTGATTGATAGTAGGAACTTCATATATAAGATGGACTTAGCTAATATGTAAACAAATAAATATTGGAAAAATGTAACAAATTCAATGAAATGTCAATGCATAGCGTGAATCTATAAAAGGGAAATCCCCATTTGACAGAAACAAAGGTAAATCAGTATTGAGAACACTCAGTGGGAGACAGGACAAAGGGGTTCATGGGAAATATATAAAATAGGAATGAGATAGAAGTTTTCAATTTTTGGAGCTGGAGTTTCAATTTTTATAGGAGGATGAGACCTGGGCTGTGACCTGCTGTTGGTGACAGTATGAAACTGATCAACTTTCATAAACCTAGGAATTATGATTAAAAGACTGTTATTTCAAATAACAATTATACAAATTTTGCACATAATCTCTGAAAGGCTTTCTATCCACTTGTATAATACTTCCTGTCTAGAGCCTAGACATGATTGTTTCAGGGCTAATGCTAACATACTGGGTTTAGAGATTTCTTGAGCATGGAAGATAAAAATAAAATGGCAGAGCTAGAAGAAGCAAGTTTCCCTAATGACCTGGTGAAGCAATCTGAATTACCACCTATATAATTCTTTCACTTGTGAGAATAAGCACAGATATGTTTAAAGCACTGGATTCAAGTCTTTGCTCCTAGAAGCCACAAGTAACTGCTAACTGATAAACGGATCTGGAGCCAAAAAAATTATCCCAACCATAATCAGGAAAAGGGATTTCTTCAAAGGGCCACCCCATAATTATTTATGGGCTGATATGGTGTTTGCTCTCTTTTGATAGTCAAATGTGTTAACTTTTTAAAGAGTCATGCAAAATATTTCAAACAATGCTTAATAAGTTACATTATCACAAATGTTCAGTATAATGTTAGATATTCCTTTCCCAACTTGTGAAAAAGCACTTTAGTTACAGAAAGAAACTTGAAAGGTAGATACAGACATTCAGAAAAGTAAAATTGTAAAAGGAGCTGTAAAAATTTTCTTTAAATTATGACAGCCGAAAAACTCATCTCGTTTCCCATTTTAGAAAAAGTATTTTAAGCATCAAAAGCAACACACAAAATAGTTTGAAGGAAATAGAGACATGATAGATGGTGTCTAAAAAAAGCATGTAGTGATTATTGTAGAATTCACCTTATTGCTAATTATATGATGAGGTGGGAAATCCAAATAGCTCCTTTTGTGCACAGACGGCAGATTTTCTACAACATTTAGTAAAATATAAAAATAGTTTTTGTTTTAAGTTTAGTTTCCTAATGCTGATCAGACAATGACCTCTATTACTGTATGGAACAAAAAAAAAATCATGTCTGACAGCTTATGAGTGAAGTCTACAAGTCACTAAAACCCTAAAAAGAGCATCTCATGAGAAGTCTATAATTGCACTCTGGGAAGTTTAAAAACTCTAGTGATGTTTTTAATAAAATAAACCTTTTTACCAATTTGGCTACTATTGTGGTCTACTTGCACACCAAGCTAGACAAGCAGTTAATTGCACTTAAACTGACATTTTGGTTGATTCAAATAATATTCCTGATGAATTTTACCATGTTGTAAAGAAAGAAGTTCAGAATGCTCAGTAGGAAAGGCTTGGGGAAAACTTTTAATGTTTAAATTTTAGAGTTGAGAAAATTAAGAACCAAATAAGTTAAGTGACTTCATAGTCGGTTAATGAGTAAAATAAACCAGAATTAGACCCAAGTCTTCTAAATGCTCTGGCCAGCTTTCTCCTGGTAGATGACACATGGTTAATAAAAATCATTTGATAGGCCAGGAAAGCTACTAATATACTCATATTGATGGAATCTCTGTCTCTTGCATGCCCCCTTCTAATAAAGGCTAATATATCTATATTTTAAAAAAAAGAAAGAAAAGAAACTATTTAAGAGAGTGTTTCATAAGATAATATTTATTTCCTCACTAAAGCAATAATATGCCTGTACATTTTCCTCTAAAATATCTATTTTATCATTGTGTACTGATGTGTTATAAGCAAAGCAAAACTGGAATCAAAACTATAGCTATGTGCCTGTAAGGCTTTTACAATTTGGAAATGAAAAAGCCACACAAATAGTAACTAAGAGATTGTATTTTATCCCAAAAGAATTTCAGGAGGTAAATCAACCATGTGAAAACACTAGTATTCTTGTGACTTATCACTCAATATTTTTAAAAAGAGAATTTAAATGAATTACTAAAAGTAACATGAGAAGAGTAAACTTAAAAACTATAAATCTAGACATAATAGAGAGAATAATCTATGTAACATTAGTTTTAATGAACTTAGACCTAATTCAGTGGAATTGTTTTTTAACATGAATTAATTCTTTACAGGTTCCTAAAGCTGAACTTTGCCCTTTTTCTTTTAGTATTTTAATCTTGACTGAAACAAATAAAATAGTGACTATTGAGAACATGTATTGAATATGGGAGAAACCCGCCCCAAGTTCATACCGCAAACTTCCAGGTAAGCAACAAAAATCATTTTGGAAACATGGAAAGAAGGTTCCAGAAATCCATATGTGAACTTCCTTTTGGAGAAGCACAGTGTTATGTAGTACAAAGAAAACGAAAGAATTAACAAACGAGGAAAAGCTGTAAATGAAAACACTACAATGATAGATGCAAATTTGATAAACAAAACCAATAACGATGGTGGGTCACAGAAACAGAGGATATTCACCTCACTACATTCAGCCTGTTTCCTCAATAGATAAAATTTACCGAGAATCCCAAGTTAGAAATGGCTCCAGTAAGGATTCCACTTATCATTCAAGGAGGTATTAAGGAAGCAAATTAGAAGCAGAATGGTAAAATGAACTACAAAAGTATTCATCTGGCCAAGAGCATTAGAGGAAAGAAAGAACAAATATGTGCTTGTGGAGAGAAAGAAGTTACGAATAAAAACAATTAAGTCATAGGAGAAAGAAAGAAACCTTCCTATTAAAGCAAACTGTATGGCTGAGAAACACTAAGATTTCACCTCAAATGCAACTGCAAGTGCATTCCTTATCTATCTGGATAGACTCCTAACCTGAGAGAATGGCCCCAGGACAAGAGTTTTAATAACATCAACCACAAAAGACACGTCATAGGCCCCCTAGACACTGGTTACCTTTTTTGTCACCTGCATCATCGAAAGGGCTAAAAGAAAAATATTCTTTGACAGCAACCAACCTGGACAAAATGTTAAGGCAAACAATTGATAAAAACAAAATTTAAAACATCCTGACCACTTGGTATTTATGGAACCATATATATATATATATATATAGAAATGATAGTAATGATGATGGCATGGTGGTGGTAATGATGATGATAGACACCCCATTTTTAGTTCTTACAAATAGATTATTCATGGTTTAAATATTTTACATGCATTTATTTATTCATTTCTCACCTAAACACACTAAAGTCAGTATTTTTAATATCTTCCTTTTCTAGTTGAGATAATTGAGGCACAGAGGGATGAAGTCTCTCGTGGAAGGCCAGGAAGACCAGTAAGTGGTAGAGGCAGGGTTAGAACACAGAGGGCTGCAAATAATCTATTCTACATGAAGTCAAATAATCATATGATAATGATTTGTACAATTATATCCTCAATGGTGCAGGAGGTTTGCTAAACCTACAGTGCATAAGACACAGCCCTGCCCCAATTTTTCTCCACCCATTCCCTCTGCTGGGAAACGTCTTTCTCCACCTACTCTCTTCTCATCCTCATTTCCATCAAGCCTCCACACTTAGCTTTTCAATGAGACCCCGAGGGGGTCTATTTACCCTCAGCTTGCTTCTCCTCCCTCTACCACCAACACTTCAGATGTTCTTTAACCTGCTCTACCTTCTATTTATTTTTAAGCCTGTGTCAACTTCTAACATTCTCTAAAATTTATGTGTGCATTTCATTTATATTTTATTTTTACTTTCTTTTTACTGGAATGAAACTCTATAAGGACAGGAATGTTTGACTCTTTTGTTCATTGCAGGAACAGAACTGTGCCTGGCACATTGTCAAGACTTAAAAAAATATTTGTTTAATGGATAAATGGAAAATACGTGAAATGTAAAAGGGACTATGACAAAATATATCACTCAAGAAGCACTAAAATATGAAAGCACTAGTAGCTTTGTAATAAATGGAAAAAGTTCTCTGAGAGTTACTTCACAAAAGAGTTTAGATAGAATTAATGGTGAATTATTTCAGGCTTGCAGTAGTCATTTTCTACAAGTAAAATATTACAAAATATAGAGAAACAATAGAAACTTCCACTATTTTTAGAAAACCAGAATAATAATGATGGAACATTAAACAACAGTAATATGAGATTTATTATCTATTGTTTTAGCATATATGCTATGTTCGTATATGTGTGTGCATACATATATACTGTATGTATGCATGTATGTATAAAACACAGTAACACCATATTGTCCATAGTATGGGAAAGTGATATTTTTATATAAACTTCGGACAGAGCAGATTAGCAATAAGCATCAAATGTAATAGGTATACTTTTTAGCCCTAAACTCTTACTCATTATTGTGAATATATAATTGGATAAGGTATATAAAGATGTTCATGCAAGGTCATTAATTATACTGTTTTTAAAATAGCAAAACATTTAGAAACACCTCACATTTCATAATTAATTTGTAGTTGACTACATAATATGCCTATGAAGGGAGCCTGCCGCTGCTACTTAAAAAAAAATATATCCAGCTGACCCTGGAACAACACAGGTTTGAATGTCCTGCGTCCACTTCCACGCATATATTTTTCCAGTGAATCCAGCAGGCCTTTCCTATTGGTGGATTTCACATCCACAACCAGAGATCTAAACTTCAATATTCCCTTGCATCAAAAACCCATGTATAGGGAGGATTGACTTTTTGTGTCTGGAACCGATAGTACCAACTTGGAGTTTTGAGTATGTATGGATTTCAGTATATGAGGGAATCCTAGAACCCTTCCTCCATAGGTACAGAGGGATAACTGCCTATTTACATACAATCACATGGAACTGCACTATGTGTTATTGACTGAAGTAGAGCATGCTTCCACTTAGCATGCATGTTATGATACAGAGGTGCGAGTACGTGTGTGTGAGAGAGTGTGTGTACAGCTATGCTTCTGTGGAGAGACAGAGGTTGAAAGGAAATTAAGAATTTTGTTCTGGCACTTGGCATCTCGGACAAATTTTCACTTTCTTCTTTATTCTTTTTGAATTGGATTATATTTTCTACAGCAGGTATCAAAAATTTTAGGGAAAAAACTAATAAAGACAGAAAACAAAGTTAGGAGAAAGAATAAGGGGAAAATGGATGAGAAAAAGAAGTACTTTAGCTGCATAGGCAAAATCAAACTAATGTATTTGACATTTTAATTAGATGTCCAGGTTCAAAATGCCTGAAAAATACTAAATGATTCGGGAAGATAACTTTTATTGTATTGTAATTAATTGACATTACATAAATATAGCAACTCCCCTATTGAGAAGATCTAAATTACTCTGAATGATTAAAATAGTAGTAGCAGACTCTCTTATGTAAAATAAAAATGTCGTTTGAAATCAAATAGTTACTAGAAATTCATAGGGATAAAATAATATGCCTAGATTTCTTTGTATTTTGTGATAAAACTGTGGAAAATTTCTCATCTCTTATTTTTAAATGTCTCTGCTTACTTATTTTAATAATTTAAAAGGAAAGAATTTTTTCATTATTTACATGCCTGATGTCAGAAAAATAAAACATGATCACAACTTGAAACAGAACTCTTGAGTTGAAGGATCAGAAGAGAAAAAATATGTTAAAAACAGAGAACTAAGAATTACATTTGGTGGGATAAAGGTTCATAGTGAATCATTTCCCAAATAAAGAAAAAAAACCCTGCTATTAAAGAGAAATACCTATCACGTCACCATTACTTTTAAATTTCAGTTCAATTATAGTCCTGCTGAATAAAGAATGAGGTGTTGAGAGAACAGACACTTGATGAGCGCTTATGATGGTACTTTGGGTTCCTCAACCCATTCATTCTTGACACTCCCACCTTCACCCCACATTACATGTTCTATTTGAAAATATATATATATAATTTCAGAGTGATTAAGAGAGAGAATCAAGTAAGAGTGTATGGATGGAGCAGGGCTTCTGTGATGGTGTTGTCAGGGGACGTTCCTGTACAGGTGACACTGGAGCTTGGGTTAGGTGGGTAAGGTGGAGACATCTTGCAGAAAGTCAGAGGAAGAGCGAAACAAGGGCCACAAAGAGAAACCAGCTCTGTGCCTAAAGGGAAGGGCAGAGAGGCTTGCATGCCTGGGACTAAGGGCACAGCGGAGGAGCCCATTGGGAGCAGCATCAGATCAGAGGAGGAAGCAGGAGCTGATCAGGTCACTTGTAAGTCACTGCTAAGGCAGTTAAGGGTTTTAAAGAAAAGAATAGGAATCTTATTTTTTTTCCATAAACATGCTGCTAGTATCTGTACAAAGAATGGAACCTGGAGGATAAGAGCAGATGCGGGCAGAACAGTTAGGAGACTGTTACAATCAGTGAGGATGACAGTCACCGGAAGTGCATGCCGGCAGTGAAATGGACAGGACATGCCAACTGCAAGAACTACTTTGGACACTGACTTAAAAACACCACTGATAGAGGTGAGGAGCAGGGCAAGCAAAAATAAAAGTATGATTTTACAGAATGTCGTGTGTGTGTGTGTGTGTGTGTGTGTGTGTGTGTAAGAGAGAGAGACAGAGATATCACCTCAGTCTATATCAAAGCAAACATTTGTTTCACCAAAGAAATAAACAAATTTAAGCAAACTTTATCAATATGTTTGAAATTAATTTTTAACATTAAAACCAATTCAAATTTTGGTTTTCCAGCCAATGAGGTCAACACTTATTTCACTGATGATCCAACTTGTGGCCTTTCTGCAACATAGCTCCAAGACTGAAATAAAGAGGACATGAGTGACAATCATGACAGCTGCATGACTAATGTCTGGGCACTGTATTAAGTGGGCTTCTTCAGCCAAGAGTCATTGCATAAATAAATCATAGATATTTGGTTAATTAAGGTGAAAATATTTAGTTTGAGTAATAAATTTTGGTAAGCATTAATTTATTCCCTGATAAAGTTCCAGCTTCATTTTGAAGATCTGAACTATATTAGTGAGAGCTCTCTAAGGTATACTGGGGACATCTTGAAGTATATTGAATTTACATTTTAATGTGGCAAGAATTTTTACCACTTTGAAAATGATAATTAATATGTAAGTTAATCATTATATATAAATGCCAATTTTCCCCTTGGGTGTTCTTCACAGAATGAGTCTCAAATTCATTGTAAATCCACTAAATATCATGTCTCATGCTTCACAGGTAAATTCACTTTGTTTTTTTCTTTCAAAAATACTTATACACTTATTATCTTTAAAGACACAGCTTTGAGGGGAGCATTGCCACTTCTGAAGGTCCTGGCAATGCCAACCATTGCTTAACAGAAAATATGTGGAGAAAGTATGTAGGGTGGCCAACTCATCCTGGTTTGCCTGGGAATTTCCCAGATCAAGCATGAAAAATCCCACATCTTGGAAAATCTCCCAGTCTTGGGCAAACCAGAAGGGTTGGCCACCATCAACAATGGAAAAAATATATATATATATATTTGTGTGTGTGTGTGTGTGTGTGTGTAATATGTACTATCCAGAAAACACCCAGCAGGAAACCTCGAGATGATGGATAAAGAAAATACCTTGTGTATTATTATCCATATATTATTTTAACCCAGAGGCTCTATCTATGTATGTGCAAACCAAGTACAATTTCTAGACACTTTCTATTTTTGATAATACGGTCATGAGCATAGATGAAATAAAGCACGCTCTGAGAGGTAAGCGTGCCGTGCTTTGGTAGAGCACCATGGAGATCACTGGACATTGCTGTCATACACTCTTGAGAAAATGGAAAGGGAAAACAAAAGCCAGAACAAAGCATTGTCACTCCTTAGCTCCTTTCCAAGGCCTTTTGTGACAGCAGTGTGGGCTCTGCTGTCCACAACTGATTTCAACTTTGACAACAGTCCTGCCTGGCCGCTTTGAGTCCTGTAAGTCCTTTGGTATAAAGGGCACCGACTTGCTCCAAGGACCATCCCCATCATTTTTGAAAACAGTTCTCTCTCCCCTTTTTGCCTAGATCTCAATGAGCTGCAGTATTAGTTTATATGTTTTCTATTGCTGGCTATGTCATGTTCCTGAAATTGAACAGGATCTAATAAAATATGATACTTTTCATAGTTACCATATTTTATTTGACAAAATAATTGATACTCAAGGAAACCCCTGAGTATCATTTCTTCATTATTAACATTGATAATGAGAAACTGTTTTCAGGCGTGGAAAGGGGCTACAGTCAGGATAGCATGAAGATCTCTCACACACAGACCAGGAACAGGAAGCAGCAAGGTTAACAGAAAAGAACCACACATGAAGTTGGATCTCAAGTTACAATTCAAGATGGGACTAAGCACAGTAGTGTTTCATTTGTATGATATTCTGAATGCTGCTCCTTAACACACTTGCAATTTAATTTTAATGGGTATTTTACTGTGATAAATAAATGTCAATTCTGTATCTTATCTTCGCGTCGTAACATATTCACAGACTTTATCTATGCCAAGAGTACTTTTACTGAACTTCATGTTCCAGAGAATTGCGGCACTGTTAACAGTAGTTTTACAGTTTATGTATTTTGTAAAGCTCGATATTTAATGAAAATTCTTTGTAAACTCACAGACCTGTTTCCTTGAAAATAAAAGAGTAAAGAAACATAGAAAAGGCATGGATAGCGCAGATATCACCTACTGGATAAATTAACTTTAAGATTTGTTAATGGACATACAATTTTTTCATACAGTGAAGGATGATTCAGGCTGGCTAATTCAATCAGGCTTGTTTTTTTCAAATTTGTATCACCTGAACTTTATCCAGAATAACTTATACAGAATAATATCAAAGCCTATCACTTCTAGCAGGTAGATACTATTACTTGTAATGAGTGTAGAAAGAATGGTTACTTTGGACAATTAACTTTAAGCATAAACATTTCTCAGGGCATCCTCAGACTCCATACTTCAGCAGTGTGAGCTTTATTTCCTGACTTAAAGCCAAAGATCTGAAGTCTCACATTAGTTTTACAGATTATTAATTGTAGTAATCTTTAAATTGTGCATAATTATAGATTAACTGAGGGTGGAGAGAGGAGACCCACAAACAGGCTTGCCAGAAGCCCTCTTCACCACCTTGTACCTTAAACAGAGAGCTCAGTTAGCACGTATACACATGCACATGAACATGCATACACACAAGCAAACATACTATCACACATATTTGCATGTGTGTACATTTCTCTCCCTTCCTTCCTTCCTTCCTTCCTTCCTTCCTTCCTTCCTTCCTTCCTTCCTCCCTCCCTCCCTCGCTCTCTCCCTTCCTTCTCCTTTCCTTTCCTCTCCTCTCCTCTCCTCTCCTCTCCTCTCCTCTCCTCTCCTCTTCTCTCCTCTCCTCTCCTCTCCTCTCCTTCTCTTTCAACATGGGCTCTCACTGTCAACCCAGCTGAAATGCAGCAGTATGATCATGGCTCACTGCAGCCTCAAACTCCTGGGCTTAAGCCATCCTCCAGACTCAGCCTCCCAAGTAGCTGGGACCACAGGTGCATGCTAGCATGCTCAGCTATTTTTCTTTCTTCACAAGATTTCTCTAATATTATCATTTGAAGAATGAGTTTAACATTTAAATTAAAAAATACTATATTAAATGCTAATACCAGAAGAGAAACATTTGAGTTTGAAAACTATGCCATTTTATTGGTGCACTGGCTACTTGTGGATTAGTCTATCTATGATCTCGTGGCTTTTCAAAAATATAAGATTTCATATATTTTTTCCTCCTTTATAATTATTTTTTCCTAGAAAATTTTAAAAATTACATAAAACAGCTTTTTTTTCTAATCTTACAAATGCTATGCTCTTTTTACTTCTGTGTTTCTGTATAAAAATATACATAACATGAAAACAGAAAATGGACGTTTACAGCAGCAAATTGGAAAAAAAGAAATACTGACTTTGTGCAGTTGTCTTTAATCTTCTTTAATTTGCTTTGTGCAAAACCAGTGGACAGGTTTTAAACTTCTCCTTTAATCCCACCTAAGAATAGCAGGTGAGATCCACCAAATAATATTTTACGACATTTTAACATACGCCTTTCATTCTAGACTTGGAAGAAGAAGCCATTATGTAAATGTTGCCTGGGAGGACCCTTCCCTCCACTTATTCAAAACCTCAAGGCCCAGTTGATCTGTGAAAGCGTTGCTGACAAGTTCAGTCACTGCCGAGCATCACTGCTCTCCAATCCCCAGAGCACTTCTCCTTCATATTAATAGAGTGCGTCTTAGTTATAAAGCCCTTTCACACATGTGCACACGTTACTTTCATCCCAAACTATAGAGCAGGATGTTTTTTCTCTTCATTTTGCACCTGTGGCAACAGGGACTTCACTCATAACTGTGGGTCAGTAAGTGATACAGTTGGGTAAGACAAAGGACTACTCATACCCAGCCTCTGGCTTCATGAACAGCCTACATCACACACAGTGGCACTCTACTCTGCGTTATTCTTGCTTGTGTGCACTTCTTGGACATATATAATTGGAATTCCAAAAAAAGTAGATATTTTAGGGTGCAGACTCAAACCTTTCTAGTAGCTCCTGTAGCACCTGGTACAATCTGAAGCATCATGGAACATAATTTGAATTTAAACCAAAGTTCAGTTCACCAACATTAACCATTCATTGGCTACATTTTTTTTATTATACTTTAAGTTCTAGGGTACATTTTTAAAGCAAGATGCAAAGAAAGATTTCAAATGTGAAGGAGAAAAACACTCAGGCATGAGAATAGTTGGCAGAGGTAGTCCTCCATGTTAGGGTCTGTTAAAGGTCAGGTTTTTTGAAAGCAGATTTTAAAGTGGAGATTTGCATTCGGGAAATCAGCTCTCACTCAGCAGGAACATCTCTGGGATGAAGAGTCAAGAAGGCAGGACAGGGCAGAGGGAGACGCTGGACCGCGAGCCCTCAGCCAATCTTCCAGGGAGCTCTGGAGCTGGATGGCCCTCTAAGTTCTCCCAACTTGGAAAAAGGGCATAGGTACATACCCCCATTTCAGGAGTCCT
Organism: Chlorocebus sabaeus; assembly: GCF_047675955.1. Lineage (NCBI taxonomy): Eukaryota > Metazoa > Chordata > Mammalia > Primates > Cercopithecidae > Chlorocebus > Chlorocebus sabaeus. The sequence continues at coordinate 85,956,347 of NC_132906.1, forward strand.
TGGAGTCACTGTCCAGCCTTCCTGAAAGGGAAGCTTAGGTGAGGCTGCTCTTCAAATGAAGGGAATTCTCAGAGAGGGCCGAGGACTGACGGCTTCCAGCCAGCTCCAATGCCAGCAGTTCGTAGAAAAAAAACATTTTAAGTGGGGAATAAGTGCAGCACAACATACAATTTACCACTCCAAGGCAACGGAAGAAGTGAGGATTGTATTATCGCTCTCTCAAGTGAAGCATTGCTGTAATAAGTCTATAGAAAACATGCATATATATGTAACTGCTGTCTTGAGCATTTCTGTACTGAGCACTTTCTAGAGATTATTTTCATTAATCTTTACAAAAGCCTTAGAAGGCAATCACTATTGTTATCTTCTCTTTACAAATGAGGAAAGATGCTTGGCATATTTGAGAAGCTGATAAAGGCCGGGGTGACTGAAGAGTGAACAGGGATGGAGAGAATGGGACGGGGCATGGATGCCAGGTAGAAGGAGGTCCTGCAGCAGGGGCCTGATGGGGCTCAGGAGGGGTTGAAAATGTTACCGATAAACATGTGATCAAGCAAAGATTTGTAATTTCTGATTGTGTGTGTTTCCAGCCCTCCTTACCAATTGTGTTTGTAATTTCAATTACAGAGACATTTCAAAGGAGTCTATGTTCATTTGCATAAGATGTGGGTATCAGATAGCTAACTTTCAGACAAAGAGGGAACAAAATCAAAAATGTCAAACTTGAAATAAAAATAATGAGTAATATAATTTTTTAATTAAAAAAATCCATCTCCAGATTGAAGCAGTAGTCTTACTATGCCTTGTACAGGTTAGTATTTCTGTTGTAAATAGATTCAGGAAGATAGAAAAAGCACTAAATAGATAAATTGGAGAGGAAAATTATTTGGTTTTCTTCCTATTAATGGATAGGAAGTAATTATACAACTAAAATGATAGCTTTTGTTATTATCCATCAAGGAACTTGGGACCAACAAGCTATTTGTTTTCTTTAAGCAGAATTATGAATCATACAATCAAATTTTTCTGCCATGTCTTAGTAGGACACTTTTCTTTCCTTACCCATAAATCTAATCACTCAGAATGCACTAATGTTTGTACCAAATATCTCCATTGTTAATCTTGGTATAAGTTTTTACCGTCTTCCTCTTACGTTATTGCAATATTGTTCTAATTATCTCCCTGCTTCTGGTCTACCTCCATACAATTTATTCTATATACAGGAATAAAAGTTTTTGTTTTTGTTTTTTCTTTTTTTTTTGAGACAGACTCTCACTCTGTCTCTTAGGCTGGAGTGCAGTGGCACGATCTCGGCTCACTGCAACCTCTGCCTTCCCTGGTCAAACAATTCTCTTGCCTCAGCCTCCCGCATAGCTGGGACTACAGGTGCACGCCACCACGCCTGGCTCATTTTTGTATTTTTAGTACAGATGGGGTTTCACCATGCTGGCCAGGCTGGTCTCAACTGCTGACTTCGTGATCCACCCACCTCAGCTTCCCAAAGTGCTGGGATTACAGGAGTGAGCCACTGCGTCCAGCCCAAAAGTATATATTTATATATCTTATGTCACTCCTACTCCATTGCTCATGACCATTGCTCACGACCTTCCAATGGCTTCCCTTGACTCTTCTGAATTCCAGACTCCTTAGCATTGTGCATGGGACCCACTGGTTCTGGCTCTTTGTCTGTATCTTGAGCACCATGTTGTGTGATGATCCCAGAGCTCACCAAGTCTTATCTACTCTGATCTCGGGCCTCATTTTTCCAAAATGTGCCAAGTTTCTCTGTGCTAAGCCCTTTGCTTATTCCTTCTGGGAACAACCTCCACCCAGGTGCTTTCGTGAGGCTGACCTGAGTCCTTTGCATCATTCAGGTCTCAACTCTGATGTCTCCATCTCAGAGAAGCCTTTTCTAAATATCCTCGCTAAATTACCCACTTTCTCTCAAGTGCATGTCTCACGTTGCTTTCTTTTTAGTGTCTCTATCGTATTTGCCACTCTCTGAAATTATTTAATTAATATGTATTGTCTATCTCCCAGAAAGAAACATCAGTGAAATAGGAACAGAAATATGTGGTTTGATGCTGGGCGCAGGGACTCACACCTGTAATCCCAGCATTTTGGGAGGCTGAGGCAAGTGAGGGTAGCCATTGGAAGATCATGGGCAATGGTCATGAACAATGGAGTAGTAGTGACATGAGAGGAGATATATATATGTGTGTGTGTATATATATATATACACACACACACACATATATACACACACACAAATATAAAACTTTTGGGCAGGGCGCAGTGCCTCACTCCTGTAATCCCAGCACTTTGGGAAGCCAAGGTGGATGGATCACGAAGTCAGGAGTTGAGACCCACCTGAGCACTTTGAGCTCAGGAGTTCAATACCAGCCCAGGAAACACGAGGAAACCACATCTCTACAAAAAATACAAAAATGACTCACACCTGTGTCCCAGCTACTCATGAGGCTGAGACTGGAGGGTCACTTGAGCTGGGAAGTGGAAGTTGCAGTGAGCTGAGGTTGCACGACTGCACTCCAGCCTGTACAACAGAATAAGATCTTATTTAAAGGGAAGGGAAGGGAAGGGAAAGGAAGGGATGGGGAAGGGGAAGAGGAAAGGGAAGGGAAGGTTTGTTTAATTCTGTTTGTTGTTGCATCCACAGGGTCTGGGCAGTGTTTGGCAGATAGAAGTCCTTACTAAACATGGGTAATATGCAAATGGATGAATGATTAAATGATCAGAGAGCTAAAGTATCTTGCTTTGAAACAGATAATCAGATGTTTAAGTAAAGATGTGTTGCTGTAATCTAATGAAAGTGAAGACTTTCATAGCCAAGACAGCAAAGGAAAATTGATCAAGACCCCACTTTGTTCCCTGGTCTATGAAGTCTGAATTTCCCCAGGGCTTAAGCTCATAAGAGCCAACTTTCCCAGCTAAAATGCTTCTCTCTTTCCCTCTCTCTCTCATTTCAAATTACTCCAGGTGCAAATATCAGTTTCTACAAGAAATAAATTCATACACACCATTCATGACTCCATAAATTCACTTAAGCTATAGAAGATGATGATACAGTGAAGATTTTTTTTTTTTCAAACTGTGAGTCATAAACTTTTTTTTTTTTTTTTTTTGGTGATGGAGTCTCGTTCTGTCACTCAGGCTGTAGAGCAGTAGTGCGATCTCGGCTTACCACAACCTCTGCCTCCTGGGTTCAAGCAGTTTTCCTGCCTCAGCCTCCCAAGTAGCTGAGATTACAGGCATGCGCCATCATGCCTGGCTAATTTTATATATTTTTTTAGTAGAGATGAGGTTTTACCACATTGGCCAGGCTGGTCTCAAACTCATGACCTCAAGTGATCCGCCCACCTTGGCCTCCCAAAGTGTTGGGATTACAGGCATGAGCCACTGTGCCTGGCCTGTGAGTTATAACTATTGATAGATCATAAAATAAATTTCTAGGTCACAGCCAGCTATAACAAAAGTATAAAAAATATGAAACCTCAGGCACAGAGTCAAAATTATTATTTTCTAAAATGTCCGTTTTAGTGTTACATCTGGATTTGTATCCTTAGGCAAAAAATATTATTTCCTATTATTTCTATTTTTAATTTTTGTGAGTACATATTAGGTGTATATATTTATGGGATACATGAGATACTTGTCCTTGATCATAGTGGAAATGCTTAATGGCTCCTGACCTGGAGCAATGGCGCATCCAATCCGGGCTTTCCCCACCTTTGTGGCTCCATAGTTTCTACCCTTTCCCTCTGATTTCCCTGGTTAAGATTGGCAGCAACACCTACACTGTGATTACAGTTACCACCACCACGTTGCTGCCAACACAGCCAGCTCCAAAACGCCCTCTTCGTTTATGCAGAAAGCCTTCCCTGGCTTTGGAGCCTGGTTCCAAGCTTTTTCTCAGGCCTGGGGTGGGGAGAGAAGGGTGCCCACTCTCCTTAGGAGTAATTGGTCGTTGAAATGTTGCCCATCTTTTATTTCTTTCAAATACTTTCTAGAACAACTGTTCTGTAGCCTGAAAGCTGGGAGGATGCTTCTGCCCATTCCTATTTGTAGGATTTTTTGGAGGGATTAGCAGGAGATTTCAGGAAGGAGAATCCCTCGCATAGAATACACAGTCTGATATTTGGGAGCTGGCAAAACCTCTATTTATGCTGATTTTAGGGCAAAAAAAATGTAACATTTGTACTTCTTCTCACAAAGACAAAGGAACTGTTGATTAGAAGATACCCAACAGTAGCTAGACTGTTTCCCCCAATGTAAGCATGAGGCAGGAGGGTCAGGATTCCGCACCATATTTTTCCCAAACTTGTGTACTTTGAGAGCTGAAATCAACTATTTTAGGGAAATTTAAATGTTTTTATAACCTGAAGTCATCTTATTTGGAGTGACTTTCTCACTTTCTTGCTTTCTTCTTGCTTTCTTTCCTCCCCTCCCCTCCCCCTTCCCCTCCCTCCCTCCCTCCCTCCCTCCCTCCCTTCTTCCTTCCTTCCTTCCTTCCTTTCTTTCTTTCTTTTTTTCTTTCTTTCTTTCTTTTCCTTTTTCTCTTTCTCTTTTTCTTTTTTTCTACAAATATGAATAAAAATAGTTAATTCCCTTTGAACATATCTGACAATGATTACTTGTTAAACATTGTATTTATGTGTTAGATACTTTAAATTCCTTAGAAGTCAAATATTAAACTAAAATCAATGCAGAATTATATCACATAGGTCAAAAAGAGATTTGATCATAGCTGGACGGGCACTTTTTCTTCCCACCATCAAATAAGAACGCCTCCAGTTTGTGAGAGCTAACTGGAAAAAAATGCATTCTTTTGTGATTAAAATCATAGCAATTGAAACTAGCTCTGTGTTTTCCCGAAACATTAGTGACATAAAAATCACTCACAAAAAATTGAGATGGGGGGATAAAGCCTTTTTCATAAATTCATTGAATTCCAATCCTCATCTGTTTAATCTGGTAATAAAAACAATTTACTACAATGATCTTTATCACTCAATAGGAATAAGAAATGTGTCTTTTAAAAAATGTTATAAAACTCTGTAACCTGGTTAAACTATCACTAATAAACATTTTAGAAAAATCTTAAAATGAACCAAACAAGATAAAGATGTTGATTTAAAAGAAGAAAGCAGAAAAAGACCAAAGCCCATAGCTTTCAAAGTCACTCAGAATTAATGCAGAAAAATGTTGACCTCGGTCACTGCGTTGGATGGTGTTCAAGGAAGTCAACCAAGGAACCTAGGTAATGAGAAAAATGCTGTCAGAACCATATGCTTGTTTACTACCTGAGGGCTAGTGGCACCGAATAACAGTTACTGAATAAAGGTCTCTCTCACCAGCTCCTGCTACAGGAACGGGTGACTGTGCCTTCAGTTGCACCTGCGGTTACTGAACTCAGCTTCCACAAGGCCTTCATAAAATGAAGCTACTTTAATTGACAAGAAATAATTTCTTTCTATTCTGTGATACTCATCTCTTCCAGTAATTTGTTTGCTAATATGCCAGCAATCGATAGATGACGGCAAGGAAGAAATTTGTTTTCAAAAGCACTCTTCGTTAAATCGTACTGGCCCCACTCCCTGCAAATGTAGTTTGCTTCATTATTCAATAGCACTCTCAGACCCCATGTGTGTGGCTCTCATTATTACAGATCATTTTTCCTTAGGATGTGTGATTTAATTTTAATGCCTGAATCAAAATCAAAATCCTCTGCTACTTAGAAGCTCTCTAGTGTAATAAAACGCGAGGTTTATTCCACTTTTGTGATTGGGAATGTTTTGCTCTGTTTCTAAATTATTATAAAAATCAATATGAAGAAGAGGACAGTGAAAATGAGGTATAAAGTTTTCCTCCCTTAGATAAATATGTGATTCAATCTCCTTCTGAAACAATGCTGTTCCTTCTAGGTACAGCTTCCTAATTCTTGGTTGATACAATCATTTAACAAACTTTTAGTTTGAACAGTGTGGTTAGACATCTGAGCCATTTCCTTCTGGAATATTTCACATGCTTTGCTGTTCAAAACTAGCGTGTTATTTGTCATTGCTCTTTTAATTCCTGGATTGCTCATGCACACAGTACCCTCTTTCATTGCTGGTCTTTTCAGAATGCTAGCAAAAATTAAAGCATTTCCCAAGCTGGATAATTTCCAAGACAAGCCATGATCTAATAGAACAAATTATTTCTTTTTTGTTTCCACTGGGAAGCCAGTAAGTTAAAGGCCATCTTTCCAGCCCACCTTCTGAAGATGCAGACTCCGGCAGGTGGAATAGCTTTGACCCTGTGGCAGTTGTGGCCCAACTCCCACAGCCCCCAGCGGGTCCATGCGTGCCAGCATACAGTAGAGCCTGTTTATTCATCTCTGAGGAAGTTGTTGAATTAGTGTTTAATGAAGGGTCTAATGAAAGCATTTCTCATTTCACAAAATTTAAATTTCAAATATCTGTTTGGAGATGGGGTGAAAGTATCAGCTCAAAATACTACCGCAAGGCAAAAAGGAAAAGTGTATGAAATCAAGCAAGAAATATTTACATTTTGAAAATAACAGTGTTTCATGGGTTCCTTATTTCTCACCTATGTGCCAAAAGTTGATGTTTCTCTTCTTTTTGAGGAACACCTGTCACTACATGTGGAAAAAAAAAGAAAATGCAGAGTTGTTTCATATCAGCTCCTGAGTCATCCCAGGAGTAGTTTTTTCTGTTGTGTCTGATACTCCTCCAGCCTCAACATCTCTTCCTAATCTGTAGGCCCATCCAGGAGCCCAGGACATGGGCCTTTATTGGGCTGCTGCTTCCTGGCCTTGAGTGCGGGGTGAAATGAAGAGGGAGACTGCCCTTGTTTTCCTCCCCTTTATTTATTCCTGCAGAGCCATCCCAAGAAACTATGTAGGATGATCAGATTTTACTTTAGAAAGTAAAAGGATTTATTGAAAAAAACAACCAGCTTAGTCACATGCTATGTACTACTTTTCACAGTGATGCAGGAGAAAGTGTCTATGGAGAAACACCCCTCAAATGGAATACGTTCCTGGAAATCCCCAGTTCCTGACCTCACGTCCACGTCCTCTGCTTCCTAATTCTCTGGTTTTTCTTTTAAAACCAATCATAGGATGCTCAATTCACTGTTTTTGGAAACCCAAAATTCTCCCATTTCCTGAGTCCCCACTGGCCTGAGAGGTTACATCTAGATCTACCCAGAGGGCATTGGCAAGGCTGCCTTTAGCATTTCAAATTCTGGAGAAGTGCACAAGGGGTATTTGGCTCCTTAGTTCCCCCAAGCAGTCCATAGTCAGTGTGTCCCCATTACAAGTCCTCTTTCAGTGTGTATATTACTGCTCACATTTTAAAACTGTGCCTTGATATGGCTTGGCTCTGTGTCCCCACCCAAGTCTCACATTAAATTGTAATTGCCACATGTCAGGGGAAGGACTTGGTGGGAGGTGATTGGATCATGGGGGCAGATTTTCCTCTTGCTGTTCTCATGATTGTGAGTGAGTTTTCACAAGATCTGATGGTTTAAAAGTGTGCGGCGCATCACCTTTGCTCTCTCTCTCTCCTGCTACCATGGGAAGAAGGTCTTTGCTTCCCTTTTGCCTTCCACCGTGATTTTAAGTTTCTTGAGATCTCCCAGTCATGATTTCTGTTAAGCCTGTGGAACTGTGAGTTAAGTAAACCTCTTTCCTTCATAAATAATCCCATCTCAGGTAGTTCTTTTACAGCAGTGTGAGAATAGACTAATACAAAACATTGGTACCAAAAGAACAGGGCACTGCTATAAAGATACCTGAAAATATGGAAGCAACTTGGGAATTGGGTAACAAGCAGAAGTTAGAACAGTTTGGAGGGTTCAGAAGAAGACAGGAAAATGTAGGAACATATGGAACTACCTAGAGACTTGTTGAATTGTTTTGGCCCAAATGCTGATAGTGATATGGACAATGAAGTCCAGGCTGAGGTGGTTTCAAATGGAGAAAAGGAACTTATTGGGAAGTAGACTAAAGGTCACTCTTGCTATGATTTTGTAAAGAGACTGGTGGCATTTTGCCCTGCTCAAGAGATCTGTGAAATTTTGAACTTGACAGAGATGATTTAGGGTATTCAGCCGAAGAAATTTCTAAACAGCAAAGCATTCAAGAAATGGCCTGGCTGTTTCCAAAACTGTATGCTTATTTGCATGAACAAAGAGATTATCTGAATCTGAAATGTATATTTAAAAGAAAGCCAGAGTGTAAAAGTTTGGAAAATTTGCAGCCTGACCATGTGGTGGAAAAGAAAAACCCATTATCTGAGGAGAAATTCAAGTCTGCTGCAGAAATGTGCATAAGTAAAGAGGAACCAAATGTTCATAGCCAAGACAATAGGGAAAATACCTCCAGGGCATTTCAAAGATCCCCATGGCAGCCCCTCCCATCACAGGCCTGGAAGTCTCAGAGGGAAAAATTGTTTTGTTGATTGAACCCAGAGACTGGCTGCTCTGTGCAACCTTGGGACATGGTGCCCTGTGTTCCAGCCACTCCAGCTCCAGCCATGGCTATAAATGGCCAAGATACAGCTTGGGTCATAGCTTTAGAGAGGGCAAAACCCAATCCTTGGTGGCTTCCATGTAATGTTGGGCCTGTGGGTACACAGAAGGCAAGAGGTGAAGTTTGTAAACTTCCACCTAGAATTCAGAGGATATATGGAAATGCCTGGATGTCCAGGAAGAAGTCTGCTGTAGTGGCGGGGCTCTCATGGAGAGCCTCTACTAGGGCAGTACAGTGGGAAAATGTGGGGTTGGAGCACCCACACAGAATCACCACTGGGGCCCTGCCTGGTGGAGCTGTGAGAAGAGGGGCCACCATTCTCTAGATCCCAGGAAGATAGATCCACTGACAGCTTATACCATGCATCTAGGAAAGCCACAGACATTCAATGCCAGCCCATGAAAGCAGCCATGGGGGCTATAGCCTGCAGAGCTGGAGATGGAGAGCTGCCTGAGATCATGGGAACCCACCTCTTGCATCAGTGTGACCTGGATGTGAGACATGGAGTCAAAGCAGATTATTTCAGAGCTTCAAAATTTAATGACTCCCTACTGAATTTCAGACTTGCATGGAGCTTGTACACCCATTGTTTTGATCAATTTCCCTCTATTGGAATGGGAGCATTTACCCAATGCCTCTACCTCCATTGTATCTTTGAAGTAATTAACTTGTTTTTTATTTTATAGTCTCATAGGTGAATGGGACTTGCCTCTCTCAGATGACACTTTGGACCTGGACTTTTGAGTTAATTCTAGAATGAGTTAAGACTCTGGGGAACTGTTGGGAAGGCTTGATTGGTTTTGAAATGTGAGAAGGACATGAGATTTGGGAAGGGCTGGGGCAGAATGACATAATTTGGCTCTGTGTCCCCACCCAAATCTTATGTCAAATTGTAATTGCCATGTGAGGAGAGACCTCTTGGGATGTGATTGGATCATGGGGACAGATTTCCCTTTGGCTTTTCTCATGATAGTGAGAGTTCTCGTTCTCACAAAATCTGATGATTTAAACCTGTGTTGCACTTCCCCCTTCATCTCTCTCTCTCCTGCCACCATGTGAAGAAGATCCTTGCTTCCCTTTTGTCTAACACCATGATGGTAAGTTTCCTGAGGCCTCCCAGTCATGCTTCCTGTTAAGCCTGTGGAACTGTAAGTCAATTAAACCTCTGTCTTCATAAATTACCCCGTCTCAGGTAGTCCCTTATAGCAGTGTTAAAATGGACTAAGACATGTCTGATGTGTAATGGTTGAAAAAGAAATCGGTGTGCACACACATACATACATGCTTGTGTCAAATGAAAAAATGAAATCTACAGCATGAGGACTGCCTAAAATGCTTGAAAAAATAGAAAGATTTTCCCAAAGCCAGCACGACTTGAAAATATCCTGAAGTTAACACATCAAACTTCATTCCTTCTGATTTCCTCTGGACCCTTTCAAATGGGAACTTCTCAGTGCTTCTAAAATTCTATGGGCCCAATTGTTGAGCCATAGGTTTCTTTGTGACTAGTACGTAAAGTATCTAAAAATTCAGCAGAAATTATATACGTATATACATTATATATTAATATATATATAATATGTGTGTGTGTGGGTGGGTGTAGTATGGTGTTTACATATAATTATTACTTGTAAAAACAAAATTAAATTATTACATATGGTTTCTTCCAGCTTTGGCTCACTTCAAAGAGTAGTAATGAACGGTTAATGCATTAGGAAAGTGATTCTGACTTTTGACAAATTAAAAATGGTATTCAGCTAATTCTTTCAAAATGAGTGGTTTAAGAAAGGTTTTCACAACTAAAACTATTTTTAATGTAAGACTAGTAGTTCTTAAGGAATTGTTTAGATGAGCTCAAATGTGTGCCGTCAAAACAACTGAATGTTTCTTTTTTTTTTTTTTTTTTTTTGAGACGGAGTCTTGCTCTGTCACCCAGGCTGGAGTGCAGTGGCCGGATCTCAGCTCACTGCAAGCTCCGCCTCCCGGGTTTACGCCATTCTCCTGCCTCAGCCTCCCGAGTAGCTGGGACTACAGGCGCCCGCCATCTCGCCCGGCTAGTTTTTTTGTACTTTTTAGTAGAGACGGGGTTTCACCGTGTTAGCCAGGATGGTCTCGATCTCCTGACCTCGTGATCCGCCCGTCTCGGCCTCCCAAAGTGCTGGGATTACAGGCTTGAGCCACCGCGCCCGGCCAAAACAACTGAATGTTTCAATCACAAATCTAACATTGTAGGAGGGGGGAAAAAAGCCGACCCCCAGAAAATTCTAAAATATTTCAGTTAGGATAATTAATCCAAATTCTGTTTAGACCTAGCTTTAATCTGCTCATAAAAACAGCTTATTAAATGGAATTCAACCATCATATAATAAATAAATCATTGTGCAATTAATTACCAGTAGATTCTGTGGTGAAAATTTCAGTTATGAAAGAAACAACATTTGATATAATGAAGCTAAAAGACAATTAAAATCAACTGGCATAGAGGGCCATCGTGCCATACTGTTTTCTCAAATAACTTGAACCATAATTAAATATTTAGGTGTGATATTTTAATTATTGATATTGATTTATAAATAGTACTATAATGTGTGGGAAGTCTGAGCTGCTTATTCAGCTTTCTTCATTGGTTGTATTTTTAAAAGTTCAATTGTTGTGACTGACTATATAGAGCAAGAGTTAAATGTTGCCCCAAATGAAAGTTTAATTAGAAATATTCTAATCTGTTGATAATATATTCTGAGTCCCAAATGCAAATCACTTTTATTCAGCAAAAGATACTTTATACACCCACCATGTCATTCCATTCTAAGTATTAGAAACAAGATTTCTTCTCTGTCTCTTAGTGATTGGTCAAAAACAATAATATGTGTTACTTAATACTATTTTTTTAAAAATTAAAAATTGGCCCCTCATTGCTGGAAGAGGTTGTATATATATTGACTAAAGACATTCACTGTAGCTTTAAAGTTTGAAACTTCATGGTATCAAGTTCTCTTGATGTGTTTTTTCATGATGCAGTTAATTGGCGAGTGGCAGTTAGTTTTGGATTAAGAATGCTTTAAACCTATCTGACACTGGCTTTCTATAATTTACAATAACATCAATTTCGATTCTCATTTCTAAGATTCCATTTTTATTGGTGACTGACTGGTTCTTTGTTTGATAAAACGAATTTGTACATTTGACCTAAAATTGCCACATTTTTGTTCTTTCAAAGGAGAATAATGTTTTATTTTTTTCTGCATCTTCATCTATGGATATATTGCCATTTATTGTCCTTTTATGCTTCAATTACCTGAAGTTGATATTTCTAAACAAATCTATAAGCCACAACACAGATTATCAAGTCCCTTCTTTTTTATATATGCATTTGCATGTTATATATACCTTATTTGTTACATATTCATGATTGTATATATTTATAATGAATTTTACACTTATGAGAAAGAGAAAATAAATCACCTAGTATAGAAATTATGCATAGCTTCAGTATTAATATTTCAATATTTACATATATGTGTTCAGTATTATAAATTTAGGTATAGCAAAACTACAAGTAGCAACATAATGGATATGTACATTATTGTATCAATTGGTATGAACAAATCAGGCCATATGTATCCCTCCCCTTCTAATGTGCTCACGTTTTAAGATTATTATCCAAAAAAGGTTTATTAATGTGAAAAGTAAACATATTACTCTCAAACCTTTCTAAAGCTTCTGAATTAAAGCTGTTTGCTTCCTCTGGGACATTAAGATATATACTCTATTAAATACATGTAGTTTATAATATCCAACTTCATTATTTTTATAACTAGAGATTACCTGGTGGACTTAAAAAGTGAAAAGGATATAAAAAAAAAATTAGAGACCAACAAGCCATGTTTGAACTTGACATTTGCATATTTTCTATTCACAGTACCTGGGTCTTTGTGTGTCTGTAACACAAGAATATGACTAGGCTTGGATATATGTGGGATGGTTAACAAAAAAAGAAGAATGATGAATAAGAAATTGTTAGGAATACTCATGCTGTTTTTTAGTGGTGTAGTCTGAGGCCTCTGCCTCTGTGTATACATTGATTGAGCAGAACAACCCGTCTTCCCAAAACATGTTAGTGAAATCCTGCAACAAAAAGGCCTTCACTAATTTAGCACATTGAATACTGTCCAGAGTTGATAAAAGAAAGGGCTAGATTAAGAATTCCATTGCTTTTCTTTTCTGTAAACTACATTTGACTACATTGTAAACTACTATATCCGACTAACTTAATCCATATCTATGATAAGGAACTATAAAGACAAATTTCCTCAAGAATTTAGTCCCAGGGAAATATGACTTCTCTTAATATAAAAGACCTATTTTGTATTAAGTAATGATAACAATATATAGTATAAAATCTTTTTTTTGCCTTTTTCCCTCAGATAAAAGGAGTCTCTGAGATAAATTTGATATTGTGTTGAATAATAATAGTACAGGTGAACTTTATTTTTCCCTTCACCTGGATCACACATTTTAACATTATTATTTTAACTTTGAGATCCTTCTGTTATGCAGATATAAAATATAAGAAGCTATGGTATCTATTTAGAACCCTTTTCCTGCTAAGGTGTTTTTTTGTAAATGGAGTCAGATGATGGAGATCTATCTGGTATTCAGAAACACACAGCAAAATTAATATGAAATTGAGGTCGGACCAAATGATTTTATTCCTTAATGGTTAGCTGTAATGCAATGTAATACAAAAATGTTAACAATTGAGAAAACACATATAAATAAAATGACATGGCAGGATGCACAAAAGAAGGCGCCAGAACTAATGATTCTTCTTCACGTACCAAAATCATTAACCGTTCCCTTTTTCTGTCTCTCTTTCTTGTGCGCTCTGTCTTATTCTCTCTTTCCTCCAGTCCTTATCATAAGACTTATCATATAAAGTACCTCTTTAGAGACCATATACATTTTATAGCCTCTATTGAGTTCAATACAAGGACATTTAACTATCCACTTAACTCATTGAGGCTTTGAGGGAGGGGGCGAGGGCCTTAAACTCTCGGTGTTTTATTTTTGCAAGCCTTTGTCGGGGCTTTCAGAATACATCATATCTGTAAGGCAACACCCTGTCCACGTTTCTGCACATCATTCGTGTACAAGACTCAGAACTGCCACTTCACATCACAGTACACTGATTTTTAATGTTCTAATTTAGTCAAAGATGTAGAAATCTTAGCTCAGTTAGGCTGCATGATGACCTGTGTTTGAACTTCCTCCCAGCTGCTCCTGGGTTCTTACCAACATTGTTTTAAGCTATACAATTTGGATGAAGCAATTTCAAAAAAAAATTTAAAAGGTTTATGACTTAAAAAAAAAAAATCGCTTTTATAAAAACAGCAAACCACCATGGCACGTGTATACTTATGTAACAAATCTGCACAATCTGCACCTGTACCCCAGAACTTAAAGTATAATAAAAAAATCAATAACAGATATGAAATTGGGAAATGATGCTTATGCTGCTGGATTCAAGCAGACACATACTCTCACTCCCCAGTCTCATTTGGTCTTTAGAAATATTGCTATTATTTCTTCCACTATGACACTGCAGTTGGGAGTTCCTTTTGTAGATTGCACTGAGTTGGGTGCACCTGCTTCGAAGAACACAAATATGTCAGAACCGTGATAACCAGGTGTTTTTTGGGATTTGAGGAGTGAATTATTTTAGGAAAGTAGGCAATACAGTGCCCAGGCATAGGTGTATACAAAGAGATAATCCTGGAATTTTACAACTGAAAAGTTCACTACGGTTGCAGTAATCGCTTTTAATAGAGATTGAAACACAGGGTTGGCGGGGAGGTACAACTTGTAGAAAGCATTTAGAATATATAGGAACAACAAACATGGTGGCAAATGTTTTGAACTTTGTTGTGTCCTCTGTTAATTATACAAACTATACATATACTAGTTAATGTGGCAGTTTTTTTCCCTACTGTGTCACCTTTCAAAACAGTTTGGTGGAGCAAGGCAGAATGAAAGTGCTCCTAAGACAAAACAATTCTACTCTGTATGTAAAATTTATATTATATGAACTTTTATAATTTTAAAAGTGTATCCACTCTTAAATTCTACTCTGTAGTTTGAAAGTAGTAAAAAGCTAAATTGTAAATTTATCTTTCAATTGTTGTCTTCTGAAAGATATGCCATATAGCTTTGGTTCATCTCCCGTAATAAATTTAAATTAGCAAGAGTTTGAATACAAATTATTACACGACGGTGCCTAAAATGAGCAAACAAAACCACTCAAAAGTACTGTATTCTCCTGCAAAAAATAACAGCACTAATAACACAGCATGATATTTCTTTTTCTTTTTTTGTGCCTTTTCCTGAAATAATTTTTTAAAAGTCAGACACCTTTTCATTTGCAATGTGTAAATTTGTTGTGCCTTATAGCTTCGAAAAAAAATTTTAAATGTTATCTTTTTTATATGTTAAGGTAGCAGTTATATTTAACAAAATCAAAGTGTTCAATGAATTTTAATGATTGAATATCCCTGTGAAACCAATGTCCAAAGCAAGATTTAGAACATGTGTATTACCTATAACGTTGCCTTGGGCCTCTGCGTCAGTCTCCCACTGCCCACACTGTTCTGACTTCTATCACCCAAGATTGGTTGTGCTTGTTCTGGAACATCATAAAAATAGATTCACAGCTTGTAAGTATAAATGTATAAATGCAAAATATACATATGTGTATATGTATATATATACACACACATATTTTTGTATCTAGCTTTTTTGCTCAACATAATGTTTATGAAAATCATTCACATTTTATAATGTATTCACAGTTTTTTTAGTTGCTTAGTGATATTTCATTATGTAAATATCAGATATTCAATTACTCATTCATATATTGGTGAACACTAGTGTCGTTTCTAGCCTAGGGCTAAGATGAATGAGACTACAATGACTGTTCCCGCGCTGTCATATTTTAGGATTACTGTTTTTATTTTTGTCGGGTAAATAGCTACAAGTGGAATCATTGGGTCAGAAAATGGAAGTATGTTTAACTTTAGATGAAACTGCAAAGTGTTCTCCAAAGATTTTTTTTTCTAGACCCATAAGCAACGTAAATAAATACCAAAAACTCTTTATTACCACTACCATGTATTATTGTCAATCTTTTTAACTTTAGTAATTCTATTTATTGAGAAGTTATATTTTATTTGATTTAAGCTTACATTCCCCCCAGAAGATAAAGATGTTGAGCATTTATTTCTTTAGATGCTAATTGACCATCGACATATCTTCTTTTTCAGGTTGTCTACTCACGTCTTTTCCCCATTTTCAATTTAGCTGTTGTTTTTATATGTTTCCTTTAAATATTTTGAATGCAAACTCTGCAGATATTTTCAACCAGTTCATGATTTGCCAAAAATTTTAATAATATTTTATCATAAGCAGGACATTTTAATTTTGATAAAGTTTTATTAATCAATCTTTATACAGTTATTACTTCTAGTGAACTCTCCGTAAATCTTTGCCTACCTACAGGTCACAAAAGTATACTCCTATGCTTTCATCTAGTTGATTTACAGCTTTATATTTTACATTTATATCTGTGGTTCAGCTCAGATAAATTTATAAGTGAGGAGAAGTAAATTTTTTTGCATGTTCAGTTATGCTGGCATTGTTTATTGAAAAGACATTTCTTTCTCATTAAATTATTAGGGAGCATTTTCAAAAACAGATGTTCATATGATGTTTATTCTCAGAGATATTTTAGCTTGTAGTGTAAAGGTCTTACATGTCTTTTTTTTCCTAAAATTCTGTTTTTATGCTTCTTTAAATTTTGTTATGCTATTGATTGCTTTTAATATTTAGAAATCATAATGTTTTTTCTCTGTAGAACTTGGATTGACTAACCCCAGTAAATTTATTAGTCACTAAAATTATTTATATTTAGATTTTTAAAAACTTTTGCCTAAGTAATCATGTCAATTGTTAATAGAGTTTTATTTCTTTCTTTTCAAAATTTATATATTTACTTAATTATACCAAACCACAGTGAGTCAGACCTGTGTTGCACTGTTGAATAGAAGCGGTGACAGTGGAAATTCTTGTCATGTTATTACTCTTAGAGTGGAGAGTTCAATCATTTCACTGTTAGATATGGTGCTAAGTATAAATGTATTGTAGACGTCCATAGATTGAATGACGTTCTTGCTATTTGTGATTTGCTGAAAGAATTTATCATGAATATATATACATATATATATAATTTTCTAAAACGTTCTTTCAGTGTGTATGAAGATGACCATGTATATTTTTAAATTCTGTTATTAATTGATTCATTTTTAAATGTTACACCAAGGGTGTATTTCTGGTATAAAGTCAAATTAGTCATGATATATTACTCCTTTTATGTACCACAAGATTAAATTAGCTATGTGGAGTTAAAAGTCTTTGTGAATCTGTTCATTAGGAATGTTGATCTATAATTTTCATATTTTGTCATTTTTTTTTGTTAGATTTTGCTATCATGTTGGCCTTGTACTTTAAAATGTAATAGGAAGTGTTCCTTCTTCTAAAATAATCTGTTCAAGGTGGATATTAATTTCACAATATCTATTCCTTATATGTTTAATCTAATTAATCAACAAAACCATCTGTGATTGTAGTTTTCCTTGTTAGAAGATACTTTTTAGTACTAATTCAATTTAATTAATAGATATGTTGTTATCTAACTTTTTCTCTTGTTTTGTTTTGGTAAGTTGTACTTTTGAGAAATGTTTGTATTTAATCTGAGTTGCTAAATTTGTTGATACAAATTGTTCATAGTAACTTATTTTTAGGATATATAACAATGTTCACACTTTCATTTTTGATATTGGTAATTAATTGTGCATAGTATGTTCTTATTTTCAGGATATATAATAATGTTCACACTTTTATTTTTGATATTGGTAATTAGTAAACCCCCATGCCCCATTTCTAGTTCTAACTCATTATCGCTCTTTTATACCAAATTATGATCATGGCGTGTCCATTTCTTCCTTTAGTTCTAGCATCTTTGCTCTGTGTATTATGAACTCCCTTATTAGGTTTATCATGTTTAGGGCTGTTGTGTTTTCTTGATGAACTTGCTTATTATTACTTTGCTCTATCTTTTGATTTCTACTGATGTTCCTTACCTTGAAGTCTGTTTTGTTCAATACTAGTATTTTCATACCCACTCTTTATCGCCTTTGTTACTATTTTTACTATAAATATATCTGTGTTTTTTAATGTGATGTGTGTTATATATAGCTGTTAAGCTCATTAAATAAATTTCTCATATCTGTTTTGTTTTTTAAATGTCTATCCTTCTCTTTTGATTCTTTTAAAAATTATTTCTGTCTCTTTGCTTAAATTTTCCATGCGTTCAAACATGATGCCCATCTTGTATACAGATCCTTTATTACATTTATAATTTTTACTTCAAGATTTTTGGTTGATTATATTAACATCTGAGTTGTCTCTGAGTCTACTACTGTTAACTATTTCTCCTATTAGTCATGGGTCACTTGTCATATGTCTGGTAATTGCTTTTACTAATATATGTAGACCTTTTTAGGAAGACAATGATATAAGTGTATAAATACAAAAGCATATAAACGATTACATACATGATATCCACCCCAGGAAAGGACACACGGCTACTCCTATCCGTAATCTAATGTGTAGACCTGAGTGAATGTATTCTCTACATCAGCTAGTTCTCAAGTTTGTTGTCGCATGTTTAGATTTACTGATAGTTACACTATTTTGAAAGAAGAATCAGGGCATTTCCCTTTAGTGTTGCTTGAAATCTAAGCACCCGTAACACTTTAGAGAGATCATTGAGATATGTAGGCCAGGCATTAGTTCTCCAAACTACTTGAATCTATTTCTTTTTTAAAACCAGTATTGCAGCTTTTTGAACTAGTGGGGAAATCACTTTGCCCTCTAGTTCTGTCCCGGG
Organism: Chlorocebus sabaeus; assembly: GCF_047675955.1. Lineage (NCBI taxonomy): Eukaryota > Metazoa > Chordata > Mammalia > Primates > Cercopithecidae > Chlorocebus > Chlorocebus sabaeus. The sequence continues at coordinate 85,974,904 of NC_132906.1, forward strand.
AGTTCTGTGCGTTAAGAAGTTCTGATTTTTTTCTGCTCTGATCTCACCTTTGCAGTAGTTTATTTGTACTCAGCATGGGAAGGAGGACTTCAAGGAGCTCCTGGCCCTGTGCTCTGGCCCTCAGCTCTCTGGCCCTGTGCCCAGCCTCCAATAGGCACTGCCATGCACTTATGGAAGGCCTTACAGAAGGTACTCTGCACTCTACTGGCCTGTCCTCAATGTTTGGAGCACTGCCCATGTGCACTTGGTGGAGGTCAGTGGAAAGATCTGGGTTTTGGTATGGATTGACTGTGGGGTTGGAGTGTCTATGTCCTTCTCCATCCCTTGCTAGCCCATATGAGGCTGCTAAGTCCGCATTCCAGAGTTTTCTGGCTCTCCTGACTCTTGTTCATGGCATAGCATCTTATCTACCAGGAGTGAAAGCAGGCATGGGTGTCCTCTACCCTCCTCTGTCCTAACAAGGGCTCATCACTTTTCGTACTATGGCTTATTTATTTATTTATTTATTTATTTATTTATTTATTTTGCAACAACAATTTTAGTGGGCTAAACAATCAAATCTATCACTTTCAAAAGCTTACTTAGCCTTCCTGTTTCTGGAATTAGGGTAGCACAACCGTTTGTGTGTGTATGTGTGTGATTGTTACATCTTAACTGTAAGTGAATCTCATGCATGATGTCTGACTTTTCAACAAATTCTTACTGCTTGGTTTTTGTATTTTGAGCTATGGCAAATAATATTTATGTGTACCATCTAAAATAGCGTCTTGAGGGAAAAGTTAATTATAACTTAAAACCAGAATCTAAGAAAAATTGTTCTACCATATGGCTAAAGTTCACCACAGAACACAGTAAAGTATAGGGGGGAAAATCTTTTAATATGTGAAGTCTTTCTTATCATGTTCTACAAGAACATGAAATATGGATACTGATTAGAAAATGTATAGATTCACTGTAGAAAAGATTTCTTAAATTCATATTTTTGTAGTCTTCTAAATTTAGAAATCTGATTGTATTGCACACAAGTTTTTTCTTCTTTTTGTGTATGTATATTTAATTTTTAAAGTAAAATATAAAATTAGGAATAAATAATTAAGGGACAAGAAGATGAAATTAGGAAATATAGCTAAACCAGAATGCTGAGTTAATTTCTAGTGCTTGTGCGACTATAATAGTACTTATTGCAACTAGAAGCACAGAAACAATGTTTGAGTACCTATATATTAACATAAGCATGATAATTTAAGCTTTCGTATTTAGTGAGGGATATTTGGAGTCCATATATCTGCATGAGTCTCTAAAAAGGGACTTTTGTAATAAATGAGGTTAACACCAATATTGGGCTTTGTTGATGTATAGTACAGGGAGCGTCATTTTAGTTAGAGGGTTCTGAGCAGATGCTGGTCAACAGAAGCAGCAGTCATAACTGCATCCTTTCCTTCACACCTGGACAATAGCATGACTACCAATGATATTGTCTGGCTGGGTCCCACCCAATCTTATCTTGAATTTTAACTCCCATAATTCACACATGTTATGGGAGGGACCCAGTGGGAGGTAATTGAATCATGGGAGTGGGTTTTTCTCATGCGGTTGTCGTGATAGTGAATAAGTCTCATGAGATCTGAGGGTTTTATAAGGAGGAGGTCCCCTGCACAAGCTCTTTCTTTACCTGCCACCATCCATGTAAGATGTGACTTGCTCCTCCTGGCCTTCAACCATGATTATGAGACCTCCCCAGACATGTGGAGCACGTAAGTCCATTAAACCTCTTTTTCTTCCCAGTCTTGGGTATGCCTTTATCATCAGCGTGAAAACAGACTAATACAGTAAATTGGTACTAGTAGAGTGGGGCACTGCTAAAAAGAACACCCCCAAATGTGGAAGTGACTGTGGAAGTGGGTAACAGGCAGGGATTTTAACAGTTTAGGGAGCTCAGAAGAAGACAGGAAAATGTGAGAAAGTTTGGAACTTTCTAGAGACATTTTGAATGGCTTTGAATGACTTTGCCCAATATACTGACAGTGATATGGACAATAAAATTCAGGTAGAGGTGGTCTCATATAGAGATGAGGAATTTGTTGGGAACTAGAATAAATGTGACTCTTGTTACATTTTAGCAAAGAGATTGGCAATGTTTTGTCCCTGCCCTACAGCTTTAGGGAACTTTGAACTTGAGAGATGGTTTAGAGTATCTGGTGGAAGAAATTTCTAAGCAGCAAAGCATTCAAGAGGTGACTTGGGTGTTGTTAAAGGCATTCAGTTTTATAAGGGAAGCAGATCATAACATTTCAGAAAATTTGCAGCCTGACAATGCAATAGAGAAGAAAATCCCATTTTCTCAGGAGAAATTCAAGCTGGCTATAGAAATGTGCATAAGTAATCAGGAGCTAAATGTTAATCCACTAGACAATGGGGAAAATGTCTCCAGGGCATGTCAGAAGTCTGCATTGTAGCCCCTCCCATAACAGGCCTGCCCAGGAAGAAAGAATGGTTTTACGGGCAAGGCCCAGGGTCCCAGTACTGTGTATAGCCTAGGGACTCGGTGCCCTGCATCTCATGCACTCCAGCAGAATTCTAAGAATTCTAAGAAGTTTAAGAAGAAGAACTTAAAGAACTCATCAGAAGTTAAAGAAGTTTAACAATTCACAGTTTTTGCAGGGTGCATCTGGGACCTTCTTCCAAGTCTATCTACTTCATAGATTCAGCTTTTCATAGCTTGGAATGTAGCTGTCTTCTGATAGATTTTTAAAAAGAGGCGGGAATGTTATAAATTTGCCAAGAGTGATAAATATCTACTTTAAAAGTACTGATTTCTAAATGCAGTAAAATAAAAAAAGCATTAATAAATTAAATTAAATTTGATGTTTAAAGGTTTTAGCATTTGATTCTACATACAGGTAATGCTTCCTCTTTGTAAGCATTGGCATTTTATTTTTACATACGCAAATTACTCCCCAATCATCCCCTCTACATGCCAGTAGTTCTGAGATGATCCCAGCTTTATGAGTGGTCATTTTTGGAGACCATCACTTAGAATGTCCAAGATCCAAGAACACGTCCTTCCTGAATTTGTGCATGTTTTTGCTACTGCGCAGAATGGCCTTTTAAACTTTTTTTCTTGCAGGACTTAATTAGAAAATGTTAAGTTTTCGATTGAATGTGAAATGTTTCTGAATTCTTCCAGGCTTATTTCTACACCCCCATTTTCCAGTGATTTCTTCATCCATGTGTTACAAGTTTAATCATATTATATTGTATTATTTGTTTTATGTGTATTTAAGTAATTAGGCTTAGAACCCCTGGATTAAACTGATTCATTAGCTAAAAAATCAGCAAAATATTTGATGCATAGTCATTGATTATTTTAGATTATTAAACAAATGAGAAATGAATAGCCCTTTTAAGTGAAGTATCTGGATATCATGGGTCTATTGTAACATTAATTCTTTATGACTTCACAATTGTCTAATATTGAATTCCATTTAGGGCAGTAGACACTGTACTTTCCACGATGTACAGTCTGTATTTTCAAATCTTTTGCTCTAGACCACCAGGACTGAGAGTGAATTCTATTAATTATTTCTCTTGAAAATAATCAATGTGCTCTGTTTGTAACACAGATATGGTGAGATTATTTCTACAGAGTCTTTAGAAATAAACCTTCTCAGCTATAAAATAACAACTTAATGTAACATAATGGAGAATATAATTGAATAATAAATAATGCTGCTATTTTTTGTCATTGGAATGATATAAACCATTAACAGATAAAAAAGAAAGGAATACATAATGTATCCCAATGAAGTCGTGAAATATAAAGGAAGTTTCATTTTTCACAATAAGAAAAAATATAATTTTAAAACCATCAAACATTAACAACCAAAATATTAGCAAAAAAATAGGATTACTAATGTATCTATATTTTTAAGTTTGTTAGACTTTTTGAATGTTCATTACCAATATATTTATTGACTCTGATCTTGGTTCATTTGTAATATTTGGATATTTAAAAGGTAAAATGAGAATATTTAATAGAGGCACTAGCAAATGGAAGCAGTAATTCGCTCAAAATTAATAAACTGTGATAATGAGAACATTTAATACTTCTTAGAGTACCATAAAATAAAAGATAAAAGATTATTTTAGCTGTGCAATAATTACAGTATTATTACAATTAACAAGAATTCATGATAAAGGAGAGTTTCAAAAGGATTGCCCATGATTTCATAGTTGGTAACCGGTGGTACCAGAATACAAACGTTTTTAATTCAGTGTCCACATCACCGTTACATTGAGCAGTGACACACTTTTTTTAAGAACAGACAGAACGTGCATATGAGTTCTAGGGCATTTTTGAAATATATCCATTATTAAATAATATAGAGATATCAAACTCATGTCTTCTGTGACCTAAGTCTGTTTACTACATACATTGATGATGTAGAAAGCAATAATACTAAAATGCCAAACATCACATCAACCGTCCAGTCAATCCAATGCTCTTGGTCCTAGTACTATCTAGAGAATTTTAAAAGAAAAAAAAATACTTCCATTGCTTCTTTTATTCACTCATGTATTTATTATTTTTTAAATTCACTTATTCATATTTTTTCATCAAATGCTGAATACACCTGTTAATATGAACTTGATATGTATTTGATATCTATAATGGTAATAAGTTCATAACTCTAGGTAATGCTTACATTAATTAAGACATGAAAAATCTCTTTGAAACTTACAAAATTTTACATTAATATTAGGTAACATACATGATGAGAAATGAGAGATAGCTTATACCCAGTGGCACAAATAAATTGCTCATGACGGAGATGAAAAACTAGCAGAATTCTACAATTTGGAAACAACAAGGAGAACCAAGTGATGATTGGAAGGAGCATGTGATCATTGGGTAATAAAGTAAAAAAATTAATTTTACTAAAGCAAACAATGTTTCTACATGAGAAGAGTAGAACACAAGACTTCATAAATCTTTAAACACACACATACACACACACGCACACACACTTAAATGTTGTACCCTAGATCTTGCTATTACTAATAGTGGCAAATCCTTCATTATCTTAATTCTAAGTACTCTGCTCGCTGAGAGCTCTCTTGCAATTATAACTCTTCATGGACCTCACACTACTAGGATCTTCCATTTTCCATTCTCCTCATTCTAACTTTTCTCGTCTACTCAGCTTTAATTGATGCATCAATGATCACAACAATTCAGTTGCATTAACCTTTGCCCTGCCCACTTTGTCGAGTTCCCTTGGTACTCACAATCCTTGTTAAATCTTCACTACTTCATACTCCGTACTCTGTACTCTCACAGATGAACTTAATGTGGCTGAAACAGGTCCTGGGGTTTGGCACCAAACCACCCAATAAACTAAGAGAAATTTTGTACTTTGTGGTGTTCAACCTCATAATGTTTCAACAGTTAACTTTTTCAGTACCCATTAGAAACCTAATAGTTTGCAGGTTTATAAAAGAAGTCTTACATACACAAACATATAGTAACTATTGTGGCAGTGAAATTCCACAGACAGTAGTTATACTTAGAAAGTTGTTTCCACTCAGAAATATTTGCTTAATGTTGATCATGTTAACGGTAAAATTTTTAATGTCAAGAGCAATATAAAACATGTCAAATGACAAACACTGGAGAACACACATATTTAACTAACCAATTATTCACATCATCTATTAGGGCATATTTGTTAATAATTTTAGATCTTTTGTTAACAGTCTATCAACCTGCTTTCTTTGGGTATTTCCCAAATTACAATTAGCCTGTTAACTTCTCAAAAATTGAGGAAAAATAAAGTCTGTTTTTGTATTTACTTTAAAGAGAACATTTTGTATGACAACTGTTTTTTCAGTGAAAGTTTTAATAAGATATTACTTAAATGTACAAACATTTTCAATATTGCTAAGCAACTGGCTTTCTGAGAATTTTTTTCTGCTACAGATCATATAGGCAGAGCAGATATCTCAGAAGCTATATATGTGTGTATATATAGTATACCTATGTGTATGTGTATATATAGACCTATATGTATACAGCTATCTATATGTGTGTATATAGAGACAAATAGCTGTCTATATACTATCTAAATACTATCAAGATAGTATGTGTGTGTGTATATATATGTGTATATATACATACAGCTATCTGTCTATATAGACTCTCTCTCTCTAGAGTCTTAGTCAAGATGCACATGTGAGTTGAAAAGTTCAGGATAAGGCCTAGAGCATTTAGTGACATAGTGGTGGAAATAACATTTCATTAGCTTAGAAGGCATATTCACCTTTTTTAAATTTTTTTTTACAAGTTAATGCCAAATCAATTACATACAAAGACAATATAACTTTAAAAACAATTATTTGCAATAGTTCTACTTTTATTTTAAAAAGTGGATTAGGCCGGGCGCGGTGGCTCAAGCCTGTAATCCCAGCACTTTGGGAGGCCGAGACGGGCGGATCACGAGGTCAGGAGATCGAGACCATCCTGGCTAACATGGTGAAACCCCGTCTCTACTAAAAATACAAAAAAAAAAAAATAAGCCGGGCGAGGTGGCGGGCGCCTGTAGTCCCAGCTACTCGGGAGGCTGAGGCAGGAGAATTGCGTGAACCCGGGAGGCGGAGCTTGCAGTGAGCAGAGAGCGGGCCACTGCACTCCAGCCTGGGTGACAGAGCGAGACTCCGTCTCAAAAAAAAAAATAAAAATAAAAATAAAAAAATAAAAATAAAAAGTGGATTAAAAGCTACCAATATATAGCATTATTGTGCCCATATAGAGATAAGATCTGTTTTTTAACATTTTATAGATGTGCATTTAAATGATGTATTGTTTTAATATCTAAATGGTGAATTACATATATGTATATTATTTACATTTTTACTGTTGACATTTTTTACTAGTGCTTAATCTTCAAAATAAGAAAGCAATAAGGAATTTTATGGAATTTTATGGAAATTCTTAACTATTATTTAACATTATATAATTCACATGGCAATTATAAAACTATGAAACATGTAATAATGCTGAGTGTCTGATTCTGTATTACTGCATCAGTACTAAGGTGCAGAGTATAAAAGTTTAGATTGCAATGATATACACCATAGTGTGGCCATGCCAAACAGATGTAATGTATACAACCAGTTCTTCAGTAAAAGTTGTGTGATACTGAAGAATGTTCATAATCATGAAAAACATTTCCGTTAACCGTATCATCATTGAAACTTTAAAACCTTGAAGCTTACTGGATTTTTAAAAATCTTTTATATCATATTTCTACTAAAAACTTGGAAAATATGTTTTTATTAATAATAATGAAATATATTATAAATCCTGGAGAAAGACATCTCTATTGATTCTCATCTAAGTTAGCATTGACTGCTTTTTCTTTCGCCTAACTAAAAAACTACAGAAATAATGGACAAAAAATATGTTTAAGATGATCTTTAGGACAGTGAAACTATTCTGTAGATACTACAGTGGTGATGTGTGTCATTACACATTTGGCAAAACCCATAGAAAGTACAGCACCAAGATTGAAATCTCATGTAAACTATGGACTTTGGGTGGTGATGTACCAATGTGGATTCATTGATTGTAACAAATGCACCATCGTGGTGCAGGAGGTCAACAGTGGGGAAGGCTGTGTGCGTTTGAGGTTAGGAACTTACAATCACTTCATTTTCCACTTAATTTTTCTATAAATGTAAAACTTCTTTAAAAAATATAGTTGATTAAATTTTAAAAACTATAAAATCAATAGCAAAATTAGACCTATATTCAAAAACAAATATGGACCTCATAGTCAGATTGGTAAATAGAACTGATGCCGCCATTGACCAGTGTGTATCCTAATCTGGGAAATGCCATCTCACACTGTCCAAAGTAGGGATCTGAAACAAAGCTCCTTTTATAAAGCCTAAAATCTGGAGGAGTTTTAGTACCTAAAAAAGCTCTATAATCAGCATAAGGAAGCTGCAAGGATGCTTACTTTCTGCCCATGGTCATGATTATGAGAGAACAAAAAAAAAAAAAAGGCAACAACAGCCAACTACAAAAAATCAAAACTCAAGACCTGTTTTATCCCTGTTCAGTGATTCCATTGTGCATTCCTCTGTAATCCTAAACCAAGAAATAAACATGAAAACTGGTTCAGGAACAGAGAAATCCTTTTTGAGCCCAGACAAAAACAATGATATTCTATTAAGATGCTTTTACAATATAGGGCAAATGGTACACAGAACTCTAGGGCAAAAAGCAACTTGCAATGAAAAAAAAGATACCTGTGAGGTTTAATTACAACATGTAACAGAATGTTTTGTATTCCTACCAATGTGGGTGATAGAAGAATCAGAATGATAATATCAAATAAATAAAATTAAGATAAAAAGACATGAAAATATTAATTTTAGAAAGCTTGCTGTATTCACAAAAAGAAACGCCATCATCCAATTGACAGAATTTGAGGAATTACCTCTGCATTACAGGTACTTGATGCTGTAAGAGGTATACAATTTTAGATGTAATCATTTAATGTATTATTAAAATAGTGTATGATCAAGACTCTTCACAAACACAAAGTGAGAAGATTGAATTACCAGCATAAACTTCCAGTATAAAAGCTGTATTGCCTGAAGTATTTAATGAAACACACCATTCAAAAGTCCTCAACTCACAAGATTTCCATACTTCAGAAGTCCAGTGATTACAGTGTGTTCTTATGAAAGAACTTATCTTTCTTTCTTAAAAAGCAGGTTTGATTATGTCGATAACGTTGGTTTGCTTTTCTTTTATTGTGACCGTAATACTATTGCAAATATTTGAACACACATAGCATCTGCAAAATCCACATTATGTTGTCCGTAGAATTGAACCCCTGCTCTTTAACAGTTTTATAGGAATAGAAAGCTAAATACTTTCTTGTTTTTAATATAAATGATGAAAATTTTTTGGATAGCACTTAAGAGTTCAAAAGGTCACATGAAGTGTTTTGCCTGAAGCTTCAGTGAAGTTGGTTTCTTCTGAGAATAAGGTACAAATATATTTGTATGATAAGATTTTTACAAATGGTCTCATAATATTCCATTTTACTTTTACAACAGGGATATGCGGGGTTGATTCCACGGTTTGACTTAGATTTTAAAATAATGACTATTATTGTAAATAAATGCTGAATTCTAAGGGGACAAAGGAGAAACCAGAAAACCCATTAAAAACTTCAATGGAGTCATTGAAATATTATCTTTGCAAATAGGGTAAGCAGAGGAGACCAAAAGTTTTTCAAGAGAAATGTTGGGGTTGTATTTTTTAACTATTAGGATACATTATATTGGCAGATAGGGCAATGAAACACCCAAAGATTGCTTCTAGATTGCTACCTCAAGCAACTCATTGCCTAGTGCACTTCTCCATGTTCTCTTTCTGCACCAACACTATACAATTCTGTGATTCACCAAAAGGGACATGTTATTCCCAGTGAAGCGTCTGTGAGAGACCAAGTCAGTAAGAAGAGGAATCAGGGAACTGTGTAGGACATCATGCCTTGGCTTTCTCCCTATAACCCCATGTAGAGATTTATTATTAAACATTAGAGAAAATGGGTGCATAAATCTACATTTCATTCGATTAGAGAAAGTGTGTATCAAGGAAGAAGACCCATTCCCTATTCACCGTCATAGAGGAAGTAAAATAAGAGAGAATTTTACAGAGATATAAATACAGAAAGAGAGAACTCAGAAAGTAATACATTTAACAAGATGTATATGCAAGACTGATTAAAATATTGATAAACCAGAGATAGATTATTCATTTTAAAACTGACACTTAAAGCCCTTTAGTCGCTTGATTCGATTGCATTTGAAATATAATTCTGTTTTAAATAATTGATTGAGACTAATATTCGGAAGCTTATTTTGTGTGTACTGTAAGCAATGTTAGTGAGAGTTCATGAAAGCTCAGAGCTATATTCCTTGTTTAATTTGTTTGCTGATGGAAATATTATGCCTTGGATTAAGTTTTCAAATTACTATAAAAGCTAAGTTTTCAAGTGAATGTAAAGAATGTGAAAATTGGTAGTTTCACACAGCTCTGTCACACCTTTCTATGAGTGAAAGGATGAGAAGCAGATTCTCCCTATTTGATTATCTATGCATTTATCATCTGTCTTGTCTGCATTTTTCCTCTGAGCACCCTACAGAGGACTGTACAGATAAAAGGTTTTCCATTATATGTAATTTAAAGTAGAACAAATGATGTGCAATCATACACAACGTGAGAAAAATTATGACCATCTCATCTCCACAGAGACTCACATTTAGCCTCAATTTGCTCCCAGAAAGCCTGGGACAGACATCCTCAGTGGTATTCTGAGGGTCAGAGGGTGGAGAAGGGGAGCCTTCCTGTACGTCGATAGGAACGTGTCAGTCCTCTGCTGATTTGCATACGTTTTATGCCCACGCACTATACATTTAAGTGGAAAGGGAGGCAAAGCACCAACCAAGAACACAAAGGCTCTGGTCATTTTCCCATTGTATTGTCTCTCTGCTTTATACCTGCATTTCTAGACATTTTCTGATTTCCATTTACACAGAAATACAAGTGGGTGTAAAATATTAACCATTCCCAGGAAGCCAGATGCGTTAGAAAAGGTGGGTCTATAAGGAAGAAAGGCACACTCAAGTTATTAGAAAAACATGGTGGTGCATTTAGTGTGAAGAGACAGCTTCATCTATGACCTGGCTCTTAAGAAAGTTAGTTTTTCTTTTTGCTTTTCAGGGTGCTTATGCCAACATCCCTGGAACAAATATCTCTTCCTGCAATTCCATTGTCTGCTGGTGTTACGAGGAGTGCTACTTTTGAGTGTTGGGCAGGGGCTGAAGCTGCGATGGGCAGGGGGTTCATTCTAGGGAGTGGCTAGGAGGGGAGATTCTGATGACCTCTGAGCCTGCAGCTCTGAGCTCTGAGTTGAAGCTCTGTCTCCAAAGCAAGTGTGACTCTGAAGCACTTTGGGGTCATGTGTTTGCCAGCCTCACCTCACACTTATCCTCTCAGGATGTTTAGGAAGAAATGAACATTATATGGCTTAGTCTCAACATAGCAAGAACTGTGGGGAAGATAATTGACTTTCTAACCTGATTTCTTCTTGTGACTTCAGAGGCTTCCTTAATCTCCACTTAGAAATTTTTATCAGGCATATTCGATTATTATGTATCAAGTATCTGCCTTGTGCCATTCACTGTTTGGGGCAGTTAGAAACAGTGATGGGCATGTCAGATGAAACCCTGCTCTGACGGACTTGAAATCCTAATCAGTGATAATTAATATTTATACTTTATCTTTTCAGTTAGTGATTAATGTTCAAAAGAAAAGCACTCGTATCAGAATGAGGAACTTATTCTTCAAAAATTATGATAGATTCTTTTTGTATTTTTAAAATATTTTGGTGGTATATAATAGAGTCAGTTTCTTCAATAGAGCTACAAGCTTGATGCCCTTGTTGGAAAATACATAGTACAAGGACAACATCAGAAACCCCCATGATCCAATCACCTCCCACCAGGTCCCTCCTGCAACATTAGGGATTACAACTCAACATGGGATTTGAGTGGGACACAGAGCCAAACCATATCAGTGGTTAATGCAGCACTTGTGTGCTGTATCCTTTCCTTCTTGGGATTCCATTAAAAATATTAAATGAAGAAACATAACAGCCAAGGGAAAGGTGGAAGGACCCTTCCATGCAAAAAAGATTGCAACAAATAGCTTGAAGGAAAATGAGAAGGAAAACCTGTTGAAGGGTGACACAGATCTGGAATAGGATGCCCAGAGTGTAAAAAGGAGATGGGGTAGGGCAGCATGGTTCCAGAGGGCTACCAGGCTGTGCGTTCACAGGTTGGAGGAGCAAAAAGTGGGTCCACCGCAGCAAGAAGGGGGACTACCATCAGTGGAAAGCTTCCTCATGGAGATGGAGACATTCACTCCTCTTATTGTCTCCTATCTCTGCTGTCCCAAGGAGAGAGCACCCCAGTTATCTGATCATGTGTATTATTTTTTAAATGTCAGTACTGGTTTGATTTTTAACTAAGTAAAAATGGGCAATTAAACAAAAAATAAAGTGTATCTGTCAGCTTCCCAGAATACATCTTTGGGGTCCTGTGTAAAGAAATTGAGATGTAATCTGCTTTTCTGAGAATACTACATTTTAATTAATTATGATTTAATAAAATTTAATTTGAATAGTCGCTGATGAAGTGAGGAATAAGTTTTGTTATTCAACTTTTTTTTCTTTTTTTTTTGAGACAGTGTCTCCCTCTTGTTGCCCAGGCTGGAGTGCAATGGCGCAATCTCTGCTTATTGCAACCTCTGCCTCTCAGGCTCAAGCGATTCTCCTGCCTCAGTCTTCTGAGTAGGTGGAATTACAGGTGCCTGCCACCATGCCTAGTTAATTTCTTGTATTTTTAGTAGAGACAAGGTTTCGCCATGTTGGTCAGGCTGGTCTCGAACTCCTGACCTCAGTTGATCCACCCACCTCAACCTCCCAAAGTGCTGGGATCACAGGCGTTAGCCACGGCGCCCAGCCCTTTGTTATTCAATCTTAGAGTGTCAGTTGTTGAACAACAAACTTTTAAAAATATTCTAGCTGTAAAAGTAACGCCTTTCACCAGTGAAAATTTGCAACGTAGAAAAAAATATATAAAACAAAAATTATTCAGCCATAAGCACTTCATTCAAAAAATGACATTTTATCGATTATCTTTAGGGTTCTTTATTTGTATTAAACTTCATATATTTGAGTTCGTAGTGAAAATAATATTATATTTTTAATATATAACTATATATTATACTTATTTCACATGTTTTTGTATATTTCTAAATATTACTTTGTTTTTCTTGAGACAAGGTCTCGCTGTGTCCCCCACGTTGAGTGCATTGGCATGATCTTGGCTCACTGCAGATTTAACCTCCCAGGCGGAAGTGATCCTCCCACTTCATTTTTGTACTTTTTGTAGAGATAGGGTCTCACTATGTTACCCAAGCTGGTCTCAAATGCCTGGACCCAAAGGATCCTCCTACTCCGGCCTTCCAAAGTGCTGCAATTATAGGCATGAGCCACTGTACCTGGCCTAAATATTACCTTTATAGTTATTTGATAGTCTCTGTTTGAATACATTATAATTTATTTAAGTATGCTACTGTTACTATGCTTACAAAGTTGTTTCCAGGCTTACCTCTTCCAAGTTAAGCTACTGTAAGAATCTCTACACAATAATGTGTCTGACTTTAGTGTGGACTCTTAAAATGGATCATGCCATTTAAATAAATGCTTCAAGCCCCTGGTCTATATTCCTAAATTCTTTCCCAGAAATATTACATAATTCATGTTTCTCCACTAAATGGAAGCTTTGCCTTCTCAGTGTAGCCCCACCAGCATTGAATAATATCATTTAAAAAGGAAATCCCAATTAGAGGAATTTTAAAAAGCTTACACTGCAATACTTTTTTGGATTACCAGCGAGATTAAACTTTAAAAACTTGAGTTTAACAAGGCTGCACTTGTCAGGAAGAGTTATTACCTGGCCACATAGTCTCAATTACCAATGAGATTAAACTTTTTTAAAAAATGAGTTTAACAAGGCTACACTTGTCAGGAAAAGGGGTCTCAATCTCTCTTTCTAGACATTTGTCTATGTGGACCACATTTTCTGGTATAGTCGGCTACTCCAACCATCCCAGGTCCTTCTGCTTCCTACTTGTGTGGTGTGGTGTGTGTATGTGTGTGCGTGTGGTGGGTGTGGGATGTGAGGTGTGTGTACGTGTGTGTGTGTTTGAGAGTGTAGTCACTGACTTACAAAGGCATAGTCAGTTAAAATACTATCTTGAGAGTTCCATGATTTTCTTTGTTTTGTAATGATTAGGGGTGGAGGGTGGAAAGACCATATCAGTGCTTCTGGTCAGACAACACAGAAAATGGCAATTTTTTTCTAACTAATAAGAGGCCTACCCTGATTGTCCTATTTATATTTGCAGCTCCCCACCCCCCACCCACACACTGCTTTATTTTTTTTTTCTTAGGAATTATCACCTTCTCAAAAATCCATAAGGTATTTACTTATTATGTTTATTGGTTACTTTTCTCTAAAGAATACTAGAATGTGAGCTCTACAAAGGCAGGGATTATGTTGTTTGTTCTGTGTTGTTGACTGCTACAAGACATCAAACTGATGTATTATAAGAATTGCATCCACATGATAGGTGATCAATCAATATTGTGGGATACAGGTGTGAATCTAAACACTGTATGATAATCAGTTGACAGTGTTCTCTAATAAAAGGATGCCAAGTTGAGCATAGTGCTTAGTTGGTGCTTGATAAACTTTCATTGAACAAAGAAACAAACAATGAGTGGATGAATGAATTTTAGAAATGCCTACTATTCCCATCTGATGATTAGGTTTATTATGCAGTTATTTAATCTAATTATCCAAGACTATCTAGCATTAGTTACCCAATTTCCAAATACAAGTTAACTAGAAATAATAACCTGTCTTTGCTAGGTATACATTTCCAACTGAGGAAAATGAAAGTATCTCCAAATGTCAGAAACCTAAGACAAAATTAAACATTTTTTCACTGAAATTCTCTCACTTATATTTCCATTTAATAAAACTTTCATTGCAAGTGCATATCTTTTATTGATTAAGTTTTTTTTTTATTAAAAAGAAAGTATCCATGTACATTTCCAAAGCAACGTAGGAATGAAGGAGATGTGTCTGGGCTGGTGGTGGAGAAGCCTCTAGATGACTGCCCATGAGCAGATGCAACATAACAGGTTCCAGCAAAGAAATAAAATTAATTTGCAGATCCGTTGCTGTTGGACCGAGAAAATTTGTTTCGGGAGCTGAACAACTCATCATTGCCATTCTAGCAACTCTGTTTTGAATTCTGACTTTCTTAAGTCAAGATTCTGAAGATTTGGTACCCCAGGATATGCAAGTCTACTGCATCTGTGGATTTGATGTGAGGAAGAATCCCACTGTTCAGTAGCAGAGGCCTGTCAGAACAGAACTGACAATTTTTTCCTCTCATTTTGTGTAATGTGCCTTAGAACTAAGGTTAAAAAAAAATGTTATTTCTTCATGAAAAAATGACATGCTCAAAATTCTCTAGTGATTTCTGGATCTCCAGTGGCATCCAGTTGATTCCCCGCTGTTACTACTTACTTTTCTTGATCAAACTTACATTTTCTTATCATCTCTGCCTAGCCAGAGTGATACCAATGGAAAACTCAATCAAGATGAGAAAGAAGATTCTATCTGGCACTTAAACACACTGAACAATGTATACCTTCATCATTATGTCACGTTTATCTGTAAATTTATGCTCTAATACTCTGGGGTTAATTTAGGCTCATGCTGTTATCACCGTGAAGACCCATGTCAGCATGGTATTGAATTTGTGCATTATTAAGTGGAGCAACCAATAACCTCAGATCTACACAAATCAAGGACTCAAGCCCCAGCAGAAACCCTTGCAGACAACACTCGCATGGGCTGTTCCAGTGAAGGAATCAGCATGTTTCTAAGAAGTGAAGGTCAATGTGACTCTCACATGGCATGAGGACCACCGTGTATCCCAGGATATGCATTGCTTGGGTGAGGGGTTTGGCTTTGGAGGGTGTTGTTGCTAGCACTTTTGGATTCTTCAAGTGGTCCAGGGCAGACTGGGCTGTGCCACTTCCATGTAAGTCCCAATCCTGCTTAGCATGGTCTCAAGCCAATCCTTATGAACCTTTTGTTTCTTGTTCCCAAATTAGAAGTTGATCCTTCTAGTAAATAAAGGGCCCTAGGGAACTTAGATTAGGGAAACCATGTGAATGTCAGTGCTTATCTGATGAAAGATGCCTCCTTCTAAGGTGAACTGTTATTTCTTGGTAGCCAGACTCCTTGCTCCTTGTCCGTGTGTGTATGTGTGTGTGTGTGTGTGGTGGTGGCGGCAATGAGGGGGCGGGGGGCAAGGTAAGAGAGGACTCTAACACCTATAAGCAACAGCAAAGAGAAAATGCAGTTCCCTTTTAGGGTTTGACTATAGAAAATGAGATGTAAGGCATACAGTTATGTAGATAATCTTACACACTTAGGCAGTAGGTTCCTTAAAGCACAGGAGAAACGTCTCGTTTTTCTAATTGTTCTAATAAGTAAGAGAAAATAGATAAAACCTGATACATGTGTTTGAACTAAGCATGTATTGTAATCAAGATAAAGCATTGCCTTGTGAAAAGCTACTGAGAAACTAGACCAACGACACATTTTTCTCATGATAAGTTATTTCCCCTTAAATGTACTGTTGGTGTAAACTGAGAAAATTTCCACTTTTTGAAAGAGTGTGTTTTCTTCTTTTAATAGAGAGCACTCAAAGCTCTAACGAAAGAGCCTGTCTCAGCACAGCTGTTCCTCCCAGTGGTGCTCAGGGCCATTTTGGAGCCATATCCTACCACTGTGTTCAATGGGGAGACACATGTTATTTTCCTCCCTTGTAATACTAACCAACCACATATTGTTCAGAGCTTCCTAAAATCATTACACGTGGAAACAATTGAAGACTGTTTTCAGCCTTCTTTTCTTTATAGATGTATTAAAAACAAATATTTCAGCAAATATCCTCTAATTTAAAATGAAACAATCTGCTATTTTTGGTTTTAGGGACATATTTGTTAACTTGCTTAAAAATAGCGTTACTAGCTACATTTTTGCAAAATACATGCTAACAGGTATAGATGTGAAATATATTTGATTACTGTATTAACAGTATTTGACAAATCCGGATTCTGTCAAAAAGCACAGCTGTAAGTTGAAACACCATGAAACAGAACAATCTACATAAAGAAATTGCCAACATTCTATCAAGTTAGTAAAACCTAACTAACTTGGTTTATAATTACTCATATGTTAAATAAAACATTTTTCTTTTTAAAGTTTTAGTGAAATGTTGCAAAAAGAAACACCATTTTCAGGGTCATTTTGCAGCACACTTTTTGTTGAACTAATGTGCATTTCTTTTTAAAAGGTTTGACTTCAGTTTTCCTATACAATTTGAGCTTTATCTTGACATTTTGGATTAAATACATGGGTTTAAAAGGTAATTAGTTTTTGCAGTGTTATTTCTGGAAAAAATATAGAAAAATGTAATGACTATTCTTACATTAATTGTACTATATAGTAAAAGGATTGTTTATTATAAATGTTACAGATATGAAGAGACACATCTATTGAATAAGGCCGCACAAATGTCTGTTGAAACACTTAAAATTGTGTAAAAATGGACAGTATAATGAATCACAACCTTATCTTGACTAAAGGCTTTCATTCTGAAAGATAATAGTTGTAAAAATTTTTAAAGCTTCATACAATCAAATTTTTCATTTTCTTATAATTTTCCTGTACATAAATAATGGTATATTATATGGAGAAGGTTGTAATGTTTATTCCACTATGGCTGTTAAAGAGACTGTTTTATTTTGGATCTGATTATACTAGTTATCCTTTTGTAGATCATCAACAGTTTGCAATTAACTTTTTTATTATTAAATAAGACCACTGATGTTTCATATTGGATTAGTTATTGGGCATGGAATTTAATAATAAAATTTCGTGAATAGTAATTCTTTTTAAATAAAGGCATACTATGATGAAACCAATTAAATAGAAATGAATCATATCTATTAAATAGAAATGATATTGATAGGAGACTTGAAATGGTATCAATAATTTCAGTACAATTGTTAATATATTACATTTTGTTATATTAAAAAGAACAGTAATTAGGCATGAATATTTAAGACATTAGATTAATTTTTTTCAGTGTTTTAACTGCTTAGTGATTGACCTGTAATACACACCTCAGATAATTGTGAATAGCCTCATATAGCTTGCTTTATCAAACCTCGAGGTCAGCCACTATCCTTTTAAAACTACACAAAACATTACCAAATCTTGAACAAAGTAATTTAAAGCCTGAAGAGAAATTCTTCAGGAATGTTCTCTACCCATACAGTTTGTTTCCATTGATGTTAAAATTGATGTTGACACGTGCAAACCATAAGAGGCATAGGTGGCATATTTGTAAAATCATTGCCCCGGCATAGGCATAGTAGGCATAGTATGTGCATTTGAAATGCATTCAATGGCTCACAAGTTCCAATGTCTCTTATGTAAACGACGCGTAAATGACGCACAGGAAGATGCACTCTGCTCTATTTAGGTGTCTTTTCAGGTAGAAAACCAAAAAGGTATTTTTGTTGTGCCCTTTCCTATTTGTCTCAGAAACAGATGTTAATATTTTATATATAATTTACCTTAACCGATAATTGGCAATAAAGATAAAATAATTTACTGTTTCCAGATTCCTCTGTGTTAACTAATTAAACCAACGGCAGGCATGGGGCACAGGACAATGGCAAACTTTCAGCTGAATTAATTTTATGGAAGACCAGCTGAGTAATTGGACTCCAATTACAGGCAGTTTAGCTCCATCATCACCTTCATATATAATTAAATGGAATTGGTTGATACAGCTTCTATTTTTATGAGGGCACTTACCAGCTTTTTGAACCCCACTGTGACTTTGGATTCAGGCCAGTCAATTATTAGTCATTTCTCTTTCAAATGGAAATGCTTTGGATTACTCATATCTTTTGTAATGCTTGCATTGAAAAATCTCTCTCTTTTGCAAAGTTGTGGTATACCGGAATCTCTCTTTATAGTTCTACATAGATGGCATGTTTATTTATGTTGGAATGTAGTCAGAGGAGCACCAAAAAGTCACAGCTATGTGAATTTGAAGGTTTGCTGAGATGACAACCTGTGTCATCTCAGGGGCAGATGAACCCGGTAGTTTTGGAAAACTTCAGGATGGACCTTTATTTATTTATTTATTTTTGCAAAACTCATCTGGAAATCACTATGCTTACTTTTCCAAAGTTCAGGTAATTTGATTCTCTTGTAAGGGACACTTACTATAGTTTGGAAAATATATAGCAATGCTATAACAAAATTCTGTTTATCCAAAAATTCTATAAATAAATTTCCACATATATATATATAAAATGATGAATTGATTATGAAGGTTTGAGTTGCATGTGTACAAATTTTCATTGTTTATCATTGCTAATGTGTACTAAGCTGAAAGGATATTTATAGTACAATAAATCTTTGAACACATATCACTTATTAGGTTTTACTCATTAGTCTGTAAGCTCAGATTTGCTTTAGATATCTAAAAAACATTCTTGGTAAAAGATAAAATATATTTTTAAAATGGAAATTATTTTGGGAGAATATCTTTGTTTATTCTAATCTAATCTGTTAAAGGATATAATTTGTTAAACAAAAAATATTATTTCTAAGTTATATTATCAATCACAATTAAATACAAATTACTACACGGGTATATGCAGTTTTGACTATAGTATACTGTAAACAGAATATTTGTTCTTAATAGTTATTTTTAAACTTTGTAATAATTTATCAATGGCAAAATAATATTTACCAGTTACAAAGTGGTACTAGTAATGACCCTTCATAACTCACTATGATGACAAAATCATTTCTAATTTTATCTAAGAAAAAAGAAGGCCATCAATTATCAAGACACAAAATTGGAGAAGCAAAGAATGGTCTGACTTTCATTAAAGAAAATAATTTATTTTAACCAAACAGGATAATTAAGTGAAGTGAAAACATTTTATTTCATAGCCTTGTAGCTTTAGTTTGAAAGATTGTGAATATGACTTGAAGTCTTCTTTTCTAACTTTTTCTAGCTTCAATTTTCTGAGAAAATTCTTATTTGGAATTCAGCAAATTATTAACAAGGTAGTGAAACTTCTCAAAGCACTATACATTCCAAATGATAGGCTAATAATTAATATTGATCTACAGGATTGTGAAAACTCTGAGTTATAAGAATAATTTTCAATAAAGCTACCCAACCAAAATTATAAGGATTAAATCTAATTAGATGGATAATTTAAAGTTTTCATATTTACTTATATATTTAAAGAAGCCTTGATTCTAAGTACCTAATTTAAAAAGTAATGTTAAAATGTAAAAAAGAAATTTAAGTTTAGTTTAATAATGAATATATCATAAAATTATATTTTAAAGAGGATGTGTTAATAATATCTATCACTCATAATCTTGGTACCCAAATATGTAATTGAATTTCACATTCTAAAAATAGTTTTATATATTTAATAAACACATTCTACATATTTAGCAAAACACACTAGGCTACTTTTTAACTATACTTTTATCAGTCATTGTCCTTTTCTATTTGAAGATAAACAGAAAAAGTTATTTTTATATGACTATTTTTAAAAAAAGAAAATCTCTTTTACATTATTATTTTAACAACAAAATTTTTCTACTGAACTCACTTTTTAATTGATTATATCTCTTATAAAAATAGGAAATATTTTCAGAATATATCTAAAACCCAGTGCCATTGACAGTAGACCATGCCAGATTATAATTGCATTTTGTAAAAACTTAGTGTTTAGCTTTCTGAGGAGACGACATTACAGTATCTGACATCAACCTTCCCTTCATTCATTTACATTCTCATTGAACCCTCAAAAGTGAATGGAGAAGCATTAGGTTTCTTACATGAACTCCCAAACATTTAAAAGCCTTCTTGGATAGAAGTTACACCAAAGACTCCTGAGCATCTAATATCGAATGTAGCTAATATATTACACAACCCCAAATTACAATAAGGGAATCCAGGCCGTAACAAAATAATTCACAGTGCAATGTCAGAGCTGTCCTAACACAACTAATTCGTTTTATAGGAAAGTGGGACGACTCAGTTATCTCCTTTGTATACACAGAACAGGTTGGAGTAAAGTTTTGATAAAAAACATAAGCTTCACAATTAATAGACCCTACTTCACAGGTATTTTTAAAGTATGTTAAAAGCACTTTTAATAAAACACAGAAGCAAAGTGTACATTGCCTCTACAGTCTTAAAACACTTTGCCTTGTGGTCCTAAACAAGTGGATGGATGGTTTATTTAGAAAAACATTTCTAAAAACTGGAGCATGAAAAACAAGGGAAATAATTAACTTTGCCCACATTTTTTATTACAATTTTACAATCAGCTTTTTTTCTGAATTATGTTATAAAGATTGTCATTGTTGCACTTAGTTATATGTCTGAGAGCTAAATGGGACATTAGAATTGATATAATTAAATTCATCCAGTTTACAAATAAGAAAATTGAACATGGAAGAGAAAAAGGACACAGCAATATGTGGTCAGAAAACACAGTTATATAATACATTTTTTGCAAGCGGTAGTGTCAATTCTACTATATTATGTGTAACCCCAGCTGGATATTTTCATGTTTGATTTTAATATTTGCATTTTCATGCAAAATATTAATTTATCTAGTCAAATATTAAACTCTCATGGTAAACACTTTTACATAGCACTAAAAAATACCTGGGAACTCCATTTTGAAGACAGACTTACTTTACAGTCCTTAAATCTGTCTTTTTGGGAGAATGGGTGCAAAAAAGTGGATCTCATATTTAGAGTATAACATTATTGTGTGCCCTAATATTAATGCGATCTACTTTTATGTAAAATACTTAATCAGTTCTCACTATAGTACTTGTTTTATTTCTATAAGAAGCAAAAAAAGATGATTGCTTTTAGGCAAATTGCGTAAACCCTGTTTAAATCTAAACAAAACTTAGAGCAATACTTCTCATTCTGTAAAACAGAAAACACAGATGATGAATGGTAGAAGTATACATTTACTGCTATTAAATCAACGCAGGTTTGTCTTTAGCTTTGCAGACCTCTTAAGTCACCCGTTTCACATTATGCAAAAAGGACTCTCTTGATCATAGGGAAGAATCGACCTTTGCCTTCCCTGGGAACAGAATACACTTTCAGGTATCATCTGGAATAAGGAGAATGTGTAATAAGATGTTTGCCCGTCTCTCTCTAGCTTCCCTAAGAAATAGTTTAACTGGGATATTCAGCCTCCCCGTCCTCAAACATCCTTCTTTGCATACAGTACAACAAAAGCCTGTGTTTGCCCGTGGTGTCAGCTTAACAAAGTGCAGGGAGAGCACCAGCTTCCCGGGCAGAGCAGCACATCAATAACCCAGTGGGAAGTGGCGGGGACAGAAGGCAAACACGGGTCAGTGAGGGAAAACCTGGTGGGTGGTGGGGCACAGATCTTCAGACACAATAAAGAGAATGACATCAGAGGGATTCATCCTTCTTTTCAACCTGAATTCTCAGTTATTAACTAAGACATAACATCATATAGGAACAACAAAGGAAGGCTCAGCCACTTTTCAGCTGCCTTGCAGACGGCATCTAAACGGCAGACTCAGTGTTCCTGTGAGAATTTGCCAGCGGCCATTGTGCGGGGAGTTACTCAGCTTAGGGGAAAAGGGGCACATAACTGTGCCGACTTAAGTGGATATTATTCCGTCATGTACACCACTAGGCCTGCCCCGTTTTCCGTCATTATTTATTATGTGCACGTTAACCCCATGCAGAATTTTCAAAATTCTGGCATACTTTTTTCGGTCAAGAGCTGGCAAAAGAAAATAATGCTATGCAGCCATCACATGTATATAAAGATGTACATTTTTAAAAAACAGCTGAGCAGGAAATCATTAGTTTTTACGTCAACTGGATTTTATAAGACCTGATTGCAAAATATTTCTCTTGATATGCATATTACATCAAAGAAATATTTATTGTTTTTCTATGTTAACTGTATCATCACGGGGAAGCATAATTGAGAAGTGATAATTCAATACATTGAATGGATTTCTTCAGGATGTGGAAAAATTTGCTTTTAAAAAAAATTCATGATGTCAGCAAAGTATATTGGTTCCATAAATAGAATCATTTCTGTGAGAATTCCCACTTCTTTGTTCAGGATTTTACTTAATCAGGGAAGCAGCATAGCGTGTTGGATATTTGTGTCACAATAAATAGAAAATATGGGGGAATGCCATTATCAACACAACACTACTGCATCAGACAAACTGAAAGCATCACTCTAAGTATTAATTCAAATGTGTAAACTACATAAAGATTTACCTCTAAGTATTTATTTTGAGGTGTTTGAAGAGATGTTTACAGAATATTTTTTTTAAAAAACACAGTCAAGCAGAATTTTCCCACAGCAGTTGTAAAACTATGAATTCCAAGCAACTTCCTCAAATATTTAAACATCTGTGAATCATGCAAATTTGATGTAATCCATCTTCTTTCAATTTCATTTACTTAATAGATTAATAATCGACCTTATTGCTCTTTATATCTGATAAAGAAACTTTTGAATAAAATCTTAATGTTTGGCCAAATATTGACTTTCTTTATACTGAAGTAAATACCATTTTGGTTCCTATTTTATGTGAAATATAGTGAATTATTATAATAACACTGTGTTTTAGGAGCAGCATTGAAGTTGCTTTCTAGAACAATACTGTCTCCTCGGCTTTCATCACTGGGAACTAGATAAAACATATCCGTGTTATATTCAAATGCATGTGATGGCAGGGTGCTTAATGACCTAGTTCTACCTTATTAAATCTATACAGGATATTTGAAAAACAAAGTTTTAGAAACAGGAAATCAATTCACAAGAGATTTAAAGGAAATAGTACTCGTCATGGCTATATTTAACTAATAAAACGGAATTCTGTGATGGAAATTTATGAATATGTTCAGAAGTATAGCAATATAAATATACATTAGAATTTGCTGCTAATTCAATTACTCTTTTTCACCTCATCAGTTAGGTAAAAGCTTAACTAAACAAATTAATATTGAGTGGTTCCCAGAAGGCCAAGAACCATAGACTTTGTGGTAATGCAGAGGAAATGAGTTTCAGATATGTGTGTCCTTTGGGGAAAATGGCAGAAGTTCAACTCAGGAGATCATGGGCAGGAGTGTCTTATTGATCTCTCTTCTTCAAGGGTAGACATCATGAAAGTGAGTAAGTAATCTCCAAAATAACCAGGGACTCAACTATTATATAGGCTAAAATCAATATCCTTGAATTCCACAGTTAAATAAATGTGAGGTGCAATTCTAGTATCCAGATGCAGTCAGCTCATTAAGTAGAACGGAAATCATATCAAAGTTTCAGCTGGGGGAAGGGAGATGACAGGCTGTTTTTTTCCACAATTACGATTCACAGGATGTTTGAAAGCATAAATATAATACTACATTGTAGAAATTGTTCAAAGAGAATGAAGGTAGTATTCAATGTCATAATAAAGTATCCTTCTATACTTTTATAGTTGCCTTCTTTAAAGTTGTTGGAAAAAGTAAAAACTAGTGCAATCAGTTCACCTATGTGCTCTTCTTGTACAGAGATATTTCATAATGCAATGAAGAAAATGGCTGTGTACTATTTTGAGAAATCAAATTAGTGGAATGGTTCTGTCTGAAAACCTTAAAGGCTTGTTATTTTCATGTATTCCCCTTTTGATTTTTGTATTCATTTACTTTGATTTGATTTTTGATTCATTTTATTTTTTGATTCATTTATTCATTAAACAAATATTTGTGTTAGTAATTTTTACTCAGAATTACCCTAGGCTCTAGAAATACAACGCTGAACAGAACAAAGAAATGACGTCATGAGACAATTGACATAAGAGGAGATGAGATTTTTAACAAATGTACAAATATATAATGTTAGTGATAAATGCTATGAAGCAAAATAAGAGACAAGAAGGAAGTGAAGAAAACTCCATGTATATATATGGATGGTGTTTTAGTTTGTTTGGACTGCTGCTAAAAAATGCCAAAGACTGGGTAGCTTATAAAAAACAAAAATGTATTTCTCACAGTTATGGAGACTGGGAAAGTCAAGGTCAAGGTGCAGGTAGATTTGGTGCCTGGTCAGGGGTCCATCACCTGCTTCATTGATGACACCACCTCACTGTGTGCTCACATGGTAGTAGGAAGAAGGCAACTCTCTGAGGTCTCTTTCAAAAGGGCACGAACTGCATTCATGAAAATTTTACCTTCATGGTCTAATCACCTCCTAAAAGGCCCCCATTTTTAATACCATCACCTTGTGGGTTAGGATTTCAACATATGAATATGAGGGGGACACAAACATTCAGATCATGGCATTCTGTCCTGTTCTCCTATATCGTGTACTTCTCATATGCAAAATGTGTTCATTCTGCCACAGTAGTGTCAAATGTCTTAATTCATTCAAGCATTGACTGGAAAGTCTCAGGTCCAGAGCCTCATCTAAATATCATCTAAATCAGATATGGCTGAGTCTCAAAGTCTTGTGGCAAATTCCCCTCCAGCTGTAAACCTGTGAAATCAAACATATGATATGCTTCCAAAATACAATGATGGGACTGGCATAGGATAAATATTCCCATCCTAAAGAGAAAAATAGAATAAGAGAAAGGAGTAACAGATCCTAAGTAAGTCTATAACTTCAAGGCCTGAGACTATACAAACACACACACACACACACACACACACACACACACATATATATATATATATATATATATTTTTTTTTTTTTTTTTTACTAGAAGCTCTGTCCTCTAGGCTCACTGGGGTGGAGGTTCCACATTCTGGACCTACATTAGGGCAGTGGCCCGGTCCCCATGCCTTTGCACAGCCGCATCCCTGCAGTGATTCTCTGCAGTGGTCCCACTTCCATGGTAGCTGTGTCCCTGGGTTTGACATCTGCAGCTCTCCCAGGCTGGAAATCAGCTCTACCAGTCTAGGGTTTCAGGGGCAGCCTGTTCCATGACTCCATTGGGTATTGCCAGAGTGGAGACTCTCTGTGTTGACTTCACCCCCATGGTAGTTTTCTGCTTAGGCTTTGTGGTTCTCTGGGCATCCTCTGAAATCTAGGTGGAGTTTTGCCCAGCTCTGCAGGGGCCCACCAGTGTAGCCAAGAAATACAGTGATGAAGTTCAAGTAGCAGAGCCTTGAGGCAGCATGGGGAGCCAGCACCAAGGTCCCATGGGCACTCCTGTCCCCACCTTTAAAATCAGGCTCTGGAACTCTAGCCCTGTGATGGGAAGGGGAGCACCTATAGTCTCTGAAATGCCTTAAAGTTCGTTCTTCCATTGTCTTGTTGAATGCCACCTCACAGATCCACACCAATTCTTATCCAAAGGTCCCTTGGCTGCATTATCTGTTATCTCCCAAACACAGTTTTCTCATTTTTTACAATGAGAAACAATGGACAGGCTGATACATTATTTTTAAGCTTTAAGTTTTTCTTTTACTTTTAATAAAAGTTCTTTCTTTATATTGCTTCTCCCTTCTTGCATTTTACTATAAATATTCAAGAGTAGCCAAGCTACACTTTCAACACTTTGCTTAAAATTTATTCAGCTAAAAGTCTCATTTTACCACTTACAATTCTACCTTCCATAAATAACTAAGACATAAACATAATTCAGCCAAATTACTTGCCACTTATAGCAAAGTTTACCTTTCCTCCAGTTTCCAAGTAAATGTTCATCATTTTCATTTTAGACATCGTCAGAATGACCTTTACTGTGTTATTTCCACCAATTTTCTGATCATAACCACTTAAGTATTCTTTAAGAAGACTGAGGCTTTCCCTACATCTCTCTTCTCCTTCTGAGCCCTCACCACAATCACTCTGTATGGTTAGTCCATTCACAGCAATGTGTCCTTCTTCTAGCATGCTCCTCAAAGTTCTTTCAAACGCTACCGACTACTCAATTCAAAAACCACTTCCATATTTTAGATATTTGTTACACCCCAAACATGGTACCAATTTTTGACTTAGTTTGTTCAGGTTGCTATAACAAAATATCATAGACTGAGTAGCTTATAAAAAAGGAGACATTATTTTCTCACAGTTCTGGAGGCTGGGAAATTTGAGATCAACATGCTGGCAGATTCAGCGTTTGGGGAGTACTCATTTTCTGATTCACAGATGGTAACATCTTGCTCAGTGTGGTCACATAGTGGAAGGGGCCAAGAGGTCCCTTGGGCCTATTCTATAAGCACACTAATTATATAAGGAGGGCCCTGGCCTCCTGACTTCATTACCACCCAAAAGGCCCCACCTCTCTAAGAATTGCAAGATATTTGTTAAACAATTTGCCAGATTTATCAAGAAAAAAAATAGAGGGAAACATAAATTACCTATATCAGGAAGGAATGAGGGAACATTATCACAGATCCAACAGATATCAAAAGAAAAAAAACATGGTAAAAAGACTTTATACCAATAAACTTGGTGAAAGTGTCAAAACAGACACATTCCTTAAAAATCACAACTTATTAAAATCAACTCAAGATAAATATAAAATCTGAATAGCCCTACATCTGTTAAATATGCTGACTTCAGAATTATGTTATCACATTCTTTCCTACAAAGAATACTCTGGCCAAGATAGCTTCCTCTGTATACTTTGTCAGATATTTAAGAATGAAACAATACTAATTTTATGCAAAAATAAAAAAACTTGAGAAAACAAGATAATGCAACAGTTTCCAAACCATTTTAGTGAATCAGCATAATCTGGAAATATGTTACGTGGGAAACAAAGTACACAAAGAAGTGGAGGGAGGAAGTGAGATGGGGAGGTAGGGAGAGGGAAAGGGAGAGCGTAAAGAAGCCCCACAGAGCAAAATGTCTTTTATGAGCATAGATAATGACATTTTAACAAAATATTAGCAAATTGATTCCAGCAATAGGCTTTTATGCCAGGAATGCACAGTTGATTGCTTTTACATTTAAAAAAAACTTTCGATGAAATGTACTGCACTGATAGAGTACAAGATAAATATGATTTTCATAAATGTAGAGAAAGAATTTGACAAAGCTCAACAGATATTCATAAAATAAAAACTCTCGACAAACTAGAAGTGTAATAGAATATTGCATGACTTGCAGAGTTGCTGCCTCAACATTTGCTAACTATATTAACTCTGGATATTTGGTAAACCTTTCCACTGTAGGCATTAGAGTCTTTGCATTCTATACAGAAACATTTTCACTATTTATTCAAGTTATTTAGTCGTATAAGATGCCTTTAAATGTTCTTAAATATAGGTAAGACCATAATTATATGCAGTGCCTCAGATTTGTCCATTTTCTCAAACGTTTTACATTTGATATAAATTTGTTATGATATCCTATTTTTATAATGCATAAAACACCTACAGTAATGTCACAGCTCTTACTCTTGCTATTGATTATTTGAGCCATTTCTCTCTCTCTCTTGCTTTAAATCCATCTTGTAAGTAAACTGTCAAATTCATTAGGCTTTTTAAAGAACTATATTTCATTTTGTTAATTCTGTTTCTCTCATTTCTTATTATACTAAAATTTACCTTTATATTTTTAATTTTAAATCGAATTTAGTTTTTCAAACTTACGGGCAAAAACTTTGTCAGAACCAGTACAGGGACAAGACAACCTGAAATGTAATTGACTAATTGTTGAAGGGTCACTGTGAACAAGTCTGAGAGTTAAGAACTCGGGCTTAGAGGGGGCCCACACTCCTGTGGTTTTTACCTCCAGTAGCCCTACCAGGTTCGTACACTGAAGAGCTGAGGGGAAAAAAAAAATCCTTCATGCTTTCCTTACTGGAAGGGAGAAAAGTAACTATTTTGAATTTTGGACAGAACATTCTGTTCTTAATGTGTATCCTGAAAAGAAGCTATTTCGCTAGAGCCTAACCCAAGGAGATTTTACCAGAGCCTAACTGACCCAGAAGAGAAATAATACCCAACTTCAGCCTGCTTATAGTAGTCAGGATTCACCAGAGTAAAGACACAGACACAGACACACACACACACAGAAAGAGAGAGAAGGAGAGAGAAAAAAATATAAGAAATTGGCTTAAATGATTTCGGAGGCTGAGGAGTCTCAAGATCTACAATCTAAATGTCGGAGAACCAGGAGAGTTGATGGTGGAAGTTCCAGTCCGAGTGCAAGGACAGGAGCTATTCTCATGCATCTCTGGTAGTTATAGGAGTATAGCACAATGGACATGGTGATTTTGTACTTTGTCAACCTAAGTAAGCTGGAACTAAATTTTCCAGAATGCACTATCCTGCAATGGGGCATTGCTTTATTGCTATTCTCTGAGATGGCGTTAGGTCCAGCTACTGTTGCAACTTGTATACTTGTCTTGGCATGGGGTTCACCTCCTTTGCATGGGGCAGCAGCCAGGTCTGTTCTTCCTTGGGCTCCCATTGCAACTCCTTCAGATCTTCCATGTCCTATGGCAAGGATGTGTCTGCAGTTTTATGTGAGGGGTCATCACTTCTTCTGCAGGTCATCCACATCTTCAGGGCTGAAAGTGTTACTGAAATGCCACGGATTTGATGCAGTTCCTGCTGCTCACTGCACCATACGTGTGTGTGTGTGTGTGTGTGCATATATAGATATATATATAAAAAATATGAAAGTTCATATATATATAATATTATATATATGTGTGTATATATTCCATTAATTCTGTCCCTCTAGAGATCCCTAAGACACTGGACTATATACATCAGGACCATGGTGTTTCATTCATTCTCTCATCCCACCCTAATTTCTTGCAAGTGTGCTCCATGCATTCCCAGGTCTTCCACTGGCTAACCTGGAATCTCAAAATCAGTTACTCAACCTCTCTAGACCTCGGTTTCCTTAGGAATTGAATTAAACACAGTTGACCCTTGAACAACATAGAAGGTGAGGTATGGACTCCTCACACCGCTGAAAATCCACATGTAATTGTTGACTCCCCCAAAACTTACCTACAAATAGCCTACTGTTAACAAGAAGCCTGATCAATAACCTAAATACATGACTAATACATATTTTGTGCATGTATTTTATTCCGTATTCTTACCAAAAAAAAAAGGACACTAGAAAAAGAAAAGATTAAAAAGAAAATCATAAGGAAGAGAAAATACACTTAATATTTCTTAAGTGGAAGTGGATCATCGAGAAGGTCTCCATCCTCATCCACTTCATGTTGAGTAAGCTGAGGAGGAGGAAGAGAAGGGGGTGGTCTAGCTGTCTTAGTGATGACAGAGGTTGAGGAAATACCCTGTATAAGTGAACCCACAGAATTCGAACCCGTCTTAATCAAGGGTCAACTGTAATTCATTGTTGTCTCTTCCTACTCTAAAATTATGATTCTATAAAATCCTAAAAACGTATATATTACACTAAATTTCTTACGCAGTATACTATTAAATTTATAGCAAGGTCCCAGGGCAAATAGTTCATAGATAAATTTGAATTGATACACTTCACATTTTATCTTCAAATTATATTTTAAAATAAAACTTTAGCAATCACCAAAACCCTTCAAGAAAGAGGAGGATAAATAGAAAATTTAAAAAAAAATAGAGGAGAAAAGAATATTCTGAGCTATGTATAGCCAATGAATCCCTGACAAATTCTTAGAGCTCATCAGGTTACAAAGTGACAGTGAGAAAACACAAAGCTTGCCAATTTGCTGTAAATGATTTTCAATTATAAGGTCCTTTCCCCTTTCTCTTGGTTACACTGTAAAATTTTGTCATGTTTGGTGGATTCACAAAACATGGATTAAACCATATAGATTGAGAAGGGTTATTATACCTCAAAGTTTCAATGATACGAATTGCCAAAATTTTTCATATTGAGATGCTTCAAGAATGCAGCAAGTAATTTAGTCAGTTTTGTTGTTGCTGTTGTTATAATCTTTGGACAAAAAGACGGAGGGGTCACTATGTGGTAGGTAACTCTAGGAATAGGAGTCAGAATAATTTCTTATGCAAAATTAAAACCTGTTGGAAAACAAGATATTACAGAGTTTTAGAGTTATTTGCAAAGAGGGAAGGCCTGAAAGTTCTTCCCTGTACATTTTAAAGACTGCTACTTTGTTTAGGGAACTTCCACATTTATTTCTGCACTTTAATTGCTTAATCTAAATGGAGTTCAAGTTTTTCTAGGACAAAAGCTTAGTTTGTCTTAACAGTTGTTAGATTTTGTAAAAGAGACTTAGGCCAAGCTGTTCTAGCAATTATCATTTTATTTAAGAAGCTAGCATTGAAAAATAAAACAACCTTGGATCACCAGCCCGAAATGCATGAGATTTTTAATTACTTTTAAAGGTATGAATAATCTAATTTGAAGTGTTAACCCTTGAGTGTGCATTGGGACAAAAGTTAACAACTGTATCTTGTTAGTGATAACCAAGACTCAACGGTTAGTAAACCATTTGTTACGTGAGAATCATTGGTGAGACTGTAAGGTTTACATGAAAAGGCAAGAAATAAAAGTAAATTACTAACTGATAACTTCATTTCTCTAACAGTTTTATCTACGCCACTCAGTTTAAGAGATAGCAACAGTCACACCACACACTTAACCTGTTAGATAGAACAGAAATAAAGTCAACATTTTGTGATGTTGTAATAAATATATTTTCCATGGAAAATAAAATTTCACCTAAACTAAATTAAAATGACATTATTATTATCACAGAAAATAAAAAATTCTAAAAGACATTAAAATTTACATGTGAATCTGTATTCATTAAGAGTTAATGACAGGCAGGGCTCAAGCCTGTAATCCCAGCACTTTGGGAGGCTGAGGCGGGTGTATCACGAGGTCAGGAGATGGAGACCATCCTGGCTAACACAGTGAAACCCTGTCTCCACTAAAAATACAAAAAATTAGCCGGGCATGGTGGCGGGTGCCTGTAGTCCCAGATACTCAGGAGGCTGAGGCAGAGGAATGGCGTGAACCCACGAGGCAGAGCTTATAGTGAGCCGAGATCACGCCACTGCACTCCAGCCTGGGCAACACAGCGAGACTCCATCTCAAAAAAACAAAACAAAACAAAACAAAACCAAAAAACAGTTAATCACAAAGATATGAATGTAATTGCCGTTAAGTATAAGTAAGAGTTTTTTTTTTTTTTCTTTTTTAACAAAAGAGAGCAAAATGGACTAGGGAATTTATTAACCAATTAATAAGCAATTTAATAACCTACCAATTTATTAACATATATGAAAACAGAGTAAGTTGTGCTTTTTTATAAGAAATATCTTTGCTATGCTATGCGTTTTTTAGTAGTTTCTCTGAGATTTATTGAACTTAGATTTGTCTTTTACTGTACTACATCAGTAATTCTATCTGGTATTAGATGTATTAAATATAACAGAGTTTTAGCACCTCCACAGCTTAATAATTGGTGCTATTTTACAAATTCGGTAAGCTGCATCTAATTGAAAATACTTCGGTCAGTGAGAATGGAATAAGGCAGTAAAAGTGAGAGATAAAGAGATTGGAAAGTTGGGGAGGCTTGTTTCAAAATTGGGGAGGCTGAATTAGAAGAACTGGGCTAACATTTGATTGGACGATCAACGGTGCAATTTTATGAACCAAGAAAGTGCACTGACACAAGAAAATGTTATGAAAACAGCAGTTATGAAGGGCATAAGTTATTTTTATACTCAGAATCTATGATTTTATGGATTCCAGCGGGGGAAGCTGAATGCATAGTGGAGCAGTATTAGGGTTCTCCAGAGAAAAAGAACCAGTAGAATTAATGGATAGACATAGTATATATATACATATATGTGTGTATATATATTTGTATATATGTGTGTGTATATATATATGCACACACACACACACACACACAAACAGAAGGAGAGCGATTATTTTAAGGAATTGGTTTATGTGGTTGTGTGGCTGGCAAGTCTAAAATTTGCAAAGTAGACCAGCAGGATGGCAATCCAGGGGAGATTAGGTGTTGCTGTGTGAGTTCAAGGACAGTCTGGAGGCAGAATTCCCTCTTCCCTGGGGGACATCGGTCTTTCGCTGTAGGCCTTCAACTGATTGGACGAGACCCACCCAAGCTATGGAGGATACACTGTTTATTTAAAGTCTACTGATTTAAGTGTTAATCTCAGAAAATAAAAAAAAAAAAAGCTTTACTGCAAAAATTCAGTTGTGTTTATCCAAATATTTGTATATGGTGGCCTAGCCAAGTTGACACAGAAAAACTAGCCATCACAGGCACTATATTGGAAAACTTTAGAGAAAACAGCAGTCACAGTTTTTCCTTTTAAAGATGAGTATGAATAGCACATGGAGGGAGAATCAGACAAGTAAGGCTTTTGCAATAGAAAGATACAAACTCCAATAAAACACCTGATGTAACATAAAAGTAAGGAAAATGCCCAAAGATAAAAATGGAAAAGAAACTACAAAGAGAGTATTTGGCTGGCATTCTCTGACTATTCTCAGGATATCTGAAGAGTCAAAGGTTCTGGAATGAGTAATACAGAAAAAAATCTTCCATCCAAAATGGAGACTGAACTGATAACTAGATTTAATGGTATAAAATAATATTCTAGTCTCTAGAAAGAAAATCTGCCAACTAGACAGGGAGAAGGCAAGGGAATTTGTTCTGCTCTAGACAATACAGAAAATGGCATAAAATAAAATAACTCTCTCAAAAATGTATGACCAGAGACTTACCTTTGGAACTGTAATTCACATCATCTGAGTAGTTCAGGAAGTTTTCAACAGAGAAATTATCATAAAATGTATAACATATGATATCCCTGACATAAATTCATACAGCGTCTCTCCAGCGATAGGTCCTCAGTACAGGGTAGAGAGAAATCTCAAGGATAAAAACTCACAAAACATAAACCTCCATCCAAAATTAAAAATACATGAGGGGGAAATACCCACCCTCGGTTAAAATCAGTGAAAAATAAAAATCAAGATTGGCCCTCATTGAAATTAGAAAAGGAAGGTTTTTAAAATATTAATATAAAAATAAGTGTGACTAAAATAAATCAATATATAAATGTTGGAATAAAAATATGTTATTAATAAAAAATATAAGACAATGTAGACAAACAATAAGATAAGAGTAAATCCACTAAGATAAATTCTGGGAGGCAAAAAAAAAATTGCCTCAAATATTAAGACAATAAAACCTGCTAAGTCAGAAAATGTTTGTGAAGGTATATTGTTTAGTAGCAAAATAGAAATTTTAACCACCTTCTCTAACTATAATGATATTATTACAAGCAATAAAATATAACTAAATATCTTATATAATTGAAATTTTAAAAATATACCATGATGGGTCAATGAAGATATTATAATACATATTTATTTAAAAATATTTTGTATTGAACAAAAATTATATTGAAGAGTTTAGTTATTCACATAAGGTGCTACAGATATCAAAATTTCTAGGAAAAATGTTTGTTATCCAATGGAAGAAATGAACTTATTTTTTAGGTTAAGACGTTCTCACAAAGAAGAGATTCACTAAAAAAAGTAGACAGAAATAAATAATAAAGATGTGTCAAAATTAATAATATTAATACAAATAAAACTGAAAAACACTGATGGACCCTTGACCATTTAAGAAATTAAATCTTAAATGAAAAAGGCACACATAAGATTCATCACACTCACTTCTCATTTTATGGGTTAATAGTTTCTTCATTCCAAAATCTGAAAAGGACAGAACAAGAAAGAAAAATCATACTCCAATCTCATTAAGAGTCACTAGCCCTAGATACAATATTATCAAGCCAATCTTAAATTATATGTTTGAAAACATGTGATTAGGCTGAATTAAATCACTGGAGAGTGAGGATGGCTGACCCTTAGAAATCCGTGAACATAACCCACCACATTCACTAATTCACATAAAATAAAAGGTTATCTTTAAAATGCTGCTATGGTCTGAAAGTTTGTGTTCCCCTCACATTCATATTTTGAAATCCTAACCTACAAGGCGATGGTGTAAGGAGGTGGAATCTTTGGGAGGTGATTAGGTCCCAAGGATAGAGCCGTCACGATGGGCGTAGGGTTCTACGCCCTCACCCTCATAAAAGAGGCCCCAGAGAGCTTCCTCACATCTCCCA
Organism: Chlorocebus sabaeus; assembly: GCF_047675955.1. NCBI lineage: Eukaryota > Metazoa > Chordata > Mammalia > Primates > Cercopithecidae > Chlorocebus > Chlorocebus sabaeus. Next base: position 86,009,895 of record NC_132906.1, read on the forward strand.
CGAGAGTGCGCGCAGCAAGATGGCACCATCTATGAACCAGGAAATGAGCCCTCACCAGGCACAATGCAGCTCGATCTCGAACTTTCCATGCTCCAGAACTGCGAGAGACAAATTTCTGCTGTTAATAAGACACCCAGGGTATGGTATTTTGTTATAGCAGCCTGAACAGATTAAGACAGATGCAAAAATAGATTTGATGAAATGTCCTCACTCACTCACATAAAAAAAAAAAAAAAAAAGCCTTTCGGAAAATAAGAATAGTTGGTCCTTGCATGAATATAATATTTTTTAATAGCCATATTTTTTAAAAAGTAAAAAGAGGTGAAATTAATGTAATAATATAGTTTAACCCAATGCATATTATTATTATAAAAATTGTCAACATAAAAAAATCATTATTGGCCAGGCGCAGTGACTCACCCCTGTAATCCCAGCACTTTGGAAGGCTGAGGCGGGCTGATCACAAAGTCAGGAGATCCAGACCATCCTGGCTAACACAGTGAAACCCCGTCTCTACTAAAAATACAAAAAATTAGCCGGGCGTGGCGGGCGCCTGTGGTCCCAGCTACTCCGGAGGCTGAGGCGGGAGAATGGCGGGAACCCGGGAGGCGGAGCTTGCAGTGAGTCGAGATGGCGTCACTGCACTCCAGCCTGGGCGACAGAGCGAGACTCTGTCTCAAAAAAAAAGGAAAAAAAAAAAATCATTATTAAGGTATTTTGCACTCTTTTTTGTACTTTTTGACTGCCAGTGAATATTTATCACTTACAATAAACCTCAGTTAGATGTAGCTGTAGTTTAAGAATTCAGTCACAATGTGTAGCTATTTGATAGCATGGATCTCAAGAATTGTAATACGAACTTACAGCAATTAAAATACTGAAAGGTGAGATAAATGAAATGAAGCATTATGCCTCTCACTGATACTTTTATTTAACTCTATAATGAGGAGCCTCAGTACAATAATAAAAAAGAAATAAGGAATGAAAAGAATAAAAGCTACAGATATTTTAGATCATAAAATAATTCACATAAAAATTTCAAGAGAACCTTAGACAAACTATTAGAATTCATTTGATAATTTACAATGATTAGAGAAAATAAATAATATGCAAAAACCAAATGAATTTCAATACATTTATTTAAGTAAAAAAATATCACAATGAAGGATAACATTTACTACAGGAGTATCTAAGGGAAGAAGTCAGTAGCAAAATATGTTCAAATTCTGTGTGGAGATAATTATTAAACATTATTAAAATATAATGCAGAAAATCTAAATCAAAAGAGAAAAATGTTATTTTAATGGTTGAAACTTAATGTCATAAAGATGTCAATTATTTCCAAACAAACTATACATTCTATTATATTTCAATTAAAATAGCAATAACTTTTTATCGATATATAATACTTGAACACATTTATGGGATACATGTGATATTTTGCTCTGTGTTTAGAATATGTAATAATTCAGAATATTTAGGATATCCATCACCCTTGGATTTATTATCAGAAATTGACAACCTAATTATTTTTTAAATGTTGAATTTTTAAATAAAATTTAAATTTTAACTTTATATATTTAATTTAAAAATTAAATTTAAATTTTAACTTTATATATTTAATTTAAAAATTAAATTTAAATTTTATTTAAAAATTCAACATTATTTTGTTGGGCAACATAATGTTGAATACAAAGAACAAGGGGTTGGTAGCTTATTTTAACACTGTAGTAATTAGACCAGTGGTTTTAGTAGAGTGCTGGGCAAATAATCAGTTAAAACAAATTGAACAAACCCAAGCTGATCTGTAGAACTATGGTACAAAGTAGATATGGAACTTTGGATTCTTGAAATAATACTACTAATCAATAAATGGTGCTCGCATAATGTGTAATCCATGTGAAGAAAACAAGAAAGTGCTTCTTTGATCTATAAATGTATATCTTTCTAGATAAAATTAATACCGAAATACTGAAAACACTCTGAAATATTTAGAAGTAAAACTAAAAGAATGTCTTCATAAATAGAGAAGTAAAGGGTTATACAGGAACCGTAAAAAGCATGAATTATAAAGAAAAACCTTAAATAATTTAATTAAAATTAACTTATTTATTAAAGATACTATAAAGCAAGGAAAAAGCATGACACAAACTAAGAAAAGATGTTTGCAACACGCAGATAGATGACGGATATGTGCAAAGATAGATATCAATAGATAGATATAATCTGTAATAAAGAATTCCTATAAGTCAAACACACAGGCACACACATGTGATAAATATCTTTAAAAAATTTAAAATAACAAAGAATATAAATAGAGCTTCAGGAAAATAATACAAACAAAAACATAAGGAATGAAAATAAATAGTCAAAGTTACAGATATTGTAGATCATAGAATAATTACATTTAGATGATTCACAGAAATGGAAACCCAATTGGCCAAGTTGCTAAATAATATGTACAGTGTGATAACACTTAAAACTTTCAGATGGAAATCTTGTATCTATTCACCTTTCTAAAGGGATAAGACATTCACAGACTGGCTATACAAAGATTATTATGTATTGCAGTTTGGCTTCCTCAGGAGTCAGCTTTGGGGCAGAGTTGAGCATTCAGAATCCACTAGTGCTATGAACTTAATGTCTGTACTGTCCCGAATTCATATGTTGAAACCCTAATCCCCAAGGTGTTGATATTTGAAAGTGAGACTTTTGGGAGATAATGCGGCCAGAAAAGTGGAGCATTGAGGTGGAAATTAGTGTCCTTGTAAGAATAGATGCAAGAAAAATAATCTCTCTCTGCCATATGAGGATACTGCAAGAAGGCTGTCTGTAAACCAGAAAGCATCCCCTCACCGGAAAACACACACATCAGCCAGCACCTTGATCTTGAACTTCTCAGCCTTCAGAAATGTAAGCCATAAGTATCTATTGTTTGAACTACCCAGTCAGTGGTATTCTATTATGGCAGCTCAAGCAGTCTAAGAAAAGACATTATTAAAAGGAGTGCCCTTGGAAACAACAATTTTGAAAGGGATGGAAATAGGATTGGGCCAAGAAAGAAGTTAATCTGTAAGGCAGCCTTGCTGACCACCTCAGGTGTGCCCACATAGGGTTTCTGGAGTTTTTGTGTTATCTAGCACTCAGGGGAAAGGCCAGGCCATTATGCCCTTCTTGTCTTCATGAGCTGAGCAAGATGTCTATCCACAGTCCAGCAATACCCTGCAGGGTCTCACAGCTGAAGGCTCTCCCACAACAGTAATCCCGGCAGCTGTCATTTATTACAGAGGTTCTGGGCTGTGCATCCCAGTGTTCCCCACATCAGGTGAAACACAGGGCTGGATCTTTCCTTCATGCTCTGAAATAAATCAGAATAGTGGTGACGTCTGGTATGTATGACGGGTGGGGGGCGGGGGCGGGGAAGGAAATTCCATCAAGAAGAGAAAACATGGGCTTCTGTGATATTTGTAAAGTTTTGGTTCTTAAAATTGATGATGAATTATATGCAATTATTTTCCATCTTTTCTTCTACGCTTTTTCATATGTGAATTATTTCATCAAAATGTGAAAGAATGATGCATGAAGGGAAGAAGGGGGGAGAAATTGAGAGAAAAGAGGCATGGGGTAAGAAAGACAGACAGGATATTTCTGGAAAGTGGGATCCTGAAGACAAGTAAAAAGAAATTCTAATGAAGGAAGAAATAGGTCATTTTCAAGAGAAAGTGAGTAAATAAACCAGCATATTCTAGAGTTTTCCTTTAGGGAACAGAAGTAAACGTAATTGAAAAAGAATTGGGTGAAATCAGACTGGGTTAGGTACTTGGTTCTCAGCTAAGAAGTATGACTTCACTCACAGACTATGTGGCAGCCCCGGAAGGACGTTTTCTGATAAGAGTTGTATTTGTAGAGATCCAACTTAGAAAAAATAATACATCGAATACATAAAACCTGCCTTGATACAAAGCCTACAGCTTTAAAATGTATATTTTAAAGCAATTGGAAATATGGATTTGATATTGACCTAGTAACAAATATTTCACAGCAATTAAAAAAAAAACAACTTTCTAAAGATGAAAAACAATTCTTGAGCTACTTCAAGTGTTCTCTGAGCCTTTATACAATCAGCTAGTCATTATGATTTTTTTCATCTAATATACAACATCAATCCATGGCAAGTGGATATCTTATGGGAAATCATTCAAATAATGCATCTTATATGAATCTAGTTTAAAAAGTATGAGTAATCAAAAAAAAAAAGCCACAAAGATTCAAAATGTTACCATATTCTTAATATGAATTAGCCCTTAGGAAAATATTTAAATTATGCCCTAGGATCATCACTGAATTTATATCTAATTTAGGCTTAAGTATTTAAAATAGCCTTAACTGTACAAGACTTATGTTTTTATAGGACATCTGTGCCCTTTCTGTAAAAACCATGTTTCTCTGAGATATCTGTTTCTTTGTTTTAACCCTTTATGACCATCTCAGCCTCTCCCTCTCTCTTTACTACTCAACAAAGTGTTTACATTGGAAATAATTCTTTTTCAACAGAATATATAGGGAGTGACTATACCAGGCTTGGCCTGAATTTACTAAACTGCATTGTCGAGTAGGTAAAGTTTTTAAAACCTGTCACCACATAGCTCCTTTTCAGTGTCTAATTTAACATTCTTTAGGGACTGAATAATACTGAAGATCAAGTAACGTATGGGGCCAATTTGTCTTTTCTACCTGACTATACCTCATGCATACTATCAAAAGTCAGAGAGCCTGAGTTTGCACTAGGTTCTTTACTGTGAGACGGGAAAATGATAAATACGTATGGTTGACTGTGCTCTTGATTCTTAACATGTTATTCTTTCCCATAATGTGTTGGTATTTAAACTATGGCTCTTGGGAAATATTGTCTTAACCTAAAATAAGAAAGATAATCTTCATAGTTACCATTTATTTTATCTCGTGACAAGGACTGTTCAGTATTATTTCTGTTGATTTTTACAACCTTGTGAGGAAGGAATGATTATCGCTATTTTACAGATAGATGAGCTGAAATTAAGTAATAGTAATGTGAAAGTTTGAACGTGGCTTTTTAAAATTTAAACGTTTTCTGTATTTGGCCAGTGTTAAACTTTTTTTTTTTTTTTTTTTTTTTTGCGGTTGAGTGATTGTATTCCCATGACTATAGCAAAAAATGAGGAGAATATTTGAGAAGGAGTGGCATTTTACTTTTTAAAAAATTACATTTGAAAGTATGCTTCTATGCAGAACCAGAACTGTATTCAAGTCATTCTTTTTAATAGGCTGAGACTTAACCAAAAGTAAAAGTTATACATCACATATTTTCATTTTAGTAGAAAATGCTCAGTTTCCATCAAATTGAAAAGTAGGATTCATTCTTCAGGCAAGATGCTTACCAATAATAAATCATATTAGTCCATTTGCATGCTGCTATGAAGAAATACCTGAGAATGGGTAATTTATAAAGGAAAGCAGTTTAATTGACTCACACTTCCTCAGGGCTGGGGAGGCCTCAGGACACTTACAATCATGGCAGAAGGGAAAGCAAATAGCTCCTTGTTCACATGGCAGCAGGAGAGAGAAGAGCAAGCAGGGGGAAATGCCAGACACTTATAAAAGCATCAGATCTCATAAGACTCACTCACTATCATGAAAACAGCATGGGGGAACTTCCCCCATCATCTAATCACCTCCCACAAGGTCCCTTCCCCAACACATGGGTATTACAATTCAGATTACAATTCAAGAAGCGATTTGGGTGGGGCCACGGAGCCAGACCATATCATCAATGATACAAATAACCAGACGACACAAGAAGATGAGTGTCATAATCAAATCAGGCTGTTATAACAAAATACCATAGACTGGGTGGCTTCTATACAATAGAAATGTGTTTCTCACAGTATAAGAATAGGATGTCAAGGTGCTGGCAGAAGTCAAAGTGCTGCCAAGGTGCTGGCAGATTCGTAGTCTGATGAGTGTTTACTTCAGGGTTCAAAATGGCGGTCTTTTGCCTGTTTCCTTAGATAGTAGAAGGGAGAGGCAAGAGATTTCTCTGGAATCTCTTTTATAAAGGGAGTAATCTCATTCACAGTGGGTTCTACCCTCATGACCCAGTCATCTTTCAAAAGCCCCACTCCCTAATATCATCACATTAGGGGTCAGGATTTCAACATGTGAGTTTTAGGGAGATGTAGTGATGTAATATATGTCAGTTAGACTGCAGATACTTTGAATTAAGCAAATAAACCAAAATCGAGATGGCTGACAACTGGTGCCCAAGGAAGAGCACTCCAACACATAATAAAAAGACAAATACCTTCTAGAAGATTTCAAGGAAAAGTAAACCAAGAAGATAAGTTGTTATTTGTATTAGGCCATTCTCTCATTGCTATAAAGAAATACTTGAGACTGGGTTTGGCTCAATGATTGTGCAGGCTATGCAGGAAGCACTGTGCCAGCATCAGCTTCTGGAGAGGCCTTGAGAAGCTTACAAGCATGGTGGAAAGTGAAGTGGGAGCCGGCACATCACATGGTGAAGGCAGGAGCCAGAAAGAGAGAGAGAGAAAGTATGGGGGAGGTGCCACTCACTTTTAAATGACCAAATCTCCTGTGAACTCAGAGTGAGAGTTCACTTATCACCAAGGGGGTGGACAAAGCCACTCATAAGGAACCCAGCCCCATGATCCAGTCACCTCCCACTAGGCCCTACCTCCAACACTGGGGATGACATTTCAACATGTGATATGGAGGAGGACAAGTATCCCAACTATATCATCGTTGAAATAGAAATCTGGTTTCAGTGTGAGAGGGGTTTCACAGTAAATTAGATCATGCCTTTTTAAGATCTCTTTTGCAAGATTATTTTTGTTCTTTGGACTAATACAATTTTTCTTGTATGGCTAAATTTGAATAAGCTTCATTCACTCCTTCATTCATTCACTCGTTCACTCATAAATCTATACGCCTATATATACATAGATTACTTGCCAACTCAAAAAGGCCCTATTGCCAATTCTGTCTTCCTTAAATAACAACTACTGGGTACTAATGCTATGAATTAGAACAGACAAATGCATGGGCTCTACCCTTGAAGAGCTCCAAGTCCTAGGAATATGTGACAAGTACAGTGAAGAGTCAATGCTCTTTGTCTTGAGACTATAAAAGTGTAAAAATTTACTTGTCAATTAAAAAATAAATTTGAAAGGAAGTACTGAATAAGAATGAGAGACATATCTTTTCCAGTATGAATGGGTAAAGAATTTCCTTAAAAGTGATGCAACATGAAGAACCAGCGTCTGGGGAGCTGTGGCATAGTGAATAGAGCCAAATGAAGAACAGGAGTCACTACGTATTGTAAATGCAGCATAAGTCGGAACAGTTTAGTAGGAACTAGTTTAAATTTCTTTCTAAAAACTTTCAGAAGCATTAATCTTGATAGTTAATTTTAAATGAAAAGTTAATAGAAATATTAAGTCTCAGCCTCATTTATATATATTTTTCCTGGTAAAGAGCTCTCAATCTGAATATGTGCTAGGTTCCAAAATTACCTGCAAATCAGTACTTGCATGAACAAAAGCAATTGTAAAAGACAGGCAGTTTTTAAACAAACCTAATCCACATGGAAGATTATTTCGAATAATTAAAATTATAAAAATTTGCCTCTCCCTGAATTGTTTCATTTATTTCCCAAATGTTACATTTTCTGATGCTTTCCAAAATTATTCATTAAAAACAAAACCAACACATAGATGAAAAGAAACTGATGATGCACAATGGTAGGCTAGTTTTTATATTTTATATACATTCTTTTCAGAACACACAAATCAGTCTTCTCAAAAATAGCCTTGTAATTGGACCTATGTTAAATGCAGTATTTTAACTTTTGAGTGGTTAATGAAAAACCATAAATACTATACTAGCTACTGAAGAAATAAATCCTTTCCATACTTGAAAGCTTCATAGCCACAGGGTTATATAATAGAAAGAAATTGTAGACCACAGAAGAAATTTCCATGTATTTACTGTAATATTGAGGACAGAAGAGAAAAAGCTTTAAACTTTCAATTGTTAAGACGTTGTGAATAACAGCCCAGAGTAAGTAACAAACAGATGAATAATAGTTAACTTAGGGGCTAAACTATAATAGTTGCTGTCCATCAAAAGTGTGTAAAACTATGCTCCTGAAAAAAAGTAATATGTTTAAATAATTTATGGCATATAAAACATATGGTGACTATAAAACAAAATACGACTAAAAATTTTTTTAAAGGTTGTTTTCTTCATAGCAATGACTGAAATACTTTCAATTATTTTTTAACAGTATTTATTGAATTTGCTTAGAGTTGAGATGTGCTTTTTACTCTACTATATTGGATGAACCATTACTTTTAAAAGTATTAAGAAGTATTAAGTATATATAACAAATTAAACTTATTTTAAATATGTCAGGAAAAAGTTGTGTCCATCTTTAAAATGTTCTGGCATATTATAAAAATTACACTGGGAAACTCTGTTTTTCTCTACTTAACTAAAGAAAGTAACTTTTGTCTATTTAAGCCCTTGACTGTATATATTTTTTTCCTTTTCCGCAAGTCAACATAAAATTAAACAATTCCATCAGACATTGAATAAAAACATGTAGTTTCTGATATTTGAAGTCCTTTGGTGCTGTTTGCTATCTTAAGTTCCACTTTCTTCCTAGTGAATTGGCTGTGCTACGGCATGACCTGTCTTTCCAGTACCAAGTGGTTTAAGGAACCAAAAATCAGCCCTTCCAGGAACATATTTTTGACTGGTACAGGAAGATCACTGTATTCCGGAGAAAGGAATATTATAATAATTGGAATCATGACATCTGTGGGTCATTTTTGCTTAGGAAATCAAATATATATAAAAACAAATTTTCTGTTGCAACTTAAGAATATTGGTTTTATGTATAAAGTTTTACACAAATGAGCATTAACACATTGGTCTGAATGCCAATGTTGGGGGGAATTTGAACCTCATCTCTGAGTTGTGACAGAACTTTATGCCACTCTTGGCAGATACATCAATGCTGAGATTCTCTTATTATTCAAAAACTAACCCTATCAAAGTCGAAATTTAAGGTTTTCATTTGAAAGGCAGGGATTTGGGAGATATATTAGTCCGTTTTCACACTTCTGATAAAGATATATCCAAGACTAGGCAATTTACAAAAGAAACAAGTTTAATTGGAATTACAGTTCCACGTGGATGGGGAGGCCTCACAATCATGGCAAAAGGCAAACAGGAACAAGTCCCATCTTACATGGAATGCGGCAGGCGAAGGGAGAATGAGGAAGACACAAAAGGGGAAACCCCTGATAAAACCATCAGATCTTGTAAGACTTACTCACTACCATGGGAACAGTATGAGGAAAACTGCTCCCATGATTCAATTATGTCCCACCAGATCCCTCCCACAATATGTAAAAATTATGGGAATACAATTCAAGATGAGATTTGGGTGGGGACACAGAGACAAACCATATCAGGAAACATTGATAACTTTAATCCTGGTTCATCTTTTTGGTGACACATTACTAAGTCACATTTAGTTTGTGGTGTGCCAAAAATAATTTGTTTCCACTCACAAGGTGAACTTTTAAATTTTTAAATAGTTCTGGTAGATTTAGGATTATTGCTACAAAAGCATCAGCTCATTTTCATGTTGCTACATTTTTCTAAGTGGAAAAGATTGCAGTTGCAGGTTGATGCGATTTAGATTTGTGTCCCTGCCCAGATTTCATGTTGAAATGTCATCCCTAATGCTGGAGGTGGGGACTGGTGAGAGGTGACTGCATCATGGGGGGCAGTTTCTCAATAATGGTTTAGCACCATCTCCTTGGTACTGTCCTCGTCATTGTGAGTTCTCATAAGATCTCGTTGTTTAAAACTGTGTAGCACCTCTCTCTTGCTCCTGCTCCCACCATGTGAGATATCTCGCCCCCGCTTGGCCTTTCTCCATGACTGTAAGTTTCCTGAGGCTTCCCTAGAAGCCACGTAGATAACAGAATCATGCTTCCTATAGAGCCTACAGAACCATGAGCCAATTAAACCTCTTTTCTGTATAAATTACTCAGTCTCAGATATTTCTTTACAGCAATATGTGAACCACTACTATGGGAAATTGGACCAAGGAGTGGGGCAAGTACATGGACTTATGCCTATACTAGAGCCTAGAGCAATTGGAATCTGTCAAGCAACGACACATATGTCACGTCTGCAACTTGGAAGATGGCTGTGATATAGCAATAAACCATGTACATTTGGGTATTGCACAGCCTAGAGACAGACAGCCCAGGACTAACATTAGAACAAGGCATAACATGAGATTATTTTCTTTCCTACTATAAAAGGATTTGGACACAGGAAATGTTTTCTGTGGGCTCATAACTTATTCAAAATGCTCTGCTGTCCTAGTTCCTCTAATTAATGGCCCCAAATTGTTATTTACATATAATTTTCATATACAGATGCTCCTGAACTTATGATAAGGCTTTATATTTCCAGGAACCCATGGTAAATTACAAATACTTTAAGTCAAAAATGCATTTAATACCCCTGACATACTGAACCTCATAGCTTAGCCTCGCCTCCCCTAAAAGTGTTCAGAATACTTAAAATAGTCTAAACTTGGGCAAAACCATCTAACGCAAAGACTATTTTATAATAATGTTATAACAAATTTTTAATCCAAATTCAATATTCAAAGTAAGATTTTATTAAATTCATATCACCATAGAAAAGTAAAAAAAAAAAAAATTAATCAGAGGAACCACCAGAAATCAGGGACCACGTGAAGTGTATTTAAAGGGTATGGTAAATTGGCTTCATAGAAAACAGACTTCTATACATTTTGACTTCCCCTTTAGTACTCTAACATTTTCGTCTTCAGATTTGCTTACTTACTTACCTCAACATAATATGCAAAGGCTCCATAAAACATCTCATATTGATTTTTCCAAGATTGCCTTACTTGGATATATTTTAAAGTGACATTGCATGCACATGGTTTATTACGCCTGAAAAATAAATACAATCCTACCCCGACTCCCCTTCCCCAAATATAAGTCCTTTTGCTAATGTGAAGATGAGCTGTTAGCTATGTGTATGTTCACTTTTCACTCTTAATATAGAGCATTCTCTCAAGGCTCTTTGTACTTACACTTGATAGTAATGAATAGTTCCATTCATTTTACAAGTTGATCCTCCCCTGAGTGCTTTTAGCAAGCCTTGACTTTAGAGAAAGTAGACTTGATTTAATGGATATTGAAGCAAGGGACACAGAGAAGTTAGAGAAAAGGTTTCCAAAAAAGAGACTACAATTTGCCATTTTGATGTTTATCTGAATAACCACTTTAGTATTATAACAGGAAAGAAAGCGCTTATTGAGAGCCACCGTAGCATTTTAGCTAATCAAATCCCCTCGGTATTTTTAAATGTGTGGTGGCTAATCAAATTTATAGAATGAGTCAGTCTACTAGGAAATATGAAATATAAAATTAATGGACTTACTAAATGTTTTGTGATTGCAGTTGGCCTTTCTAGGCTGGGCTCCTCAATTTTAAATAGTTCCTTATTTAAAAAGATTCATCCTGGTATGTTCAAATATGATAACATAATTATTTTTATTATTTTCTGATAATTCTCTGTTCCAGCCATCAAAACGTATCTATCACTTTTGTTTTCCATTAAAAGGATAGTAAGTGGCACTATTTTAAAAAAATATCTAAACCCAAATCTTTAAAACATTGCTCTAAGATAGGGTCTAATGTCACTGTGACAGTTTTTATGCAACGGTTAACCATTATCATTTTCTACCTCATTTACTCCTTCGGAACACCCTGACATTAGAAAATAACTTCACCCAGCAAGTTAATTCATTTAAGTACTTGGCAGACCATAGACAATTGACTCTTCTTGGAAGACCCATTAACAGAGAACAGTTCTCTAGATCAGACTTGCCATGGGGACCACACTGAAGTTATTTTATGACACAAGATGCTGAAAGTTAATACCTGTCCCAAATTTTCTAGCCAATAATGAGCTTATCTATGGCCTAGGCTACATGACATTTTGTGTCTCAACTGAGCACTTTGTTAATGGACTTCAGCAGGAAGCAGTATAGCAAAGCTATAAAGCAGGGGCACTGAAATTAGGCAAATGTGGATTTTAGTCTTGATTCTGCCACATACATGGTGTAATATTTTGAGCAAGGTTCACAGTTTCCCTTAGCCTGTTTCTTCCTCTGTAATGTGTGACTCATCCTTTGACACGTAGGAAAGTGTTAGTAAAGTGTTCAACGATAAGATAACCACCTTAGCTTCTATTGATATTTTCATTACACCTACTATTATTTGACCTTGGGAAAATGCCTTTATTGATCTAAGGTTTAGTTTATCTCTGTGAAATGAAATTACAACACCATGTACATAAGTTATAGATGTGTGTTTAAGTGATGATTAAATGAGCTAATAGCTATACTTAAGGAGCTCTCTGCTCATCCTTAATGATGGTTATTTATATTTTTAAATACTAAAACAGGCACATGATTGCAAACAAAACAAAACAAAACATTGCTTTAAAAGGCTATGGATAGTGATATTTACAACAATGGTAAGTTACCCTGAGACTATTGGCAGGTACAGGCTTGGAAGTAATACAGATTAAGGTTCAAATCTGAATTTTATCACTTGTTTGCTCCCTGTCCCTGAGTAAAACACTAACTCCTTCATGTCTTAGTTTTCTCATATTAAAGTAAAGAAAATGTTACCTTTCCAGAGAAGGTCTTAGCAAATGATTGGCAGTATAGATAGGTATATAACAAAAGTTTCAGAGACATAATAAGAACCGGGATAATAACAGCTGACATTTGTGGTACACATATTATTTCCCAGATGCTATACAAATCAATTAACATAAATTAAACAATTTATTCTTCACCACAACATGACTATCTACTGTATTTTATATGAGAAAACTAAGATATAATGAGGTTTATTAATTTGTCCAAAGCCACAGAGCAAGTGGTATGGCACAAAAAATTGAGTAGGCACTCAAAAACTCATTATTGTAATTGTACTCCTGATAAGAATGTTAACACCTCTCAAGGGCTGGGAGAGCACTAGATCTTGTGGTATATTGGAAAGATGACTGGAAGGACTCATGCTTCATTATCATCTTTTTCCTCCACTAGTGACTATGAAATTAAGTAATTCAAACTTAAAGCTGCTGGCACTAAATTATTCTGAGCCTTGAGAGCAATGTGGCTATGTGGCCTGAGTCGAGTAGCATGCAGCTACAACTTATGCCATTTTTTTTTCCTGCGAATTATTAGGAAGACCAAACAGCTCCGCAGGTAAGACCCCTAAGATCACTACCCCTCCTGACAGAGCAATAAGGTAATTCCCTTGGAATCGTTCAATCTGAAACTGATCAAACTGCTGTAACATATGCACTGGTCTCATATGAAAAGTGTTGTAATCCTGCTAAAATATCTCTGTCTCTGCCTAGATTAATAAAATCTTGGCTTGTACGCATTGGAACATTGATCCAACTTGTTAGGAGTAGGAGTTTCCAGGTAACTATCCCCAAGCTTTGTACTCAAGTAAACTTTATATTTAATCATGTTTTCTGAGTCTCATTATTTAAGGTTGACATTACCTACCTAATGATTGCTTAAATCTTTGCTGATAAGACACCCTTGATGAATAATAATAACAGTGATTACTTATGGACAGCTCATGAGCTGGACACTTTATACATTATCTCTATTCTTTATATTGTTCTTGGTAGTGACTATAATTTTCTCCATTTTTCAGATACTAATAATGAGACTCAATGAGGCTAGATTACTTTTCCAGATTTATATCAAGGGATTTGAGAAGGTATGAATAAATAAATCCAGGTCTTTCTGACTGTAAAGCTTGCCTTTGTTTCACCACAATATATTTCTTATTAGAAGTATCTCATATGCAACTATGAAATCCAAAACTTTTAAGAGCCAACAATTCAACACGCAAATGATACTATAAATATCTACAAGATGAAGAAGACTTGGCTTCTATCCACTAGATTTTAATGATTCTTTAAAGAAAGAGCAATCATAAATATGCAACTCTTTAGTATCACTGCCTTAGTTCTTTTTGTACTGCTATAACAGAACACCTATAAATGGGTATTTTATAAAGGAAAAATTTATTTCTCACAGTTCTGGAGGCTGGGAGTCCAAGATCAAGTCACCATCATCTGGTGAGGCCCTTCTTGCTGCATCCTCACATGGCAGAAGGCAGAAGGGCAAGAGAGAACAAACTCCCTCTATCAATCGCCTTTATAGGACACCAACTCCTATTTGTAAATTTTGGACAGGACACATTCAAACCATAGTAATCACATGATATTGTTATAACTATTGTAAACAAATTGATAATATTTATTACTATATTATTAAGCAACCATTTATTATAATACATTGTTGGATCTATGTTATATAAAAAATACAAAATAACTTTTCCCTGTATATTGTAGTTGGAGAGATAGTTCATTTACAAAATTTTAGAAAACCAAATAACAATATCATTGACAGATGCAAGAAAGCTGAGAAAATAAGACAATAAATAAATTATCTGACAAGGACATTAGGGCAAAGCAGAACACTGTTTCCCAAAACCAAGCAGAAAAAAAAGTGTTTTTGGAAAGAGGGAGTAGCTGATTCTATCATGCCTTGAGAGAGGCTATATGATTTGATTTTAAATGGCTTCAGGGGATTTAACAAGTGATCATGGGTGATCTTGATTGGAGGGTTTCAATGGAGAAGTAAAGTTAGAAATCAAACTAGAGTTAATTTGCAATGAATGGAAGATGAGAAAGTAAAACACCCAAGGTAGACTAATTTTTCAAAAATATTTTATTATTTTTCTGTGAAGAAGAGTGAAGAAATGCAGCAGAAGCTGGAGGAGGGTATGGGGTCTGTCTCACCTTGGTTTACTCAATGAGTGGGAATAGGGACTCCAAAATATGTAATTTTAACCAAACTCCTCTGGTAATAAACATGAACACCACAGTTTAAGAATGACATGCTGGCACTTTGGGAGGCCAAGGCAGGTGGATCACAAGGTCAGAAGATCGAGACCATCCTGACCAATATGGTTAAACCTAGTCTCTACTACAATACAAAAAATTAGCTGGGCGTGGTGGCACGTGCCTATAGTCCCACATACTTGGGAGGCTGAGGCAGGGGAATCGCTTGAACCCAGGAGGCAGAGATTGCAGTGAGCCTAGATCGCGCCACTGCACTCCAGCCTGGTAACAGAGCAAGACTCGGTCTAAAAAAAAAAAAAAAAAGAATGACATACTGCATTGACATAGTGCCATGACATACTACAAACACCTCTGTTTTACAGTGTTAAATGCACACATTGAACTGCATATTTTTATATCAAAATTATGCAAAGAGTTATCATTATTTTACCCACAGTGTAAAATCTTTGAATGCCCTCTCCCTATGAAGGAAGTTTCCAGAGGAATGTCCTTATTTTGTTTACTCTAGATAAGAAAAATCTTTCTTATAAATATAATCTGCTTTCTCTCCTGGACTTTGGGCAGTGGCATGTGCCATTTACACACTCCTCTCTCCCTGGACAGCCTCTACACCTCCTTGCCTTGGCATTTCTGAGAAGTCCCCCACTTCTTATGCCACCGCCCCCCGCCCTCAAACCTAACCTCTCTTTTGCAGGTGTTTCAGCTTTGTAATCCTCTTGTTATGAGCGTTCTTCCCAACACTTCACCACAATCTTATTTTTTATTACTCTAATAGAATTCTCTTGCTTCATGTACAGTGGTTAGAATAAGCTTTGTAACCTCAATGTTACAGATCAAAATTATATCCATTGTGCACACATCTATTACCTTGCTTGCAAGGCTTCAGTTTCTTCCCCTGTGAAGTGGGAGCAGCAATATCTACCTCATAGTGTTAAGAGTTAATGCACTGATGTCCTCACTCATATGTGGGAACTAGAAAAGTGGATATCATGTATGTAGAGAGTAGAATGATAGATACCAGAAGCTGGGAAGGGTGTGTGGGTGGGAGGAGGAGAGTATGAAGAGAAGTTGGTTAATGGGTACAAACATATTGGTAGATGAAAGGTGTAAGTTCTAATGTTCAATAGCAGAGTAGGGTGACTATAGTTAGCAACAACTTATTGTATCATTCATAGCAGCTAGAAGAGATAACTTGAAATGTTCCCAACACATAGAAATGATAAATCCTCAAGGTAATGGATACCCCACCCACGCTGTCTTGACCGTTACATATCCCATACATGTAACAGAATATCACATGTACCCTATACCTGTGTAAAATATATGTATCAACATTTTTAAAAAGTTAAGGCATTAAAATATTTGTAATACTGTCTTGGAAGAGATAAGTAGTATGCAATAGGCTGTTTTATTTCTCTTTAATGGAAAATACCACAATGAGGAGAAGAACTACTTAACATGTTATAGTCTTAAGTTACTATGTCTCTTTCTTAATGCAGATTCTGAAAATGTACATTAATGAAATTGTTTCGAAGGGTTTGCTTTCCTGAAAGTGTATAACTTCTTGTAAGCTCAGTGCCAGTAAATTAATTAAAGTATCACTAATCTTTCACAGTGAAAGAGACAAAAAAATTATTTTTAATCTTGGGCTAATTACATGCAATAATTTTGAAAATCTGGCTATTCCCTAAGAGTTTTCTGTTTCCTGAACTTCAGCGAAAGTGTAGTAGCTGAATTTAATGATTATTTATACTACTTGATCCTTCCTCTCAAATTAAAATAACTGTAGAAGCATAAATTGTGAAGAATGTCATATGAATATAAAAATAAATTACACTATGTAATAATAAATACCACTACACATAAACATCACATTACGATATCCAGTACCATTGTCAAAAATGTTTATAGCAATAAACCTTGACAAGGCAGGAGAACTTAATATTATTAAGTATACACATTTAAACTTAAGTAATTATTAATGAAATAAGATATATGAAGTTTCACAAATTTTTTGTATCTTGTTTTGTGACAATATGCAACCAATTATTTTAAAAACTAAAAGGTAAACAGATTTAAGTTAGGTCCATGCCTCTGTGGGCCCTAAAGAAATGCATGTTTTTGAGTCTATTTTAAGCATATTTGTACCTTCATATCTTATTCAATTAATACCAAGTAAAATATTTCTACTTGAACCTGTAATGCTAGGAATTTGCATAAATCACATGAGTTGAACACCATCACATGATTGGTTATTTATGCATTTGCAAACCATGAAACCGAAATAATTACATTTGAAAATCAGTGAAAGCTTTGAAAGCCACAGAACATTGGCAGCAATCTATTGCCTTGAAGCATCTATTTCTCACCCTTGTGGTCATTGTTTTTTTTTTTTTTTTTTTTTTTTTTTTTTTTTTTTTTTTTTTTTGAGGCGGAGTGTAGCTCTGTCGCCCAGGCTGGAGTGCAGTGGCCGGATCTCAGCTCACTGCAAGCTCCGCCTCCCGGGTTCACGCCATTCTCCGGCCGCAGCCTCCCGAGTTTTTTTAACTGAAAACCAAGAAAATGGTATATGCATGAGAAGCATTTCTCTGTAATTAGTAATACTTACACATCACTACCATATAATTAGAAGTACTAGATGAAATGTGTGCTTCTAGAAGGAGCAAGCACATAATTATTAGAGATCGTTCCATTCCCAGTTCTCTCAACTTATCACAATTTACCCTATAAGACATAGTGCATGAATAATTCTGACTTTTGGAGGGCAAAATGCCAAACTACAAATAGTACAACAGGGCATTATTATGTTAGCAGAGAGAACCATTAGATTTGTTTTTTATTTTTCTGCCTCTAAACTCAAAAAGCCATGGTTTTTACTCTTAAAAATTTACATAATGATCTTTGCCTTGCATTATTAATACTAAGCATGTGTCATGATTCCTCCACAAGATTACAAACTCGCTGAAATCAAGGGCTGTCTTACACCCTCTGTTTATGCTTCGTCTTGACTAGAGAATTGCCTTCAATTTTGTAAAGGTCAACAATTTGCAAGGGATTGAACGAGTGGTTGAGGGCACATGTTAAAACACCTGTGACTCCCATAAGTTGCTGCAAATATAGTTACAGGTGGAAAGCATCCCTCCCTCTATGAAATTATTCAACTTCTAAAGGAGTTTTTCCCTTTCCCTTTTTATTTCCTATAATACTTCTTCATTGCTCCTTTGATATTCATTTAATTTGGCACCAGTAACAGTTCATGGAGATGTGGAATACAGTTCTCCCTTTCACAGCATTAATTTTTAAGTTTGTTTGGGTTGGGAATGTGACTGTTGCTTCAGCTCTGCCTTGTAGTCTGCACATAGGTAGCGTGGTCTGAGTGTCATAGCGGAATGTATCACATTTGAACAGCCGAGCCATTAGGCAGTGCATTACACAAAGCCTTTCCAGTAAAAGGTCTGAGAATGGCTCGATCTTGGAAAGGCCAGACCTGTACAAACAGAGCCCTTGAGATCCATTTTCTTGAACTGTCTTTGTTTGTGTTCTCTGATGTTTGCAGATGCTATGTGTGTCTTTTGATTGATTCTGTGTGGTTGCTTCAATGAGTACACCCAGTGGGCTTTGTTCCCTGGGAGTTAAAATAGCAAATGACCAGGATGAAATATTTCCACCTGCACATAAAGATCTTATCGTATGTTACAGTCAGCTGCACCACATTTAAAACGGGTGGATTTTCTGAGAGTCATTAACTATTAACAAAATGTTCTTTAAAATCCTCTACAAAGTTTACAAATATAAAATGTCTCTCATCAAATAGCTATAAATATCATTAGCCCCACCAGAAAAAGCAACCTTCCGTCTCTTGTGTTAAATCATCTAGATACATCAAATATAAATGTTTTTAATTAACAAGTTTCTGAATAATTGCCTCATGTCTACATGTATTTTTTAGGTTGTTGAATGGTCCGTGTGGTATATGGCACATTTCTAAAAACTGACCTGGCCATTGCTAACTTTAAAATTTTGAATATAGACTTAAACGATTTGAACAACAATGTGTATGTGTATCTGCTTATTCCCAGAGGAGATTTCTCTATGATTCAAATTATGCTGGGTAAGAACAGAGTTTCATTTCATTGATTTTATTTGCTATGACAATTCTCCTCCACCCTTTTTTCCCCAGTTCTAACAAGTTCTTCATTGCACCACTTCTTGTTCTAAAACCACTTAAGACTTTTAGCTTTTTTTTTTTTTTCTCCCATTGAGACTTTTTCTAAAGTCTGCTAATTAAACTTTCCTCAATTTGGTTCCCAATAACTTCCCTAAATATCACAATAACAATTTTTCCTGTAGAACTTTGTTTCAGAAGTTTTCTTTTTAGTGGTAGTTGAATGAACAGGCACAATGACATCAGAATTGTCCTGATTTACAAGATGTGTTGTGATATTGGCTGGAAAAAATTGCCAAGCATGCAGCACCTACACAGATACTACGCCAAAGAGAAAACTGAATAAGTTCATAAATTTGTGCAAAACAAAATTATAGGGACAAAATATAAATGACCAAAGCAATTGATTTGCCATTTTGTACTTGCTAAATTAGCAAAAATATAAAATATTTGTAGGTTTCACACCCAACACTCCCACATTCTGTTGGTTGAAATTAAAATGAGGATAGAGACTTTTTAGAAATGAATTTGATTAAACTTCCAAAAAGTTTCAGAATTGTTCATATCTTTTGACCCACTTACTTCATTTCTGGGAATTATATAAATAATCTCAAGTGTTACAGTATTTATAGGCATGAAAACCTTCATTGTAAAGTGCTTGATAGAAGCTCCATTAGAAACAAAACTTAGTACAAGTATCCAAAATGTCCATAATCGGAAGATACTTGTTACATATTGAGAAGCAGTACGGTGTTGCCCTTCTGAGCTAGGGCCTGTGATAAGTCTGTGTTTAAATGCCAACTTCAACCCTTGCCAGCTGAGGTCCCCAGTGTTTGTTACTTAGCATTCCCTGTTCAGAGGCAGCCACTGTATCTACCTAAATCTGTGCTGCAACAAGACCTCCAAAGTCCAAAGTACTGCAGAAAGCTTTTAATTTGAGCATCAGAGGGTCATTTATTCCCGGGTTGTTCATAGAGGCACTCCGTCATGCTTACCTAGACTCTCAAAAACCCGAGTCAGAAATCACTGTATATGTTATCTGTTGGATAATTCCAAATCCGAAGTCTGTGCTGCAACAAGACCTCCAAAGTCCAAAGTACTGCAGAAGGTTTTAATTTGAATATCAGAGGGTCATTTATTCCCGGGCTGTTCATAGTGGCACTCTGTCATGCTTACCTAGACTCTCAAAAACCCGAGTCAGAAATCACTGTATATGTTATCTGTTGGATAATTCCAAATCCGCCGCCTCTCTCCTCCAGGCAAAAGTTATTTTGGCTTCACACCTCGTCTGTATAACAAAAGCTTGTCATAAAATTTACGTTCTGCTGCTTATTCTAGGTGACCTACAAACAGTTATTTAAAATTTAATGTTTCATCCTTTCCCTTCTTATGTCTTCAGGGAAATGATGCAAATAGTCAGGCAAAGATCTGTGGACAGGTGAGTTGTCACCTTTAACCAGGGTAGCAGAATTAAATCCTAGCTCTCACATCGAATCTCTCAGGATCAATATAATTACTTGATCTAATTATTTTAAGATGAAGATTATTATACTGTTTTTCTCTGAATGGTTTTGTCATTACCAAAATACCAATTATGACTTTCATTAGTTTTTCTTCATCATGGAGCTGATATTATTTGGAAATAAATGTGTCCGAAATCCTTTAAAATACAGTTGAAGTGACATTGGTTGCAAATGCATGCTAGTCCACACTCAGTTATTGCAAACAAAATGCACATTATTTTTTCTTTTTTAGATTAGCTAGGCACCTCGGCACAAACTCTTGTAACCATGCCCTTCGCCTTCCTGTCGAAGGCCTATCTCACTCTGACATGTTCTGGCCAGTGGATGCAGGGAGATGGGAAGAGTGCCGAATCAAATGGGGCTGGCCTGCACTTGTTCCTTTTCCTTCCCCATGAGAGAAGGCCAGGACAAAGTCTCTGAAGGATAAAGCATATGGAGCAGTGTTAAGTTGCCTCAGTTGTCACAATCCATCCCAGACACAAAGCCAGCTGAGTGACCTCACCAAAAGCAGAGACCTACTTAGCCAACCCCAGCCTAAATCACTGATGTATAGACCCATGAACCAAATAAATGAGGATTATTAAAGTAAACGTGTTTTGTGATAGCTTCTATACAGCATTATAATGACACTAGATAACTAATATAAAAATAAACAACATATTTTGTGCGTGTTTAAAGTAAAATAAATTTTCAAAAAAACCCAAAAACTACAGTGACTGTGGAAATCAAAACAAGAACATACCTCACTCTGTTAGGAAATTAACTAAACTTTTTCATCATTATAGAAAGTCACATCACCAATGGCAATGTTATCCATTATTTTAAAGTAACAGATACAATCTATCTGCATCATTCTATATTTAGGATGCCATAAACATCATTTTACAGGTAAGCATGCATGTGCTAGAACATATATGCAGTCAATCTTCATTCGTTGCAGATTCCATATCTGTGAGTTTTTCTACTTACTAAAGTTGATTTTTAGTCCCCAAATGAATGCTCACAGTGCTTTCATAGTCATTCACAGATATGCTTAGAGCGATAGAAAATTTGAGTTATTTAAGAAGCATGTTTGAATGAGGCTGAGTTGAACAAGGCAATGTCCTCTCTCCTCATTTCAGCTTTCATGCTGTAAATACTTCTCCTCACAGTCTAGTGAGTGCCACTTTTTTTGGTTTTGTGTTTTTGTGAGTAATTCTACTGTTTAAAATGGCCCCCAAATGTAGCACTGAAGTGTTGTATAGTATTTTCAATCACAAGAATGCCGTGATGTGCCTTATGGGAAAAAATTCATATGTTAGAGAAGCTTTGTTCACATATGAGTTATAGATAGTACTCTTGGACGTTCGATGTTGAATTTCAGGGCTAACTATAAACACTCTATTAATAGCATATCCAAAAAAGTAGAAAGGAAATGTATCAATTTGCATGTAAAGCTGCCTCAGAAATTGCTACAGTTATCCCTGTTGTGTGCAATAATGGTATGGAAAAGGTGGACAAATGACCAAATTTATGGATTCATGAGATGATAACTGACTTTTAAAAATGCATTTGGCAGCATCATTATGAAACTGGAAGCCAAATAAGTTTATGGTTACATGACTCAGAGTCAGAAAAATGTGAAACCCTGCTCCCAGTTAGCACTGGCTCACACACTGCATAAGGTGATACAGCATGCACATTTTCAGCTTGCAGGCAGGCAAGGTAGTTTCTCCACATCAGGAGGCAGTGGAAGCATTTTTCAAATCCCTAATAACTGTTATGTGAAAGAGCAGGTTTTCAACACTGATGAGACTGGCTTGTTTTACAAGGATGTAGGCCAACAAACCTGTATGAAACAAACGCATTTCAGTTAATGAAAATGTTGTGGCCAGAGGCTTGCAGGAACCTAACTCTGTACTTCTCCTAGGAGCAATGGTTCAGTATTCGCTAATTCAGTATTCTCAGAAACTACATAAAATAACTACAATGAACAAGGAAGACTGCGTGTGTGGGGGAGGTGCGGTGGGGTGGCAGGGGTGGGTGTGTTGGGTGTGTGTGGGTGTTAAATATTGTTTCACTTCTCTTCTCGTACTCATTCGTTATGAGCAACTGTAAAACTTTATCAACTTTATTATGGCTATTAGGGTTATCATGCCTGAACATTAAATACATGATATGTGTGCATATATAGACACTTTTAACATGAATTACTCTTCCTTTTTATTTTACAATAAGTATATGATTTTGCTAATTCTTAGAAATTACATGTGAAGTAGACTACTAGAATTGTAAAGGGAACCCTATACAAAACCATTTAGTTCTCCTGAGATTAAACAGCACTAAGGTAGATCACTCATATCAAAAAGGAAGGCTAGATTCTGTTTAAATTTTTAAAAGAATATAAAATGGATTTTACTGAGATAATTAGAGAAGTAGAGAAACATTTAAAAATCATGGGCCAACTGTTAATCATTTGGAAACTGCATGTTTAGATATCAAATGCATATCTCACATCAAAATGAAGTCCACATGAAATAGATACACATGTAAAACCTGAAATCATAAAATAAGGAGGGATTTTAAATATATATTTTGAAAAGACAAAATTACCTGAGAAACTCTAAAGACAAACATTAATTATATACAAATTGTAACACTTTGTGGAAAAAATTACATAAACAAAGCTGAAGGATAACATGAGAAGTGATAGGATTTTTGCCGATTAAGTTAATAAAGACACTAGGTTGAGTGTTGAGAACAACTATCAACTATCCGTAAGAGACGTGTAGTCATATTATGGTACATTTTTATGACTTTTCCAAAAAAGAAAGTCGTCATATATCATACATCAAAAGCCCTAAATTTCTTGACCTAGTAATTTTACATTTAGGCATGTAGCAAAAGTACACAAACATATATACATAAGTACATAAATATACGCATTATATATACACACATACATATATATACGATATTCTTTACAACCTTTTTTATAATAGTGTACTATTAGAGGTAACCTAAATCTTAGTAATTAAGGATTTATTGAATAAAACTGATGAAAATATTGTATTTTAATAAGTTGGGAAAACTGTGTATAGGATGAAAGAAAATACTGAATAAAAAGGAGATTGATGATATAGGGATGGAAAGAAATAGATGATGAATCACTATTTCAAAGGACATAGGTGAATATAAATATTTACAATGTACAAGAGGATACGCTAGAGTGAAGGAAGTGGAGGAGAGCTTCTCCTTTGTTACTAGTTAGACAAAATCTGGATCTATAGTGTGAGACAGTAGAATATAAGATAATTCGAGCCCAACAGGCCCTTATTTATGAAACATGAGATAAATGATCTGCTGAAGTTAACAGAGTAAGAGTGTGAGGAGGACTCTGTTTATGACATCAGTATAGAGCTCCGTCCCCCACCCCTAACACATATTTTCACTGGCTTTATCCCTTGATATAAAAAACTAGTAAGGCACAGCCAGATGGAAGAAGAGTTAGTCATTCAGCTGTGCAAGGGAAGCTCCAGGTGCCTTCTGAGTATCACACTAATTAAACGGAGCTGGTTGATGCAGAAGAACTCCAGGGATGATACAGGACTCCATAAGGAGGGAAGTGAAGTGTGGTCCTGCTGAGGAAGGTAGCATGAAAAATCTGCATATTTCTGGTTAAAACTCAACCCAGGACTGTCAAAAGATGACATTCTTCGACCCTTCTCTGTGTCCATGCTCCTACATCATATTGAAGCTAACTGGGTCTCAGAGAATAAATGATTTTTTTAAAAAGAGCAATGGCAAAAGACCTGGACTTGAAGACAGATAGTCTATAAAGGTGAGATGCAGGACTGAAAATAAGAGATGAAAAGCAATTAAGCTAAAATCTTCATTATCCTATTTTTTTAAATGAATAGGCAAACATGAAGTATCAGATTTTGAGAAAAGTACCTAATATGATAGATAAAATCCAGAGTATACAAATCAATTAGAGGTCTAGAGAAAGAAAACACAATATAGGATGTAAATCAAAACTAAAATTCTTAGCCCCTCAATTGACTGAATGAACCCTGCTCTCTCACCAAGCAAACACAAGGAAACTTGAAGGTCATCATGGGAAAGGAGTGGTAAGACAGGCCCAAGCACACAACTGACCAGCATTAACGTTCAAATAGAGATGCTAAGACGGACAAAATGGACTCTGTAGCAATAAGGTACCGACTCCAACCTAATGCTGGTATATCACGTGACAGAAAACAGAACCTAAAAGGAAATCAAAGGATTCTACCCTAAAATGTATTTCTTCAACATATTTTGAAGTGGCCCTGCAAAGCTATCTGGTGTGGAGGGAAATCTACATCCTGTAGAGAATCACGTTCCTTTACTAGCTCTCTTCAGAGAGTCTGACACTGTTGATAAGAGACATTCACATCTATTCTTCCTGATGATAAGAACCTTGGCTTCCACAATCTGCCCCCACCCGCCCCCCGCTTACCTTAACTCCAGCTGATTTCAACTCTTCAGCCAGCGCTTCATGCTTTTAACCAATTGCCAATCAGGAAATCTTTAAATCCACCTATGACCTGGAAAGCACCTCCCTCCCCTTTTGAGATGTTCTTCCTTTCCAGGCGAAACCAACATATACCTCACATGTATTGATTTACGTCTCTGCCTATAAATTCTGTCTCCCTAAAATGTATAAAAATCAAGCTATAAAGCTATAACCTGACTACCTTGGGCACAGGTTCTCAGGATTTCCTGAGGTTATGTCACAGGACGTGATCTTTTACCTGGGCAAAATAAACCTTTAAATTGATTAAGATCTGTCTCAGGGGCCGGGCACGGTGGCTCAAGCCTGTAATCCCAGCACTTTGGGAGGCCGAGACAGGCGGATCACGAGGTCAGGAGATCGAGACCATCCTGGTTAACATGGTGAAACCCCGTCTCTACTAAAAAATACAAAAAACTAGCCGGGCGAGGTGGCGGGCGCCTGTAGTCCCAGCTACTCGGGAGGCGGAGGCAGGAGAATGGCGTGAACCCGGGAGGCGGAGCTTGCAGTGAGCTGAGATCCGGCCACTGCACTCCAGCCTGGGCGGCGAGCGAGACTCCGCCTCAAAAAAAAAAAAAAAAAAAAAAAAAAAAAAAAAAGATCTGTCTCAGATACTTTTTGGTTACAAGGACAAGGTAGGAAAAAAACTTGTTTATTATACATAAAGATTTTATACTCATAATCAATAAGAAGACTTCAAAAAGTAATTAAATAATAAGAACTCTTGTAAGTAACACTATGGCAAGCAAAAAATTCAACAGATATTTTGAAAGATAAGGTTGAGACACTTTCCCTGAAAATTAAGGGAAAATTAAGTTATGGAGAAATATGAGAAAAAATATTAAAATGAAGAACATATATATTCAATTCTGAGTAATTCTAGAAAAACAAGGAAAGAAAAGGATTGTTTTGGATGTATTAGTAGGATAATAATTTCTAAAATCTAACATGTATGTCTTTCAACCAGAAGGAATAACTGCACCTAAGAATATAATTAGGATGTATCAAAATACTCCAGATAATGAGAAGATTTTGAAAACTTTCAGAGAAGCCAGGTAAAGGAAAGAATTAATTTTCTCTGCAGCAATGCTTGAAGCCAGAAAAAAAAATGGAACAATGATTTAAAAAATCTGAGTAAAAGATTTTTAATCTTAGAATTGTATACCTAGCCAAATTATCATGCCAATATGAGAAGCAAATAAAGACATTTGCAGATATATTAGGATCCACCATATGTGTCTCTTTCTTAGGAAACCACTGGCAATTGTGCTCTTGGAAAATAAAGAGTTTAATTTTTCAAAAAAATTCATGGAAATAGCCAGGAAAGTTGTATAGAGATGTCTGGGAATAACAATAAAAGAAAATGCAGGGATGTTATCTATGCAATGTGCCAAGAGAACCTTAACTGATGTATCAACTCATCATCATCATCATCATCATTATCATCATTATCCTCATCTATCTTGGGTCTAGATAACCATTCAGAATGTGTACTGTCAGGTATTTACAGATATAATGAAAATTTATAAAAGATATCTAAGTAGTTATCTAAGGCTACCTAATAAAAAGAAAGAAACAGATGCAAATTCCAAGAAGTGTGCAGATTAATCAGACTATCATATAATCAATGTATGGTTAGACATTTACATGATTAGTTTTTATGTCTACATAAAATTTTTTGATGAATCTAATCCAGTAAATTTTGGTCTGAGTTTCTATTTTAACTAGGATATAGTTC
Source organism: Chlorocebus sabaeus (assembly GCF_047675955.1). Lineage (NCBI taxonomy): Eukaryota > Metazoa > Chordata > Mammalia > Primates > Cercopithecidae > Chlorocebus > Chlorocebus sabaeus. The sequence continues at coordinate 86,036,939 of NC_132906.1, forward strand.
TGGAAATAGACAATCTGGTCAAAGTCCAGTGCTTTTTTTAAGGCTTTTGAAATATTAAGGTAATTATTTTTGCAGGCACGTACATACATACATATATATGCACATACATATATACATACATACATATATACACATATTTCAAAATACTCTTTTAAGGAGAGTAACTTATTCCTTTATTAGCACTGAGTATTGATTTTGTATATGTTGTGCATATTTAATACTCAAAAGAGATGTAAATTTTGTTCTAAATTTTTCAATTAAAAACATTACAAAAAAGTAAATGACTCCATGATGTTTTCAAGAAAAGAGAATGTTTTTTCATTTCCTATCAAAAACAATAATCTTTTTGTCTCTTCTTTCTACTATTTTAAAGCATCAGATTTAATTCAGAAAGCTGTTAAGACAGAGAGAAAATAAGTTTCAAACTATATACTTCTGACAGAGGTTTTATTTTTATTCTGCTATTGCTAGGGCTCAATGATACTCTATTGAATCTTACGTTTTTCTTTATATCACCAAGAATGCAATTTATCAGATGGACTGTACGTGCAATTTTATGAGGAAAAATACTATACGAAATTGACACTTTTTGTTCTCAACATGTCTGTTACTGGTGTTCTTTTAAGTCATCAATCTGTTTGCTGTACACAAGAACAAGCTGTTTTTGCTGCCACTAGAAGTAAAGAGTCAATATAGTTATGGTAGAGTGAGCTGAATTCTATACTTCCCGCACATCATGAGCTAAATTGTCAATGAAGTAATTCTTGAGAACTTGTGTTATTAGTCCCTGTGTGAGAAGCAGAAAGAACAGTTTGATTTTTAAGGTTCCAGACTGAGTCTGTAGTGCTGTCAGTTACTGAAATCTCCTTTTCCTTTATAAATGTTAAACGTTACTGAAAGTCGTTGAGAAGGAACAAGTACAGACCCCTTCACGATCATATTTTCATGGAAGTCCTTTACTAACTCTAACTGCATTTGGAGAAATACTTTTTCTTCTTCATTTATACAATTTCTTTCAATGTCTGTCAGGATTGTTCCTTGGTCCCTCAAGCTCTTTATTTTTCAAGGTTATAGGTTTCTATGTTCTTCTTCCATTCATCATGTATTTTTTCAAGTAAAATTTATTAATAATATTTTAGATATTTGTCTGTTTTTTTCACAGTTCATAGGTGCATTGATCATATCAATTAAAAAAGTATAGAACTTTTAATTCAACAACTGGGTTACTATATTTTCCTTCCACATAACGGAAATGGCAATGGGTTTATTGAGTCAATTCCAATCTCCTAAAGCAGATTTTTTTATTTACATGTAAATACTTAGATTTCTTAAATTCAGAAGCATTCTGAATACCTGTGCTTTTTGCTATACAAAATTCTCTAGACTATGATTTTTTAAAATTAACTTATATGTGGGTGATTATATTCCATAAAAATGGCAATGGCGAGTTTGAGAAAAAATTAGATTCTCAGTGCTGTCTTTTATGCTTTCTCATGCATTAATTTAACTTTTTTAAGGAAAAAATAGGAACTGTTGAGTCATAGTCTGCGCTACATGCTGAAAGTCAAAATGAAGACAATTCTTATTTACTTGATTACCAAGTTGTTGCTATCCCACCAAGTATTATCTTTAAGGCATTATCATTGGGAAATGTAGAAAGGCTGTATTGTTTTAAAAAAACACAAAAGGCCTGAAGAAAAAGAATACATAAAATAGGTCTAAAAAATATGGAAAAAAAAATATAATACAAACAATGACTTTTAGCTTATCTCCACAAGAACATTGTGACAAATAATGAACTTCTGTATGGCTATTTCCAAACCTTGGGTTTACTAGATTGTCACTTGACAAAATAATGATGGTCACGATCCTTATGCTGTTCACTATGGCAGAACCCTGTCATGATCAAGTCTAATATCCGTCAGTGCCAAATACTCATGACAAATGATCTTGATCTGTTGATAAGTCCTCAATTTACCATTCTAGTCCCGTAGTGGATTGCTTATAATTCCAGGAAGCTACTCACCATTCCTCAGACACACAATGCATTTTTATGCCACCGTGCTCTAATTGGCATAAGAATTAGACCTGAGGACTACCCCAAACACCCATTAAAAAAGGAAATAAAATTGCCCTGGGAGATTAAACTGTAAAATCAACATGTAAAGAAGAAAATTCAATTTAAAGAGATGGAATGCCTCCAGGGCCAGCAGGATTTTACTCTAAAGGATTAACTGTATTAACATCTCTAAAGAAAAAGTGTGGGGAATTACAGACAGATGTCAATCAATACATGTAAGGTGTACATTGGTTTGGTCTTGAAAAGCAGGACACCTCAAAGCGAGTGAGGGATTTCTAGGTCATATGTGGATTCAAAGATTTTCTGACAGACAATTGGTCGAAATCATTAAGTTTTTCTTTAACAGTTGAAGTCAGCAGAAAGAAATTTGAGGAATTAAGGAGAACTGTAAAAGCTAAGGTTATGCAGATGAAGGCTCCAGGCAGCAGGCTTCAGAGATAGTAGATGATAAGTGTCTTCGTATCAGACCTTAAAAGGTGCTGTCTGACTCTCCTGAAAAGACCTAGTAAGGGAAGGAGATTCTCTATAGAATGTAAATTTCCCCCATAAGAGGCAGCTTTACAGGGCCATTCTAAAGTCTGTCAAAGAAATATATTTTGCGATAAAATATTTGAATCTCTTTCAGGGCCTGTTACCTGCCATGTGATGCTATACTAGAATCAGGTTGGAATTTGGTATCTTACTGCTACCAAGAGTCTGCTTTGTCAGTCCTGACACCTCTGTTTTCATGTTAATACTGGTCAATTGTGCCTGAATTCCAAAGGAAGAAGAGTATAATGAGCTATGGCTGACCCTCCTTTCCCATCATGACTTCTACCAGTTTTTCAGGTTAACTTTGGAATGCCCTTCGCCAAAAGGAGGAGTTCATTCAGTCACTTAAGGAATTTAGAATTTTATTTTTGTTTTACACCATGTATCCTTGCATACATACATACGCCTAGGGTGGCTAGATATCTCCTCTACAATTAGACCATCAGTTATTCTAAGATGCATGAACTAGAAGATGAAACTTAGTTTAAATTTTAAGATGAATATTTAATGTTCTACTTTTACTTAATAATTTAATAATATAAGCATATATATCCCCAATTTTTAGCTCCAAAATTTCTCCATTCGTTCATTTAAATATATTTATTGAATAAGGACTGTTTTAAATATTAGAACATTAATGAAAAATCACCATTTGTTTTATACCATACTACGTATATTCTATTTCATTGTTGAGTCCACGTGTTGTTCAGTACACTAAAATATCTACATGTCATTACTTCCATGATGAAAGTCTATGTATAATTCTGAAATACTTTTGATAAATATAAATAAGGAGCACAATATTTAGCATAATTTATATCATTTGCTTTTGCACTTATTAAATTAAAAAAATTTTCTGTCTTCAGTTCTGCTGTTGTTTTGGTTTTGTTTTTCATTTTCTTAAACTAATATGAGAAATAGCTACAATATGTCTTATATTTATCTGTTAGAATTTTGGTACCTTTAATCAATTTCTAGACTCTTTCTGATGGAAAGTGTTGAATTTATCTGAGCCTATTGCCCTGGGAAGACAGCAAAGGTTAAGAAATCACTCTTCCCATTTGTGTTTTTAGACTACACACAAAGGATCACCCTGCCCTTGCAAGAAGTAAGGCTCACCTCAACCCTTCCACAATGTCTTCTTAGTTTCATAAAATCTAAAGTTTTCCTTGTGTTCTTTGAGACATTCCTAATTAATTTTCTTTTTTTTTTGAATACTATTATACTTTGGTTTTAGGGTACATCATGTGCACAAGGTGCAGGTTTGTTACATAGGTATACATGTGCCATGTTGGTTTGCTATACCTATCAACTTGTCATTTACATTAAGTATTTCTCCTAATGCTATCCCTCCCCCAGACCCACACTCCCCCGACAGACCACGGTGTGTGATGTTCTTCTCCCTGAGTCCATGTGTTCACATTGTTCAACTCCCACCTATGAGTGAGAACATGCGGTGTTTGGTTTTCTGTCCTTGTGACAGTTTGCTTAGAATGATGTTTTCCAGCTTCATCCACGTCCCTGCAAAGGACATGACCTCATCCTTTTTTATGGCTGCATAGTATTCCATGGTGTATATGTGCCACATTTTCTTAATCCAGTCTATCATTGATGGTTCCAAGTCTTTGCTACTGTGAATAGTGCCGCAATAAACATACATGTGTGTGTTTCTCTATAGTAGCATGATTTATAATCCTTTGCATATATACCCAGTAATGAGATCACTGGGTCAAATGCAATTTCTAGTTCTAAATGCTTGAGGAATTGCCACACTGTCTTCTACAATGTTTGAACTAATTTACACTCCCACCAACAGTGTAAAAGCATTCCTGTTTCTCCACATCCTCTCCAGCATCTGTTGTTTCCTGACTTTTTAATGATCGCCATTCCAACTGGCATGAGATGGTATCTCATTGTGATTTTGATTTACATTTCTCTGATGACCAGTAAGGATGAGCATTTTTTCATATGTCTGTTGGCTGCATATATGTCTTTTTTTGAGAAGTGTCTGTTCATATCCTTTGCCCACTTTTTGATGGGGTTGTTTATTTTTTTCTTTTAAATTTGTTTAAGTTCTTTGTAGGTTCTGGATATTAGCCCTTTGTCAGATGGGTAGATTGAAAAATTTTCTCCCAGTCTGTAGGTTGTCTGTTCACTTTGATGATAGTTTCTCTTGCTGTGTAGAAGCTCTTTAGTTTAATTAGATCCCATTTGTCTATTTTGGCTTTTGTTGCCATTGCTTTTGGTGTTTTAATCATGAAGTCTCTGCTCATGCCTATGTCCTGAATGGTATTGCCTAGGTTTTCTTCTAGGGTTTTAATGGTGTTAGGTCTTACATTTAAGTCTTTAATCCATCTTGAGTTAATTTTTGTATATGGTGTAAGAAAAGGATCCAGTTTCAGCTGTTTACATATGGCTAGCCAGTTTTCCCAGGACCATTTATTAAATAGGGAATCTTTTCCCCGTTGCTTGTTTTTGTCAGGTTTTTCAAAGATCAGATGGTTGTAGATGTGTGACATTATTTCTGAGGCCTCTGTTCTGTTCCATTGGTCTATATATCTGCTTTGGTACCAGTACCATGCTGTTCTGGTTACTGTAGCCTTATAGTATAGTTTGAAGTCAGGTAGTGTGATGCCTCCAGCTTTGTTCTTTTGCCTTAGGATTGTCTTGGCTATGTGGGCTCATTTTTGGTTCCATATGAACTTTACAGTAGTTTTTTTTCCAATTCTGTGAAGAAAGTCATTGGTAGTTTGATGGGGAACAGCATTGAATCTATAAAGTACTTTGGGCAGTATGACCATTTTAATGATATTGAGTCTTCCTATCCATGAGCATGGAATGTTCTTCCATTTGTTTGTGTCCTCTTTTATTTTTTGTGCAGTGGTTTGTAGTTCTCCTTGAAGAAGTCCTTCACACCCCTTGTAAGTTGAATTCCTAGGTATTTTATTCTCTTTGTAGCAGTTGTAAATGGGAGTTCACTCATGGTTTAGCTCTCTGTCTACTATTGGTGTATAGGAATCCCTGTGATTTTTACACAATGAGTTTGTATCCTGAGACTTTGCTGAAGTTGCTTATCAGCTTAAGGAGATTTTGGGCTGAGACAATGGGGTTTTCTAAATATACAATCATGTCATCTGCAAACAGAGACAGTTTAACCTCCTCTTTTTCTAATTGAATACCTTTATTTCTTTCTCTTACCTGATTGCCCTAGCCAGAACTTCCAACACTATGTTGAATAGGAGTGGTAAGAGAGGGCATCCTTGTCTTGTGCTGGTTTTCAAAGGGAATGCTTCCAAATTTGCCCATTCAGTATGATGCTGGCTGTGGGTTTGTCATAAATAGCTCTTATTATTTTGAGATATATTCCGTCTATACCTAGTTTATTGAGAGTTTTTAGCATGAAGGGCTGTTGAATTTTGTTGAACGACTTTTCTGCATCTATTGAGATAATCATGTAGTTTTTGTCATTTGTTCTGTTTCTGTGATGGATTACATTTATTGATTTGTGTATCTTGAACCAGCCTTGTATCTCAGGGATGAAACTGACTTGATTGCAGTGGATAAGCTTTTTGATGTGCTGCTGGATTTGATTTGCCAGTATTTTATTGAGGATTTTTGCATCAATGTTCATAAGGGATATTGGCCTAAAATTCTCTTTTTGTTGTTGTTGTGTCTATACCAGGCTTTGTTATCAGTATGATGCTAGCCTCTTAATATGAGTTAGGGAGGATTCCCTCTTTTACTATTGATTGATATAGTTTCAGAAGGAATGGTACCATGTCCTCTTTGTACCTCTGGTAGAATTCAGCTGTGAATCCATCTGGTCCTGGATTTTTTTTTGCTTTGTAGGCTATTAAATATTGCCTCAATTTCAGAACTTATTATTGGTCTATTCAGAGATTCAACTTCCTCCTGCTTTAGTTTTGGGAGGGTGTATATGTCCAGGAGTTTATCCATTTTTTGTAGATCTTCTAGTTTATTTGTGTAGAGGTTTATTTGTTTATAGTATTCTCTGACGGTAGTTTGTATTTCTGTTTCTTCTATTTCAATAGTTGGACTAAAAATCACAGGACAAAGAGCTAGAGGAATTCAATTTATTGAATTAGACATTGATTAATTCATCAAGGAACTCTCATGCATACTGTTCCGGTATATGTCACCTTCAAAGTCTCCATAGCTGGAATCCCCTTCCCACACATCCTTGTTGGCAACCTACTAAATTTCTTGTTTTGGCAAAAACGTCACCTTTTTAATGAAGACTTTTCTCATCCATTTAGTTTCAATTATTTTTTTTCTTACAATTTCATATACATTTCATAAATTCTATAACAATTGGTTGTGATTGTTTATGTTTGTGTCTCCACAATCAGAACATGGTTGGTATTTCTGCTGTGAAGCTCACTGGCAAACATATTCTAGGTGATCAGTACATGTTTGTTGACACCGAACATTAATGAATGAATGTGTGATTAATGAATGAATGCATTAGGAACGGTTCTCACAACTCCCAATGGCCTTTCTTTTATCTGCGTAAATCCTACCAAGACTTTTATCTATATACAACAATGATAACATTATGAGATCAGCTAAAAGTTATTCTTTTTACCGTATTTTTGTTCCATATTAGTATACTTTTTAATTACATTCACACCTACTGTAGTTCTTTTGTTTCTCATTAGGAGAATAGAGAAGGAATCAGTGATACTTGGCATTCAACTGACAACTTCTTTGATGACTAGAATAACTTACTATGCCTGCTAGTGCATATAATACCACCTGACACCAACTAAGGCATGTCATTTTCCAGAGTAGTGGTGTATCTCAAATAAATTATTTTACTAAGTGTATCACAAATCACTAAAATATTTAACAATGCCACAAAGAGAGTAGTATCCCAGAAACTAATTTAACTATAGAGAAAATCTGGGTAAATATTTGTAATTTAAGACAGACACAGTGAAACTGTAGTGTGAATGAATATTTAAAATGTAAGACTCTGAGAAACATCTCTGGTATTGATTGGAAAGATTATATCTGGTAGTTATAGAGGAATGTGTGATATGGAGCTGATGTGAGCTTCATGGAATCCATGTTTTTAGCTAGTTTAGACCATGTAAGTTTCAAGCTGCTTTTATCCCTAGTTAAAATATTATTTTTGGATTTTTAAAAATGCCTAATTGAAAGCTCAACAGCAATTTGGAGCAATTTGGACTATAAAATTGCACTGTTGTTATAACCTCATGATGAGATAAGATTAAATGAATCAGAAATGATGCATTAACTCTATATTACAATATGCATGGGTTTAAAACATTAAGAGGGTGAATGTTCTTGGTAGATAATCAAGGATTTGCTATTTCTAAACATTTTTAAAATGGCTAATGTTTGCCAGAAAAAACTGTTTCCAGACTTACTAATCTCTATTCATTAAAGTCTTCTACGAGTGTAGGGTAAAAAGCAAGTTTTGAGCTTCACCTGTTAATATGCCCAAGGGACACTGCAACACTCTTACCAGAGACAGCCAAAAGCTTGATTGAAAAAATAGAAGACTTTTCATATCAGTAAACCCAGTACACATTCCAAACACCATGCCATGGCAATCCACAGGTCTCACTTTTTAATTCCCTCTGCTCCAGCTCTATCCTGTGCTTGACTTTTTAAGTCTGGGACACACGTGTTATTATCATACAGACTTATTCTTGAAATGTGCAGGGATTTCTATGATAAAAACTAAAATCATGATGGATTACATGTGAATTAAATAGAAAAATATCTCGTTTTATTTCAGGTAATATGATTATTATTTATACAGTTGCTTTTTTGTGACAGAGTGCTGAATTAATATACATAAATAATTTCAACTTTAGAGATCGATAGGAAGGGGAGTGATATAGCACCATTTGCCAAAGGGTTGCTCTCAGTTCTTTCTGGGACTGTTTTCCTGGCTATGTTTTTGCATGCCAGAGCTTGCGCAAAAAATTTTTTTGAGATTAACTTTGAAATGCATTATTCCCATGCATTAATCAATATCAAAAATTATGTTAAAACAAAAATAACTAGTCACTTTTATAATTTTAATAGATAATATTTATAATACATTTGATTACATTATTTTAAATTAATATTTATTAAACTATAATTAAGCATTTGTTTTAAAAATCTGTTAGTTAGTTATTTTTTTTAGATGGAGTTTCACTTTTGTTGCCCAGGCTGGAGTGCAATGGGGTGATCTTGGCTCACTGTAGCCTCCACCTCCTGAGTTCAAGTGATTCTCCTGCCTCAACCTCCTGAATATCTGGGATTACAGGCACCTACCACCATACCCTGCTAATTTTCTGTCTTTTTAGTAGATACAGGGTTTCACCATGTTAATCAGGCTGGTCTCAAACTCCTGGCCTCAGGTGATCCCCTTGCCTTAGCTTCCCCAAGTGCTGGGATTACAGGCATGAGATACCACACCCAGTCAAAAATCTGCTAATTTTGGCAGTCCATCTTCTTCCCCTCAGAGAGTTACACTTTCCTCCTACATCATTCTGAGAACAGACATTCTTTTAGGTAGCTGGACCTTGCCCACCTTTGGGATGGTTCTACAACTCAAGGTAGCTGAATTAATTCAGGAGTTGTTAAAACTGAGTCATTCATGGCTCACTGGGTACTTAATTTTTATAGTCCCTTCTTCCCATGTCTGCAGTCTGTAAGAAGAGAGACCCTACTTAAAAATAAAATGGCAATACTTAACAGAGGAGAAAAGCATGTAGTCAATTCCATTACACGAAAGGTAGACAGTATAATGCCTGTTGTGTCTTTAGAATGCACAGGATGGACCTTTCATTACTATAGCTGTGGGAGACTGTGTAGAGAATTTCAGGACATTGAAGACTGTTGACCACCACTTCCAGCCTTCTGCAAGTTTTCACAAGAAGATGAGTTTTGCCCAAACAGGTCCATTGGGAAAAAGATAAATAAGAAAACACTTCCAGATTTCTAGAAATACTCTCTGCTGGTGGTCAGCAACCAGTTTGTCTAAAAATCATAATAATATGCTCTTTAGCTTTGGAAAAATATGTTAAATGCCCTGCCCGAAGCAGGGATATGGAGGTGCAAATCACAAGAGACATGGATTTCAGTGTAGGAGACAGAAAAATGGAAGAAGCCTAAACTCACAATTATTCTGAGCATTTCTTGCTTGACAAAGGCTAAAATTATTGCACTGAAGAAAAATGAAGTCAGCTTCTGTGAGCATAATACAGTCTCCTTGATGCCTCCCAGTTTCAGAGGCAGGGGCCAAGATGGATGCAGACGAGCCGAGACCGGTGAGTGATGAAGTCTGAGTAGCACCAGGCCTCCACACGGGTGGTACATGAATGGAGATCTTCGACTTTGCCAATTGGCCCTTTGGCTCAACCAACAGACAATGAAGGTTGAAATAAATCGTTTCTGTCATATCTGCTCAGCCTAAAAAATAGTTATCTATGCACCTAGCTTCTGCTGTGGCCTCCATGCCTCTTTCACATATATCCATGGAGGACTGAATAAAGGTGTTCTCTCTAAGAACAGATCTGAGGAAAGCAAGAATGACTGACAGAGAAACTCACTCCATGATAAAGGCAAGTACTCTCAATGTATCTGTTCTACATGATACAGTCTGAGAAATGCAGCTGTGATGCTCTTTTTCCAAATGGCCAATTTTTTAAATGACATGCTTATTATTTATACTTGCTTTGCTACATTTTTATTGTTCCCATCCAATATAAATTTTGTAACTTGAATGATTAAATTAATCATTTAGGTATAGGTGGCTGAATCGTGGGGACTTGCATTTGGTTTGGAAGAATGTCTTTTACTCAGAACAAGGACGAGGTAACTTTTCTCTTTTTGCAGTGAGGATGATCACATCACCTGTTTTGGATTATCATCTGACATGTGGAAAAGTTTCAAGTAAAGCTTACATATGTCTCCAAAAGGTGATACTACATGAACCTCAAGGCCGAATACAACTCTTACTGCCAAATTCATCCTCATTCAACGTTGTCTTTGCTGTTTGCTCTGAGTCAGTGCATCTTCAATTATATGTGATAAAAGATCAATTTTGCTTTGTTTTGTTTCCAATCATCTGGAACCAATAATTATGTCAAATATAAAAAGGTATAGGAAAAGTGAAATTTAAAAGTCATGAAACATAAGCCTTAGCAACTTGCGAGATTTAACAGGCACAACCTACTCTCTCAAACTACTACAAAAATTTAGCAACATTCCATTTCTATACATATTTCACTGCAGATTGGTAAAAAGCAGTTTGCAGATGGCATTTTGAGTAGCACTTGCTTAGATCTTTGGAGGTCAGTACCTTGTGTGGTTTTGGCTACACTCAGTTTACCATGGGCTACTTAGCTGGAGAGTCACGGTGGACAGATTGACAGGTATCGAATCTGTACTGATAGTTAATTTGTAAAATGATAATAATAAATGAGTCTATAAAGGTGCTTATTACATAAATGTGTCTGAGAGTTCTAATTGCCTACCCCAATATGCATTTTCACTTTTAGTAAAAGACACCTACATTTTAGCTGAATGTGCTGCTGCTCATTCAAAGAATGACTTTTCCTAGTTCCTCTTGTTCATACATGTGTGGCCATGTGATTAAGCTCTCTGTAAGATGTAGAAGAAATGTATCATGGAACTTTGATAAACTCTCCAGAGAAAAAGTGCAAACACCATTCTGCAATCTTTCCTCCAGTTTGCTGCTCAGAATGTGAAAATAGTGGTTGAAGTTCCATCAGCAATGCTGGTTGGATGTAATGAGAGTGGCATGTGAGGCTCAGCAGAGGACAGTGCTGTAGTGAATTCCTGCTAGGGATGCCTGGTGACCATGGAACAGCCATAACAGTCATAACAAACCTGGATTCTTTTACTGGAAAAAAATGTTACAATTTTACAATTTTCAGTCTACTTATTCAGTTTTTTCTTATGCAGCTAAAACTTCTGTAGTTGATAATGAAATTAAATTTAAAAATCCTTTTCATGCCTCTATGGTATGTCCCATTATTTATTTCTGCCCTCTGGGACAGCTCGTTATACTCTTCCTCTTTGTCTTTTTAAATACTGGAAGACATTTATCTTCTAACTTAGGCTAAACAAAAATACTCATTGATCACAGTGATTACTAAGTTTTATTTAATATTTGTTATCTCATTTAATCCTCTCAGTGAATGATGGTTATATTATCATATTATTGTCTCCTTTTTACCAAGGATGAAATTGAGTCTCTGAAAGATTATGTGACTTGCCCAAGTTTGCAGAACCAAGAAGAAGTGGATTGGGCTTGGATTTCCATCTAAATTTAACTCCAGAGGACATACACTTAACCAGTGATCTATTCCAGTTGTTTCCTTTTGTTAACAAATGACTGCCTTTTGTTTGTTTGTTTGTTTTCGTTTGATAAGAACATATAAAGTGAGATTTATGCTCTTAACACTTTTTAAAATGTATACTAGTTCCCCTTTATCTGCTGTTTTGGTTTTACAGTTTTAGTTACCTGCCATGGTCTGAAAACACTAATTAGAAAATTCCAGAAATATAAAATTCATAAGTTTTAAATGGTGCACTCTTTTGAGTAGTGTGAAAAAAATCTCACACTGGAAAGTAAATCCTCTCTTTGTCCATCCTGCTGCCTAGAGCTCTCCTCCCTACCTGGGAATTTATGCATCTTTATCCATTGACATCATGCCTTCTACCTGATTTGCTTTGACTAATGAAATGTTTGCAGAATAGACTCGTGTCCCTTAAAATCAGATATTTAAGTTATAGTTCCTGGTCCTTCAGTCTCTATTTTGTTCGCTGCTAGGAGACTGGCAATATCCTAGATAGGGCCTTCTCTATAGACAGGCATCCCTCGCTGAAGACATGCAGCCAGGCCAGACAATGGATACACAGCATATATAAGAAATAAACTGGTCTTGTATGATTCTTATTCTGAAGTTTGCAGAGTTATTTTGCACCTGCCAAGAACTAAGCTTTAGCATACTGAAACAGATTCTATTCTAACAGTCTCCTGCCATTTTCCTATCACTGGACTCATCCGCATATATTTACCTTCAGTGAAGTGTTTTTCCTGAGGCATAAGAATCAAATCAACCCCAAATTTTGGCAGTTTATCCACTGGCAAGCCTGTAATGATTGGAAAGGCATGTTTCAATTCCTATGTGTTTATGCTTTATCATGGGACAAAGATATTGAAAAATTTAACCATGCACAGGAAATCATCATCAATAATTATACTGAAAATGCATCTACCCTATTAAAAATCTGGAAAATAGAAACTATTAATTAAATGTTTTATGTTTCATATGTACATATTTTACCTATGCTACCCGAATATCCAATTTTTCATAATCAATGTAATTATTTTATAATTGACAAGACTATAATAGACAGTGTTTATTTGATTTGCTTTATTAATGTTTTATTATATTTTATATTAAATAAATTAAATAAATAAATATTTATTTATTATATTGTAATATATGTTAATAATAAATATATTACAATAGAATGCAAGACTTTTTAGTTAGATATGTCCTTCTCACAGTTTTCTATTCAACTTTCTGATACTTCTTTCCAATAACATGTACACATTTTTCTTCATCTACTTGTATCTTAAAATGTACATCTTAATTTTTATGTTTTCCCCAAGAAAACTCAAGTACGCCTCATAAATTTATTCATAGTAGTTGATATGGTTTGGCTCTGTGTCCCCACCCAAACCTTATCTTGAATTGTACTACCATAATTCCCATGTGTTGTGGGAGGGACTTGGTGGGAGATAATTTGAATCATGGGGGCAGGGTCCCCCATACTGTTCTCCTGGTAGTGAATAAGTCTCACGAGATCTGATGGGTTTATGAGGGGTTTACGTTTTTGCATCTTTCTCATTTAGCTTTCTCATTTATACCATGTAAGAAGTCTTTTGCCTCCTGCCATGATTCTGAGTCCTCCCCCACCATGTGAAACTGTAAGTCCAGTTAAACCTCCTTTTCTTGCCCATCTTTGGTATGTCTTTATCAGCAGTGTGAAAATGGACTAATACGGTAAATTGGTACCAGCACAGTGGGGCGCTGCTGAAAAGATACCCAAAAAAGTGGAAGCCACTTTGGAACTGGGTAACAGGCAGGAGTTGGAACAATTTGGAGGGCTCAGAAGAAGACTTGAAAATGTGGAAAAGTTTGAAACTTTCCTAGAGACTTGTTGAGTGGCTTTGACCAAAAGCCTGATAGTGATATGGGCAATGAGGTTCAGGCTGAGGTGGTCTCAGATGGAGATGAGGAACTTGTTGAGAACTGGAGCAAAGGTGATTCTTTTTATGTTTTATCAAAGAGACTGGTGGCATTTTTCCCCTGGCCTAGAGATTTGTGGAGCTTTGAACTCCAGAGAGATGACATAGGGTATCTGGCAGAAGAAACTTCTAAGCAGCAAAGCATTCAAGAGGTGGCTTGGGTGCTGCTAAGGGCATTCAGTTTCATAAAGGAAGCAAAGCACAAAAGTTTGAAAAATTTGCAGCCTGAAAATGTGATAGAAAATATAACCTCATTTTCTGAGGAGAAATTCAAGCCTACTGCAAAAATTTGCATAAGTAACGAGGAGCCAAATGTTAATCCCCAAGACAATGAGGAAAATGTCTCCAGGGCATGTCAGTGGCCTTGATGGCAGCGCCTCCCATCACAGGCCTGGAAGCCTAGGAGAAAATGGTTTCATGGGCCAGGCCCAGGGTTCCCATGCTGTGTGCAGCTTATAGACTTGGTGCCCTGTCTCCCAGCCGCTCCAACCACGGCTGAAAGGGGACAGCATAGAGCTAAGGTCATGGCTTTAGAGGATGCAAGCATCAAGCCTTGGCAGCTTCCTTGTGGTGTTTAGTCTGTGAGTACACAGAAGTCAAGAATTGAAGTTTGGGAACCTCTGCCTAGATTTCAAAGGATGTATGGAAATGTGGCTGGATACCCAGGCAGAAGTTTGCTGCAGAGGTGGGGCACTCATGAGGAACCTCTGGTACAGCAATGCAAAAGGCAAATGTGGGGTCAAGAGCTCCTACACAGAGTCCTTACTGGGGTACTGCCTAGTGGAGCTGTGGGAAGAGGGCCACTGTCCTCCAGACTCCAGAAAGGTAGATCCACCAATAACTTGCACTGTTTGCCTGGAAAAGTCCCAGACACTCAATGCCATCCTGTGAAAGCAGCTGGGAGGGAGGCTGTACCCTGCAAAGTCACAGGGGTGAAGCTGCCTAAGACCATGGGAACCCACCTCTTGAATCAGCGTGACCTGGATGTGAGCCTTGGAGTCAGAGGAGATCATTTGGGGACTTTAAAATTTGACTGCCCTGCTAGATTTTGGGCTTGCATGGACCCTGTAACCCCTTTGTTTTGGTCAACTTCTCCCATTTAGAGTAGCTGTATTTACCAAATACCTGTACCCCCACTGTATCTAGGAAGTGATTAGCTTGCTTTTGATTTTACAGGCTCATAGGTGAAAGGAACTTGCTTTGTCTCAGATGAGACTTTGGACTGTGGGCTTTTGGATTGATGCTGAAATGAGTTACAACTTTGGGGGACTGTTGGGAAGGCATGACTGGTTTTAAAGGGTCAGGACATGAGATTTGGAGGGGCCAGGGGTGGAATGGTATGGTTTGACTATGTGTCCCCACCCAAATCTTATCTTGAATTGTACTCCCAAAATTGTCATGTGTTGTGGGAGGGACCCAATGGAGATAATTTGAATCAATTCAAATGATTTTGTTTCCCCCATACTGTTCACCTGGTAGTGAATAAGTCTCATGAGATCTGATGGATTTATCAGGAGTTTCTGCTTTTGCATCTTCCTCATTTTCTCTTATTGCCACCATGTAAGAAGTGCCTTTCACCTCCTGCAATGATTCTGAGGCCTCTCCAGCCATGTGGAACTGTAAGTCCAATTAAGTGTCTTTTTCTTCCCAGTCTTGGGTATGTCTTTATCAGCAGCATGAAAATGGACTAATACAGTAGTAAAAAAGCCAAAATTGTAATACTTCTGTTCATGCTGCAGTTTGGAATTTATTTATTGTCCATCTTCATTGAGACATCTCACAGCCAGCTGAAATAGAGGGACATATCCATCTTACGTCAGTGGGCCCCAACCTTTTTGGTACCAGGGACCCATTTCATGGAAGACCATTTTCCTACGAATGGCCAGTGGGAGATGGTTTCAGGATAAAACTGAACTGTTTTATCAGGCGTTAAATTCTCGTAAGGTGCATACAACATAGATCCCTCTCAAGGGCATTTCACTATAGGGTTCACACTCCTGTGAGAATCTAATCCGGCTGCTGATCTGACAGGAAGCAGAGCTCAGGCAGTAACGCTTGTTGGCCCACCACTCACCTCCTGCTGTGCAGTCCCATTCCTAACAGGCCACAGATGAGTACTGTGGTCTGATGTCTGTCTACTCACATCATGCCTATCTACCTGATTTGCTTTGACCAATGAAATGTCTGCAGTATAGACACCTGTCCCTTCGAATTAGACATTTAAATTATAGTACTGGTCTGTGGCCTGAGGTTTGGGGATGCCTGATCTATGTAACAAAAACTCTGGTACATAGAATATGTTCAATAGGTATTTCTGAAAAGATGAATGAATGTCTTAAAGTGAACTCATAAACATATTCAGCAGACAAACCCAGTAGACCAAAACTTCACTCAGTACGGAAAATATACTTTCTCAGTGAATACTGTTAAGACCCACATCATTGCCTTTCTGGACAGGTGATGGCCACCTGCCTCCTCTGCCTCATCCTGCTATTTCTCTGTCGTATTCAGTTGGACAAAAGAACATTCATATCTGCCCAATTGTTTCTTTATGATGGCACCACTGCAGTTTGCCAGTCTTAATTTATTCTTAAAGTTGACAATATATATTTTTCTTTAAAATAGTTATTTTCTGATTTTCATAAACACTCAAATGATTCCTTACCTGCAAAATAGTGAATAAATTTCTTACCTTTTCCTATGAATCTGCACAATCAGGATCCTGCCTTCCTCTGGGATAGCACCTTGTGCTAATAAACACCAAGCCTTCACCTGAAAGGAATTACTTGTAACTCTATGAAAACATGATCTCTTATGTCTAGTTGTCATGACACAGATATCCCGATTGCCTTTTTCCCACTCCAACTTCTTGGTGATGTTGTGTTAATCCATCATTCCAATTTTTCTTCTAATATTCCCGCCTCTGCAATTCCCAGTTCTCCCGTCTCTGTCGAGCCTGCTAAGCAAACTGCCCCCTTTATTGCACATTCAGTTATGATTGCACATCTAGATATGCTGTCTGTCTTCGCCGCTAATGATGAGTTTCCCCTGTATCCTGCACATTTTAGGTGATCACTAAGTGTTTCTGGATGCATAAGTTATTGATATATCAACTTGGTAGCATCAAAGCAAAAAGAACCACAGAGACTAAGACAGAGTCAAAAAAAAAAAAAAAAAAAAAAACTAGTGTTGTATTTAATAGATTTTTTAAAGTTTATATTAGTTTTTGCTTCGTTGCTGGATAAAAGTATTTTGTAGTATAATAGATAACTATTTTCTAGCAAGCTCCATAGTCAGGAAAGTTAGACATTATGGTGCTGTAAGACTCAGTGATAGATTGACAATATGTCTTGAAATGTCAACTGTTTAGGTTTTACATACTACCTTTGTGAATTGAATTGTATTTTTAAATGCCAAATCCATTTTTAAATATTACATTCACAATGTAATATTTTTTAAGAAACACTGAATAGCTTTACTATCAATTCCTTATTTCTGATGTAGATAGAAAAGGGCATGGTGTGTTGAGGGTTTGGAATGTCTGGGCTGAGTAGAATTTCTCTCTCTCAGCCCTTCTTGCTATGGGTCCATTTGAAAGTTATTTAACCTCTAAAATTGTTATTTTCATTTTTATATATGTTACCTATTTTTTGTATCAAAGTAGTGCACTCACTGTATTAGTCCAACCTCACGCTGATAATAAAGACATACTCGAGACTGGGTAATTTATAAAGGAAAGAGGTTTAATTGACTCACAGTTCAGCATGGCTGGGGAGATCTGAGGAAACGTACAATTATGGCAGAAGAGGAAGCAAACACGTCCTTCATCACACGGAGGCAGCAAAGAGAAATGCCCTTTGTAACACCATCAGATCTCTTGAGACTTAGTCACTGTCACAGGAACAGAGCAGGAAAACACACCCCCATGATTCAATGACTTCCCACTGGGTCCTCCCACGACACGTGGGCATTATGCAAGTACAAGTCAAGATGAAATCTGGGTGGGGTCACAGAGCCAAACCATATCACTGACATACTTCTAAAGAAGGGAAAAGGCACTAAAATCAATGTAATTATAATTATGGGAAAAAAAGAAACAGCAGCTTCCTTTTGCTTTCCTCCTTCCTAAGAATTGTGCGGTTTACTGTGCTGACAGTGATTAATTCACTGGGGACTCCTTCAACGTCTTCAGATAAAACTCTTCCAAACGTCTACATGGACATACAACCTACCAGACAACAGGGAGGGCGTAGGTAATTCAGCACGTAGGGCTTACATAACTCTGCACCCTACCCTTGCTTCTAATAGGGCTGATGCTTTCCATGTCTTCACAAATGACTTTCCAGGCTTCTGTGGAAGTGGAAACACCCAGGGTGTTCATGAGGACCTGCCAGTCCAGCATCTTACACAGACTTTAAGCAAATCCCTCTTCACCCCAGCCCGCTTCCACCCTAGTCTTGCTTTCACTTCTAGAGCACTAGGGGCTTGCTTGTCTTTGGTGGCTTCCTTTTAGGCTTTTAGACTCGGCTTCCTCCCCAAACCCCCTGCCACGTCAGTTACCATGGCTCTGCTGCTCTCTGCCTCTACTGTGGGTTGCAGTAAATATATCTTTTCCATGAACACAGAATTTATATATTTATTCTCATTCTACTTACATTTTTGGGCATATTTTTAAGAGGCTAAGGGATCAGGAAATTCTTTATTACATCATCTTGCAAATGGGAGTTGGTTTCTAATTCTCAGTATGAAGATTCTCAATATGAGGATGATAATGCAAGGATCATGTAATTGCTTCCCAGATTAGGTTAAAAATGTGCAAAGCTCTTAAATTTTTAAAGTTTGAGGCTGAGTTGAGAATTAGTTCAGCCCCCAGGGCTCTAATAACTAGCTTTACTGGACAAAATTTCAAGTACATACAGGAGCACCTTCTAGCTCAGAGGAGGTATAATACATACCTCTTTTCCCTTTCAATTTGGTAAATATTTTCACATAGAAGAACAATTATAACCTTGTATAATTTCATTGTCTTTATTTTAATTACCAAATTTAAATAGAATGTGTTCAAAATTTTATTTTGGCTTCCAGAATCAATATTCAATCACAACTTTTACTGCCGGTTTGAATTAGCCTTCGAACAAATGAAGGGAAACAATGTCTTAATAACTTTGTAATATTTTAAAGTTTTCAGAGAATTAATGATAATTAAAGACAGCTCACTGTTTATTTTCTACTTAATTATATTTAAAGCTAGATCGGGAAGAATAGAATTCTAGTATATTAAACAGAAGAAAGAGAAAATATTTCCTAAGCCACCAAATATCCACAATTTATTAAAGAAAACATCTAAGATTTTAAAACTTGGCATTCTCCACAAAGGCTGAGATATTTCAACTTTAATATCTGAAGCCTATCTGAAATTAGCTCTTCTATTATGACAACTTAAACTAATTAGTGCAGATAGCAAGGTTTTATTTTTTCCCCTCACAAGTGAGCAATGATCAGATTTCTGCACATAAATATAGCAGTGGGTTTAATGCTCATGAAAGATGCTCAAGATTAAAATAATTTCAAATTCAGCCTATCATATAGAAAAAATAGATGCATAAATCATATCATTTGGCAAGCAAAAAGCTAAACAAAGTCAGTTGGAGTGGAAAGCAGAGGCAAAAATGTTGTTAAAATTAAATGGGAAATAAACAGTAGTAGTAGCAGAGAAAGAGCTTAAAATTAACTTCAGAACTTACAGAAGGCAAAGCAGAGTACAGGACAGAAAAAACAAATGTATATTCGTAGATGAACTTTGGTTGCTTTTATCTAGTTTTCTTTTTGCTAATGCTTCTGCCTTCACACATTTGCACAACACACAAACACATAAATCAGGATGATCACAAACATCTCCTTCCTTGATGTACAGTTTTTTAATTCTATATTTTGGTCAGATGTTTCTCTTGGCACTACAGTGAGTGAAGAAATGAAGGCCCAAGAGAAGACAAATCCTGGGAAGAATGGGAAATGGAGTCTTTGGCCCCTTAACTTGGGCCCCAGGCTTTTCTCCGTGGGTGGACTTAATCTTTAACATACCATGGGATACAGTTAGGAGTTTATACACAGCCAACATTTCCATTCTAAACAGCTGCATTTGTGTTGGCACACTTACCAATCAATTTGAGACACTATTTCACTGGGTAGAGAATGCAGAATTTTAATCGAAGAGAAAATACTATTTTCAAATGGTGCTCTGGTTTTGATATTTTAAAAATAGAATCAGTAGATTAAGTTAAACCTGCCACCAAAATGCTGCGGATGTAGCACTATCCGGTGGTTTAATAATGTTACCGGTTTTCATACAGATATAATTTTGATGCTTCCATGTAGAACAGATTTAGAAATCACTAAGAAAGGCTAGCAATGTGAGGCTTAACAAGAATCCTGATTGGGTAAAACACAGATTAGTCAAATTGGATTAACTTAAACCACTTACATCATTTATTAGTGAAATGATTTCCATGGTATATAAAGATAAATTTAATAAAACTGAAAGATACTTGTGATTACTTTAGTAAAATCAGTTAGCCTATGTAACCGGATTCCTGATAAATGAATATGGTCACACAGAGATCTTATTAGAGAAGATGGGAATAAGGAATTTTTGAAGAATACATACAACCAGAATTTTTCTAGTTCTGTCTGACACATTGCAAGCTCTGTATATCATGTTAAAGTACTTTCTTCAAAGTCGGGTCTGCATTTTACTCTTATAGTGCATCTCGATTCAGATGCTCAATCTTCATTGAAATATTTGATCTGTATTTAGAGTTCAGTAAATTTACTGTTGGAAAAGTGGATTCATTTCCCCCAGTTATTCCATCATACTTCAAACTTTTCAAATTATTAAGTTCAGCAGTAGTTTTTACATTTACATTTTCCTTAATGAAAGTTGCATAAAATTAAAAATTCAGCTGCTCATTTATACTAGTCAAATGTCAAATTCTCAATAGACCTATCTGATTAATGGCTGCCACATTAGACAGACAAGTAATCTAGTATATCAAAAATCGACTTTTACAATCAGAAGGAGGACTGATAGCCAACACAAATTTCCAAAATTAATATTTTTAAATAATTGTTAAGGCTAAATAAACAGACATATGAATTTAGACATTAGGTGGATAACATCGTATGTGAAGTTTTTTTTTTTTTAACTTTTTTTTTTTTTAGGTGGAGTTTTGCTCTTGTCTCCCAGGCTGGAGTGCAGTGGTGCTATCTCGTCTCACTGCAACCTCCGTCTCTCGGGTTCAAGTGATTCTCCTGCTTCAGCCTCCTGAGTAGTTGGGATTACAGGTGCCCGCCACTATGCTCGGCTAATTTTTGTGTTTTTAATAGGGACGGGGTTTCACTATGTTGGCCAGGCTGGTCTTGAACTCCTGACCTTGGGTGATCCACCCGCCTCGGACTCCCAAAGTACTGGGATTACAGGTGTGAGCCACTGCGCCTGGCCATATGTGAAGATTTATAATGCAAACTAATAGTCTCTAGTGGAGTAGAAGGAGCTTAAAGTTATTCAGGCCAATAGAGAAAATATGGGTAAATTAAGTGGAATTTTTTGGCATTAATACAAAAAAGTAAATC
This sequence comes from Chlorocebus sabaeus, assembly GCF_047675955.1. NCBI lineage: Eukaryota > Metazoa > Chordata > Mammalia > Primates > Cercopithecidae > Chlorocebus > Chlorocebus sabaeus. The sequence goes on from NC_132906.1 coordinate 86,058,511, forward strand.
TCAAGAAAGCAAGAGAGAAAATAATTATAACATTAGCTGAGCAGTATAATATATGATGTAATAGTAGAGCAGAGCAAACTAGAATTTGCCAATAGGTCAATAAATTATAAACCATGAAAAATTATATTATTGGTGATATGTTAACTCCCGTTAGTAATCTGCAAAGTGCAGAGCTTTAAAAAATGGTAATTTGACTCTCAATAAGCCTATCGGTTGACATTGTGCAGGATTATATCATTTTTGACAAAAGAAAGGGAACTAACAAGTGAAAAGTACGTCATGTGAATTTTCTGTTTGCTAGGACTCCTATAACAAGTTTGGGGAAGCTTTTTATTGAATTGTAGGGAAATAATTCTTTATAGGCCTCGCTTGTTTCTGCATGTCTTATGAGCAGAGGCACCGGTTGCCTTTGGTTCCAGAGAGTGTTAAGAGTTGCTTCTACAGTGAACAGCCTTGGAAGACAGTGCTCCCCTAGAGCAAAGGCTATGCCTGCCTGCTGTGCATGATAAAACATTTAGGTTCCTTCAATTCAGGGCTCTTTTACTTTCACACAACCCATTGCTGGGAATGTGTTCCTTGAGCCTCTTTGTACCAGCCCATGGGAACTGGGACTCACCTCATGGAACTGAAGCAAAAATGAGGATTCTTGGCTACTGTTATTGCCATGAGTAATAAACTATGCTGTGTTTTTTCTGACTCAGGAGTCTCATGGCTCCTACATATTCATGAACATGTGGCAGGCTGAACTGTTAATGTTCAAATAGGGTGAAATCTCAGACTCTTCACAATTCTTCACAAGGTTTACTTTGACAATTGTTATAAATAATTTGTTCCATAATGATTTTACCTTGTGAAAACTTTTTATTGTGTGTTATTCAATGGAATACAGTTTTATATTAAAAATCAAATCATGTGAATTTAAATCTGAATATCTGTTCAAAATTAAAAGTCATCATAATTGATGCATTTCCATTTTAATGTAAATGTTAAATCTGTTAAATCCTTCATGTTTTAAGTACCTTTTGTTTAATTACAATTAAAAATTACAATTACAATTGAAATTTATAATTTAAAATTTAAAATTACAATACCACACAACCCAATAAGAATTACATTTAGTCTGAAGAAAAAGTATATTTCAACCAATAGAAATATCCTACTAGAATGAATTGTATCACTAGGTCATATCAGGTTTTGAGGACTTGTTTAAACAAGGAAGTAATGGGCTGACAACGGTATAAGAATATGACAGGGGTCACTGTGCTAGACAAAGTGTGAACCAATTCATTTCCTAAAAGAGCTTTTGAAAAGTTCATCATAATAATGTGGCAATACAACCTAGTATTTGAAGAAAATAATGCACAGTTATGAAATATTTTCATTTATTAATTTCAAAGTAAAATTCCAAGTTCAAAAAAAATCCTTCCTTTTATGTATTCCAAGTATTTTCTTTCTACTTTTCAGTCCCAGTAGATGTGTTTTAATGTGAATGTAACTTTTTAAAAAAGTATAATTGAATGATTTTACTTGTATTACCGTTATAAACTTCATTCACATGAGCTGGAGTGGAGAAAATATCATTAAATATTGCTCATGGAAAATATTTTTTTTACCACAGTCTTCTGTTTTATTCACTCATCAATTGAAGAAATAGTTATTGAGTGCTTATAATAGATACATAGTCACCTCCCAACAATATCACCAAAGGCTCTCACAGTGCTACTTTTCTTTTACTTTGATCACAACTGATTGCTTCCAAGGCAGAGAACATGACCCCAATTAGGACTATCACATTCACTCTCCCCTAAAACACAGACACAGAAAGTAGTCGGTGCTATTCTAGTTTCAGTTTCCCTGAACCTCAGTTGTTTTGCTCTTCTTTAAATTTTATGAGCCTCACCAATATCCATGCAGTAAAGTTTATAACCACATTTTTTGTTGTCAGAGTTTGTTTCTGTTGCTGCAACTAAAAGGATATTATTGATCATGTGCTAGGCAATGGGTATATTACAAATGAGTAACGATGTGTATGTTAGAGCAATAACAAAGATGATGCAATTTGGTGAAGACAAGTATAGTAAAAATTGCAAAAACATGAGATAATTAATGGGTAAGGCAAAAATAATTCCTAGGTTCCATTGGAAATATCCGATAGGCTTTTAACCCAGTCTCATTTCACAGAGGACAAGGGTGCAGGAGAACCAGCTTCCTCTATTTTTCCTCATTTCTCACATCATTAAACATGATGAAATTGACCTGGAATATTACTCCATTTTAAATGGCATGTCTAATTTTCTCAGCACCCTTGATGTCTTCACCATCACAGCGTTACCCCGAGGGAGCCAAAGCCCACTCAGGAGAACATGTACCATAGAAAAGTGCTTTTCAACCCCATCAGCCCAAGCCATGCTCCTTATAAATAACAAAATACACTTTGTAATGACTCCTTTAGTACCCAGAAACATTTTTTATAGATAACTCACATTCGTAGAAATTTTAAAACTGAAATCCATAGTGATTTGTGATACAAAAACGGGACAAGGATAAACAATTCAAAATGAAATAAAATGTATTTTGATATTAATATGATCGGGCATGACTGCAGTAGAGCATAGTAAACTAATTAGATGTTTGTATCTTTATATAGAATCAAGGTGAACATGATAGCCACAAATACGGTATTATCATGTATATTTTAATGGCCACTAAAATACTACAAGCAGCTTTCCCACTGATGATGTGAGTTTCCAAGGTGATGACAGGACTTCATACCCTCTAAACAAAGCAAAATAAAATTTCCCTTTAATTTGTAAAGTGTTTTCATTCCTTTAAAGTAAGACATTTATTAAAATCATGTAAAAATACTTTGGTTTATATGTCAAAGAGTGTTTGATTCTAGACTCAGATGATTTTAAACAGGGTTTCCACCTACATAAATGTCTGATATAACGTTAGAAATAGGAGAGGGACTCATGACAAGTTTATGTACAGAACTGTAATATGTTTTACAGAAGGTCTAGCATCCCTTGACTACACCAATAAATGACAACAAACTCCACTGGCAAAAAAAATTATGATAAACAAAATCATCTCCACCCATTTCTATAATGTTCCTTGGGGAACAAGGCCACCTTCATTGAGAACTACAGTCAGAGGCTTTAAAGACTGTTGATTTGGTGAAACTATTTAACACATTTTTTTTCTTTTTTCCTTAATCATTTTTATTCTACCTCATATAGAAAGAAATAAAAGAAAGTTGGATCTTAGGAGGTAGAGATAACATGAAATAATAAAGCAATATTAATTTCAAGTAGGGCTTCAATACAAACAGGAGACAGTTGATGAGAATTAGAGTTGGAGAAAAAATAGTCCTGAATTTTACATGCATAAAGTGAAAACAAATAATACACATTGTACAAATACTGAGTTTTTCTCTTTGGAGTCCATTTGCTATTGGTGGTGAGTTCAGGTGAGCTCCATAGTCTTTGATCCTCGTCTTGTTGTGAGAAAGAATTTGGCCAAGAGACAGAAGTAGATTTAAGACAGAAATGAGAGTTTATTGAAGCAAAGAAAAGTACACTTGGAAGGAACCAAGTAGGCAACTCTAAAGATTGAGGGCCTTGCCCAACCTTTGGCTCAGGGCTATTATAGATCTACTATTTCTTTGTTTCACCCAGTCTCTTTGCTTTGCTGCATGCACAGTGACTTGCCAGTGTCTGGGAGGGACTGCATATGCCATTTGGTGATTGAAGTTATGTGCATGCTCTCTTAGTTTCCCTTACTGGTCTAGCGCCCCCAGAGGAAGGTCATATATCAGTCAGACTCTGCCATTTTGCCCCTTAGTGTGTGTGCCCAGACACATCCCCAGAGTAAGGTCAAACTCCACTATTTTATGTTGGTACTGGAATGTTGTTGCTCACAAGCTCAAGGTGTCTCCCATTTGTTAAAAAATGTTCCCCTCCCTGTCACCAGCTGCCTGACAATCTTCTGAAAGTCACCTGACAGTCACTTGACATTCTCCGGGGCTTTGTCCTCCCCTCCTCACATCTGCCTATGTACTTCCTCTAACACAGGCTGTATAAAAATACTGGGGAAAAAGAGTTGGAGCAGAGATGGAACAGAGTTGACCACGGGCCAGATGTCACCAGCAAACAGTTTGTTTGGCTTACACATAATTTTAAAAAAAATAATAACCAACTTTATCAAACCGGAAGATGTATCACACTCCCAAAAATTGAATTTCTTGATTCTTTTGATACATTAAAGACCTTAGATTAACCAACCACATGGCAACAGCATGCTGCAGGGACTATGCACGCTACCTTGGGCATATTGCAGTTTTTACCCTGTTTCCCTCACCTCATTAAAGATTTGCATTTTTCAACACTTTGTCTATGCTCTTCGAGAACAGCGTAAAGAAGTGAAGTTTATTTCAGTAAGCCATAGGCATTTTGACCTGAAGCAGGATTGGGAGAGCTTCAGGATTTCATTAGTTTTCACTTATAGAATTAATTTTAGGTCATTGGGATGCTGTATGTGAGAAATAATAAGTTTTGAATTAAAGTGGTAAAAGTAATGATAAAATTGGGAGAGAAGAAGCAGTGCAATGTATAATTCAAAGGTGACGTAGATTTTCTTGGTTATTCTCTTTAGATACAGACACAAGAAAATGGAAGGCCTTCATCTGAGACAAAATGAAGGGAACAATGAAAACGTTATGAAGGAAACTTCAGTATACAGAAGGATTGCTGGCTTAGGAGGAAAGAGCAGTTCATATTCTCATACTCTGAGGCATCATTGAAAATATCATAATCTTTCCATGAACGAAATGGCAGGTGCAAATCAGGATTATCATTTAAACAACAAAATTTAGTACCACCAGAAATAGGATACTTTTTGGATAATGCCTTCGTTTAATGGAAACAACAAAATGAGAAAAAGAGAACTGTAAATAATAGATCTGGGTGAAACGCAGATCCATACAGAGGAGGATTGTGGAAGGCAACAAAGAATTTCAAAGATTCAGTAGAATGAGATGTTATGGAATCCTCAAGGAGAATGGATGGGGACAAAGAGGAGGATGAGTGAGAAGCGTCCAGTCACTCATGGGCTGTGGTTTACATGGAATACTCTATAAATTGTCATTAATGATAAGATGTGGCATAAGGAGAACTTGAGAAAGTGAAGACTATTAGACTTAAAATTTTAAGAATTAGAATTTGAAAGAAAATGGTGACTTAGGGCAGTAGTTTGAGGTAAAAGGTTTCAGATAAATATTTTATAGAATTCTGGAGACCCAAGTCTGTTTATAAGACAGGGAGACAGAATGAAGAAATAGGGAGACACTGAGTGTATGATCAAGAAAATAGACGAAGCAAGGTCTAAAGGATAAGCGAAAGCCAAGAACACTTTTGAATAACAAATCTTGTCAAGGAAAACATCATTTTAAAAAAAGTTGGGCCAGGTGTGGTGGCTCACATCTATAATCCCAACACTTGGGAAACAGGAGGATCACTTGAGCTCAGGAATTAGAAAGCAGCCTAGGAAACAGGGAGACCTTGTCTCTACTAAAAAAAAAAAATTAGGAGACATGGTGGCACTCACCTTTAGTCCTAGCTACTTAGGATGCTGAGATGGGAGGATTGCTTGTGCCTGGGAGATCGAGGCTACGGTGAGCTACTGTCTTGCCACTACACTCTAGCCTGGGCAACAGAGCAAGGCCTTGTCTTAAAAAGATATAATAATATTAATAAAAGTGTAAAAAAAAAAGAATCAAAGAAGGATAGTTGAAAACAAATTTTGAGGTTAGAGCACTAAAGGAGAGGAAGCCCATATCAGTTAGCTTCAACAGTCTCACTGAAATTTGAAGTGAGATTTTTGCCAGAAATTGAGGGTAGCTGGAATGAAGCTGAATGCCATGAGACTACAGCATATATGAAAAGGCATTCACAGATTTAATGTTGAATCAGCCAAAAGTTTTCAGTGGTAAAAGGCCAAGAGTCAGATTACCCAGGTCTGAGAATGTTGGCATAATCACAAGATGCTAGCTGATTTACCTATATGGTTTAATTACTCTGAAATGGATTAATAAGTATCCTGCTCCTGAGAAGTAGAAAGTGACTTCAATACACTACCAAAATGTGTACAGCCAGTGCGTGGTGAAGCCAATGTTAAGCTCAGGTGTAGCTGATACTGCATAAGCTGACGCTTTTCCCTTGGTACTCAGCCAGGTTTTGTGCACGCTCCTGACCTCCAGCTGTAAGCACCTGTGCTATAGGTTAGCCACACACTTTCAGAGCACCCATCAACTAAAGACTCATTCTTCAGTGAGGGTTACTCCCGCTCAAATTTTTCTCTTAAGATTTACCCAAATCCACATACCAGGACTCATTTGTTCTAAATTATAATTCTCGGATACTTGGGAGGTAGTGAATTGTTATATTAATGTATTATATTAATGTGAAATATACTCGTGTATAATTATGCATTCATTATATTATACATTATATTACCTACATTATACATTACCTACATCTATATTATACATTACCTACATATATATTACCTACATTACACATTATACTACCTACCTATATTATATACAATACAATATATTATAATATATTTCTCCAGGCAGTGATGTCAAAACAGTAGAAAAGCTGACAGAGTTGAATGGCAACTAAATAAAATTATCTGTTCTGACTTTGTTGAAATTTAGTAGGAGGAAAAATATGTTAGCACTCTGCACATCCAGTGTATCCAAAACCATATCTAAATCTTCTTGGTCACTCCATCTGTAAATAATACTTATGACTTGATTCTTTTCCTACGGTTAAGAACAGAAACCAAACCAACCAAAGAAAACATCTTTTAAAATGTGTCTCAAATACCTGCTATTATTTAGTACCGCCTTAGAGGGGCCTGGGCTAGCTTTTCTCATTATGGTGCCATTTTCATCACCAGAAGGTGTGTGTTCTGTTGCTGGAGTGGGTGGTGTGGCCACTCTCAGGAGTTTGGCTCTGCTTGGCCAAACTCCTACTGTGGTTTCTGACATTTCTCAACACTGTGGCCCTGATCATGTAAACCACTCCTCAGTTCCACTGAATTATTCCCTGTTCTGTTATCACTAGATAAGGTATCAGAGATCTTTACACTCTTGTCAGTAAATGGAATTACCTCCCTCTATAAACTATCCCTGCAGTTCTTCCGTCATCGTGTACAGTGGGATAAATTGTTGCCCTGGCTCAATATCTACTCGATGGATTTAGGATTGGGGGTCAAAGGGGACTTTTGCTTTATCTGTAGTAATCATTTCATAATACAAACGATTTCATGCATTGTATTTGTCAGGTTAATTTCAATTACAAAAACTTGATGAATTTAAAAACTGTATTTGAAAAACTGAAATTCATAACAAATAGACACCAGTTTAAGTTCATGCTATCTCCATTTTAAAGTGAGCAAAAGCATTCTTATCACAGAATGACAGGCAAAAATAAAGTTCAGCTTTGGTAAAATATAATGTAAAATACTTGGCATATCAAACTGTCACAAATAGAATTAAAATGAAAATAGTTACTATTAAAAAAGCAGTAAGTCTCAGCTACTCCACAGACTGAGGCAGGAGAATCACTTAAGCCCAGGAGTTCAAGAGCAGCCTGGACAATATAGTGAGACCCCATCTCATGACAAAAGTACTAATATTTAGCAAATACATAATATTAATATTTCAATTTATGTGTATTATAAATGTTAATGTTATGAATATTAATATATAAATAATATTATCAAATAATTTTAATATACAAATAGCTTTTATTATTGGTTTAGGAAACATCAATACTCAAATAGAATTGAGAAAAGGTTCTAAAAGACAATTTATGGAGATAATATACATTTCTGTCAAATGGTATTAGTTTGTTTTCCCATTGCTATAAAGAACTGCCTGAGACCAGGTAATTTATTAAGAAAAGGTTTTTAAGGCCAGGGCACAGTGGCTCATGCCTGTGATCCCAGCACTTTGGGAGGCCAAGGTGGGTGGATCACCTGAGGTCGGGAGTTCGAGACCAGCCTGGCTAACACGGTGAAACCACATTTCTACTAAAAGTACAGAAAATTAGCCAGTCCTGGTGGCATGTGCCTGTGATCCTGGTGCTCTGGAGGCTGAGGCAGGAGAATTGCTTGGACTCAGTAGGCGGAGGTTGTGGTGAGCCGAGGTCACCCCATTGTGCTCCAACCTAGTAACAGAGCGAGACTTCATCTCAAAAAATAATAAATAAATAAATAAATTAATTAATTAAATATAAAGAAATAAATATAAAGAGAAAAAGAAAAGAAATTTAATTGACTCACACTTCCAAATGGCAGAGGTAGCCTCCAGAAACTTGTAATCGTGGCAGAGGGGGAAGCAGGCATGTCTTATATGGCAGAAGGTGAGAGAGAGAGTACGTGTGAAAGAGGAACTGTCAAGCACTTATAAAACCATCAGACCTTGTGAGAACTCACCCACTATCAGGAGAACAGCATGGGTGACCTGCCCCAATGATCAAATCACCTCCTGTCTGGTCCCTTCCTAGACATGTGAGGATTATTATGGAAATACAAATATGAGATGAGATTTAGGTGGGGGCACAGAGCCAGAAAATATCACTGGGTCACGCAAGTGATCAAATATAATAAAATTGGAAAAATTAAAATATCAAACTGAATTGGCAAACATTAAAACCATATAAAAATCAACGCTTAAAATGTAGATAAATAACTTCATACTCTATTTTGGGGCATGTAAAATATAAAACTTTTCTTGACTGAAACTTTCTGGTGTTTTCTAACATTTGATACAATTTTACTCGCAGGAAACTTCATAAAAAATCCAAAATATGGTAAACATTTATATCCAATGATAATAATAAACCTATCATTTTAAAAAAAGGAAATGGAGGCCGGGTGCGGTAGCTCACACCTGTAATCCCAGCATTTTGGGAGGCCGAGGCGGGCAGATCACAAGGTCAGGAAATCCAGAACACCCTGGTAACACGGTGAGACACCGTCTCCACTAAAAAATACAAAAAATTAGCCGGGCGTGGTGGCGGGCACCTGTAGTCCCAGCTACTCGGGAAGCTGAGGCAGGAGAATGACGGGAACTCGGGAGGTGGAGCTGACAGTGAGCCGAGATCGTGCCACTGCACTCCAGCCTGGGCAACAAAGCGAGACGCCCTCTCAAAAAAAAAAAAAAAAAAAAAAAAAAAAAGGAAATTGAAACATGCTAAAAATTCCATATTTATTTTTCCTAAAATTTTTGGTATTTTCTGATTTTCTGGAGATGAACTGGGACCAGAATATACATTATCACTATTCACTTGAAGTTTAGAACTTAGTGGTGAACATCGATTTTGGTGAGTAATTCTACCCACGCTGTATATTTATAAATCACATGTGAAGAAAAGTACAGGGCACTTTGAGAGTATATTCAAGGAAGTAATTAGAAATGAACAGAAATGATCACATTCCTGAGACATCTGGGAACAAAAAATTAAAAGGTTTTTGTGTTGGTCTAGCTATGGTAATGAAGGGGAGGGAGGCATCATAAATGACTTCTAACTTTCTGGTTTGTATAATTAACTGGATAGCAATGGCATTTATTGAAATAGAAAACCCTTAAAGTTCCTTTGGTACATGGGTCTAGATCTCAGAGGTGAGCTGGGGTGGAAATTTATATTTCATCATCCTGGGCACATAGAAGGAACTAGAACGATCTTTGTGGTTGTATGCGGATGAAAGGACCATAGAATAGGGAGGCACACTGAAATGATTGTAGATATTATAAATTCTTGGAGAATCCAAGAAAAAATATGTACACTCTAACATGTGAACAGGAACTAGATCAAATGCATCTAGTTACATTCATTTTTAAAACACAGTGGGCCTCAGGAAACAGCCACACTGAATGTGTGGGTAGACTTTACAATGGCTGAGGCCCATTTTGTGACCTCTGCTGAGAAAAGAGCTTACAACCCAATCTTGGGCAATGTGTAAATAGTTAAGTATATTTTATTGTGGAAACTGAACATTTATAGTAATTAAAATCATTTTAAAATACACTCAGAGATATAATTTAGGTAACTTCTCAAATACCCAGCCAGCTTGCAGACTTAGGAATGTTATTCGTATGTCTTCTCTCATCATTGGAAATGTATATAATATTAACTGATATCTCAAACCACAAGGAAGGCAATTGACTTGCCTTGTGAGCAGTACTATTGTGGACCACATGTGCAGCTCTTTCTCACCTATTTTCTTGAATCCCTCAACCCCTACATGCTGTGATTCCTGTCACCTACCTCTACATGTGAAAATAGACTTGCTCTATGTTTATACATAGAGCAAAGACAGATTCAAAACAGAAAATCAGTTAGGTATAAATCTAATTGTTTGCTATTGAGCAAATCAAACATTTAGATGGTAAATTTGTCCTCTATTTTGATAGCATCTAAATATAATCATAACCCAAGATGAGTGCATATTTAGAAATTGCTCAAGTCCTATGTTAGTTTTTGGCTATTTGCTTGTGTATAGAAGAGAAATTTTCAGATAATCAGAATAATTAGGATCTATTTGAGAAATAAGTTTATCACACAGCATGAGCCTCAACAGACAGATGAAATATCACATTTGAAAGAACTTCTACTGGAAAATTTCAAGAATTCCTGTAGCATAAACACTAAGGGCATAGCTATCCATGTATAAATATGACTGAACAGTCTGTGTTTGAGAAGGTATTTTAAATCTGCATGGCATGAGTCTAAAAAGAGTATGAGCTTGTATATTAGTTCATTCTCACACTGCTATGAAGCAATACCCAAGACTGGGTCATTTATAAAGGAAAGAGGTTTAATTGACTCACAGTTCTGCATTGCTGGGGAGGCCTCAGGAAACTTACAGTCATGATGGAAGGCAAAGGAGAAGCAGGCTCCTTCACAGGGTGAAGGATGGAATGAGTGCAAGCAGGGGAAATGCCAGACCCTTATAAAACCATCAGATCTCATGAGACTACTCACTGTCACGAGAACAGCACGGGGGAAACCGCACCCGTGGTAAGATTATCTCCACCTGGGCCTGCCTTTTATGGGGATTATGAGGATTACAATTCAAGATGGTATTTTTGGTGGGGACACAGCCAAAGCACATCAACTTGGTAGGAGAGCCTCTTAAAATGTTTTACCATTTTTCAGTTTCATAGGCAAATGATTTAACTTCACTGATCTTTAGGTATTAAATTTGAACAATGAAGAAATACTATCAATCTAAGAAAGATTGTAAAATTCGGTGAGAAAGCTTGTACAGGTGCCTGTCATACTCGCACATGGTAGAGATACGATTTATTTTGTTTTCTTTCTTTGGTTAATTTAAACAATTGGCATATCATATCCTCTCATATTTTCATATTGAGAATTTAAGATTTGATCGTTTCTCTATTCATACCCAGGCCGCTGCTGATAAGGCAAACAAGTTTGAGGGAGAACTGATACAATTGATGGGTCTAAAAGAATTCAAGAAACAAAGCCTGATATGATTGTATGATAACTGAAGCCCACCTCTCTTCTGAAATTTTAACTATCCATGACAGAAAACACAGAGTCACAGAGCTGTTTCGTTTAACTGAAAAGACACTATTTTACAAAACTTTTAAATCTTTAATAGTAATGCCAATGTATGTCAATCAAAATTATTTCACAGGATAAGAAAATAATGTTTTCCAAGAGTAAATACTGCTAATAGAAAAATAACAGAGGAATTGGCAAAAGTCTTAGAGTGAAGTGCTTGGGAATGATAGTCTTTACCCTTAGAAAACAGGTGCTTCCAGCTAAAACTTTAGTGTTAAATATTGCCAAAAAATGGCTATGGTTGGTCAAGATCTTCCATCTGCTTTCCTTGTGAGGAATATGAAAATGAACAGGTGAACTTGCCTAATAATAAATGCTCACAGATTTTGTAGATTATCTTAAAACATTTAATACTTAAATAGGGGTAAACCCTCCTGACTTGAGATTGAAGAAGAAAACAAAACAAAACCAAAAAAACCTGCATGGACCCAAACTAACCTTGTAAAGTGATTGGGGCGAATGTCAAATGGAAGTATAATAACATTTTAGTTATAAAGAATCCTAGTATGTTAGATAAGACAGGTCATTCAGATGAATAGGTTTCAGTCACTAAAGCTACCCTAGCAATGCTGACATATAGAAGGGACAGATACAGATTGTGTGAAATTTGAAGCTTTTACAATGTTATTTTTTAATAATTAGAATTTCTTATAAAAATTATCAATCTGAAATTAGATACAATTGAATATTTAAAATAGGAAACTTGGCAAACATCACAGACATAACATTTTGGAAGACAAAAAGCAGACTGCCTTGATTAATTAGTTTCCTACAACAACTCTACAATATCTTTTAAATTACTGGTTTGATAAATATTTCTAATAAAATATCTGAAAGTAATATAAAAATAAGGCATACATAAGAACAATTCAAACACTTTTAAACTGCTGTATGCTGAACTACATTATTAGTAATCAGATTATTCTTACCTCACTTTGATGTATTGATTGATATTTGTAGATGCCTCTGTGTAGTACTTGACTCTTTGCTGTGATTCGCTGGGTTGGTAGCAATTTAGTGTGCTATTTTGCTGGACGTGTCAAAATTCATCAGGACAAAATGCATCAGCTATGCTAAGACATGATTTGGTAGGTTAGGATGTATTAAACATGCAGTGGCAGACACAGAGACTCCTGTGCTTTGCAGTGATGCTATGAGATCGCGTCCCATAAACACAGGGATTCTGATCAATTCCATTTCAGAAAAGAAATATGTGATCCATTTACCATTGTATATGACGTACACTTCTACACACACACAGACATGCACAGCTGTGTATGCTGTGTCTATAGATTCACTATAAAATAGAAATTCATATCCTGCTATTTGAATTTCTATTTTAACTTTCAATGAAAACTGAGTCTTCACAGGATTTCACATTTTTAGCAATTGGAAGAATTTTCCTCACACATTTTCTGTCTTCTGTGGCTGCTAGACTCCTCATGTACCCTCTGTCGCCAGGCCGCTAGTCCTCCATTCACACCATGATGGGACTTCTGGCCCTGTATCAGTCTGTAGACTGGACAAGCCAGCACAGAGGACAGTCGCTTGCCTGAAAGCCTTTCTTGTACCATGGGGCAGTCCACAAAATCTTACTATGGAAGTGACGGCAAAGCATAAAATAAATCCGTGCTACCATACCGATATGAAAAGAATTCCCAAATGGACTTCCTTCAGTTGAATGCCCCAAATCAAGTACCCCTTAATGATCAATCAGAGAAAGAGGTATAAGAGGGAATATCAGAGCAAAAACAGAAAGCGATCTTTATTAGTCATAACTGAAATATTTAATTTTGTCAAGTTTTCAAAAATGTGTAATCGTGTGAACACATTGCTAACTTACTGGGGAAGGTCTTCAGTTTATTGTAAATGTGCCCCTGAAAAGAAGGCACATATTGTTCTTCCATATGTAGTTACTGGTTATTATAATAAATCTTTAGTTTTTCCCTTTATTGCTCTATTTTCAACGTATAACAATTAAGTCTGTTGTAGAGAAAAGCAATCTGCTGGTCTCTGAAGCAGAATTGACGTAAGCATGGGTGCCACGCAGGACGCAGGTGGTAGCCAGTGGCACTTTAGAGGCTACCAATCACTCCTTCTTAACACTTTCAGCTGGGCCCCAAGACAACCCACTGTCTGTACCTGAGCCCAAATGAGGTCATCATGGCAGTTAATAACCTGGATCCCAAACGCGTATGATATTATAGAAACTTAGAAATCACTGCTTTCTGACTCCAGGTGGTTTTCAGGTAAGCAGCTGAGGGCCAATGACACCAAGTGATTTACATTTTGTGTCTTCATTAATTACTAGAAGAATCACGTACATAAACCTCACCTTTGACTCCTAAATCTCTTGAGTTGCTTTGATGAAACCCTTCTGTATACTCAATACAACACTCCTATGCATTGAGATAGAATATTTTATGTAAATATTCTTATATAGTAAAGGCTTTTCTATATTAATTTTATATTATCTGGCAGACAAATGTATATGCTACAGAATCAATCGGTTAGTTTTTCTTAATGTATAATGGCTTTGAAAGAAATAATTTGGAACTAATGTACCTTCAAATGTATGCATATTTTATAAACTGTAAATGGCAGAGTAATGACTTTAATTTACATCAAACCATCTGTTATAGGTTTGGCGAACAGATTTTACATTAACTGCAGGTTTAGTCAATATTCATTACTTCATGTTATATTTTTCACAATACAGAGTAAACAAAACTATTTTTGAAATAGCCAGAGGGTACTGAAATTGAATCATCTCTCTTTTTTTTTATCACTTACTTGTAAAATCTTCAAAAGTTTCTTGGACTGTTTGCTTTTTATGTTTCTTGTAATGAATTTTTCTTGTGGTAGGGATGGTTACAAATTATAACTTGTTTGATCTTTGCAGAAAACAAATGTAGGTGGAAGGAAATTAAATAATGAAAGTGAATACTTAAATAATTTAAGTAAATAAAACCATGGTTTCTATATTTTAGATAACTCAGTAAAATTATTTTTCAGCTGAAATCATGGGGATAATTATCCAAGTTCTATGGACCAATTTTATGTCTTCACACACACACTAAGAAATATTGTCATTTATTTAAAACTTTTGTAAAAGAACATTAGCTGATTAAATGAGATGGAGGTTTTTAATTTTCTGAATATGGCTGAAGCTACAAAGCATCCTTAATATAAACTCTGATGTACTCTAGAAAGCAAAATCTCAGAAATCAGTAATTTTTAAAAATGTGCATTTATAGTTGAAATTAATTCATAAATCAGTATCTATTTGGATTCTCAAAAATTTATTTTTTTGTACATTTGCTCTCAGATTTATGTTTCCTAGTAGATGGATACTATTGGCAAGAAAATTTAAAAAATTCAATAAAAGCTTAATTCATTGTACTTAGAGTTTTAAAGATCACTCTACCCTAACTAGTCTTCCTCTACAATTAATATTTACTTTTGATAATTACTAGATGTAAATCATGAAAATTTAAGAAAGTATCACTTTTATGGGTGACAGAAAATACATATCTGAATTTAATTACCATTGTTTCAAAATACGTGTCATCCCTAATTAAGAATATTCAATAGTATTACCCACCTTAGAGTTAAGTTATAGTTAACCCCAAAAGAGCATATTCAGTTTTTCAGTAGCTAATTAACAACACATCTCTTATTTATTTTAAAATGTTTTATTTTCCGGACAAAAAAATGTGGAATGAGGACCGGGAATTAGATTTCACCTCAGTAAGCTATTGATCTAGCCCCATATGGGTCAAATTATGTAAAATGCTGCTATTATTTTAAAAAAATGTTAATTATTAGATTTTGAATAGTCTGGGTCTTCAGTTTGAAGCCATTGTTTTCCTGTTGATGTTGGATGTCCAGGCTGGATGCTGATAGAATGATTGCCTTATTTGACTTGCGAAAATGCGGTCAGAAATAAAACTATGACACTTGTCTAAACAAAGCGACTGTCAACTCACATCACAGGCTCCTTCTAAATAAAGGACTCAGTACATGAAATTTGTTTTTCTTTAATGAACCTAAGCCTTTTCACTGTCATTACTCATTCCTTCTAAAAACAGTAGAAAATCCAATACATTACTCAACTGAGACCATCTTGAGGTCTTAAGCATCTTGAGGTGCATATTTTATTGATATAAGTAAATTAGATTTTGGCCCTCTCAACTACCAGTGTTTTGATTTTTTAGAAATTCTGTGTATATGTTAAAAGTTGTCACTTTGAAATCATCTCATTTCTCAGAGACACTAGTGGTAATCCGAGGGTGGAGGAGTGGAAGGCTGTTGGGCCATCCTCGAAAAAGCATGCTCAGTGAGAGATGAAAGTTGATTTTGTGTTCTCACCATGTACATACACACACATACCCACCCATCTATATCAGGAACCATAATATTTCAAAAGTCCAGCTTGTTAGCTTGTTTGTCAGCCTCCATTTATTAAAGATACAGTTCAATATACTCTTCTTGCTTGATTACATTATTTTTCCAGGTTAGAGCCCAGCCTTCTCAATACAATTATACTTTTTTTTTTTTTTTTGGTCTTTTTGAGATGGAGTTTTGCTCTTGTCGCCCAGGCTGGAGTGCAGTGGTGTGATTTTGGCTTACTGCAAGCTCCGCCTCCCGGGTTCAAGCAATTCTCCCGCCTCAGCCTCCCGAGTAGCTGGGATTACAGGCATGCGCCATTACGCCCTACTAATTGTGTATTTTTTTTTTTTTTTTAAGTAGAGTCAGGGTTTCTTCAAGTTGTTCAGGCTGGTCCTGAACTCCTGACCTCAGGTGATCTGCCTGCCTCAGCCTCCCAAAGTGCTAGGATTACAGGCGTGAGCTACCACGCCCGGCCAATTACACAATTATTGAAAATACAGAGTTTTTCTGGTTTATTATGGTATTTCTACTGGTGGCTATGGTGAATTGGATGTTTATGATAGAATTATGTTTTCAAAAATTCTATGGCCTGAAATGCATGCTGTTTTGACATTTATACTTCCAAAATATTTTATACTATTGAAATCTTCCATTTCTGGTTACAGAAAGCAACAAACCACACACCAAACTGTTCACAGACGGATTCCTTACATCAAGCCCTGACTGCCTTGTTGGTATAGTAAGCTACTTTTCTTTGTGTCTAGGCTGAAGCGCAGCTTTTAAACAAATGCGTATGTTGGCAGGGAAAATGTGTTGGTGAAATTAATGTTTTAGAATATTCCAAATTTCTATCTAGTTCACATACTAAGTGGATACTTTTCCCTAAGTGTAATTCTGGGATGACTCTAGTGTAAATTTTCCTGCATGATGCTATTTCGCGCTCTAGTGAAAAAGCCATGAAGTAGATCAGTGGGCAGTGAAGGAATAGATCAGTCAAATTTTGCTTCTTATAATTCAAACAAACTGGAATGTGTTGGCAACATTTTAATGAAAGGAAAGTTTCCCCTATAGATGTAACACTACTAGAAACTAAAAAACTAATTAAAATAGACTTTTTACAATGTTTAGTTGGAAAATATATTGCTCTTTGGTTAGAAATTTGAGGCACAATGTTTCTTCTTTTAAGTTTTCCATTCAATGCACAGGTATATTTTCTCTGCTGTCGCCCTCAAGTGATAATGTATTATTATGTTATCAACGTAAGTTCTCTTTTTAAGGTCATTGATTTAATGGAATACTTTAAATGCCCGCTTTTTTATTCAGTGGAAAAGCAAATTGGTCTTTACTATGTATTCATTAATACAAGTTACATAAGACTAAAAACAACGTAGTTAATTATAGGAGAGAATCAAAAACACACAGCGATGAAGTTTTTGCTTTTGAGAAAAGGGAGATCGTGCCACTTTTAAATGACCAATTGTAATTCAAAAATATCAGAAAGATAGACTTTAGAATCACATGTATTTACCACTTTTCACTTACAGGAACAACATAAGAACTATAAATCGAAAGGTAGAAGTATTCGACCCGTCTAACTTTTCTGTGCCTGTAAAGCACTATATATGGTAGTATTCGTATTTACACTGACAAAGCATACTATTTTCATGATCACATGCGATAACTCCTAATTTGGACAGAATTTGAAATTGGATTTAAGACATTTAAAGTGATGGTATCTCTATCAAGGGTTTTCCTATGTAGTCACTGACTTCATTTCTCTCAATAGGACAAGACATTTGAAATAAGAGAAAAGAAGAGAGAGATGAAAACTTCCTTCAGAGTTTCGAAATGTATGTGTTAGTACTCACATGAATAATATTTTAAATTAACTTTAGTCTGCATGCCTATAATCCCAGCATTTTGGGACACCAAGGTGGGCAGATCACCTGAGGTCAATGGTTCAAGACCAGCCTGGCCAACACGGTGAAAACCCGTCTCTACTAAAAAGACAAAAATTAGCCGGGAGTAGTGTCTCATGCCTGTAGTCCCAGCTACTCAGGAGGCTGAGGCAGGAGAATCGCTTGAACCTGGGAGGTGAAGGTTGCAATGAGCCGAGATAGTGCCACTGCACTACAGCCTGGGCACAGAGCAAGACTGTCACAGAAAAAAAAAAAAAAAAAAAGAACAAAAAACTTTAGTCTGATGGTTTTTATAAGATTCATAAATGTTGCTGTAAAAGTTTCTATTGAAAGACATTTTACGGCACATATGTAATAGTTTACCACATTATTTCAGCCTTCAAATTCATGTGTTTATTACAAATAGATTGTATTTGGAATATGTAGTTAATATATTTTTCCACACGTGCATAATAAATGGTAGTTTAAAATAGTTAAAAATAGTCAAATCAATGCATAGATTGTTACAAAATTAAATTTTTTAATCTGAAATTTTATTTTAAATTTATGTAATTATCTTGTTTTAATTGAGCTAAATTTTGTATAAAAATAGGGATAGAGTATATACAAGGAAGATATTTGTGGAAGAAGTTTATTTTTAAAATTTCCATGCTATTGAAGTTTCCTGTTTTGAGAGCAGATACATGTTATCTATAAATCATTATTTTGGTACAGTTACCTGGCACTGAATTCGGTCTATATGTCTGTAACAAATTTTACACAATTATATTCACATTTTTTGATTACCAACGATGCTTCTTCTTGATACAGCAGACCTCTGAAATTCCCAATGTTAAAAGGTGGAAGTTGTTGGGAAACTCAGAGGTGTGTAGCTTCCAGCAAATAATACACTTGATTCTATTTAGATTTAGGCCCAGTTAGCCACTGGGGATTCATCTTGAAGGACAAGCTCTTTCAGGTTACTATTTCTTCACATTTGGAAGCTCCTAAGAAAAGCATGGAGAACTCTATCCTCGCCTTGACCAAGTATTTCCACTTTTGTTAGTGTTCCATTGGTTTCTACATAAAATTGCTGTAATAAGTGACTCATTTTGCTGATGCGTATTTTTGAAAATGAGTGAATTAAGGCATTAGTAGCTTTGTCAGAGCATTATTTCAATTGAAATAAACAAATCTCTATGTTTGTCATTGCTTACTTAACAACTGAAAGATTCTTTCACCAAAAGTACAAGATTGTTTAGAACATGCAATCATTTTACTTTCCCAGATTTTCTAGTTTCTCCCCCAAATATACTTCCATTGTATTCTGGAGTTAACTCCCAATAGATCTCTAAACCTGAATTTTTTTCTAAACTTTCTGTTTCTATGAATGCCTAAAACAGTTAGGTGATTCCTACCTATTTTCAACTCTGTTCTCATTTTTTTTTCCCCTTGTCAAAAGCCAGCTTTTGTTTCTGAAACACCATAATTTGATTACATTTTTAAACTGTTACATGTATAATTATTTTATTTTCTACAGATAGAATTAAACTTTATATTTATGTATAATTTATGTGCCACGCATTTTTTTCCCCAGCTTTTATTTTAGACTCATGGGGTTCGTATGCAGGCTTTTTACCTGGGTGTATTGTGTGTTGCTGAGGTTTGGGGTATGAATGATTCCTTCATCTGGGTACTAGGCATAGTACCCAATAGGTAGTTT
Organism: Chlorocebus sabaeus; assembly: GCF_047675955.1. Lineage (NCBI taxonomy): Eukaryota > Metazoa > Chordata > Mammalia > Primates > Cercopithecidae > Chlorocebus > Chlorocebus sabaeus. Next base: position 86,078,187 of record NC_132906.1, read on the forward strand.
TTCTGACCCTTCCCCACCTGCCTCCCTTTCTCCTCTAGTAGTCCCCAGTTTCTATTGTTCCCATCTTTATGTCCATGAGTACCCAATGTTTACCTCCCACTTATAACTGAGAATATGTAGTATTTGGTTTTCTGTCCCCGTGTTACTTCATTTAGGATAACGAACTCCAGTTGCATCTATGTTGTTGCAAAGGACAGGATTTTATTCTTTTGCATGGCTGCATAGTATTTCATGGTGTGTATGTACCACACTTTCTTTATACAGTCTACCGTTGATGGGCATCTAGTTTGATTACATATCTTTACTATTGTGAACAGTGCTGCAATGAACATGAGGGTGCATGTGTCTTTTTAGCAGAAAGATTTGCTTTCTTCTGTATATATACCCAGTAGTGGGATTACTAGGTAAATTGGAGCTCTGTTTTAAGTTCTTTGGGAAATCTCCAAACTGCTTTCCACAGTGGTTGAACTAATGTATGCTCCCACCGACAGTGTATCAGTGTTCCCTTTGCTCTGCAACCTCACCAGCAGCTATTGTATTTTTGACTTTTTAATAATAACTATTCTGGCTGGTGTGAGATGGTATCTCGCTGTGGCTTTGATTTGCATTTCTCTAGTTATTAGTAACGTTGAGCATTGTTCATATGGATAGAGGACACTTATATGTCTTTTGAGAAATGTCTGTTCATATATTTTGTCCGTTTATTTTTTTAATTTTAATTTCTGGGGTACATGTGCAGGATGTGCAGGTTTGTTATGTAGGTAAATGTGTGCCATGATGGTGTGCTGCACCTATCAATCCGTCACCTAGGTATTAAGCCCGGCATGCATTAGCTACCTTTCCTGATGCTCTCCCACTCCCCTCCCCTCCCACAACAGGCCCCAGTGTGTGTTGTTCCTGTCCCGGTGTCCATGTGTTCTCGTTATTCAGCTCCCGCTTATGAGTGAGAACATGTGCCATTTGGTTTCCTGTTCCTGCATCAGTTTGCTGAGGATAATTGCCCATTTCTTAATGGGTTTATTTCTATTTCGCTTGTTCAATTAAGTTTCTTGTAGATTCTGAATATTAGGCCTCTGTCAGATGCATAGTTTGTAAATATTTTTTCCCATTCTGTAGGTTGGCTGTTTACTCTGTTGATAGTTTCCTTTGCTGTGCAGTAGTTTTTTTAGTTTAGTTAGGTCTCACTTATCAATTTTGTTTTTGTTGGAATTGCTTTTGAGGTCTTAGTAATAAATTTTTTCCTAAGGCCTATGGACAGAATGGTGTTTCCTAGGTTTTCTTCTGGGATTCTTAAAAGTTTAAGGTCTACATTTAAGTATTTAATTGATCTTGTGCTCTTTTTTGTATATGGTGAAAGTTAGGGAACCAGTTTCATTCCCCTGCGTGTGGCTAGCTAGTTATCCCAGTATCATTGCTTGAATAGGGAATCATTTATTCATTTTTTATTTTGTTGACTGTCGAAGATCAGACGGCTATAGGTGTTCAACTTTATTTCTGGGTTCCCTATTCTGTTCCAATGGTCTATGTGTCTGTTTTTGTATGAGTATTATGCTGTTTTGTTTACTGTAGCCTTGTAGCATAGTTTGTAGTAGTTTTTCCTTAGGTGTCTTGTCAGATAACATGATGTCTCCAGTTTTGTTCTTTAAGTTTAGAATTGTTTTAGCAATTTGGGCTCTTTTTTGGTTCTAAATGAATTTTAGAATAGTTTTTTTCTAGTTCTGTGAAAAATTTGATTGGAATAACCTTGAATCTGTAGATTGCTTTGGGTAGTATGGCTATTTTAATAATACTGATAATTTTGATCCATGAACTTGGAATGTTTTTCATTTCTTTGTGTAATCTGTGATTCCTTTTAGCTGTTTTGTAGTTCTCTTTATAGAGATCTTTCATTTCTTTAGTTGGATGCACTACTAAGTATTTTATTTTATTTTGGCTATGTAAATGGGATTGCATTCTTGATTTGGCTCTCAGTTTGAACATTATTGGTGCATAGAAATAAGATTGATTTTTGTACATTGATTTTATATCCTGAAATTTTATGTTATTTATTATTTATCAGTGCCAAGAGTCTTTGACTGAGTCTTTAGGGTCTTCTAGGGATAGGACAATATTATCCAAGAAGAGAGAGAGTTTGGCTTCTTCTTTTTCTGTTTTGATGCCTTTTATTTCTTGCTCTTGCCTGATTTGCTCTAGCTAGCACTTCCAGCATGATGTTGAATAGTAGTGGTGAGGGTGGGCATCCTCTTATTCTAGTTCTCAAGGAGGATGCTTCCGGATTTTGCCTATTCATTATCATATTGGCTGTGAGTTTGGCATTGATGGTTCTTATTATTTTGAAGTATATTCCTTAGATGTCTAGTTTTGGGGGAGTCTGGGGGCTGTTAATCATGAAGGGATGTTAGATTTTATTGAAAGTTTTCTCTATGTCTATTGAGATAGTCATATGGTTTTTGTTTTTAGTTCTCTTTATGTTATGAGTCACATTTATTGATTTGTGTATGTTGAACCAACCTTGCATCCCAGGAATGAAGCCTACCTAATCATGGAGAACTAATTTTTGATATACTGTTGAATTCAGCTTGCTAGTATTGTGTTGAGGATATTTGCATCCATATTCATCAGGGATATTGCTCCATAGTTTTTGTTTTTCTTTTTCTTTTTCATTGTGTCTTAGCCAGGTTTTGGTATTAGAGTGATGCTGCCTTCAAAGAATGAGTTAGGGAGGAGTCCCTCCTTCTTGATATTTGGAATAATTTCAGTAGGATAGGTACCAGCTTTTCTTCATACTTCCGGTAGAATTGGGCTCTAAATCCATGTAGTCTGCAGCTTCTTTTGGTTGGTAGGTTTTAATTACTGATTCAATTTCAGAACATGATATTGGTCACTTCAAGGCTTCATTTTCTTCCTAATTCAGTCTTGTGAGATTGTGTGTTTCCAGGAATTTATCCATTTCCTTTAAAATTTCCAGTTTGCGTTCATAATAGTCTCTGAGGATCTTTGTATTTCTGTGGTATCAGCTGTAATGCTACTTTTGTCATTTATGATTGTGCTTATTTGGATCTTCCCTCTATTTTTCTTGTTAAAAATCTAGCTAGCAGTCTATCAACTGCATTTATCCTTACAGAGAAGCAACTTTTGTTTCCACTGATTATTTTTGTCTGAATGTTGGGGTCTCAATTTCATACAGTCCTGCTCTAATTTTAGTTATTTATTTTTTTCTGTGAGCTTTGTGGTTATTTGTTCTTGTTTTTTTTTTTTAGTTCCTGTAGATGTGATGTTAGATGTAAATTTGAGATTTAGGTAGAAAATTTTCTTCTAGATGGTTTTGAATAAAAATCTGAATTGGTTGGGAAGTATTCACTGAAGGTATGTTGTAACACTAACTTTTTAAGGGACCTCAAAGCGATTTGTAATAGACCTTTTAGGAAATGTAGGATCCTCTGGAGGAAACATTTTACAGTAAAAATTATGCAGAAATAAAAATAAATACATGATTAAATGCCACCAGTAGTCTACACTTAGTGAGTTTAGGCCTGATTTTCCTCTCCAGAAAAACTATCCAGTGGTAATAATTATGTTAAGTTTAGCATTATTAGACAGGCCTAAGGATTTATAAATCATTTTTGTAAAAAATTCACTTGAAGAAAATGACATAAAGTTTTAATACAAAGATACCTATATGTTGATTGACCACATTGTGTAGGCAATACATTCACATTTAAAATTTCATTCTAGTACTTGATTTAAATCAAACTATTTTATTTGAATTGATATGAGAAATCGGAAACTAAACATACTTTGTCAGAATTAGTAAGGGCTGCATGATCTTTTCCAAAAGCTTTTAAAAACTTATATTTACTAATATTCAATGTGTTTCCAACAAAAATAATAATTATATATGTTTAAGGAAGAAAACTCTGAAACTGAATATAAAACTACATATTTAAAACAAAAATGTATTTGTTTTCTAATCCCCAATATATAACTACTACTAACTTGTTGGTTTATGTGTTCTAGTTTCTTTTATTATTCTGTGGTGGTAGTAGAGGTTCATTTTTATCTCTCTTTCTCTCTATATTTCCCTCTTTTGCAATTTATTTTCTCATGTTAACAAGTGATTATTTAGCTAGGTGTGGTGGCACATGCCTGTAGTCTCAGCTACTCAGGAGGCTGAGGCAGCAGGATCACTTGAGCCCAGGAGGTTGAGGATGCAGTGAGCTATGATTGTGCCGCTGCACTCCAGCCTGGGCAACAGCAACAAAAACAAAGTGTTTTAGCAAAATCCACTTTATTGACTGAATGGTACTTTTATTCTACTGTAAACAATGCAATAAATTTGCTTGTCGCTACCTCCTTACACTCATACCTGAATATTTCTTTAAAATAACTTTAATAGCACACGTTGTTGACTTTCAAGAGTTTTTATTTTTAAATGACCAAAGGTATGCTATCTAACTAAAGTGTGTTATAATTTTTTAATATCCAATTTTAATCCCACTCAGATTCTTTTGGCACTTTAGAATGAGATAACTAAATTAAAATTTTATTTTATCTATATTGTATACATACACAATGTATATGTGTATATATACAATTGTAAGTATATATACACAATAGCTATATTGTATAAAATGTTATCATACTTGCTCTTATATAATATATCATAATTTTATAGCACCTCTCTATTGTAATTATTCTTGGTTTATATCTGGCTATTTACAATAATCAAAAACAAACTAACCATCAACCTTCATTTTTTTCTTCACGTTTCACAAATTCCTATAGTGGGTATTGATATAAGCTATTTAAACTATTTTTGAACACCAAAGACAATTATTGATTTCTTCATTAAGAGCTGTACTAAAATGCTGAGATCCCAATTTCAGCATAAAAAGTATCACGTCTTCATTTTGCATTGTTATGCTTGGTATGGAGTAGTGACAGTTTCAAGGAGAAAATAATGCCAAGTACATATTTAGAACATCAGTACAATTAAAATCTTGAGAACAGCGGTACTCTCTCAGCTAGTGATACCAGTCATCCTTGAGTCATTTCAAAGAGCACAATTAGTCTTGAGTTATGTTTGCTGTATACATTATTTACTAAACAACACCGTGTCCTGGGATTTATGTAATCGATTTACATCTGTTTCATCAACACTGGGTGCTCAGTATGCAACAAGGGGTGTGGCTATCAGAGACAGAGGGTGACTTTGCCAGATCTGGAGGATGAAATCTAAGGAAGAGAAATTCTACTCCTAATGACATAAGCTGAAGCCAGTGGTGCTCCGAGATTCCATTTGTTGTGATCAATATTCAGTATAGTAGCTCCCCAAGCTCTCTCCTAAACCTCTTCCCTCTACCATATCCTTGTAACTACAATACCCCCTCCACACTTTGGAGCAGGGGATTCAGGATTGTTTTCTCTAGACTCTTAGGTGAAAAAGAGTGGTTGCCTCTCTCAAAAATCCATGAACCAGCTCACCTATCCACTACCATTGATATCCAAAGCCCTCACAAAGCTGGGTACAGCTAATTGCAAAGCAGCAATGGAAATATTAACTTACCTTGATTACTTAATTACTAAATTATTTCACCTTCACCATATTCTACTGGATAAGCCTAAATCACAAGTTCCCCACATACTCAAGAGGAGAGGTTTGTACCGGTTGTGAGCAGAAAGGGACTGAGAATCGTGGGACCACTCTGGCTAAGTGTCATGGCTTCAGAGATAGCTTCAAATTTCCAACCATGTTAAAAGGTTCATGTCAAGTGCCACCTTCTCGCTCAAGACTTTCCTGGAAGCTCACACCTACTTAAGTGTGCTCTACTTACCACTGCCATCAGAGCTTGTCCATATCCTTGCCATTTGCTTTCACCATTTCATTATAATTACGTTTTTTTTTTTTTATATTTGTCTAGTCATTCTAGACTACGAGTTATTAAATAGAATTTATTTCTTTTTCATCATTTTCCTTAGACAGACTAGCCCACCAGGTGCTCACTACGTCTGCCTGGTTCTTTCTGACTTGCCTACAGCTTGAAACTCTGTGCTTTAAATGGCTGATAGTAAACCAGTATGTGGTAAGAAGAGGTTAGAGACCCGTTTGGAATTTTTTCTCCTTTCAAACAGTCAGGTATTGAAGAGCTAGCTAGTCCAGCATTTGACTAGGCACAATGCAATTAGCCATCTTCTAATTTTGTCTACAATATGTCGTCAAGAGGGACTAACCTCTTTCTTGAATAATCTGAGGTAGAATTTTCAGCAGCCTTAAGATAAATAACCATTATCAACATATCTTTTAGATTTGTCTTTCTCACTTCGCCTCCTCAGTCCTATTGCCATTCAAGCATCTGGGCTGACAGATCTGAGAAAACTCTACAAAGGTTACATCTAGACCAGAACACTTGTCCAGATATTTTTTAAAAATGCAGCCAACTACCTTATGAATAACATGCAAAAGAACTGAGAAGAACTTCCATCTTTGAATTTCTTTTTTCTAGAGCTATTGAACTTTAATACCCAGAACTACAATCAGATTCTGGAGTGTGGAGACAGACTTGGTCAAGGTAAGCTTCAGTACACGTAACAGCTGCTTAGCTTCATGACTGACAGCAAGATGCAGATATCCATCAACTATGCAGATATAATTTAGACTAAGGGGATAACCTAGGAAAATGCTAACATTCTGTACAATTAAAGGAACACTCCATGGGTTTTGTTGTTTTAAAATGAAATTTCTTGTGCTTGTCCATGAGACCATAAAATGTGGAACAGTGCTGGAGGCCTCTGCTATTTTTATCTGAAGTGTATAGAAAGCATGATTTTTTTTTTTTTTTTTTTGTAAGAGAAAATGTCATTTCGGTGACGTGTTGCTTGCTACTGGCACATGCACCAAGGTGACTTTTAGAACAATACTTTGCACTTCCGGGACAATTCTAAAATTCAGGGTTTTCAGCGTCCTGAAAGAGGTTTGATGATTAGAAGAATGTTTTTCCAGCTGGTAGACAACATGACATTTTTCATTTACGTAATCATAATTATATTCTTTTAAGTAATATCTGCTTAGCAAAGCCTGTATATCTGTGTATGTATCAATAAAACAATGTGTAACTTTGAGAAATGCATAAAGTGAAATAGGATCCCAAAATCTGAGCACAGGGATATTGAAATGATGACGTTTGTTTTGGGATGAGACTGATCACTTTCAAGCAGTACAAGTTCAGTTCCATCTGTGTCAGAAAATCAAATTTTGATTACTTTTAGGTTTGAAAAGAGATGGGATATTTTAGCCTGATAATTATATTTGATATATCAAATATGTGTTTACTAATATTTCAAATATGACTAGTTTCAAGTATGACTAATTTCTTAAAATTAGTCATATTTGAAATATTGGTAATTTCTTGAAATTAGTCATATTTGAAATATTAGTAATTTCTTGAAATTAGTCATATTTGAGATATTAGCAATTTCTTGAAATTAGTCATATTTGAGATATTAGCAATTTCTTGAAATTAGTCATATTTGAGATATTATTTCTTGAAATTAGTCATTTTTGAAATATTAGTAAACAGGCCTTTGCCAAATTAGCAAAATGTTAATTTTTGGTATGCTTTGTTTTAAATTTGTTCTTACCTACAATGTCCGTTTGGTCAAGAGCCTTCAAATGCAGGAATTACAATGAGGTTTTGCAATGCAAAGATTAGAAGGTACCTGCTCAGATAAAGTATTGCATATGATTTAGTTCTCAAAAAAGTGGGTATTTAATTCTATTATACAAAAAGATTTCTTCCTGATCCTATATAAGAATGTCACCTAACTTCCTTTAGGTTTTAGTGATACCTGATGTGCAATAAAAAATCAAATCAAATCTCTAAGTGTTTTCAGGTTAAAAAATAATATAACATTATATAAAATCTCATCAGGTTGCTTTTAGCTTTAGGGTCTGTGATTCTGCTGTTTATTAGAACAATGATATATAAACAACTGTAATCCCTTACTCCAAAAAAATACCTTTGCATTGTAAAGGAGAAAGGATTTCTAAGCTTTAAGGTTATTTTGAGTTTTCAAGGCTGTACAGTTGACCATAAACTAGTGTTTCTAACACATTGCCACTTTTTCTCCTCCCCATTTTTGCTCTTGTTTTCCTGTGTGTTCTTTCCTACTTATTTATAATTCCAACAATGGTTACTCTTAGTCTCCTTGTCAGAAGCTAAACAAATAATGCCAGTGGGTATCTGTGTTGGGTGTGCCATCAGGGGTCAGTGAGAAGGTTTTTTTGTGTGTAAAAATTTAAAATTTCTCTTGGAGAAAGGCCTGTATTACTTCCATAATTCACCCACAATTCTGCCATCAGGATTGCCAGCATAGAGTAATTGATAACAGCTATACTGAAGAGTGACTTATCTTTATGAAAATAAACCACAGTCACAGTTTGAAACTTAAATGAATGGGCCAGAAGAGGAAGGCATTATGTAAATCACCGCAACTCACTCATTCATTTCCTGTTGCCACGATTGGTGAATGACATTCGATATTTTAGGCTTTCAGTGATCAATAAGGGACAGTTTATTAGACGTGTTGAACAAGTTTATTATTTGTCCTGGTCAGTTTACTTAAGGTTCTGAAAGTCTTATTTCACTTAAGGAGGCAAAAGGAAGAAGGCTTCCCCGAAGGCTGCCTCGGGGAAAGAATCATTTTGATTTGCTTTGTGTGGCCACATCCCTTCCTCACTCAGTGCTCCCATTTCAATGACTAAAATGTGGGAATGCGGATCCCAGGGGATGATGTAAGATTATTTGAGAAGTGCATTGTGCTATTCAGATGCATGTTGCTACATAAGAAGGAAATATTTTAATTAATAATAAATAAATCACTCTGAATTTCTTGGCAAAGAGAGATATTATTTTGAAGATGAATTTGAGAATTAAGTACTTAATGAGGAGTCACCTTATGAATATACATGAATATGTGGAGTATGTTCACAAGTTTGAAGTTTAAGCAAAATTGAAAAGCTAGAACAGTAGTTTATTGTTAAGAAGTAACTTGAACAACTATTTTAATTCAATGTGTCATTTGAGTTGTTAAATAGCCATAGCTTATTTTGAAATACAAATTAATTATCTATTACAAGCATGCTATTGCTTATCTCCTTCAAAGTCTCATTAGTATGCAAATAACTCTAATTAGGTCACTGTCAGACAATATTAGTGCAGAGTCAGTTTCCATGGTTTACAATGAAAGGGTTTGGTTCCTAAATATTTATAAAACTGCTTCCGAAATCAGCTTTACTTAATTGGGATTATTCTGGAAGTCTTCTTGGTTCAGAGGAAATAATCTCACACAACAAAGGAGAAATCATTTTTAAAAGGCACCAATTTTTAATTGACACACATAAGATTATAATATTAGAGAATATTCATATTTGTAATATTAAATATATTTTGAATTCTTAAACCACTAAGGTAGCTTTCTTTATATTTTTATCTTTTTTTAATGTATCACCACCATCAGAACCAAGAGTTAATATAACCGAAACATATACTTTTTAAAAAGTTTGATTAATTAGAATTAATTTTCTATGAAACAATAGAATTAATGTTAACAGATAATTAATAAAACAGAGAATGCACACAACTGCATTACTATTAGTTCCATGCAGGGATTTTTATTAAGCTTAAAAGAATCTCTTCTCATATGCCCTCTTTTGTGATCTAATCATATATTTTTTCAAAACTTAAATGGACTTTGCAAGCTTTCTTATATCATTCAAAGTGTTTGACATTCTCTTTATTCTTGAATATAGTGTAAATCTAAAACAGTAATTTGGATAATGACTAGTAATAAGGGAAAAATAAATATTGTCACACACTTCCTGGCCATTTTAAACTGAATTAGTTTGATATCTCCCCTCTTGAATGACTGTGTTAATGCACTGTAATAACATCAGCATTTGTTCAATATAAAAAGAGAAGTTATACAAAAGAGTTGAAGTTCAAGAGGGAAACAGAATAACAAGAGAAAAAAAATACTAGGATTACAGTTAAGTGTGGGAAGATAATGGTTTCCAGAATTAAAGATAGGCAAGAAACCTAGGAGAGATCGAGTTAAAAGGCAAAGTAATGATTAGTGAATTAAAAAAGGGAAATTTGGTAGAAGAAGGTTAAAAAGAAAAACAAAATACAGATACGTAAAGAAACAACAAATAATTTGGGGAAAGAGTATGATTGATAAATTTCCATTAGAGACGGTGGAGAAACTTGCATGCCAGCCACGGTGCTAAGCATGGCCACAACTATTATCCTTAGTGAGTATACATGATTTCTCTTTTACAGATAAGAGGGCCAAAACATAGAAAAATTAAATAATTTGCTCTGGCAAGTGGCAGAACTGAGATTGGGCCTAGTTCTTTTTCTTTTAGAAATACATGCCATTTTATTATTTATTTGTTTTGTAGATTTGTGTCTGGGAGGCCCTAGGACATTGAGATTAAGAGCATATACTCTGAAGTTAAATAACCAGGCAGTCACACTGGTTAACACTTGGGCATGTCCTAATGTTTATCTAAGACTTGGCTTCTTCAGCTGGGGCTTGTGAGGATTAAAGAAGTTGTAGTATGCATAGAGTTTATATATAACTTCTGGACATAGAAAGCACTAAAAAATGATACAATTATATATTTAAACATTATCATCTAATTATGTACAGCTTAGCAACAACTTGTAAATGTAACTGAATCATGTTTCTCAATTTTTTCCATTTAAGCAAAGCTGCATCAAGTGGCCCTGTCAATTGCTAGAATAATCCTGCAACCCTCCACACTACAGTATTCAGCTTTTTCTCCAATTAGTGCATTAACTTCTAAAGAATTCTATTTTAACAAATTACAATTGGTAAATTACTAGATTTTCAGATTTTCACATTGCTTTTATTCAGTATTTTGCTAATAATTTTCAGATAGCAGAGGAATTTGGTACTTGGCTATTGAGTAGATGGATGGGGAATCACTAAGGATTATGTTGTTATGACACAGGATTAAGTTGTTATGACAAATTATTTTTAATGTTACTCAAATATAGTAAAGCACAAGATCATATAGAAATGACTTCCATTTATAAATCTAAATATATGTCAAAATACAACTTAATCATTAGTAAAATTATAAATCTAATAAATTTCTAATGACAATATTACAATGTCGTGAGATTAACTAATATAATTCTTTTTGTTTGATAAACTAAGTTGACATTCATGTTGCTCCTGTCTTTGCAATTCACCATGTTTATTCTACTGTGTGCTCAATACATACACCATTTTCCTTTATTCCTTTATTTGATTTGACTACTATGCAAAAGATGACAGTCTTTCCTTCATGTAAATAAATCATTCCAATGGTAAGCCAACATTATTTTTATTTTATTAGCCAATTATAATTTAACATAATACTAATGTGTCAAATATGAATAATACAATTTTGAGATCGATTTAGATAAAAAATTTTGAGATCGATTTACATTTAGATACCTGCATCATCAGAATGTACTTATATTCTATCTTTCATAGATTATCTTCAAAGTACATAGCACCTATTTAAATATTTATATTTCTTCATTGTGGCATACTAGATAGGCTGAAAATTGTTCTCTGAAAATCTCTAAAACTTTTCAGTAGATTCTTTACTGCATTTCCAAAAGAATAAGAAAGGCAGATAGCCCAAAACTTAAGCATGAGCCGGAAACCAGTGTTCAGTCACTGAAGCCACTTGTTCAGTGGAGTTATGCTTCAAGCACAAGTCTAAATGCTCAGATATTAATATAAGTGTGGGAGTCAGGAAACAGAACTTTAGGCGCAAACACGGTGGAAAGCTGAATTACCACAAAAAGTTGGCACTTTCAAGGTACCATAGCCCTGGAGAAAAAGGAGCAGAGAAAATAGAATTTTCATTACAAGGGGAACTTTTATCTAGGATCTAAGAAGGGAAAATAAACACTGCACAGATAATGTATACTAAAATTTTTCTCACTACATTTCTCTCCAACAAGTTTAGAATTTGTATTTGCATTATTTATGTTACTGCATTGATCAAGGAAATGCCAGAGTTAAGAAATTAAGATAACATGATCCAAAGTTGAAATCGCCCCAGGGGACTGGTAGAAGCAAATTCAAGTCTCTTCTGGAAAGCATAAGATATGATGCCATTAATGTTGATCTTTAGTGAGTCAATGTAGTATCAATATCAATGAATTATCAATAACTGGTCATATATTTAGAAAAGGTAAAACTGGATCTCTACACCATGTCAGAAATTAATTTCAGATAATTTAAAAGATCTACACATAAAAAAATTTAAAAGTTTAAAAAAATTCTATTGAAATATGCTATTTGTCTATTTTAACCTTCTGTGCTTTTTCTTTGTATGGCAGAGGGTAGAAGTCTGAAAATGTTATTTCCTAGATTTTAGGAGCAGCAAGTTTTTATTTTCTCTTTATTGTGTCTCTTTCTTCAATGGCAGTAGCCACGGTTGAGTAACCTTAGCAGATGCATGGCGTCCCTGCCTCTGCTTCAGTGAAGGATACGTTTGCACCAAGAGGCAGCAATTCCCTGGGCTCCTGACTTTGAAAATCTGCAGTTGCAGCAGCTTCAGCACTAAAGCAGTAATGTTCTGTGGGTTCTGTGTAAAACCTGTGTCTCCTTTTACTTCATTTTTCCAACATTTTGTAAGCAATTTACAGCATTGCCTTCCCTCAGCCCTACTTAGAGGATTTCTGTTTTCCTGACACACTATTAATTGATGAAAGAAAAATATACTCAGGTTCTTAGATCTGCTTAAAAAATGTGAAGTCTGGAGTAATCATAAAATCATAAACATTACATTTATGGTAGCAATAACTTCTGGCATGAGGAAGAAGAAAGAATTAGAGCGAGGCAGTGCAGTCATTTGGTAACTGCTGCTCTGTTGACCATGCTTGATTACTTAATCCAGCATGTAGGTGCAAGGGCAATTTTAAATATAAGATTTTAAATGTTTCTGATTGTCTGAAATGAACAAAATAATATATATTATGTGTTTTATATAATATATAAGAATATACAAGGATGCTCCCTCAAGCCACAAGACTCAGGGTTCTCTTTTTTGAGAAAGAGATGGAAAATGATTTGACCATGTCCTTGGGTCAGCTCTTCTTCCAGCCTTGCTCTTTGGAGTCTCTCCTCAACAGCATAGTAAGAAGGATCTTGCTAATGTGTAAGTAAAATGGTATCACTTTTCTGCTCACAGCTCTTCAATGGCTCCCACCTCATTAATAGTAAAACCTCAAATCCCTACTATGGTAAGATGCTGCATAATCTGGTTTCCCATTACTGTCTATTCTTGCTGCTTGCTATTTTCTTGGTCTGAAATGTTGCTGCTATCTCTGAGAGGCTTTTCATGGTTATCAGTTACTCTCATACTTCCATTGAAATATATATATACACACACACAGATATCTATGTTATATATACACACATTATATATACACATATATGATATATATGCATATTATATACACATATATGATATGTATGCATGTTATATACACACATATATAATATGTAGTCATGTTATATACACACATATGATATGTACACGTTATATATACACATATATGTATGCATGTTATATATATACATATATGATATACACACAAACATGTATCACATATATTATATGTATATATTATATACTATGTATATATATTATATGTATTATATAAGTGCGCATAATATATATGTATATATTACATACTTAATATATGTATATATTATGTGTATGTATATGTTATATAAGTGCACACATTATATCTACATATATTATATATTATATACACATATATACATATATAATGTGTGCACTTATATAATATACACATATATTTGTATATATTATATATACAGATCTAATATGTGACTTATGTAATATATACATATAATACATACATATATAAATATATACATATATACAACTGAAACATAATATAATATATAATATAAGAAAAATATATGTATTATTATATATATATAATTCCTTTCTACTACTGATAATTATTCAACATGCTATCTATTTTACTTCTTTTTGTGATTATGTGCTTCTTCACAAGACCATACAGTGGAGGAAGAAAACAATTTTTGCAGGGAACATTGCTTGGCAACAGTAAGCATTTAATAAATATTTGTTGAATGAACAAGTGAGTATCATATCTTCCCACTGTATTTAGGATATATTGTTGTCAAGTTTTTGCTTTATTTTTTGCCAATAGCCTTGGATTATATGAAGTATTTAAAAGAATATTGGGAAAAGGTTTGAAAAAACAAATTTAGAAAACAAAAATCAGTGAAACATGAATCTACTATATTATATGAATCTACTATATTAAAGGTTAGGAATTGAGTTTGAATTATTTTTGTTCTTTGAACTAATTTGAATGATACATGTTAGTCTTAAAATCAGTTTGGTAGTGTTAATTTTGTTATATATTTATAGACATAATCTCCATTAAATGAATTTTTTAGAGAGTTTTTAATTTTTGCAACTAAATTCCTTATAGCATGTGTAAAAATTAGGACAAAATTAAACTCTTTGAAACCCCCTGATTGCTTTGTAACTACTGAAATAGATTTTTATATAAGTGAATGTTTCTTAAATGATTTATTAGAATACTTCAGGAAAATTACAGTTCTGAAATATTGTTTTAAGTGAGTTTTTGATGAAAAATTTTACACATGTAAAAAATAGTGCTTCATAGCCAAATGCTGTGAGTGAAGATCACTTGCAGCCAAGCAGTCTTCTGATGACAAAATATTAGAACATCATATGTCACCTATTAATAAAGTACTATTTTGTAAGTTTTGACACATTTCTATAGGCTATATTGTATGCATTACGCTGATAATCACTCATGTGTTCAGTAGTTGTAGTCCAATAATTTATGCTAAGTGGGATTTTTATAGAATTTCACTATTTATTTCATTAATTTTTTCCATATCAGATATTACAAACTGAAACTACTATAAGTTGAAGATGTTACAGTTGTAAGTATAAATATTTTACCATGTTTTACAGCTGAATCCACAAACACTTTACCCTTATTTTTTTGAATAGCTGTATAGGGAAATTTTCCTCAAGCTTCATACACAATGGTATTTATTTTATTGTTGCTATTGGTGGTGATGGTGGTGATAACTGTTGGTATTACATATTTAGAATCTCCCCAATAAAATCTATAATCTTTGGAAGGCATCGTTCTGGGTTATAAACAAATATTGCGAAGGAAATTATGGATGGTAATTTTACTTTTTCTTTTTCCTCTCACTGATTGTAACAAATCAGAACTGTCGAGTTCTAGGTGATGAGACATTCATGCGTTGTTCTTGTGTTTCTACTGTTTGTTATAGAATATTACTAGAAAATGAGAAAATTAAATACCAGGTTCCAAAAAATGCGTCATCATTTGAAACTTACTGATGAAGAATGAACTAAAGCCATAGCTTTTCAGTTGTAAGTCTCAAGTTTAAGAATTACCTATTCATAAACCAGGGTCTTGGGGAAATTATTATTTTTTCACTTCAGTATTTTTTTCTGTAAAGTTCTTCCCTGGACTCAGGGTCCTGGAGAAGTGTCTTAAGAGATGTTGACTGCAGATTGTAAGAGGTTCATACCACCTCTCACATACCACCAGGTTTATTTTAAATTTGTTTCATAATTCCTGTTTATCCCATTCTTTAATTCTATTGTCATAGAATATACTTATATACTACATTCAATGACAGGCAATTATGAATATAATCTCAGCTGCCAAACATATTTTTAAGAAGAATGGAGTTATGAGTTTTTCTTTAGAGTTTGTTTGCTTGATGGTTTGCTTGTCGATGTGATTTTGTCGATCTAAGGGTGTAGATTAGTTAAACGGAATTTCCTGTTTAAAAATGCGGAATTCATAATGGCAATATGAACACGAAAAACTAAGCTAAGATAAACCCATGTTGAGTTTGAGATTTTCCTACACAGCTCATAGAACCTGCAAGCAAAGCAAGTTTGAAGTTACATTTATTTGATTACTTGAAGAATCTCATTTCACTAAATCAATAAATTTTAACCACTCTTCTGTCTCAAGCTGTCTGAGTGGTAGGCTGTATTGTTATCAGTAAGAGGAAAATGTTATAATAGCGTTTCTGCTGTAGGCCGGGCGCGGTGGCTCACGCCTGTAATCCCAGCACTTTGGGAGGCCGAGGCGGGGGGATCACAAGTCAGGAGATCGAGATCACGGTGAAACCCCGTCTCTACTAAAAATACAAAAAATTAGCCGGGCGCGGTGGCGGGCGCCTGTAGTCCCAGCTACTCGGGAGGCTGAGGCAGGAGAATGGCATGAACCCAGGAGGCGGAGCTTGCAGTGAGCTGAGATAGCGCCATTGCACTCCAGCCTGGGCAACAGAGCGAGACTCCGTCTCAAAATAAATAAATAAATTAATTAAAATCGATTACTATCAAATTATTTTCTAAGAATTAATTCATAAGAGTTTATTTCTAATTCAAATTGCAGTTTGCATCCGTTTTTCCATTTTTGTGCATTTAACTTTTATAAAAGTGTTATACGAATTTTTGTCAGTTTCACCACTGTACATGTACCACTGCAAATAAACTTAAGAATAATTTTCATTTTGGTTAACTTAAATGAAAATGAAGTCTTTCAAAATGCATTTTAATTTATTCTTAATTACTCATTAAGAGAAACGATTTTCCAAATATTTGGCTTGGGTTAAATTTAACAACAAACAGAAACCAAAAACAAACAAAACCAACTAAACAAAGTAATCTTTCAGAGTTCTAAAACTTATCAAATCACGTGCATAGACTACTGAATCCGCTATACTCTTAATACGTATTATTTACTTATCATATACATTTAAATATCACATGAAAGCCAAAGTGAGCATTGGAGTGAAAATAAATGAGAACTAAAAATGTAACAGGATTAACTCTAGGCTATTAAGAGAGAATGCAGTCATGGTTTCAATAACAGATTCAAAATTACTAAAGGATTCAATAAGATCTTTACATTATCAATAATTCAATTTACTATACAACTTCCTTGACTTTTCCTTAATATTGTCAGCTCTCTGGGCTGCTTTATCTTTGATTTATTATTGTGTACAACCTATTTTTATCCAGTTAGCTTTTCAATAGTTGGCCTTTCCAATTAACACGAAAATATTACCATCATGCTTAAGAAAAAAATTGAAAAATCTAAAGCCTTATTTTGAACTGTGCATGAAACACTTCAGACTATGAAGCTATTTTATGAGTTAGTGACACAACAATCAATTATGCAGTAAATTTCTTGCAATGTTATTTATAAGTTATGCAGTGATAATTATAGTGACAATTAAGAGAAAGAACATAATAGCCATAAAATGACAAGGCTAAGATCAGAAATAATGTAATTGATAATTCTTAATAAATTTAGGAAAGAAAACTGTTGAATTTATTTGTTAGTATATGTTATAAACTCAAGTGAGATTTAAGTATTTTATGGAAGATTCATTCTTCGCTCAAAATAATATTCTAGAAGTTTGTTTAAAATTCCCGATTTTCAGGCCAGGCGCAGTGGCTAATGCTCCCAGCTGTTTGGGAAGCCAAGACGGGTCGATCACCTGAGGTCAGGGGTTTTAGACCAGCCTGACCAACATGGTGGAACCCTGTTTCTACTAAAAATACAAAAATTAGCTGGGCATGGTGGCACACACCTGTAATCCCAGCTACTCAGGAGGCTGACGCAGAGAGTCACTGGAACCTGGGAGGTGGAGGTTGCAGTGAGCCGAGATCGTGGCACTGCACTCTAGCCTGGGTGACAGAGCAAGACTGTCTCAAAAAAAACTAAAACAAACAAAAAATTCCAGATTTTCTGCAATACAAAAAAATCAAGTTATATTTCAATTATAATAATATGTGTTTTTCATGACTTTTGAGAATAAGTTGACGTTGGTTTTAATTGCCAAAGTGTTTATAAAAGTATCAAGACAAACCTAAAACAAAAAAGCCAATCTTACAGGTATTCACACAACAGGACTCTAACACAATTTAGAAGGCCAAGCTTAAAATGATTCTTTTTTAACCTGCTTTGAGATTTATTAAATTAATATTTTTGATGAGTCAACGAATGGGAAAGCTATGAAGCCCACAGTTTTGGGGATTGTAATGTATTTCTTTTACTATCCTGGGTTTTAAATTTAGCACCATTATCCAAAGTGATTGAGTTAATGTCAAGAGTCATGAAGGAGCAAGTGAAAAAAGATCATGGATGGGCAATTGCAGAGGCGGTGATAGCCTACATTATATTTCAGAATATTTAGTAAGCATGAGTAATGTCTAATCTTAGAGTATCGCTTTATTCTAACGTAACACATGTTTGTTCATTTTTAAAATTCTATGGTCAAATTGATAAATTATAATGTAACTCATGTTTCAGACATTCAAAGAAACAGTCTAGAAGAACTGCTTATGTTTAAACTCAGTTTATTTGTCAGATTTTATCTTTGCAGAATTTTCTAAGAACCCTGTAATTCACCTTGGGCATCACACAGTTTTTGAGAGGATAGTTTAAACCCTGAGATAAGCTCATTAAGGACAGAAAGGTTGGAGAGAAGCAGATGACCAAAGATGTTATCTTAGGAAATACAGTTAAGAGATAGAAAGAGTAGAGATAATGTTAGATAAAAGAGTTAGAAAATGATATAGATAAGAGAATAAAATGGAATTTTTTTTTCTAGTGAAGAGAGAAGTAAATCAGTGTTATGATGTTCTTTAAGAATTCAAAGGGTTATCTAACAGGGAATGCTGACTTGATATGTAGAAATAAGAGAGGCTCTTACATGCTGGGTTTACCAGAAGAACCACAGAAGGTCAGAGTCACAAAAGAGTGTTATGGTAGTAACACCCCAAGGAGAGGCTTAAAAAGATATAAGGAATTAAACAAGTCCATATGGCTGTTCTACTGTCTCTATGGTTAAAGGCTACTAGAAACAAGCACGAATGCGAATGTTTGGAGAAAACTCAAATAGGTACAGAAATAAGATGACCAATGTTGCTTATTATTCTTGGTCTTTTGCCTGGTCATAAATACACTTTACAGACCTCTTCTTTCCAGAAAACAAATTTATTACATGACTCTTTAATTTTCGAAGATATGTAGGAAAATACAATTGTTCCCAAAAAGCTTTTATAACAAATTGACACCTATGAAGTAAAATCAAAAGAAAGTCAACACTTTTCTATTCCTTTGATGGGGGAGGAAAAAATAGAAGAAGGCTTTGACAAAGAAATGCTTTTACTGTTCAAAGGGGACTTGTTTAGGAAACTGAACATATTAGCATCTGATGCTTGAGTTTTCTTTTCAAAGCGAAATTAAGCTGAGTAATAATAGTCTCTTACCTCCTGACTTCTTTAAATAAATACAATCAAACATAAAATCTTGCCTTGAGACAGGAGGTTTAAAGCTTCTTTTGCGTTTAATGAGATCAGGGCAAATGAAGGCATAAAAAATAATATGTTAATGAGAGGAAGGAGTAGAGGCAGCCAGGTGGCCCCGGGATGTAAAAAACTTTTATTCTTCGTCTTCGTGTAGAGAGTTCCCTTCATTTGTTAATCTCCTTGCATTTTTTAAATGCATAAAAGACCATATGGACCTCCAATTGTATTGGCACTTTGACTTAGATGTTTATATTGCTTCACCAGGAATTTACATTTCCTTATTGTGAAGTCAGTCATCAGGGATTGCTTCCTCTAGGACTAAAAACCAGAAGACTGATTCTTTGATCAACTTCCATTTTCCAAATCCTATTCTTCCTTGCAGCTCCTCCTTGCCTACGAATCTGTTTATCCCCTCAGTTTCATCGGGGAATTTCCTAGATCTGGGTCTTCCTCCCAGCTCATGTTTTTTCTTGCTTTATTCCAACTACCTAGCCTAGACATCATGTATTATTGTTACATAGAACTGATATTAATTTATGTTTACCCATATAGTGAAATTAAGTTTTTTTTTTTTTTAACGAGTGTTTTTTTGGTGTCTTAAACCTACATTCTGAAATCATTTTCTTTCTACCTGGAATGGGTCTGTCTGAATTTTCTTAGGTAAAAGCATGTTGGTGATAAACAATTTTAGATTTTAAATATTCAAAAATTTAAAACTCCATTCCCAACCTGAATTGTGAATTTGAAGTTGATGACTATTGTCTTTTAGAAGATTAAATTATCATATTTCTGTATATGGCTTTCATTGATGTTGGCAATTAGTCAGCTATCAGCCTAATTGTCCTTTCTTCGTAAGTGATCTTTTTGACATGAATATTTTTATGTCAAGTATTTTTTTCTTTTGCTTTGGGTTTCTTTCATTTCACTATGAAATTTTTAAGTGTGGATTTCTTTTTATGTGTATTTTCACTGCCTCCTGGATCTGAGATTTACTATCTTATAGCTGTAAAAATCTCACATATTATTTCTTTGAATAGTGACTCTTTTCCATTTTTTCCCATTCTTTTTTGAGAAAAGCGAATTAGATATATGTTAGAACAATTCCTCTTTTTTTAAATATATGATTTCTATCACTTCTTTCAAGTTCCATATAGTTTTCTTTGCGGAATCCAGTCTGATCGTTTTGGCGTCTAACTCTTTTAATCTATGTTCAATGCATTGCGTTTCAAATTTTTAATTATAGTTTTTATTTCTAGATTTTTGCATTATTATTAAAACCTGTTCTTTTGTTTATTAAGTGCTACTCATATTTTCATAGTTGCTTTATCTGGGATACATTCCGTATGCGGATTTTGTATGGTGGGGGTAAGATCTCCGAAGTCTGAAGCATCCGTGGGTCTGGCCCCACTCTTTATGGCCTGTGCTGGCTCTCACCCTCCATACTTCACAGCCTTGGGTGTTCTGTAATCTTCACTGGGAATCCCAGAGTCTTCCCACTTCAACTGTGAGAGTGTTTTGAAGCCTAGTGTGAAATTCCATTACTCTTCCTTTCTTAAAAAAAAGCTTACTATTACTTCTGAAAATGCTTGAGAATAATAACCACCTAAGACAGCTGTAAATTAAATCACACTTCTTGAAGTTTCTGGTATACACAGATTAACATTAATTTACACCTCAAACGTACATGAGCTGTGAGTGATGCGTGATTTTTGAATTTTAAGGGGAATTTTTTTCCCCTTCTGTCTGGAATCTGTGATAAACACAACCAAGTGTACTTTATGCCTGTTTTCTTTAACTCATCTTTGACTCCTGTAAGAGGAGAAAATAAAAGAATATTGGAGACTGATTATTTTTAAAAGGCCAACATGCCAGGTGTCTCTTGGAATTCAAGTATGAAAAATATTTCAGGGCAAGATCAGTTCAAATGTTGTTGATATACAAGTTAGATGAAGAATGGAAATTTGTCTTCATGTTAAGGATTTTGGAAGTATGGTGAGAAAAAAAAAATCATGGATGGGGAGGGCTCAAGGGAAAATGTGAAAATTTGAATGTAAGAGAGCAAGTCTGTGCAGTGCTTCGTGGCGATCTGCCTTAATAGAAGTTAGGGGTAGTTGAAGAAGCAGTGCTAAGTGGGAACTAGAGTTAAGTGTATTAAGAGGGGAATTGTTCTTTTTTAAAATGGTAAAAATAATAATTGTGATTGAGTGGTAATGCAGGAAAGGAAGAAACACTGTAGCAAATGCCTCAAAAGAGCCAGAGGGAGGAGGACCTGCTGGACTAGAGGAAAGACTGGCGCGAGTGAGGATCACAGACACCTCATCTGTATCCAGCAGAGAAAGGCCGAGGGTGATGCAGATATGGAGTAGTTATGTTATTGGGAGAGCTTATGGATGTTCTCTCCTACTTACATCTGTTTTCTCAGCCGTGAGTGAGGATTGGGGAGGAGGTGTTGGAGGTTTGAAAAGACAAGATGAGAAATGGTAGACTCAGAGGATAGGAAAGTGAATGATCCAAGTAAACTTATAAAATGAGTCCTGAGTAAGTTGTGGGGTCATATAAGCACTAAACCTGAGTGTGGATCACAGCCTAGTAGGGTGTGACCTTACCAGGAGAAAGAATGGATGAGCAAGTTGCATGTGTGTAGGAGGAGGCACAAAGAAAAAAAAAGAGTCAGGTAGAAAACAGCTATCACAGAAGGTTAATAGGTAATAACAAGTATTAATTTGTAAAAAAGGAATTGAATACACAAAGTTTCAGATACAGAAGCTAAAAATGGTTGCTTCTAAAAAGGACTGAATTTTATGTTCAAATCTGATAGAAGTAGCTGATTCTTTAAATTATTTACATGAGTAGCTTTGATAAACCAAATCTTAAAAATATATTTTAATATAAATATAAAACAAGCATTAAAAATAATAAGAAAAAAGCATATGCCTATTTGTATATACACAAATAAGTAAGTTGTCTGGTTGGCTGTTTGAATAAATATGTATTTATTTGCTTACAATTCATGTCCTGCTTAATGCCAAAAATGATCTGAAGTATTAGCTGAATTGCCAAGCCTCTAAAATAAAGCATACTCACAATAGTGTGTAGACATACATTTCAGGGAACAGCGATGTCAGCTAGACTCACCCACCTAATTGTTAAAACTTAGTAATAAAAATAAGGTTTTTTTTTCTTTTCAAAAGACAGCTGGCACTCCATGAATCAAGCAGTTAGAGCTGAAAAAATAGCAGCATCAATTACAGAGAAAAGTGCAGTTTTTCTCACCTATCAATTATGGAAATAGAGTGCTACAATTTTTTCAGCTAAATTCCCCTAATTAATATATCAAGATCATTGTTACTATCATCTTTTAACAAGATTATACATAGGAAGTTCTATGGGTTGCCCTGCTGCAAAACTATTGCTAATTTCTAAGAAATCGAAAGTTTAAAACCAGTAAATGTGTTGGAAAATGATGCTAGCAGGTCCCATGATCTTTGGGGAAGATCGATCTGCACAGGATGAATCTGTCTTCAACCCTGAGCTCTGGAACTCCAATCAGATGTAGCTCTGATTAGTGGACCAAGCAGTTCACTCATGTTCCTACCATCCTAGGTTCCTGCGGCCCACATCACCTTATGCTTAGAATGGAGGGAGAGGGTTCATGGATTATCCTCAGGCTTTTCCTAGATCATGGTGAAAAGTGGGTTGCTACACAATGACGTGAACCATAGTTGTTTTCATACAAGGCGTTCTGAGAGTATGAAAAAAGAACTGAATTAATCTCCGTAACATTCCCTGAAGTTTATTGTATGCCCAGGGCCTTAGTTATAATTTCAAACCAAGAACAAGGTCCTCCTGCGTGTGACATCCAATGAGCCATGAAAGGAACTAAGTGCGTTCACTGCCCTGGAGAGATTCCAGCAGCTTCTCCGCATGAGATCAGTATATAACAGATGGGACCAGGGTGACTGATTTAATTAGAATATTTTAATAGCAGAATGGTGAACATTACACAGCTCTATCAGGAGGAAGGCCATTAAATTTACTAAAGTAATTGTTTCACTGGGAGAATATGTCAAATAAAATATATCTACTTGTGATATGTGTGTGTGTATATATATATATATATTTAATTTGAAGAGAATTTCAAATGATGATTAGGAAAGTGAAGTCATTATATAACATATGATGATTATCCAAATCTTTATGAGAAATGAATCTTTAAAGCTACTCAAATATTTGTCTTGTCTTATTAACTGAAGTATCCTGCTGCTTTAAGCTCCTTTTGACCTAGTCACTGTTCTCCTCTAGACTTGAGAATGACACATTAGAAGAGGAAGAGCTCTTTCGGTCTGTTCAGAAAATAGACATTTTTGTGACATGAAGGCAGTTTGTAGAATATGCAGCATTTATCTAGAGTTAGTGGACTCTTAAGGGAAGAGTAAAACAAAACTACAATTTTTAAAGGTAGATACCATACTGCATTATGTTTTAAAATTAATTTTATGAAAGCAGAAAGCAAATTAATCTTCTTAAATTTGTATAAATAACATAACGTATTTGAATTCTTTTATTAATTTTGCTGTTAGCCTGAAATTTATCCTTGCATCACAAAAGCTCAGTATCTCTTAAAATATTATTTGCTACTTCTGGTAGATACTGTATATATATTATCTCCCATATAGTGTCTATCATAATTCAAATAAATCCATATTTTAATAAATCCTATAATAGAGCATGCCTTCCTATTATAATAAATGGTTAATATAACCCAAGGCTTAGCAACATGGTGCTTAATGGAAATTGTATTAATAACATAATAGAATTCATGTCAAATAACCTTATAAAACCTCTTGTTCAGTTTCTATTCAAAAAGCAAAGAACAACTCCCCGTCTCTTTTTTACTAAAACAAGCCCTTATTTATTCATGTATACCTGATAGAATATTTTTTCTTTTCTTTTTTTTTTGGTTAAGGGGGAGAGAAAATGTTCTATTTATCTATCTATCCATCAACCCATCTATATCTCTCTCAATACCTAGGTGTCTGTATTAGTCCATTTTCATACTGTTATGGAGAAATACCGAAGACTGGGTAATTTATAAAGAAAAAGAGGCGTGATGGACTCACAGGTCCACATGGCTGGCGAGGCCTCACAATCATGGTAGAAGGCAAAGGAGAAACAAAGGCATATCTTACATGATGGCAAGGGAGAGAGTGTGTGCAGGTTAACTACCCTTTATAAAACCATCAGATCTCATGAGACTCCCTATCACGAGAACAACACAGGAAAGACCTGGCCCCATGATTCAATTACCTCCCACTGGGTTCCTCCTATGACATGTGGGGATTATGGGAGCTAAAATTCAAGATGAGGTTTGGGTGGGGTCAAACCAAACCATATCCCTGCCTATTAACAGCTTTCTTTTGATAAAATCGAAAGGGTAGTAATAGTTTTCACAGTAACAAAGTTTTATGTTTTATATTTTTGAAATAATGTATTTAATCAATGAATTCTTTTTTAAAGAATTCACTCATCAACTTATCATTTAAAATATAATGGTAACTACTTAGTATTAAATACCAGGGAGCAATGAGAATGAAACAGTTGAAGGGCAAACTCCTAGATGCCTCGACTACAATATACAGTGTCCAGGAGAGACTTTTACTACTAGAAACCAGAAGTACCATAGAGTCAATGTTGCTATGAAGGGACCGGCAATAGTTTAGTTCAGACCCAAAGCTGAAGTCAGCTATAAAATGTATCTTACTATCCTAGCTCAAATCAGATTCCAAATAGAAGACACAACTCAATGAGTTTTACATCTACAATAAGAGATAGCACATTGTCCAGTTAAAGCAACTGTCAACCTATGCCACGAGTTCGTAGGAGGCCCTTTGAAAAACAGTCTCGTGGGTCATTGCGTGGACAAGCCCAGTGGCTGGTACTAATAGACTTAGGTGGTATTACATAAATAATTGATGAAGATATGAATTTTGTTTGCATTCGAACATTAGCAGACCATATAAATTAGGAGTTGTCTGTAAGTTTGTATTGATATAAATCTTACTAAAGCTAATAATTTCAACAACGTAAATGCCAGAGAGTATTTGAAACTAACCCCAGATCAGAGTGTGGTGAAGGGAGCATACAGACCCCAACTGGGCGTGATAAGCTAAGAATTGCATCCATTTTTTTATGTGAGAAGAACCAAAGATTAATCAGTATCACTTTATATGTTACCTGTATTTTGATATCCAGTATAGACATTTCTAATTGTTTAATAAACTGCCTGTGGTTCTCACATAATGTTTTAGTCAAGGAAAATTCCCTTTAATTTTAAACAATATAGCTCTGATTTAAAGAACATTTTTCATTGTTCCTAAAGGGCACGATGAACAATTGCAGTCCAATCCTCTAGTGCCAAGAATGATGGAGAAAGGCAGGGGTAGTTATAAAATACATAACCTTATGCAGTCTGCACTATACCCACACGATGCCAGGTGATGTCTCTTCATTTCTCATGTTTCCCCCTCATTTCATGGTTTCCCTGCCTCTAAAATTTCTTCTTCCCCAGATATGTAACAGCCTAGAGTCTGAATATTATAGTATAAAAAGCTCTGTTCTTTATTTCCGTCCTCTCTATTACAAATGCAGCTATTCTGAGGAAAATCTTTCTAAGACATTACAAAGATAAAAAAAATTGGATCATGTCTTAATCTTCTTCTTAGGACTGATTCTTGGCTAATGCAGTCATAAGCCACACACAAAAAAAGTGTGCCATCTGAAAATCACTTTCCCACTTTTCTCTTTAAAATATATGACAAATAAAATCATTATTTATATTGCCAATAACAGAAATAGTGCTGGGCTTTTGCACTGCTCTGTAAATGTTTATTGAATTAGTGAAGGAATTAAGTCAACCAAATATTTTGTACCTATGTGAAAATGATCCTAATATCTCGTTGTCAATAAAACCAAAGCTTCAGGCTGCAATTATTGAGGTACAGATATTAGCTCCACCACGATGTATCTTGTCTCTCCTTCAGGCTCTGATGGAAGGAATCAGTTGTATTCTCATCTGTACTAAGTAGAAAATTAACTGGAACATAGTAAAATTAAACATGTTAATGCCAACTCAATAACATTAAAGCAATCTAAAAAAAAAGTGTGGTGACATAATGTCTATTATGTACCGAGTTTTTAAAAATGAATGAGCCCTTTTATCTGTATACTCTAGTGGAGAAACAAGATGTATTCATTTGAGTAAAGAAGTAAATTAAAAAGTGTCATTAGGCCGGGCACGGTGGCCCATGCCTGTAATCCCAGCACTTCAGGAGGCTGAGGAGATAGGATTACTTGAGCTCAGGAGTTGAAGAGCCTGGGCAACATGATGAAATCCTGTCTCTACTAAAAATACAAAAATTAGCCGGGTGTGGTGGTGCATGCCTGTCTGTAGTCCCAGCTACTCTCAAGGCTCACGCATGAGAATCTCTTGAACCTGGGAGGCAGAAGTTACAGTGAGCTGAGATTGCACCACTGCACTCCAGTCTGGGCAACAGCAAGACTCTGTCTTTTAAAAAAAAAAAAAGTGTCATTAGATGGCACAATAATATTCAAATGAAGGGCTATTTAATTAATACTGTGAATTTGGAAATATGAGAGACTATAGTTGGTCTGCAGTTGTGTTCAAAGGCTTCAGGGAGATCAAGTTATCAAAATGATTACATTTGGCTACTAAATTGTTTAGCTAATTGTATATTTACAGTATGCGTTGCAATTACCAGGTGAAATCTTATGCATTTTTGTCAATACTGACAAACTTTAAAACGATAGTCCAAGAAGCTGTCAATTACCATTTCTGAGAGAAAATTGGAAATGACTTTTTAATGACCAATTCAGAGATATTAATTAATATCCTAGCATCTCAGAATGATTGTGGACAGTTCAAACCCATCTACCTTATGTTATGTAAACGCAGCCTTCAGTTTTCTCTCATGCTTTGGAAATATTATATGAATATCATATATGTTTATATGCGTAAATAGATGTTATACTATATTGTATATGTTAAATAAACATCATATATGTGTGTATATAAAGTTTTCTATGTGCCTTGTAATTATTTTATGTTAAAAGGAGTTCTGGAAAGCTCTCACTTAGACTAAAAATCTGACCATGTTATCAGACAGCTTCACATTCTTTAACATTCTTTGCCTTATATCTTACAGTCCATCATTTCCGATGTCAGCAATTTAGAGATATATGGGTTGCTTTTCTTCTCTAAAGTATGAGAGCATCTTGTAACATAATGTGCATAGGGCTTTCAATAAGCAGTTATCTGAAAATAACAATTGGGGTTCCATGCACATAGACGCATGGAGCAGGCATTTCTAGATCAAGCGTGTTAGAATCTTAACATGAAGTCACATTATTTAGTGCTTATGTGTGCCTTATAGAGAAATATTAAGACAAGATAATATTGGCCAGGCGCGGTGGCTTATGCCTGTAATCCCAGCACTTTAGGAGGCTAAGACAGGTAGATCGCAAGGTCAGGAGATCAAGACCAGCCTGACCAAGATGGTGAAACTCCATCTCTACTAAAAATACAAAAATTAGCCGGATGTGGTGGCGGGCGCCTGTCATCTCCGCTGCTCAGGAGGCTGAGGCAGGAGAATTGCTTGAACCTGGGAGGCGGAGGTTACAGTGAGCCAAGATCGTGCCACTGCCTTCTAGCCTACGTGACAAAGCAAGGCTCCATCTCAAAAAAAAAAAAAAAAGGATAAGATAATATTAACATTACATTATCTTATCTTATTTGATCCTCATAACTCTGTAATGATCTGGGTCTCAATTTCTTAAATCATATTTTATTTAAGAGCATTGCAATGGAGATTTTAAGTGCTGTTTAACTTTAACACTAATTCTCTTTCCACTGTAATCCCCCTAACAGATCATTTCACTTAACCCATTCATTTTACACAGGAGAAAACTAAAGAGCTGAATGTTTAAGTAACTCGCCCTTTCCTACATAATTGGCATAGCCAAAGTTTCACACAAAACTAACTGATGAAAAAATTTCACTTGAAGGACCAGTAGAAACAAGAACATATTATTAAGCACAGATAGTACCTGGCTCATCTAATATGTCCATAAATTTTCTTCAGTTGTTTTTTTTCTCTAATCAAATGTGGAAGTGACCTAAGCTGAAAATGGCAAGTTTCCTGAAATATTTTTGAAGTCTAACACATACAGCCCCTATCTCTTGAAAATAAGTCAGTTTATGGCTGCTACTTTATTCATGGTGGACAAATTTTGAATTTTTGCGGCTTTTGTTGTTGTTGTTTTTAGACGTTAGCTGAGATTTTATAAGAAATGACTCTTTTTGACATTAGGATGAAGCGTGAAGCAATCCATTTCCCAGGTAAAATAAAACTATAGCCTCATCTTAACTCTGGGTTTCTTAAAATAGGATCCACCAAACCTTAAGGGGTCTAGGCATGGACCTTTGGAGGTTGATGAACTTGGATAAGAGAAAAAAAATGCATCATTATTTTTACTATCCCATAGCTGAAATTTAGCATTTACTTCCATGTTAAATGTAATCAATAAGCCATGATAGTACTAGCAATTCTGGATGACTTTGCTATCCCTGGAAATCAAATAGAAACTTTCATATTTCATTCAGGTTATTGGTGATATTGAAAGTTGTGTATTCACCACTACTTTGAGATTATAAAAATTATTAGTTGTTAATAGTTATTTCTTTGTAATCCCATGTATGTTATTGTATGTGTTTAAAAATGTTAAAGATCCATGGTCTTCACTTGATTACAAAAAGGATCCATGGCCAAAAAAGTTAGGAATTCAGTATTAGCAATGCTCCATACATGTTTATCTCTTTCTGGAATCAATAAGAATGAACCCATAGTGTAATTAGTGGCCTTAGCTCACCCAAGTTCTCTCAAAGTTGGAGCAGAAATTAAATTCTGGATTTGTCTCTTCCTCTTCTTTTTCTCTCTGAGAGCTGAACTCAAGAAATCATTAATAATTATTAATTATCATTAATAATTTATTTGTCACAAAATAAGGAAGTTACTAAGTGCTTGAAGACATAATACTGAGACTTTTTATTTTTATGAAAAGCCACTGAATTCAACTTCTATAATATTGTTTACAATAAAATATTACAATACATCTGCTCAAAGTCTGCATATTTTCTCTAAGACCCTAGTTTCTATAGCTAATAGTTTTGTGCACTAGAATGTCTTGAACCCCTCCCACAATTTTCTTTCACTGGTAGCACCACTCCAGTTTTGAGACAACGGTGACACCAAACTGAAGCCTAGCATCTCAGAAAGGGATCGAGCTGAGGCTTCCGAGGAAGAGGGAATCAAAGTTAGGGAACCAAGTCTTAGAGACAGGAAGAAAAGAGCATGTGGATGCAACATGCTTAAGGCTAGATGGGATTGGGGAGGGACTCCTCAGAGCTTTCGCTAAAATTGCTGGCTTCAAATAAGATAATAAAGAGCATTTCATTTTATTACCTTTAAATTGAACATACGAATTCCATGAGCATATAATGAATTAAACCAACACCAAATGATCAGAATATGACAACAAATGTGATTTGTTATAAAATCAACATTTAAAAAAATTATATCACATTGGCCATTTATCAATTTTAGTAGAGACAATGTTCCTGACATGTTATAATCTGGCTGTGTCAGATACACCAAGCTTCTTGGAACACATGGCTATAGATTCAACTCCCATTTGGGCCAGTGAACTTCGTGTGAATTGGGGCCACAGCTGCAGCCCAGTCAGGGCAATTTATCTTATAATTTTTACTACAGGTCTCCGAGAACATTCAATAGAAGAGTTTGCTTAGATGAGTATAGCTGTATTATCATTAGCAGAAATTTAGACCATGTTATTCACAAACAGTAATTAATGTTCTTTTCTTAAGATTCCTCCTTAAAAATTCCTCCTTTGCATTATATCATCTTTTTATTATCTAATGTGATAGAGCTCTAAAGTGTAGAATAAATCATTAAAAGTGGAAACAGAAACGACTGACCCGTATGCTTAAGAACAGTTAAGTTGTTAAATTGTGTTATGTGTATTTTACCACAATTCAAAAAATAAATTAAATCTGGAAGCAGAAAGAGCTGTTAGTTACTGTTCACACTGGTTCTACTGCAGACATGAAGTTTTGGTCTCCATTTGCCAATCTAAAAACTATTTTCCAATTACAATTTTAAACTCTGTAGAGGGGCACTGAATGAGATCACCTGCTCACAGCTTTGCCCATTTCAACAAGCACATTTTAAAATATACGTTTAGCCAGCATTTTGGCCACTTTATAAAGTTAGAGTTTAAGATAAGTCAAATTGGACTTTATTTCTCAATGACAAAATTAAAAATAATGTAGAAGTGTCAAAGGAAAACTAAGTCATCCCAATTCCAGTACATTATTTAACTGTGGATATCTTAGGATGAGACCTTGTCAACCTGTGATTCGTCCCATTTCACATTTTCTTCCATTCTTTTATAGCCTCCTCAATTTCAGGAATCTATGGTATTATCATAGTATTTAAGAAAACATATTGTAACGTTGTTACATTCTGCCCCTGCCTGCACCTGTGCAGACCTAACTCAATTAGCCTGGTATTGAAGCACCTACCATGAGATCTGCTCCTGATGCCCCAGGCCCCCGCCACGGCTCCTAGACATGAGGATTAGACACTTGGATTACTTAGACACTTGGATTACTTCCCCCCAAAGCAGTTCTTGTCCTTCCTAGGCCCTCTAGCCTCTACTCCCTCTTTTCCCTACCATGCCTTGCCTGTTATCTATTCCTCATGACAAAGAAATCCAAATTCAATGACATAAAACAACCACCATTTTATTATGTTCTTAGATTCTAAGGACAAGGAGTTCAGAACAGGCTGAGTGGGAACAGTTTGTTTCTGCTTTGAGATATTTTGGGCTTCATCTAGAGTACTTGGAGTCTGGAGACTGGGCTCATGTAAAGGGCTTCCTTTGACTCAGATGTCTGAGTGTTGCCGCTGGCTGTTGGTCGCAATCTCAGCTGTACCTATTGGCCCAACACCCACGTGTAGCCTCTCTTGGCTAAATGAGCTCCTTCATAGCATGGATAGCTGGGTTCCAAGAAAAAAAAAAAATTCCAAGAGAAACAGGAGGAAGTTGTTTGCTTGTTATGGCTTAGGCTCAAAATATCGTATCACTTCTATTCATAAGCCCACCAGATTCAAGAAGAAATAGTAACCTCATGTCTTCAGGTGAGAACTTTCAGAGTCACAGAGTGAAAACAGCAAGGGAAATGAGAGTACTTGTTGCAATCATATTTGAAAAAAGCTTCTGCCACACCTATCTTATGGGAGACTTGCTTCCATATCTGCACCAGGCCATGTTTATCAGAACTTTCTGGAGTTACTGTCAAACTCACAGCCTGCATCTATTTTATTGATTTGGCATGACCATACTTAATGTCGAGTTCCCCTACCATGTTTGACTGTCCATAGACAGTACATTAAAAAACACAGAAGACACTGGCCGGGCACGGTGGCTCAAGCCTATAATCCCAGCATTTTGGGAGGCCAAGGTGGGCAGACCAGGAGGTCAGGAGATCGAGACCGTCCTGGCTAACACGGTGAAACCCTGATTCTACTAAAAATACAAAAAAAAAAAAAAAAAAAAATAGCTGGGCGTGGTGGCGGGCACCCGTAGTCCCAGCTACTCAGGAGGCTGAGGCAGGAGAATGGTGTGAACCCGGCAGGCGGAGCTTGCAGTGAGCCCAGATCGCGCCACTGCACTCCAGCCTGGGCGACAGAGCGACACTCTGTCCAAAAAAAAAAATATATATATATATATATTTATACACACACACACATATACACATATATACATATACACATATATGTGTGTGTGTGTGTGTATAGAAGACAGTTCCTCTACATTCAGGTTCCCCTAAACTTACATAGAGTTCAGCCCTTTCTCCCTGGACAGAGTCCCAAGGAACAGGAGTGTCAGGCCTCTTCCTAGGCACCAGCAGCCTCCAGTGAATCATAGTAACTTCCCTGGATTTCCTCTTCCTGCTTACCTACTGAGACCTTTTTTCCGTTACAATGAAAAAATGCCTAATGGATTCGCATAGTGTCTGTCTTACTCTGCTATTCATTATTTACATTTCTCTGTCTTATACATGTTTAGTATCTGAATGCTTGGAATATTCAAATCATTTTTCTTCCCTACAAATCCATATACATAATTTATATAAATAAAAAGTGCATTTGAGACTTGCTCTAACTATGGATTTTTAAAGCCTATTTGGAAATTAAAGCCAACTATTTTACTGTTCATATTCTATTTTTTTGTTCTATTTTCCCAGGGGTAATAAACTCAGTATTATTTTAATGTTGGAGGAATGGTGTCTAGTAAAAAGAAACTAAGACAAATGAATTGAATACCTTTAGAAATATTATCCTGCTGCATTTGCATAAGACATATTGGACAATTACATACTCAGGCAGAAAGACTATAAACTATATTGACCATTACACTTTCAATCACATTTGCTAGTGAATAAGCTTCCTAATATAAATGCAAATAATATTTATTATAAATAAGTCATTCTAAAATATATTAATCTAATTCTGAGACAAGTGAAATTCATAATATCCTTTATATTCTTGATTGTTTAAGATATAAATAATCTGTACTTTGTGTAAATATTCAGGTTGTACCAGATATGAGAGCATCCCAGAAATACTTAAGTTTTGCATTATATCATCTTTTTATTATCTAATGTGATGCAACTTCTGTTTGTTGTATTACTGTATATTGTGACTTTTTAAAACATGTGAAAATGTTACCAGGTTCAAATCCAACTGCTATAATGCATATCTTGTCAATTGGATGAGCTTGCACTAAAAATGATGTGAGTTAGGTGTCAGGCCTTCACAGTAGAAAATTTTGAGATGTATCTTGGAATTGCTGATTGATCTTTTTGCACCTTTCTAAAATTCTGGCATATGTAAGTTGAAAAGATATATCTGGGTGAATTTTCTGTGATGATTTTATTTACACGGATTATTAAACACGTAGAAATTAGTTATAACAGTGGATTTAGAGATTGTGATTTTAACCTAGCTAGACACTGAGAGGTTTCTACAAAATGTTTGTCTACAGCAGAGGAATTATACACTAAAAACAATTCTATTGATAAAAAATAAAGGCAACTAGCCGGGCGCGGTGGCTCAAGCCTGTAATCCCAGCACTTTGGGAGGCCGAGACGGGCGGATCACGAGGTCAGGAGATCGTGACCATCCTGGCTAACACGGCGAAACCCCGTCTCTACTAAAAAATACAAAAAATTAGCTGGGCGTAGTGGCGGGCGCCTGTAGTCCCAGCTACTCGGGAGGCTGCAGGAGAATGACGTAAACCCGGAAAGCGGAGCTTGCAGTGAGCTGAGATCCGGCCTCTGCACTCCAGCCTGGGCGGCAGAGCGAGACTCTGTCTCAAAAAAAAAATAAAAAATAAAAAATAAAAGCAACTATTGAAGAAGTCACATTGAAGTAACCGTTGAAGTCAGAAGGAATTTCTGAAAATGATCTGCAATAAGAAGGTATTTCTTAAAGTTTTAATTGGACTGAATATTTACTGACAGGGCTTGCACACATGTAGACATACGCAGAAAGAGAAAGAGAGAGAAAAATGTGGATGGGGAGAGAAAGGATAAAAACAGCTAAAATAAATGTTAAAAAAAAAGAAAAGAAAAATACTAGATGAGCAATTTAAGGAAGAAAAAGGCCCCAATCCTCACTTCTGTTTCCGAAATAATACTTCTCAAAATGTTGTTTACAGACTCCCGGGTCCCTTAGCTACATCCATTGTGATGGCCCATCTGTTTTCATAAGGATGGGAGATCTTACGTGCCTGTTTTATGGTGCTGACATACGCATGGATGGTGCAGAAGCAATGTGGGGAAAATGCTGGAGCTTTGCATGAATCGAGGGAGGGGCACCCAGCCGCTGGTAGCCATTGTATTCTTGACAGCCAGGAACCAGCGGGAAAAACAAACACAAAAATTAAGAATGCCCTGGATGAAACATAAAAATCATTAGTTTATTCAGGTTCAGCTCTCCAGTCACAGTGCTTTAATGTTCTGTGTGATGAAATGGGAAGAGCTCTCAAGGCCGCCCCACAGCATAATGAAGTATGATGATTGCTCTCTGGCGCGTGTAATTGTCTAAGTTGCAAGCTAGACTAGCTGCGTCTTTTTCATGAAGCACCATTTTTCCTTGAAAGAAAAACTGACAGAAAACCTATGGTTAATCAGAGGTGGGTATTTTGCAGACATTTTCTTGATAGTGAACCAAGAAAGCGAACCTGCCACTTTAAGAAAAGCAACTGATGGCATGTGTTGTCAATGATAAAATTCAAGCTTTCACATGGAAATTAGAAATGTGGAAAACTTGTATTCACTACTGTGAGATTGACAATACCTAACTCCTAAGTATTTTTATGGTTATATAGATGATAAAATTAATTAATGTGATACTAGATATTATGTAGTGAAATGTGTCGACATTTGAAAGATCAGCATAACTTAGTAAACCGTACTTTCTGATATGGTGAAGTGTGTCAGTATTTGAAAGGTCAGTATAACTCAGTAAACCAGTACTTTCTGAATAATCTATGCATTACATAACAAATCATGCATAGGTAAATGATCCCAAGTGCAAGATAAAGTGGGTGAGGTGGCTTACACCTGTAATCCCAATTCTTTGGAAGGCCTAGGTGGGAAGATTGCTTGAGCCCAGGAGTTTGAGACCAGCTTGGGAAACAGAATGAGACTCTGTCTCTACAAACATTAAAAAAAAAAAAAAAAATCAGCCTGGTGTGTTGGCACTCCTGTGGTCCCAGCTACATGGGAGGCTGAGGCAGGAATATTTTTTGAGCCCAGGAAGATGAGGCTGCAGTGAGCCATGATTGCTCCACTCCACTTCAACCTTGACAACAGAGCAAGACCTTGCCTCAAAAAGCAACCAAAGAAATGCAAGATACACCAATGAATTCGAATGTAACAGTACAAAAAATAGTGATAATGTTTTCTGATTCCACATTTCAATTGCTATTTAAAAATTACTACTTGTCAAGTTTTGGTATAGTATTAAAGAAGAATGTCCCCAGTTATTTCAAAAAATCTATTAAAATGCCCTCCTCCCTTTATCAACTGCATCTGTGTGAGAGTGGATTTTCTTCATATACTTCAATCTAAAAAACTTATGGCAATATAATGAATACAGAAACAGATATAAGAATCAAAGTATTTGTTTTAAGACAGACATTAAAGAGATTTACAAAAATGTAAAACAATGCTTCTCAGTAAGTTTTTAGTCTTAGAAAATATGGCATGTTTTCCTAAAACATGTAATTGTTATGTTAATTTTTCTCAGATTTAATTTTTAATATGGTAAGTATCAATAGATACAACCCACAACAAAAGCTCTTGGGATTCTCAATGCTTAAGAGAGTAAATGTATACTGAGACAAAAAAAATATTGTAAGCTACTGTTTTAAACAATTTCATATCATTTATTTACAGGGAAGATTGTTTGATGTAGTTGGGATGTTCATCCCCTCCAAAACTTATGTTGAAATGTGATCTCCAATGTTGTAGGTCTGGCCTAGTGGGAGGCTTTGGATTCTGGGTGTGTGGATCTGTCATTATTGTCTTGGCGTCTTCTCTGTAGTAATGAGTGAGTTCTCACTCTGTTAGTTCATGCATGAGCTGTTTGTTTCAAAGCGCCTGGCATCTCTCTTGCAGTGCCACATGCCTGCTCCCCCTTTGCCGCCTTCCATGGGTAAAACTTCCTGAGGCCTCACCTGAAGTCATACTTCCTATAGAGTCTGCACAACCGTGAGCAAATTTTCTTTGTAAATTACCCAGCCTCAGGTATTCTTTTATAGCAATGTAAAAGAGACTAATACATTGTTGATACATCTGAATCACATGGTCTTGTGACATCTATAGACTATTTTGTTTTAGTTGTTTGATTTTTTTCACTATTCTTCTTTAGTCCCCTCTGCATCGTTTTAATGTTCGTGTTTCCTAAAGTTCACTATTAGCGTTCTACTGTTTCTCCTATTCTCCCTAGTGATGGTTGGGAGAGATTCTCTGTCTGCCTTGGATTGTCGCTGTGCGCTCTTACTGAGTAAGTTAAGAACACAGAGCTATAAATACTTTTATCCCAGGCATTTATTTGGGTTGTGCTTTCAATGAGTTACTCTGAAAAATGTAATGAAAATTTCCTCCCATGGTAAGGACAAACTGCCTTATGCTTTCTACAAAAGCACTAGATTCTTCAGCCTCAATGCTTTTCTCCTGCAATGCAACCTGCTATGGGCAAGCGTCCGTCATGGGCCCATTTGCTTCACCCCCATGGGACTTAAGACAGCAGCATGGGGAAGTGAGGGAAACAGACATGAAGCTCCGGCTGCTGCCGTTTCTCTTACTCAGGTGCCTATGTCTTCTTGTGTCTTCTGCCAGCATCTATGAAACTCTGGCTGATAAACTGATGAACTTGCAAGCAGGATGCAACCATAGACCTTGTTCTTATTTTATTTTATTATTATTATTTTTTTGAGACAGGGTCTTGCTCTGTCTCCCAAGCTGGAGTGCAGTGGCATGATCATAGCTCGCTGTAGCCTTGAACTTCTGGAGTCAAAGGATCATCCCACCTCAGTCACAGTAGCTGGGACTACAGGTGCATGCCCCCACACCCAGCTAATTTGTTGTTGTCGTTGTTGTTAAAGATGGGGCACTGCTATGTTGCTCAGGCTGGTCTCCAACTTCTGGCCTCAAGAGATCCTCCTGCCTCAGCCTCCTGAATAATCTTTTCCATCTCTTGACAGTGATCTCTTCCTCTCCTATGGTTTTTCCCTAAAAATCTGAAAGTCAAATGACTCCAAAATTTATGATTTTCAACTGGATCGCTTACTAAAACACTAGGGCAAAGATACAGTTCATGCCCTATTTGTCCAGTTTAATTACGTCATGTAATTAGTTTCCTCAATGACTGTAACTTCCTTGAACTAATGGGGGTCATGGCATATAGATCTTCTGTATTCTTTTGTTGCCCTGAAATCGGTATTAGATCATAGCTACACTTCAGTAGACCCTCATTAAGACTTAGTTATCAGTGATAATATTTCCTCCTTTGGCCTCCAGTATCACCTAAAAATTCCCAAGCAGTAATTCAAGAGTAAATTACTTCCCCAGATCCCACAGTTCCTTGATTTTTTTCTTCTTTTCTCCCATCATTTCCAGAAATTTAATTAATTTAGCCTGAGAGTTTTTACAAGTTGCAGCCTCAGTCCATGGCCTTTCCAACAATGTACCCCTGAGAGTGTCTGGGAACTTAGTTGAGCAGAAAACTTAAGCCAGACCTTCTGTTTGAACACACCAAATGTGACACGTTATTTCCCAGAAAGAGCTCTCTGCTCACTCCCGGTGTGACCATGGCTCAAAGCCAAGTCTCGCTGCAGACATATTACCCCTCAGTGAGGGAGAAAAACTATCTCATGTAACAACTGTAGCTATGGTTTTAGAATCCTGATTATCAAGGATTTTTTTTTCCTGAGTGAAAAATTTTAAAAAATGTGAAATTTAATATCCTAATTAAGGCTTTGGTAGTTTCTTAAGAGGGCATCAACAGGGTATTTGTATAGATCACCAGCAACCTCTCTTTGAACACAGAGGCAGCTACGCAAAGCTAAATGTTAGTCTGAGATGACAACCAAATATGATATTTGTATTTCAACGACACACACATATACACACATACACACACAAAGTCGTGTGTGTGTATTCTTTTACCTATTTCATACAAATGAGAGCATAATATATATTTCATATAATATATATGCAATGGCTAAAATAATACACATTCATGTTGTACACGTTGTTGTATAATATGTCCTCATGTGTTGTTAAAATTCTATCCTTGCAATATTGCCTCTGAACGTACAAAGAGCTTCTTTATTTCGTAGTAATATCAAGGAGGAGTCATTGTATATCAGTGACGTCACCTGATTTCTTACTGTATATTCTTGGGGTCCCTCAAACCAGGATTTCCTCCTCTAGATATTTGTTCAGTTTTGTAGTCCTCATTCATTCGCCAAGTTTTTTGTAGTTTCCCAAAATCTCCACTCTGATTTCTACCTCTGCCAGATGAGACTAGTTAATAAAAGTTTACAGGATGACATATTCCAGAGTTTAAAATAAGTCCTTAATTTTGATATGATGTTGATATACAGCCCTTTGTAATTGTTAATCAGTAAAATATTTATCCAGCTATCATTGTAACTTCAAGCTTTGTTTGAAATTCAGAGAGTTTGAAGGGCAGAGAATAATGCAAGAAGTAATCTGATGACCCTGAAAAAAATTATTATTGTATCCCCTTAGAAAAGTGTTTGATTTCTATATTATTGTAAATATCATCTTGCATTTTACTTAGACATCAAATCTTTTTAGCAAAAAGTTTTGCTAAAAAAATTATTATTGTATCACCTTAGAACAGTTGGTCTGATTTCTATATTTTTGTAAATATTGTCTTGCATTTCACTCAGATATCAAATCTTTTTAGAAAAAAGTTTTGCTAATTAATTGTCATTCATTGCTAATTAAGTGTGGCAAGTTCATCTTTATAAGAATCATAAAATCTCTACCAATAAAATTGTGCTCAATGTATTATTCAAATTGGTAAATGAGAATTTACCAATTCTCATTTTGTAAAACTTTCTTTATTCAAAATTTAAAAATAGATAACGTTAAAGCGAGATTACTGAATATGAACAATTTGGAAAAATCTTAGTTCATGTTAATGCACAATACTACTGGCAATATGTTAATAAAATTTAATACCAACAGCTCTGGGGTTTGGGCATTGTTACTCATTTTTAAAAAACAGCATATAATAATGCATATTCACATGATGTTCTATTAAAAAGGTGTAAATGTATATGTATTACAAAGTTTTCCTGCTGCATCAGTCTCTTAAACATCTAATTACTCTTGGGACAAACCAAAGTTTGCAGTTTCTGGTGTAGCCTTTCCATAGATTTTATGCACAAACAACACACACATATTCATACATACATACACAAATTCACATGTGTGTATTCTTTAACCCATTTTCATACTTATAAGAACATATGTTGTAACAATGTGGATAATATGTTCTCATATGTTGTTAAAATATTATGTTTGAAATTATTGCCTCTGTATGAAGAGCTCCTTCATTTCATTTTATGGTGTCATAAACTACCAGTGTTTTAACTGTATCTTTACAAACAGACCTTTAATTGTAATTCTTACATTTTTATCACAAGAAAAGAGATACTTCTTCTATCACAAGAACAATAGCTTTTGCTACTTTTGATATCACAAGAATGCACTGAAAACCTGCACAAAAGTCATTCTAAACAAAACAACATTTGTTGAATAAACTCCAGGAAGAGAAACTGTTGAATCAAAGAGTGTTTTCACTTGTTTTCATGATTAAGGTGACATTGTCTTGAATAGAGAATGTAACAATTTACAAATCCACCAACAATATATGAAACCTACACTAACACAAGGTTAACAAACATTTTGAATTTTGTGAAACTAAGTGAAAAAAAAATGGTATCTAGAAAAATTATACTGTATTCCTGTTACTTTGAGGAAAATAGAGGTTTTTTTTAATATACATGTAGAAACATAATTATTTAATTTCCTATGAGTTATTTATTTGTCCCCTTTGTCCAATTTTCTCCTTAGCAATTTTTTAGCAATCACTTTTTTAATTTTTAGAAGGGCTTTATATTTTATAGATCATGTCTATTGGACTACAATATGAGACAGAAATAGGTTTTTCCTTTTAGTACTTGTCTTTTGAATTTCTAAAAGTCACTATTTATGGAGTCAAATTTATTATTATTTTCTTATTTATATTTGAGGATAAATAAGGTCTTCCCTGGGCAGGCTAAACTGCTTTAAAGAGTGTAAACAAGCTAAGTAGAAAATACATAAATTAAAATCGCTCTGTTCAACATTTAGGAAACCATCTTCTAGAGAATCACATCTTACGGGGATAGATGATTCTCACTTAAATAAGTTCCTGTTCTACTGTGGTTTTTCTATCATGATTCTCCTCCCTTTTTATCTCTTGTGGTCTGATTCTGAAAGTGTCCAAGATAAGTTATAGTCACCATGTTTTCCCATTTATATTGGACACATTTCTCCCTCCTTTTTAAAATTATAGCACTGATCACATTCACATTTTTCTACAGCTTTAACTGAGGATATCTTTTATTATTCATGTGCTAAATAACAATCCCAACATTGCAAAGACTATGACTTCCACTAAGTGTCTTTATAATATTGAGTTACTCATTCAGTGTGATTTTCCCCTATATCAGAAATCAAAAGAGCATTATCAGCTAAATAACTGAAGTGCTGTAGACTAACACTTGTGTTCAACCCAAATTCATATATTGAATATCCTAACCCCCAATGTGATTGCACTAAAAAGTGGGATGTTTGGTAGAACCCTATAACATAAATTCCTCCTATAACCTAATTTCCTGATTAAAAAGTGAGGCCTTTGGTAGGTACTTTATAATCTAATTTCCCACTTTTTAACGTGAGAGACCACAGGGAGCCTTCATCCTTTCTGCCATAAAAGGATTGAGAGGATGGCCTCTATGGACCAGGAAGCAGTCCCTCATCAGACACCAAATCTGCAGAAATACATTTGTTGTTCGTAATCCACCAAGCCTATTATATTCTCTTATAGTATACCTAACAAACTAAGACATGAAATCTAAGTTCTAAGAATTAAGCCATATAAAGTTCAATAAGCTAATAATAAAAGCAAAAAATAGACTGGGTGCAATGGCTCATGCCTGTAATCCCAACACTTTGGGAGGCAGAGGCGGGCGGATCACCTGAGGTCAGGAGTTTGAGACCAGCCTAGTCAACATGGTAAAACCCCATCTCTAGTAAAAATACAAAAAATATCTGGGCCTGGTGGTTTGCACCTGTAATCCCAGCTACTCCGGAGGCTGAGGCAGGAGAATCACTTGAGCCCGGGAGGCAGACGTTGCAGTGAGCCAAGATCGTGTCATTGCACTCCAGCCTGGACCACAAGAGCAAAACTTGGTCTCAAAAATAAATAAATACATACATACATAAATACGTAAATAAATATAAAAGCAAGAATAAATCAAACACATCCGTAATAAATAGGAAGTTCATTTTTATGTCATTATTTAAGCCATGGAAAATGTTGAAGTGTGCATTCTTATATTTCCCTCATGATCATTTTTTTCCATATCATACAGAAGAAGAACATCATACCTCACCCTTTTACTGTTTCTTTCCTTTTTTTTTTTTTTTTTTTTTTTGAGATGGAGTGTTGCTCTTGTCATCCAGACTGGAGTGCAGTGGTGCGATCTCTGCTCGCTGCAATCTCCGCCTTCTGGGTTCAAATGATTCTCCTGCCTCAGCCTCCTGAGCTGCTGAGATTACAGGCACCTGCCACCATACCCAACTAATTGTTGTACTTCTAGTAGAGACGGGGTTTCGCCGTGCTGACCAGGCTAATCTCGAACTCCTTACCTCAGGTGATCTGCCCTCCTCAGTCTCCCAAAGTGTTGAGATTACAGTCATGAGCCACCGTGCCCTGCCTACTGTATCTTAAATTTAGGTTTCAGGGTTTCTTTAATTTTAATTTTGGCAGTTTCTCATTTCAAGCCATATGTATCTACCATATTAATGTGAAGGATGATCTTTCTGAGATTTTTGTATTTCTTTTCAAATTTTAGTACATTTAGTAAAATTGGGACCAGAATACCAAATAGTTCATTTTAGCTTTATTTTTTACCTTATCATGTTTTCCAATGTACTTTATATATTCAGACCACATAAACAACGTAATTTTATGAAAGTGAGGTTTTACAACCTTTGCTTAATACATTGCAGAATAATTTGAGGAAGACAGAAAAATTTAGAGCAAATAGCACATAAGTGAATATATGACTGCCTGAACATATTAAATTATAGTTAATTGGAAAACTATTGAGAAAGTAAAACAT
The DNA here is from genome assembly GCF_047675955.1 of Chlorocebus sabaeus. Lineage (NCBI taxonomy): Eukaryota > Metazoa > Chordata > Mammalia > Primates > Cercopithecidae > Chlorocebus > Chlorocebus sabaeus. Next base: position 86,120,851 of record NC_132906.1, read on the forward strand.
TAAGAGTCTGCAATGAGTCACCATTGGAGACATTCAGGAAGTTTAACTCTAAGGGAAAGGGCTCCATATTCCTCAGTGCTTTGTCTAATTTAGAAATTAAAGGATCACAACAAATTCCTTCCCATTTTTGAAAATCATTATCATTAATGACTCTTTAAAAACGTTTTAAGACAACTTTTATTATGGACATATTTTATTTTATTCTTATAATTCTTATAATAAAAAAATCATTTCTGTGGCATATTTATTTTTAAAAATTCATTAATCTGGTCAATGTTGTGGGTTGAAAATCAGAATTAAAAATGGTTTGTAATTGCATCCTGCAATGTCTCAGATGAATTACTGTTTGTCCACCTTTAGAGCTCATTATTCCCATATCGTTAAATTAGCGGCTTTCTACCATTTTGCTCAAATACTCTCTAAGATTATAGCAAATAGTATGCAGCTTCTTGAGCATTTTAAAATGGATATTAGTTTTCATATCATAACTTAAATATATATGCTACATATATAATTTTGACGTAATGCATATGGTAAGCATATTTTAAATACATTGTCATCAAAAATTGGAGTTTCAGATTTAGATTTCTGAAATTTTGGAAAATGTTTTCCTTTAACCTAATTGGCAACACCAAGTGTCATTTTAGACTCACAATTCAAATCAAACTTACTTTATGTCTAAATGTTCTGACTTCAGTTTGTATCACAAGTGAATGTGTTAGTATTTATCTCCATGAGAACTTGTAGGGACTTGTTGAATGTGTTAGTAAAATCCAGAATACACAAATACAAGATTGATAAAACTGACTATTTGGATACTAATATAAGGCACATGTTGAAAATGATGAAGCCTTCATTAGCAAGTGTCTGAATGACTGCATGGCTAGGAGCCACTCTGCTGATCTGTTCACCTCTTTAGTCTATGTAATCAGGAAATTTCTCTTGGGAACCAATCATTCTATATTTTTGTCTTTATTTTTTGTTGTAGTTAGCAACTAATATAGGGCAATAGCTCTCCAATACTAATTGTCCTATTAAGAGTTTCTAAAAATACCCTCTGTAGTAGCAAGGTAAGGGTGTACTGACCATACTTCTTTAAATTTGTATAAAGCTGGTGTCCTTAACTGTTAATTGCATGCAAGCATTCTCTAAGGCCTCATTTTATAAAATGCCTGCTGTATTGCAATTGCTGGAGTTCAAATTGCATTTGCTGACTTAGTAAGTGTAGCCTTATAATTGTTTCATACTCAATTTGATGCCTGACATATAAAAATTAATAAATAAAAATACATTGTTACAAATAATTTATTGTAACTGACCATCCACCAGGTGTTCAGCTTCGGTAGCCTGAAAATTTATGCCAAAGCGTTTACCACATTATTTATTTCAATTATTTTCTCATTTATGTCTTCTACTTTATAAGTATAGGGAGGAGGCTTCATTTAGAAGAGTACCATTTTGTTTAGGACACGAGGGAAACAACATGGATAATAACAATGCCCTGGAAAATGATTTCTAATGTTTAAGATTAACACAGATAATTAAGTATACAAGGTAGGAGAATCTATCCTGATATAATTCCTTCATGCCATCCAAGGCTGCTTCTTTCCCCATAGGAGACTTCTCTAAAGAGGTGCAGTTGTTGTGGCAAAACATTTTTTACTAAACTAGAAATAATTGTAAAATATAGACCACCAAACAAAAGTAAAATTGAAACTCTCAGGTTCAGTATTTTTAGTATTGTCATATAAGTTATATAGTTATATGTATTTATATATTATTTGTATATTATTATTATTAGACTGTCAGAAATATTCATCAGAAAAATATTTTAATAGATGTAAAAGCAAATCTTTATACATTTTGGGGGCATATAATCAATCTTAATTAGTTTTATTTAAATACATTTTTTCTATATATAATATTTTCTGTTTGGAAAGTATGTTCAGTAATTCAGGAAGGGGAACTACAACATAGATGACATGACTCTTCAGGAAATAGGTAGCTCATAGTAAGACAGGTTATATCAATACATTTGTATGTATAATTCATAGAAGCATATAAGCATAATGACACAAACTTAAAATAAGGTTATACAAATATTTTGAGTTCTTTAAATTTCAATAACTGTATGAATATAGCATTAAGGAAATGAAAAAACAAGACACAAACTTAGAGAAAATGTTTGCAAACAACGTATCTGTTAAGAAACTTGTATCCAAAATACACAAAAATAGTTAAAAATAAGAAAAATAAGAATCAATTAAAAACTGGATTAAAATCTGAACAAATAGCTCATCAAAGAAGACATAATCATTTAAAATCATTATCATATAAACTATGATAATGGTAAATAATCATATAAAATATGTTCGACATCATATGTTATATGAGAATTGTGAATTAAAACAGCAATGATATACCTATGAGATTAGCTAAAATTTAAAACACTGATAACACCAAGTCCTATTGAGGATTCATTCATTCATTGCTAGTGAGAATGCAAAAGATACAGCCACTCTGAAAGATTGTCAGTTCCTTAGAAAGCCCAACACGGTGTTACCAGAAGATTCAACAATCGTGCTTCCAGCTATTAACCAAATTTATTAGTGTTTTCACACTGCTGTAAAGAAATACCCAAGACTGGGTGATTTATAAAGGAAAACAGATTTAATGACTCACAGTTCTGCATGGCTGGAGAGGCCTCAGGAAACTTACAATCATGGTGGAAGGCTAAAGGGAAGCAACACCTTCCTCATAAGGCAGCAGGAGAGAGATGAGTAAGCAAAAGGGGAGCTTGTGAAACACTTATGAAACCATCAGCTATCTTAAGTATTCACTCACTATCATGAGAAAAGCATGGGGGAAACTGCCTCCATGATCCAATCACCTCCCACCTAGTTCCTCCCTCAAACCCTGGCGATTACAATTCAAGAGGAGATTCGGGTAGGGACACAAATCCTAACCTTATCACCCAAATAAGATGAAAACTTATGCCCCCCCCCCCACAAAACTGCACACTAATATTTACAGCAACTTTCTTTATTCATAATTGAAAAAAATTGGATGCAACCAACATGATGTCCTTCAGTATGTGAATAGAATAACTGTGATTCATGTATACCATGCAAGAATATTTAGCAATAAAAAGACATGAACTATCAAACCATGAAAAGACATGAAGAAATCTTAAATGCATCTTAGAGTGAAAGAAATCAGTCTGGAAGGCTACACACTATATAATTCTAATTATATGATGTTCTATAAAAGGCAAAACTGTGGAAAGATCATTGATGTCACATCTATATTTGCACTGACAATAAAATAATGTTCTCCAACACAAAAATCAGATATACAGGATAATTAATGCAACTTTGCATATTTTTTATCATTTGGTAGGAAGTCATAAGCAACATCTTATGCAATGTTTCTTCTTTTATTATTTTGCCTCACTTCAGGAGATAAACTTTAACATAGGTTGTTCACATTTTCCTTGCTCTTTGAGTAAGTATGGGTTGTGTCCTAAACTTTTTAATGCTGGTTGTCCTGACTCTGGGTGCTGTTTTAATCCTCCAGGCAAAGTGTTTTAGCATTCGATCATATCAATAAGGTTCAGACTGTAAATTATATCTTACCTTCTTCGTATGGTGATCCAAATCTTCGTTTCTTTTTCTGTATTTTTACTACATGGCTTGTATCAGTCTTACGCATGCATCTCTCTCAAGTTACACTGTGACTTCTGTGAATTCATGCATAAAAACAAGATATCCCTTTCTCTAGTTATCATTCCAAGATTTGCTCCTCATTCCTTAACCTGCAGTGGTTCCTCTGAGTTGTAGCCATTCATACAGCTTCTTGCCTCAATTTTTGATGTTTCTAAAAAATTGGAAGCAATCCTCTTTGGAGTTCTTCTCCAGGTTTTGACTTCTCTTCTCTGATAGTTGTTTCGTTTATTTTGTTGTTGTTTTTCCCAGAGTTTGCATTTGTGAGTAGATGGATAATTGGAGGCTAACACCACCATGGTAGAAATAGGTATGGACTAATTAATGGTGTTTTTGATGAATGACTTCTTGATTTGCATAAAGGCAACATTGCTAATCTTTTCCCTAATGACTCATATTTCCTGTATTTAAAAAATTCTCCCTTACTTTTAGCTAATACCCGCTATCTTTTTAGAAGTCTAAAAATACTGTATTATTCTTGATCCACTTGAAAATAATGTTATGAACATAAGGATGTAATAATTTAGACTCCTGTATTTTGTAGAGATAACTCATATTTATAATTCTTTTATTAAACAATCTCCTCTTATGATTTGCAATGCCATTCCTTGTTGTATATCATTTTTAAATATGCATGGATCAGTTTCAGAGTTCTCAATATTGTTCTGTCATCAATGCTATACTTTTAAATTATTGGAACTTTCTGATACACCCTGAAATCTGGCTCAGCATTATCTTCCAAATGTTTTCGTTTCAAAGTATATCATTTTACCAAATTTATATAAGGTTATGTTTTTTACAATATCAACAAATGCACTTACATGTACTATAACTGAAGTTCCATTAAATCTAGAGATTAATATGGTAGAATTGCTATCTTCTCTATAGAGAATCTTTCTGTCTATAAATATTTATGTCTTTTAAAGTGTGGTTTGATAAATATTTTTATTTTTTAAATATTTATTGATATCATCGTGCATTTATTGTTTTAAAATATTTCATATGTCTGCTATTAAAAACACCTCATTTTATTTTATAATGTTTCCTGCATTTAGAAATGCAATTACTCCTGTATCTTGATCTTATATCTGACATGATGAAACATGATAAAATTTCTTAGCAATTTTCCAAATCACTGTATATTTTGGAAAATTCCTTTATGAATGATCACATCTAATTTAATTTTTTTCTTTCTTTTCAGTATGCATAAATTGTTTATCTTTCTCTTGTCTAATTGCACTGTTTTGGACCTCCAGTACAATGTTGAATAGAAGAGATTATGAGACTTCTTACTGATTTTAAAGGCAATGGTTTCAACATTTTTACAGGTTTTTAAAATATGAGTTCTATTAGGTTTTATATTTAACATATTTCAATTAACTTTATTAGTCATTAGAGAAATGCGATTGAAATTCTCAATTAAAATATATCAGGATTTGGTTTGGCTTACTGCTAAAGGGCATATTTTATTTAAGTGCATGAGTTTATTTTTTTTCACTGCAGTAAGAATTTGGCCATTGGCATGAGTTAGTGCTCAAGGATATCAGGTCTGAGTTCTTGGTGATTCCCATCATCTTTTCCTCACCATACAAAGTGGACTCCTGGAACTCCAAAGATGACTTCTACATTTCAAGCAGTGGCATTTGGAAAATTCAATTGATAAAATATTTTTGTATTCTGAGTAGTACTACCAAATAATTCTCACTGACAAAGCTTATAAGAAAAAGCGACTTGAAAAACCTTGGTTTTTCATTTGGGGGTTATTACTTTGTATTATATATGAGAGGGATATATATATACACACACACGTATATTTCAAAATAACTTGGATATTGCATAGGTATCTAGCAATCTCTGTCATAGGAAACATTCTAGATAGCTGGTAAGAAGGCATTTCAGAAAAACCGCTTTATAAAACACCATGGCATTCTCCATTTAAGTAAGAAGTGCTTGTACAAGATGATGTCTGTACAACACAAATTCTGCTCATCCATGGATAATATGAGCAACAATCACTGGGGGACTCTTTCATATATGCATCAAAGGACATAAGCTACTGTGGATGTGTATGAACATGTACATGTTCATGTTTGTCTACATGTATGCATGTATAGCAGAAGAAAAAATGCAGACCACCCCAGTATCTATTGACAAAAGGATAGACAAATATATTGTAACATATTTGTGTGTTAGAATATGATACAGCAGGTAAAAAGTATGAACTGCAGCTTCACACATCACAACGAATGGCTTTTGTGAACAACACTGTAAGAAAAGTCATGAAAGGGTGTATAGCAGGATTCTATTCATATAAAGCGTAATGAATTGTACGATTGAATGAATACATTATTTAGTAATACCCCTGTGATGATTGATTTTGGTTGTCAATTTGTCTAGACTCAGGAATACCCAGATAGTTGGTAAAGTATTATTCATTTTCAATCCTTGAATTAATTATTCTCAACTTTTCAGAAGGCACTGAGCCCATGCCCCTTTTGCTGACAGGGAAACCCAGGTGGTTTGGCATCTGATCAGAATGGGCTCCCCCACGTGTGTCTGTGAGGGCGTTTCCAGAGGAGATTGGTGCATGAGTGGGTGGACAGAATGGGAAGATCCACCCTCAATGTGAGTGGGTAGCATCCAGTCAGCTGGGGGCCCAGATGGAAGAAAAGCAGAGGAAGGGGGAATTCTTGTTTGTTCCTCCAGAACTGGAATGCCCTTCTCTTGCATTTGGATGTCAGAACTCCAGATTGCCCAGTCTTTGGACTCAAAACTCACAATAGCAGCCTCCGGGGCTCTCAGGCCTTTGACCTTGAACTGAGAGTTACATCATCTTCCTTGGCTCTCAGTCTGCCCTGGCTCTCCAGCTTACAGAGCCCCTATCTCGGCACTTCTCCGCCTCCATAATTGAGTAAGCCAATTTCCCTAATAAACCCCTTCTCTTCATATGTATATATACAAAGAGAGAGAGAGAGAGAAAGGGAGACCAACACACACACACATACACGTATCCTCATTATTTTGTTTCTCTGGAGAACATTGACAAAAACCAAAACCAACTCTTCATGTTGAAATCTGTAATGAGGAGAAAAATATGATTTGAACAAAACTGAGACTCCTGCTTGCCTATATGGCAAGTCAATGAAATTTGGTTCATTAACTTTGGTTAATAATTAAGTTTGGTTAATGAAATCTGGAAGGATAACACAGAGGACTTTAAAGTTATTGATAATGTATTTGTAAAACTCATGTTAAATACCTAGCATTTATTCTATTATTTTTAAAATATCAAAAACGCTATATAGTCTATATAACACTTTTTACATAAAATTAAACAAGCAGTTTGAATAATGAAGTCCCATTCTTTAATTTCAGAAAATCAATAATCTTTACCACCATGGAAATATCTAAACAAATTATGGCAAAAAAGAATGAACATTGATGGGGATGGTCCTGGTTAAAACCCATAATACCGAATAAACAAATCTGGAGACAGCTCATTGACCTAAGGCGTGCTTATGGTAGCCATCAAAGAGTCTGTCACCTTTTATGATGTGAAAATAGCCCTCATGTTCAATGTAGTGAAGCTGACTGAGCTCCTGCGATTCGAAACCTCACGCACAGATAGGTCTTGCAGTCATCAGGGTCAACGTTCAGTGTATCAGCCTGGCACGGTGGCTCACACCTATAATCCCAACACTTTGGGAAGCCAAGGCAGGCAGACCACTTGAGGTTGGGAGTTCAGCCTAGCTAATGTGGTGAAACTCCATCTCTACGAAAAATACAAAAATTAGCCAGGCACAGTGGCTCAGGTCTGTAATTCCAGCTACTGGGGAGGCTGAGGCAAGAGAATCGCTTGAACCCAGGAGGCTGAGGTTGCAGTAAGACAAGATCCCGCCACTGCTCTCCAGGCTGAGTGACAGAGCGAGACTCTGTTTAAAAAAAAAAAAAAAATCAGTCTATCAAAAATGTATATTTGGACCCAACTGGGATCAATTCATCTCTGAACCTTGTAAGTATGTGACCAAAATTCACACCAGTTTGAGCTGTTTCTGTAAGTCAATTTATCACCTTGTGGTGTGACTGTAGCTGTGTTTAGTACCAGATATCTGTAGCGTCCTAAAGCTTTACCTGAGTAGATGAAAAACTAATTTGAGAAACTTAAGAAATGAAGAATGTTTTGACAAAATCAATACTAGTTTATCAGTTTAGAATACCTACACCAAACTACAGGACTCTCAGAATTCATTCTTCTCTAGTTGGATATTCTACTTTCCAAGCAGTTCACAGCATTTTTTGGTAAATATGAATTACCTTTCTCGAACTCTTGTATGGAATATGTACAAAATTATATATCAAATATTATTTTCAAATATTCCCAATTAACTATTTCAGCAACACTTTTTTCTTATTCAATATTAATATTTTCATAATTGGTTATATTTATATTTTCTTCAATGAACTTATTTCTTTGAAGAGTTTATTTCACTTATTTGTCAAGGCCCATTATCTACTAATTAATGTAAAAGCCCCAATTATGTTAAATCTATGTTTTGTCACTTTGCCCTCACGCAAGGTGATAGTGGCTAGCACTTCAACTATAGTTTCATTTAAACTTTTAGTGACTGACAGAGGTATCTGTTAATGCATGTGCCCCGTTTTAAATTAAGCATCACACAGAATATCAAACTGTCTAATAACAATTCCAAGCCGTTGGGTGACAGGTGAGATTGGGCATTAGGAAAATTATAGGGTCCAAACATTGGTATACACTAATAGTAATTCATATTATTAAGGACTGCATATTTACATCCCCTCAAATTCATAGGTTGAATTTCCAAATCCCAACAGGGTAGTATTATGAGGAGAGGTAAATAGGTCGTCAGAGTTGTGCCCCCATAATGGCTCTAGAGTCTTTATAAGAAGAGGAAGAGAGCTATCCCTCTCTCTCCTCTCTGTGCAGATACAGGGAGAAGTCTGCAACTCAGTAAAGGGTGCTCGCCAGAACCCAACCACGCTGGCCCTAATCTCAGAATTCCAAACTGGTGTCCCGATCGGGAACTTCCCACCTCCAGTACTGTGAGAAATAAATGTTTGTTGTTTAAGCCTAGGGTTAGTCTGTGGTGGTTGGCTATAGCAACATAGACTAAGACAATACATCAGAATATTTATCTTTACTATAAAATTATAATGTAGAAATTAATATACCTTTTTTCCAGCTGAGGAAATTAAAGCATTAAGAAGTTGAGTAACACACTCAAGGTGGCCCAGTTCGTGAAGTGGGAGCCAAGATACCATGTCAGATGTTTTCTGACCCAGGAGTTTATCTCTTCATGACTACAGTATATTACCACTTCAGTTATTAACTATAATACAGTCGATTAGTTTAGTGTAAAGATCACTACTACCCCTAATAATGATATGGATTTCCCAAATTACCACATTTAAAACCCCTCTGCTCAATGAGTTAGGGGATTGTTTGGAAACCCAGCTGAAGGTCTGGGTTGTTTTATCTTGTGGATTTCCTGTGCCAAGGTTTAGCTTTGGAGTTGGAATCTGTGCTATAGGTCTGAGTCCTCAGGTTTCATCAAAGAAGATGTACAACAATGAGGAACTCTAGACTTATTCAAGAGTAGAGCACAGAAAAGCCCAGCAATACAGGCTGGGTAGGTGGTGAATGGAAAATGGCGGAGTCATGGAAAACATGGCCTCAGAGTCCACCTGATGAGCATTACTGAATCAACATGTAAGAAATAATCAGGTATTTTTTTTTAGAAGTTACTGAAAATTTATGTATTTTTATCTACTGAGGTATGAAGCAAGCCTCATTTGCCAGGTTAACCAACTCAAATTTGAGTGTGAGTGTGTGTGTGTGTGTGAGAAAATGAATCATTAGAGAAATAATATCATTGGATTTTTTTCTGTTGTCTCTAAGTCAGCTGGTCAGCTAAAGGCCGAAAGTTGAGAAAAGTGCATGTGAATTATCTGTACATTTTAAAGACAGTTAAGACTTTAAGAAGGGACTAATCTGGTTAAGTGATCATCAAATCCTACAGTACATAGAAAGATAGCCTCAGTGAAGATATATGCAGGTAACAGTGTTAGGTTTTTTTGTTTTGTTTTGTTTTTTCTAAATAAGTAGCAAAAATGAAAATGCTATGTCAGCCCATCTTCATGGGGGAGAGATGGAGGATAATTCTTCCCACCCTAGACCAGGTTTGTCAGCCTCTGAGTACACAAAAAGTTTGGAATCATTTGAATTAGAAAAGATTGATATTTCATTCCCTTATTGACTGCTTGTTGAGTTTTAGAAATAATCAGCCCAGCAGAAGCAGTTAAGCATCAGAAAGTTCTTGGAAATGTTGGAATATGCCCCAGAAGCTTGGTGTACGTGCTGATGGAGGCAGGTGTCTGTACCAAGCCTGGAGAGGCCAACAACAGAAAGCTGGCTGGATAAGCCGCAACATCAGGTCAAGCAGCAAGGAAGAAGTGGGAGCAACCTGGGCCTGTACTGTTTCCTGGGATAAGAAATTTTGGATTTTTCTTTGGGACAAATGGCCACAGCAGAAGGTAGCTTTGGTCTAATTATCTTCACAAAATTCTGATCTAAAGGAGCTACCTCCCAGGGCAAGGTGACCGCAAGAGTATAGCCCCAAGCAGGAGGTGAGAGAAGTTGGAAAGAAAAGGGACCCTCGCAAGTATGTGATCTCCTCAAAGAATGGGCCCCAGGAAGGCTCACGGTCATCTGCAAAGAGTCAGTGGACATGAGGGATGCCCCCTAAGACACGGAAATATGTATTGCTGTATTCCTTCTAACCCCCTTTTCTACGGCTCCAACCTTGAAGGAGAAGCAAAGTGGAATAGAGGAAGGGGGAAAAAAAAGCAAGAAGAAAGGCCACTCTCCTTTTGCTCCCTGATCCAGCTCTGGAGTGGTCTTAGACAGGGCTAGGAAAAGGTGTTAGCTGAAAACCAGATTCACAGTTTGATTAAGAGAGGACTGGAATTTACATGACTGGAAAGCTATGGGATTTTTCTAGGATGTTCCTAAGGGTCAGGAAAGGGAAATTTATCAAAATACATTTCAGAACAATGATGGTAGGGAAAGAAAAAAAAAACTGTTTATATTCTAATGAGTTTACTCCAACCAATAAGCCAGTTGCATTTATTGTTTAGGGTTTTTAAAAATTCCATGAAGAATTCTAGAAAATCAAGATACCCTCCACACTCTCCTTTTTGTGTAAAGAGTAACATTAATTCTCTAAATTCCCAAATGCTACTTTAAATAACTATTAATCTTGAAAGTTTAAAGAAAAGGTAAGTGTAGAAGAAATCCTAGGATTTCTTCTTCATTTACAACGGACCGATTGACTGTTTCACTATTTTTTTTTTCCTTTTTTTTCCTTTTTTTTATGGCAGTGCCCTCAATAACTGCAAAGTTGTGTCATCAATATCCTAGCCAGGTAGTATCACATTACCAACCTAACTAAACCTGTTTTGATATTTTTTGAGGCAAATTTCCTGAGTTTAAGAAAGAAAAAATCATCACGAGCACCGGCTAAGACAGGATTCTGTAAATAATTTGGTTGTTCAAAGTACTTTATTTGTGAGTGAGCTTTTCTGTCTCTTTGCTCTATTGATTTCTCCGATCAGTTTGACTCTGACCTTAGAGAAATATTCCACAGTGACAGCCAACAGAGAGCAGCATTTGATGAATAGAAAGTGTTGGGGAAGTTGGGTTCCTTCAGAACTCTTTTGCACCTGTTGAAAATGAAGCAGCTCCTGCTTGTTCATCTCTGCTGCCTGTTGTGAAGCTGTTTCCTACCCTTCGGGCCTGGTTGTCTTGCCAACCGTGGAAGCTGACATTTTTCCTCTTGTTTATTTGAGCATTTAGCAAAGGTTCTTGAAGGGCCACCTGAGGGAAAGTTAGCAAGGCAGGCTTAGTGGGCAAAAAACCCCCCACAGAAAACAAAGAACCCTTCCCGAACCAAAACCACAAAATAAACCAAAAATAAATAAGTAGAAATAAATAAAAAGAGGAACTCAAGCTTTTGGGAGCAATGGAAAGAACTCTGTCATGTTGATTTAAGAGAATTATTTTAAGTAAAATGTTCGCGATCCACCTGAGAGAAAGCAGGAGATTGGTAAGGGGATTGAAAATCTCTTTTTATCCGTTTCTCAAAATGAAAGAGACTCCCAGGCTAAATAATTTTTCAGACAGGCACTAGGAAATTTTTATTACATCTACTTTTGCAAAGTTCTAGTAAATAATACAGGATATATCAATGGCCTTACTGTGCGTGCATGTAAAACAAGTACACATGTTGTGTATATAGAAATAATTTAAATATTTATATTAATATATTCCCATATGTATGATGCATGCATATGATCCATCGTGTATGCAGAGGCACACATTTAATCTTCAGATGCTCATTCACATTCCATTTTGTGTTAAATTTGTTTATAAAATTACATGTTAAGTGAAATGTGAGCTGTTCTTTTTAAAATCATTTCGACTATTTTTAGAATATAATAGTTTACAAAAGAGTGTTTAATTAGTAAAACTTGCAGTATTTCTGTTCAGTGTGCTATATTAAACAGCACACTTGGACAGTAGTGGAGAGTATGATTTGTTGATGTTTTGGCGTTTTGCTGCAGTGGAAATCCCGCCTTTAAGTGAATCCTTGTGCTGTTCCCCTCGGTATGCTACCAAACCTATGTCACCACCTTGCAAAGGACTCCTCAGGGCTAAGAAATTCTTTTCAAAGAGTCAAAGAGATTCTGTTAAAAGACATACTTCTTTTTCTGTTCAGGAGCAGTGACACTCACTTGTAGTTCCAGCTATTTGGTAGTCTGTGGTGGGAAGATCCTTTGATCTCAGGAGTTTGAGGCCAGCCTGGGTCCCTGTGTCAAAAAAAAAAAAAAAAAAAAAATCAGAAAATGTTTTTAAGAGATTTTCTTTTTCTGCTTGAGATAACCATATGAACCCAATCTAGGGTAATGGTTCCAGTTTACAAGTGTTTGTTTCTTGGTTTAGGGATAAAACATGCTGGGCGCTGGCTATAAATCTGATTCTTTGCAGTGCTGATGCAGGATAGGGCAGAAGTCAGCTAGCCTGACGCCGAGTGGGGTCATTTGGAGCCAGACTGATGAGAGCTCCAGAATGAAACAGATGTGGAATCAGTTTCCAAAACTGATGAGAGGAGAACATGTACGTTGAGAAGAAAACTGAGTGGATGCAAAATTATAAAGAGGTAGCGAGAAAAACTTCTATTACACTATCTAGGATGAGGGAGGATGGCTTCAGGTTTCTAGGGATGGCTGTGATCTTCCTCATCAGTCTCATTAGAGAAAGCACATTCTGCCTCCAGTGTGAGGAGGACAGAAGTCCGTCGTTTTCATTTACAAAGATCACAGTTCACAACACCAGCTGAAAGAGATCACCACCAGGGAGACAGGTCCAGTCTGGGTATGTCACCTACAAAGGTGACGCCAAATTCTGGATATGGGATAAACAATTCAGCAAAGATCGTTTCTATGTGATAAGAGTACAAGTAACCCCACAATGAGAGGTTGTTTCAATGGGCTTGAAGACTGGGTCGCTACCTTAACTGCTATCAGCCTCCATTTTCTCCTTTGTTCAATGGATACACTAACAGTTTGGTATGAAGTGTTGCAGCGTGATAGAACTATTTAGAATAATATATAAGTGCCACCAATTTTTAATATTATTATTGCTGCTGTTATCGCAGTGGGAGGTGCCCACACACTAGGTGTGGGTATGTAGGAGTTATTATTTTGGTTTTGCTGCATAAGGGGAGTATCATAGGGAACTATAGCAGGATCTTGGTTTCAAGAAGCAACATTTGTATCTTTGAAAAGTGGCAACAGATGTGATCAAAGGAGGATGAAGCAAAACTTCTCCGTTAAGGGGGGCCCTAATGTCTTGCCTTATTATCACTTTGTATATTAGCTTATTTGATAAACAGAGAGAAAGAGGTGTAAAAGAGTGGGAAAATCTCAAGTAAAATTTAGTATAGTGAACAGAAAAAATGTGGGAATAGGAAGTCAGGCAGAGAATGCCAGGGCAAATTTGGGGCCAACTTCCTAGCTAAGGGAAGGCATTGTACCATCTGGTGTTAGGAGACAGTGTTTGCTTTAAAGCACTTGTAGGATAGAAGAAATATTTGAAGGAAGATAGCCTTAAACATACAAAATGTGCACTTCATGATTTTTCAAAGTCTGGCTGTTCGTGAGATAGAAAATAAATCTGTTATGTTTAAAGTTTACAAATAGCTTTAACACAATGACTCATGGTTGACATAAGGTACTTGAACCAGGAACACTTGCATTTTTTAGGAAGAATAAAGGACCTGTAAGAACTGTCCCTGGTTACATGGAGTTTAGAAAATTTGTCAGAGACAGAAGTTTAAGATTTTCTAGAGTTTTGAAATATTGTGCTAAATATAATTTGGTATTGTAGATTGGACCTTCAAACAAAAAAGAACATGAGTGGAAAAACTGGTGAATTTAAGTAAAGTGTGGAGGTTAGTTAATAATGTTATACTAATATTATTCTAATAATATTGTATCAGTTAGAATATCAGTATTGTATCCATGTTAATTTCTTAGTTTTGCCAAATGCACCATCATTATTTAAGATGTTAAGTTTAGAGGAACTAGGTGAAGGATGTTTGAGAACTCTGTGCCATTTTTGCAATTTCTCTGTGTATCTAAAATTATTTCAAAATATAAGTTTACATTTAAAAAAATTGGATTTTTAAAGACGTTTCTAAAAAACTAAATAAAACCTGTTCCTTTTTTATGCGAAGTAGTAGACAAATACATTCCAGTCCTTTTTTCACTTTTTTTTCCCTTTTCTATATGTATACATATAGACCTATATAGGTTTTAATACTAGGTTGGAACAGATAATTTTCTTTTCTTTTCTTTTTTTTTCTTTTGTACAGAAAGGGTCTTGCTATGCTGCCCAGGCTGGTCTCAAACTTCTGACCTCAAGCTGTCCTCTTGCCTAACCCTCCCAAAGGGCTGAGATTATGGCTGTGAGCCACACACCCAGCTTTGTTCTCTATTTTGAGCTACTATGTGTTGAATAACAGAATGAGATAAAACAAACCAACCAACAAACAAAAGAACGTTTACAATTGTATGAATGCCCACTTTTGAGTAATATTCACTTTTGGCTTTTGAATAAATAATAAAGAATCTTACATAGAACCTATAAATTCACTCTTCATTAAATCTTTCTGAGCTTCATTTTTTAGATATGTATTTTATAGTGAATAGTTGTAACTTACAGATGCAAAGGATTAAATCTGATGGGTTACACCTTAGAGAAATTAAGCATAAAAGTGTCGACACTGAGCACTCAATAACAGATAAGGGCCTATTTTTCAGACCCAGTAACAAAGTCTTGGCACTAAGGCCTCTCCCTTTAGTCTCTACATCACTGTGCCAGGTTAAGGATTCATTCTTTTGGATTCTGCTATTATTTTTCTTGCAAGATATCTTGACTATCTTAACATCAACAATGATTTTATGTGGCAAAGAAGTATTTTTGAAAGTATATGTATTCTACTGTCTGTAATTTTTTGAAAGATTCTTTACAAATCAATACTCATTTTATAATACTGCTCCTGTCTTAGTTTATCTTAATCAGTAGATAAGAATATATTTGTTACAACTGTAAGCCATGGTATAGTCTAGTGATTTCACACCGAAGTATTTTATTTAATCATTATACTGCAAAGATTCAAACCCCATTTACAATAGATATTAAATGACTTATTCAACTAGGAATCATCAAATTCAAGTTTAAAACCCAAATTTTGTTTTCAAATCTATTAATTTTGTTTCTCTTTTACTATTTATGAAAGCCAAACATTTCGTTTGGTGTTATATTTTTACATGTTTATATTGTTTGTTGGAAAGTTGGGGAGTTTGACAAATTGCCATGCAAAATATGCGTATTACTATTTCACTTAGTTCCTTCATTTGCCAAAATCTTTCAGGTTCAAATTTAATATATGTGTAAAAAGGTATTTTGTAGAATGATAGGATTTTTTCCTGAATTTTCAAATTTACCACATAAGAAAGATGTAGTAGCTATAAAAGCAAGAAAAACATATGAATTTGCATGCTGTTTTTGGCTGTTGTTATTCTGTTTTTAAAAAATACTTATATTTCAGTGGCTTTGAGATGGAAATTCATACAAATTTAAACAAAGTAATTAAATCATAAATGAGAAATTTATGCCAAAGATAATATTCATAATGCTTCATTCATTTCTTAGAGCTCTGTGATATTTTTTAAACGATGTTTTAAATTTGACCCCAGAATATCTTCCATATTTCAAAGGTTTTCAGGTATTTGAAAGTTCTGTGACATGTTAGTGTGTGGCCTTGACGTTTATCCAGAATAAAAGCACAGTCATAATATAAATTAAAATGTATATTTATATATTAGTTATATTTTTAACTTAAACTTGCCTAAATAGTAAGTCTTTATGCACAAATATAAAAACAAGTCTGTTCTTCACTTTTGATAAATTCAATATAAATAAATATGCCACAGGGCAGGTGCACTTTTCTTCATTGAACTTTTCTTTACAGCTGTCCTGACAGCTACCTCCTTTCCCTCGTGTTCTTTTAATAACTCTAGTAACTGACACATATTCTCCTGGTACATTTTTATATACACTGCCTGCACCCAAGGGAGTGTTTTGAGTTTTAATTTTGGTTTGTTTACTTGCTCATTTTCCCCTCTGATTTCTTTTTAATCAAATTAGTAGGATAAGTGACCATCACTCTGTTGTTGATATGAACAAAAGCACTGTAGAGGTGGCTGCCTCTCCCCCAGCCCAGAACACACACAGAGACAGAACCTCTACTTGTTCTTCCATGGAACCATATTTCATCATCACTGCTACGCTAGCTTCCTATTGCTGCTAGAACAAGTTACCAAAAACTTAATGCATTAAAATGACACAAATTTACTATTTTACCATTCTGTAGGTAAGAAATCCAAAATATATCAGCAGGACTGCTCTCTGGAGCCACTAGGGGGACAATGCATTTTCTTGCCTTTCCCAGTTTCCAGACGTGATCTACCATCCTTGGCTCACAGACCCCTCTGAGTTCTGCTTCCAAAGTCCCATCTTCTCCCCTGATGTGGCTCTCCTGCCTCACCCTGACAAGGAACTTTGTGGTTACATTGGTCCCATCCAGAAAATTCCCCCATGTTAAGATCTTAAATTTAATCAAATCGACAAAGTCCCTTTTGCCTGGTTCAATACTCATAGATTATGAGGATTACGTAGCAGACAGCTTTAGGGAATCATGGCTTTTGCCTACCACAATGACCCATGAGATGAAGTCTAATTTTGATAGAATAATACCCAAGACCTTGTTATTATCAATAATTGATCTTATTCATCCTTATCCTCTCCTAATTCCTTGCCAGTATTTAGACCAAAGCCATGCCAAATTATTTGTGGTTCTCTGAAGCCAACTTGTTCTTTTAGAGCTTCCTAATTTTTTGCTTCCTTCTGCCTGCCATGCATGTTCAGACTTTTTTCTACCAGACTAATTCCTACTCATCCGTGTTTTATTTTAATTACAAACCACTTTAAACATATGGGAAGATAGTGAAAATAACAGAAGAGAGCCCCGTACTCCAAACCCCAGGATTAAACAGATGTTAACATTGTGCTGTATTTGTTTCAACTTTCTCTTTTAATTTTTTAGACAAATAAAACATTACAGATACCACTAAAGCCTTAGCATCTCTCATCCTCACCAACCTTCCCAGATGAACACTTGAATTGATGTTTGTCATTCATAAACATTTTGGTCATTGCAATAGGTGCAATGACCTATCAGTTTGACTTGTATTTCGCTAATGACAAATAATGGTGAGCATCTTTTCAACCTCCTCTTTTTTAAATCCTTTCTCTGAACTGTCGGATATTCTTGCCCCTTTGGATGATGCTTTGTTCACATGACATTTTGAATTTTCCAACATGCCTTCAATTTTTCATTTTTACAAATTATGTTTCTTTCTTATATATGCTTGCTCTCTGTTTTTCATAGTGCCTCTTCTTATACATTTGATTCCTTTTCTTACATTCTCATTTTAAATATGCTTGTTTATTAGTATTTTTTTTTCAGATTGTCTGTTATCTGACAAACTTGGATTCTCTTCCTTAGGTTGATTGTGTATGTCAAAATTTGCTCACTGTGGATTGATATTTTTTGTGAGTTCCTCTGCCTCATCACTTCATTCCACATGGCCTAAATTAAGGATGTCCCCCATCCAGAGTAGTTTGGCTAATTTCTTGGTTGCATTTCTCATCTGGGGGATCTTCAAAACTTTGAGTATTACACATTGAAACTAAAAAACAGAAGACTGGAAACCAAATTCAAAATTATCATGCAAGAGTTTCCCCCCGAGTTGGGATTAAATACCAATTAGTTTCCCTGTTTCTTTCTTTACCTGTGAGATCATTTTTCTGGCCCAACATTACTGCATCACTATAAAGCTGTAACAGTTGAGGTCCAAGGTTTATTTGAAGGCTCCTTTCCAACTCATTGCCTCATGTAAGCTCAAGATCTCAACTTCTGTTCAATTATTGTTATTACAATCCAGGCTTCCGAATTACTGCAGTCCACATCAGTAACACAATGTGCACACACACACATAAATACACATGCGCGTGCACGCACACACACATATTTTTACATATAAGGAAGCCAAATACGGCTTACACACTAACCATCCTATTTTTCAGTTTAGGATACATTTGCTTTTCTGGCACTTTGGATTTTCCTTTCTTTTTCAGTATTCGTTATTTTTGACCAGAAGCTCTTGTTGTTAGATGCACAAGTAATTCTGTTTATATATTTTATCATATTGCCACAACAAACAAGAACCTTATTTATAGTTTGTCTTATTTCAAACACGATTTCCTCTATGGGGTCACTTTTATTTTTAAACATTATCGTGTGATCAACTGGAAAAAAAAAGTAAAACCTACTTGGACAGGAATCATATTTAGATGGTGAAACTGATCAGTTTTAGACAATTTAGGACACCAGTTTTTCAAAGCATTACAATTTGGAGTCTGTCTTTTGTTATGCTTTCTGCTTTATGCTGAATTGAAGTCTTCTAATATGATTTTTACCTATTTGGAGGCAAAATTTGCCAAGCAACTCTTCCTATCCATATTTGTATAGCTAATGATCATAGATCTGAGCAACCAAAACAAAATGATGTAACTCCTTTTTGTTCTTGACAAAAGTTCTAGGTTAGCCTGTAATGGCTACATGCAGATTCTCGAAAAAAATTTTGAATGAGATGTGCCTTTCATGCCTTAGGGATGGTGGGGTGTCAGTTACACATGAATTAAATGAGATGGGGCTGAACTACCCACAAGAGAGACATATTTATTAAAAGAAGAACAAAAGGATTAGATGCACATTCTGGACTGGTAATTACCACAGTACAGTAGAGATGCTGGGCCATCTGCAGACAGAATTCTGTAATGACTTCTCTGAGCTCTCACCACTTCTGAGTTGGTCAAAGGCTCTACGATACTGATGACATCGCTGCACTAAACTGTTTATTTGAATATCATTTCTACTCTTCTGTAAATCCATGAAGATCAAAAAATATTTTGTTTCATATTTGAAATCTCAGTCACGAAACCATTGTGATTGCATCAAAAAGGTTATAGAAGAGATGAAAACAGAGAGAAGAGGAAAGGAATAAATAAAAAGAAAGGAAGAAAAGAAACATGCTGAGCGAGGTTAAAAAAAATCTTCCCAGCACCACAGCCAGTTAATAATAGAGCTGGCAGAACTCAATTTTCATAAACCCAGACAACCACACTTCGTTCTCTATGATTATTCCTAAGTGACAACATAAAAATATTTACAATGCTGTTTAGAAAAACAAAGCTAATGAAACTGGAAACTGAAAAAAAAAATAAAACGAAATGCATTTCCCTTTTATTAGAACAGCTCATGGAAAGCATTAGGTTTGAATATGGTGTGTTTCAGGACTTCCAATTTTATCATTTGGTTTCAAGCTCAATTTGCTTGCAAGCCTCGGTTTTGCCTTCCTCTGGGTTCAATGCTATCTCCAGGTTGGTCTTCTCAAAGTACCAGAATGGCTGTGGATATTGTCCCATGAAAGAGTGATTGTCACCTTCAAAACCTGCTATGAAAGATTAAGTTTCAGAGTCACTAATAAATACCACATTGGTTCTGATTGCATGCCTTTAAACACACAAATTCTCCTGCCTAAAAGGTTGGCTCTTGCTGTTTGACTGACTTCATTCAGGGCCACCCAAATACCCACGTGGCTCAACATATGAACGTTGGGATCTGAAAGAAAATGGTAGGAGTCTTAATAAGAAGGAGAACAAAGGAATGCTGGACGGTAAAAGCAACCACCAAGAAACACCTTCCCCCCGAGAGTAGATTGTAATCTCTGTGTGGATGTTGACAGTGGCTTAATCAGATCATATTTTGCCAGCGCATAGCATGCTGCCCATTATTGATGTGTATTTGCTACCACGTAGTTGTTTGCTGCTGCAGTTGCTCTTAATTTTACCCTGACAAGTCGGAACTACTCTGTTAGCTGCTTTCTTCTGAAATCATATTCTTCTGACAGACTTGGTACAACCACCCATACCATATTTGAATCGCATATGATGAAAGCTCTATGTTTTAATTGCTAGGCCTAATGATATATTTACTTTGTATCGTGAAATATCAAGCTAATTAAAGATAGTGAGTGATTAACAAATCTTGCTTTACAGGTCCTGTTCTATAGATGTGAGTGTCCACCTTGTGTCATGCTGTTGTTAACTTTTTCCCATTGGGTGCATTGTACGCTCTTAAACTCCACATTTTCCCTTCAATGCATGCAGTGAGCAGGTCTTAATTAGAAGAGGTCTGTCTGGTATACTGAATCCTCTGTACCTTCTCTGAGACAAGGAAGTGATTAATAAACTTAAAAGTTGGTTTCCTTTTCTGCTAGCTCCTGCTGGGCAACTGTAAACTATGACATTATTTATGTCAACAAAGTATAATCAGCAAAGGGCTCATCCACATGCTATTACCCAGAGTTAACTGTAACAGATCAATTTCTATGTACAGTTTTGAAAACTTGTCAATATACAGCAGCCACAGAACCCCTGAGCTTAACCAGATGTGAGAATCTGGCTGGCGCTGTCAGTCCCTGAGGAGGCCTTGGCCAAGCTTGCAAAATCTTTGACCTTATTCTCACCCTCCAACAACAGGAGCAATAATCTGAAGTATTTTTTCTTTCTTGTATTGTAGCTCTTTTTTTTTTTTTTTTTTTCCTGCAGAGGTGCAATTTCCATTTTGTAATTTTCCTTTTGGCACTTTTCCTGTCTATTTTTTTTTTTTCTCAGAACTTGGTGAATACAGGAAAATACTTTTTCTTTAATTCTTGAGCAAAAGTAGGATAGGAAGATAAGAAGTCATTTTGGCAGGTTTGAAATAAGTCAGGAAGTGTGTGTTATAACACCTTACGGATGTATCATATTTCAGTTTACAAATCTCTTCTATGTGTATCAGCTCAAACCTCAGCAGGGCCCAGTGGGATAGGAGGCTCAGAAAGTTGAAACGTGTGCGATATCACATGCGTGTGATGGTTCAGGAATATATACCTACCATACCTAGCTTCACCTCCAATGCCTTTCCACAGCTGTCTCCCCACATGCTAGTATCATGTAGATCATGTGGAATAGGGTAAAACATATGTATTTGTTTGCTTATTTTTAACTGCTGTTTCCATTTACTTGATTTACTGTTATGTTGTCTATACTGTTGATCTAAAGTATTAGATAATATTTCTTTCTCAATAATTTCGCTTCACAATCATAGTTCTAATTCCTTCATAGGCAAATAATTAAACAATTCCAAGAATATTTCCCAATCACATACTGAGGCTTCTCTGAGTAGAGTGCTGAGTCATCAATGTTAACACTAATAATCAGAGCTCAAGGTGAGGGGCTGTCTGGGGATCACACCCACGGGAAGCTGCTTTGGGGTAAAATGACACAATCTGCACCACCCGCACTTAGTCTGAAGAAGGGCGTTGACATGGTGCTGTGAATAGCCGTGATCCTGGTATTAGAAAAAATAGAAGAAATGAGTGATATTTTCCTGCTTTAAAATGTTAAGAACTCGAAGTGAAGCCAGAACTGCTAGGGAGAGATTTATATGGATGTCGGAATCTAGCTGAGATCAGTGGGCCCGGTTTGTGTCAATAACCCACGCTGACGTCTGTGGCAGCATCCTTGGTAAATTGCAAAGACTCAGGCAGGATGACTTTCTGGTGCGCTTGATGAGGATGAATCTTACATACGGGTATCCCAGAAGTCCCACTTCTCCTGTGATCCAGTAAAGCATGAGTGTGGGAAAGAGACTAGTCCAGAAGGCACCGAAGGGATCATGTTGGTTCAGGTCAACAGTATCTAAAACATCTAAGTCATGGGTCCAGCGTAGGAGAGACTGAAAATATTCTAGAATATGCACAACTGTGGAGCAATTAGGCCATCTTTGACCTAACCTTTTCACAATACTCCTTGGCAGAGAGACGCTGCTTCCTAGAAAGAATATACAACTTCAGCTTCTCCTGGAATACTATGTAGCTTTCTCAGACATCAACTGTGTGGGACATGGATATCCCACGAAGTGTAGTTAGACCATGAAATATGTTACACTTGTTGGAATAAACGTAAATATGTGTTTCCCTCAATTCATTAAAGGTATCAATTCCCTCCACATACTCAGTTAAAGTATCAGTGCAAGAAGTGAATGGTGATGATTGGTTAAAAACACTTGGGTTTACATCCTTTATCACTTACTCTCCTCTAAAATAATGAATAATAAATTGATTATATATTTGCCAGACTCTTGTGTGAACGAGTTGGTCACGTGACCTAGTTCTGACTTGCAGATCACTGGAGTACACTGCATCTCCAGGTACATTCTGGGAAACATTTTTCTGTTTGAAAAATAGATGTCGCTGTAACCGAAAAAGGACTGTGAAGGAGATGTGTATGTTCTTAGTCAAATCCTAAAATGGCAACTGGGTATCTACTGATAGCTTTCATTATTCTTCTGAATATCAGGTTCACTTCAAATTTAAGGAACGTTCTGTTTGAATACCCATACGTTCCCAACTATAGTCCTTATACATATATCTTAAGAGAGCTTCCTCTTTAGTATTGCGAGGTGGCCTCCTTGTATTCATCATTAATTGAGGTGGGATACAAATTCCTAATGTCACCAAGTGTCTGGGTTAAGAAATAAGCTTCATTAGAAAAACTAACAAGACAAGGGGCAGCAACAAAAGAGAAAAGACAAGTTCCTCTCATCTCTCATTTTATTTTTGGAGGGGGTAATGCCCATATCCTGACAGATATGCCAGCCTTTGTTGTCTGCATACTTACATGCCAGGCAGGTAGCACCCCGTCCATCAGTCTTGGAAGGACTGCTTGGCCATTTGATAGTCTGGGTTTGCATGGCAGCTGTTCAGTTATATTAACTCAGAAAGCATACTTCCCAAACCCAGGAAACATAGAGGCCACGGGAAGATGGTGGCCTTCTTGCTGGGAGATCAAAACTGCCATCCTGTAGGAGGTGGACTTTGGGTGCTGCTCTTCCTACTGGGAGAAGGAGGATTCCCATGGTTCCCATTGGCTCATGGTCCAGGCAACACAGACCGAGTGCCAGAGTGATTTTTAGACAATCCTGCCTCTTGCTTCGTGACCTCTTGTACAATCTTATGATCTGTGTACAGTCCTAGGATATTTCTCTTTAATGTAATAGTAACAGACTTTGTCCAATATTCAGGGATTATCTCTGTTCTAGAAATCAATATTTTTATTTTTATTTAATTTTTTAGATCCTTGGGAGTGAACTGATTGAAGCTAGGCAGTCATCCAACTTAATCCAGCAAAAATTTTGCTTAGAATTATGGTCTTCATCCCCTGGAGTGAAATGGCATTCTTTGTTTCCTATCCATGAGATAAATGACTCCAGAAAGAGCCTCGAAGTCTCTGAGAGAACATGATTCTGTACACATAATCTAACATAAATCAAGTTTTGATTGGACATCATGGCAGTATTAGCTTAAATAAAATAATGGTGATACTTCAGCAACACATCCTTAATCATAGAGAGATGATTTTGTGTAATAGTATAGGAAGAGGTGCCCAGGGAAATGTAGAAAGTGAGATCAGATGGTCTCGTAATATTACAGATATGTTAATGCCCATTTTAACGCATCCAAATTAGTGAAATTTTTATCGATTATGAGAAAAATGAATTTCCACAGGTCTTCATTCACATTTATGAATTCTGCTAGTTTTTGTTCTTTCTTAATCTGGTATAATAGTGGCTTATGCCAAATGAATCATATGCTTTCATTTTGGCATTGTATCTACTCTTTTATATTACGCCGTTTAATTTATATGTTCATCTACAAGAAAGCAATACATGTGATTTTATAATTTTATAGGTATACTGATATTCACTAAAACCATTATGAGTACTCAAAAATATCAGCAATATTCTTTCTATGGTAATTTAACAACTCAGAACCTAAATTACAATTTATTTTGTTTAAAATTTCAATAATTATTTTTATCTATGCACAGTTATCCTAAAGGAATGCTTTTGTACATTACACAAACCTCTTCATTTACTTTAAATTCTTTTACAAATCATATGAGCACATGAATTCCCATTCCCAATGTCTACTTTAAAAATAGATGTTCTCAATGAGGGAGAAAATAATCTCAAGGAAAGGGCAGCCATGATGCAAACTGGTGTGTGTGTTTGTAGCACCTGTGTGATGTATGAGGTGTGTGCAGTGGGTGTAAGTGTGGTGCACAATGTGTGTGTGTGGTGTGTATGAGGTGTGTGTGTGTATATATACCGTAATTCCCCCATTTGCCCTAAGCGGCCAATAGGTGAACAGCATGTATATGTAGTCAGAGGTCAAGAATTCTCCGGCAATGGATATATATGCAACAGATTGTTTAGTTCAATTTAAACCTTCTGAATAGAGTTAAGGGTAAATATTTAAGAAGCACATTGTAAAGGAGTGGCATGGTTGTCAATCTAGTTTATCTATTTTTAAAAATAATCATCTATTTGAAAACCAATAAATATCAAAGTTAGTAGATATGTATGAAAAATGTAGAAAGTGTGTATAAAATGTAGAAAACAGGTAGAAAATGTAGGAAAAAGAAAATATATGTATGCACAAACATAAACCATATTTTATATATATATATATACGCACGCACACATATGTTGCTGCTATAGGATTAATATTATTTTATTAAATTTTCCTAGCTTAGAATTATTTTTATATACAAATATCCATGTAATCACAACATATGTTTTATGTTATTTCAATAGAATAATGCTCTTATTATTATTTTTCTATTAGGTAATCTTTACATGCTTATAATAAATAGCTGTCTATCTCTTTCTATTAGTTTTAAAAAACGTTGGTGCATTAATATCACCTGCACTCATATAAACATAATAATGCACTAGTTTGTTACTGATACATTTTTGCAAGAAGTTGTTCCTATTACTATCCCAAAGTATGACTTATTTGGGTTCAAGAAAAGTTTTAAAAACAAAAGTAAAAAGTACTTTGCTTCTTTTTTAAAGATAATAATAATGTCTGTCTACCTATCTTTTGTTTATCTATCTTTAGCATAATTTCATCTTCATACATATATTTCAGAAATACTGTGCTTCACTGGAACAGTGTAGAGAGCCATTTCAGCACCTAACATGATGCATCGTAAATACTTCTCAAATAATGCCGGTGATAAATGTGAAACAGCTTATAGTTTTACAAAAGCTATTCCACATTTAAACATCCTGAAGAGTTTGTTTTTCTATTTTCCCTATGAGACAATTCCTGCTGAAAGGCCTGAACTATTGCCAAATTTTGGATGGCAGTCAACCTAAATTTTCTCTTTATTAATGTGGAGTGATTCAGGCTTTCTGATCTCAGCCTGAACATTTCTGCTCCAGCCTTGATATTTACATCCTGTAAGTACTTGTAAACAATTACCATATCCCCTACTTAGTTGTCTGTTAGCCAAGCTAAACAGATTGAGCTCTTTTAATCTTTTCTCATAAATCAATCTCTCCACTCCCTTAATTACTCCTGATGTTCAGTTTTGAACTTATTCCAATATGCCCCTCATATTTCTAATACTCAGTTTCCCAGAACCAAAGTAGTTTTTTAATGCATTCATGTTAAAATTGTGCTTATTCAATTAAAATAACTGCAGTAGAAGATGTTTTCTGCTGTGTTCAGCTCTCTGTATGGTTGCACAGAGTGGAAACACCAGCGTCAGGAACCTCATTATTAAACCTATTTCTTTTTCACTCTTTGCGGCCTTTTGCCAGATCACAGGGCTAGCATATGAGAGGTAAAGGGTAATGGCTTTAACATTGCATGGATGGGCAAGGAGACTGTTCATCTAATTAAGAAAAACAAAAAAGATACTGTTTCACAATGTAAATAGGAGAATGAGTTCATTTTCACACATTAGCTTAGCAAATAATTTCCCTTTAGGTATTGCAAGCCAAAACAAGTATTTCGCCAACAAATCAATTCACATTTAAAATAAGGCTCTACTATCATCAATGTATTTTTTATTGCTGTTCTTGAAATATATATATATCTTTTTAATAGAGACAAGGTTTCAGCCTATTGGTCAGGCTGGAGTGGAGTGCAGTGGTGCAATTATGGCTCACTGTCGCCTCAAACTACTGGTCTCAAGCAATCCTCCCATCTCAGTCTCCCAATAAGCTGGAACTACAGGCACATGCCACCAATTTTTAATTTTTTTGTAGAGGTGGGGTCCTGCTGTGTTTTCCAGGCTGGTCTCAAACTCCTGGCCTCAAGCGCTTCATCCTGCATAAGCCGCCATGCCTGGCCTAAATAAATTCTTTATCAGAAATCAAAAGCTATGATTTCGTTTTCAAATTAAGATCTTGTGAACTTAACACAAACCATTTAATATCACTAAAAGGAAAGAGAAGAAGAAAAGTTGGACTTGGCTGTGGTTGTGTAATGCAGCGGGCAGTGTACTAGGAGTCCCCAGGGTCGGTCTTACTGCTGGTAAACCCAGGAGGATGAAACTGACAAACATGAAGACCCGAATGAGGTTACAGTGCAAGAAAGGCTCTGGGATGGAAACTTGCCACCAAGAGTGTAGGAATGATTAAAAATGTAGAATTGAGTTGGCCCAGTGGCTCATGTTTATAATCCCAGCACTTTGGAAAACCGAGACGGGTGGATCACCCGAGTTCAGGCATTTGAAACCAGGCTAGCCAACATGAGGAAACCCTCTTTACTGAAAATACAAAAAGTAGCAGGGCATGGTGGTGCACCACCCGTAATCCCAGCTACTCAGGAGGCTGAGGCAGGAGAATCCCTTGAATCTGGGAGGCAGATGTTGCAGTGAGCCAAGATCACACCACTGCACTCCAGCCTGGGCAACAGAGTGAGAATTTTTTTTTTTTAATATGAGGTAGAATGATTTTATAAGTATCAGAATCAGAATTTCATAAAGTATTTATTTATGTATTTCTGTATTTATGTCTGTATGTATGTATTTATTTATTTATGTTTGGGACCAAGTCTCTCTCTGTCACCCAGGATGGAGTGCAGTGGTGCAATCTTGGCTCACTGCAACCTCCACCTCCTGTGTTCAAGTGATTCTCCTGCTTCAGCCTCCCAGGTAGCTGGGACTACAAGCATGCGTCACCATGCCTGGCTAATTTTTAATTGTATTTTTTGTAGAGTCAGGATTTCATCATGTCGCCCAAGCTGGTCTTGAATTCCTGACCTCAAGTGATCCACCCACCTTGGCCTCCCATAGTGCTGGGATTACAGTCATGAGCCACTGCGCCCAACCAGTCATTATACTTTATTATTAAACTCCGCTTTAGAAATTTTTTGAAGTCCCGGAGAGTTACAATCATTTAAAGAATCTAGTAACATAACTAGAAAATCTAAAAGAAATCCAGGCTGTGGGAAATGAAAGGGAGGTCTCTGACAACAATCTAGTTTAGTATAAAAATTTCTTAAAATCATAGGAGCCATATTCGGGTATCACTAACCCCAGTGATTATTTCTAGAAGTCTGAAGAAGTCATCTTCCTACTTTCTTTTTCACGCTTCTTTAATTCTGTCACTTATTTTGCTGGAGTTTTACAACTTTTCAAAGCATTTTCAGAGATTTCTAGCAATTTATTCAATGAATGAATATTTATAGAAAGCATGGTGAATGCTAATTATTATTCTTGGGGCTTGATATAAGTGGAAATACACACTAGAAGAAGGGCAATGATCATAGAGGGAAATAATTCCTTCTCCAGGCTTGAAGGTGGCTCTGGGTGCACATTGTTGATATATTTTCTCAGCATGAGGCTTCAAGATTTACAAGTTGCATCATATCTCCACCTTCAGTTAATTATACTCCTTTATTCTTCCTGAATGTCTTAGTTTGAGTCACATGAAGCAGACCCCAAGAGAAGGATTCAGAAGGAAGAAGCTGATTTTAGAGGTGATTTCAGGAAAAATAGAAGGGAAACTGAGAGGTAGAAGCTGGAAATAAAAGGAAGATAAAAAATCGGTTTGTTATAATCAAACCTGTTATGACAGTGGGTGACAGGAGCTTTTAATCCTGTTAGGCAACTTAAAAGTCAGTGTAAAGCAGGCACTTCAGAATTATCCCTGTCCCAGGAGTGGGAAGAGATCCATTCTTAGAGAAGTGTAGCCTGGAGGGGTCAAATCATCAGCCCCTCTGACCTGCCATATAAGCAAGAAAGTGGGGTCCAGAAACCAGAAAACCTCTCAGGAAAAGAAATGCAAGTGTTGGCAATGAGAACGCAGGCTGGTAGACAGTGGCATGGAAGAGGTAAGGGATATGGGCAGCACCCGCCCTTCTGCAGCCACTCACCTGCCCTCCTGAGGCCACTCATGCACCATGTTAAGGTCCTTCCACCCCGTCATCAGTTCCTCGAAGGGATTGTTGGTCACATATGAGAATGAAACAAATAAATGAGAAACAAAAACCTTTAGCAGGAAGTTTAATGGGACAAGCGACAGTCCCTGTTGCAGGCCTTGGAACTGCCAGATGTAGAACCCCACCATGTCCAGAATTCCAGCAGTTCTAGGTCACTTGTGGACATGCCTAGCTAGGCTAAGAACATGAATGTGTAATGCTGTCTGTTTGAAGTGAATGGAAATTGCTTCTGATTCTCCTTCCTGGTAGAGATTAAAAAGAACACATTTGCTGGATCAATACCTGCATTCAAAGTGTCAGAGGGCATGTGGATTCAGTCAAGTAATGAGGGAACATCCAGCTAGCAGTTGCTATTGGAGCTACCACTTCAAGTGTATGGTTACTTGCTGGGATCTGGCACCATAGATCCATCTTGTGTCAGTAGGGACCAGAGCAGTGAATTAAACAGGGATAGGATGATGGCCACCGTTTCTGAGCTCTGTAAGTCTTTGTATGTCTCTGTCATTCTATTTAGGATACAGGACTGATTCTGATTTACTAAATTTGTCAGGACTGGAGCAGGGCAGGTATAGTTTTAGGGGCTTCTTTTTGTACTACCCTGTTACTATGTTACAGGTAAAGAAGCCAGTGTGACTGAGGGCTTGACAAATGTAAACATATTCATCTTGGTCATAAGATGATCATAATTTCAGCCTAGTAATCAAGGCTGAAATTTGCATCTTGCAGGATTGGTTCTGTAGGCCCACTGAATGAACAATGATATGGACACGGCCCCAACTCTATTTATTGCATGGTTCCCATAGCCTCCACTCTAACCAGAGGCCATGATGCTATTATCAGTCTCCTGGTATAAGGGTCACTTCAGACCCTGTATCTAACAGTCTAGATAACTCCTTTACTGTAGTAAATAGCTTCAGGGAAAAAAAAAAATGGATGAATTACTATTGCTTATGTTTAGTGTGTTCTTGCATTGCAAGGCTTAAAAGTAGCTGTTTCCTCCTTTCATTGATGGGCTCTGAGTCCGAGAATTGTCTCAGGTCTGAAAACTCATTGAAGAATAGTAATTTTTCTAAGGGATGACATTAGCTACCAGCCCATCTGCTGTTCAATCTTTTTTGCTGCATAGATCAAGTAGCATCTGTTTGTCTTTCTACACTGCTTCTAGACTCCCCAGGGTCCATCAGCCATCATCACACATTGTGGGGGCCAGGGGTCTGTGGTTACCGTTCTAGACTTATTGCTCGTTTCACAATTATGCCCACCTTGCTTTTGATGCTTGAGGGCAGCCATCAGTTCTACCACTACCTTCAGTGCAAGAAGCCCAGTTGCACAGTCATACCTCTTACCATCCAGCCTGGTCCACAAAGGAGAGACACCACTGAGCTTCTCAATGATGCCAGTGCCTCCTCACTAGGCTTTTCTTATTGCTTTAGTAAAGGGACTGTTTTATGATCCTTTCCAGGACATATGATGACCTGGTGGGTTCTCATATTTTATCCAGTAAATCAATTCTAGAATGCCCATTCCTTGAACCCATTTCATTCCTTCTACAACACTCTCAAGAAAATGCCACAATCTCCCCATCACGTTTCCAAGCTTCAAGGAGCACTTCCTGCTGCACATCAAGATCAGTTTAAGCATCCTTACTAGGAATTAAATAAGAGGTATATTGGAATAAATGTGTGTCTCCAGACTTCATGTGTTAAAGTCCTAATCATCAAAGTGATATATTAAGGAGTGGTTAGGTCATGAAGGTGGAGCTCTCATCAATGGTATCAGTGCCCTTATAAAAGAGATCCAAGAGAGCTCTCTTCTGTCATACGGGGACCTGGTGAGAAGATGGAAGAGGATCCTTATCAGAACTCAATTTTGCTGGCTGGCACCCTGCTCTCAGACATCCAGCTTCCAGAACTGTGGAAAGTGAATTTCTGTGGCTTATCAGCTTTACATCCTCCCCTCTCTTTTTTTTTTTTTTTTTTTTTTTTTTTTTGAGACGGAGTCTCGCTCTGCCGCCCAGGCTGGAGTACAGTGGCCGGATCTCGGCTCACTGCAAGCTCCGCCTCCCGGGTTCACGCCATTCTCCTGCCTCAGCCTCCCGAGTAGCTGGGACTACAGGCGCCCGCCACCTCGCCCGGCTAGGTTTTTGTATTTTTTAGTAGAGACGGGGTTTCACTGTGTTAATCCTGGGCACAAAACATCCATCCCGTGAATGTTTTTCCAGTTCTTGACCACATATCATAGTGACATGTGACACGATAATTACGGAAAATCCCTTTTTCTCTGAACCTGGGATAAAGCTCCCTCTCTACGCTGCTGAACCTCTGAACCAGTGACTGGTTTAGAGTGGTGAGGAGGTGGGAAGGGGCAGTAGGAAGCTGGGGGGAAGATACGGGAAATGGAAACATCATCTCATGAGGTATCTGTCTCAGCGGAAACCCTTCAATATCCTACACATGGAAGTCGCTATGCTCTCACAAGTGGTAGTGAACCATTTCTAAGCCGGAGAGTTCATGGGAATCTGGGTGTTCAAGGTTCTTAAGCCAATACACCCAGATGTCTCCACTCGGTGTCTCAGGGCTCCATTGCTTCCCTGTCAAGACACCAACTTCAGTGTTGGAGGCTTGCTGGGCTTCAGAATGCTGCCTTCTTTTTAATTATGTTATTTTCGCAGTTAAGCCCTGGGGCTGTTTTTCCAGCAGACTCTGCCCTCTGGTCACAGGAGACGAAGGTCTTTAAATTCTCCCATTACTCTATGCCTGAAGTATAGGTAGATTGAGTCTATAATTTTATTTTTTCAATGAATTGATTGCATTTAACCGCAAATTTCTCCACAGTCTTCTGCAATGCCATGGTCTCCATATATCTTAAATGCTGGAGATCCTGCAAAAACCATTGAATTCCATCCCAATTCACCACAGTTGAGTTTCTTATTAGTTGTGATGGTGAAGCATGCTAGTGTGTATCACTACTCCCTTTTAACACCAGTAAAGGGGTCCTTGTTGCCATCTTCCTAGCAAGCAGTCTAATTCTTAAATCTCATTCTGAATATCTACTTCCTGTAGCTTTTTCTGCCACCAACTGTCTGAGATTAGTTACCACTAGAATAGAACCTGATCTGGGGATTCCAGTGCAAACAATTTATTCTGAGAGTGATTCCAAGAAGCTTCAGTAGGGGAGTGGGAAAGGGAGAGAGTGGGGAAAAAGCATTTAATAAATTTTACTGTCATGCACTTTGCAATTGAGGGTAATAGGGCTTGATCCCACAGGAGAAGTCTTGGGTGTTAGAGTCAAACTGCATCCCAGAATTATCCCATCAAAGGAGCAAAGAGAATAAAACATGCACATCAATTCCAACTGGTCTTTTGTTAAAGGCTGCTTTTGAAGGACATAGATTCCGTGGTATTTCAGGCAGGAACTTGGTCTTCAGACACAAGAGAAAGCCAGCAGGCAAAGACAAGGAGGTGCTGGCATTTGGAAGCTAAGCTGAAGTGCATGGAAGTAGTAAGATCAAGGGAATCTGGGTAGGACACTGTCTTTTGGCTATGCTTGGATAAAAGGAAACCTAAAAAGTAAAAATAGCATGTTCTAAAATTATAACCTTACAGCCTTTGTATTCAAGCCTATGATGCTAACATATATTTATCCATTCTATTCTTAGCACTACTAAAATTTCATTTCAATAGACCCTTCTTATCATTAATAGTTATAAACTAGTTTTATATATACTATTTCCATTTGCTTTGTCTTGTTA
Source organism: Chlorocebus sabaeus (assembly GCF_047675955.1). NCBI lineage: Eukaryota > Metazoa > Chordata > Mammalia > Primates > Cercopithecidae > Chlorocebus > Chlorocebus sabaeus. Next base: position 86,153,455 of record NC_132906.1, read on the forward strand.
TGAAAAGTCCTCTAATTTAGAAAATTTCTGTAATCTATTAGAAGAATAATATAAAATATAAACATAACATCAAAGATAATAAAATTTCTTCTTGCTAAACAGGAAGATGTAACCAGATTGAGAAAGCTTATGAAGCTAGATAGAAAAGTAACAATTTAAGAGGTAAGACAAGCAATTTGCATATATGAATATGCCTGGCTGAAAACACACATATGCAGACATACGTGGACATACGTGGGTCTAGGTGTGTGCACATATATATAAATATAGGTGCGTGTACACGTATATAAATATAGGTGTGTGTACATGTATATAAATATAGGTGCATGCACATATAAGTAAATATAGATAACATTTCTGTGAAAAACTTAATTTTATCATTGTTGGAAAAGAGAAAGAGATTATCACTTTTAGATGGTGGTTCTGATAAGGGAGATTTATACCATATAATGGTTATAAACACAAAGACACACAGACACACACACACACCCCCACAAACACACTCAGGTGTACAAATACAAAGTTGTACTCAAAATAAGAAGGGTTGAATATTCAGTCCAACAGAGAAGTCATTTTCTGTTGTTGAGATGCATTCTTAAAAAAATATTTGCATATCTGTTTATCAAAAATCAGTAAAATCAGACATATTATTTGCAAGGAATGGCATGTTCCTGAAATTTTATTTATCTGTATATTCAGTTACATAAATAAATTATAAATAATTTATATATATAGTTATATGTATAGATTCCTATTTAAGTATATAACTCTCTACATATAGTTACTAAGCTTCCTGCTGGGGTTACCTTTATTGTTTTAGAATTCCACTGAAAAAAATTCAAAAGACTTGGAAATCCTAGGGCTGCATTTAGCTGACAGTACAGAGACCATTACTAGCATTACTGGTCCTATTGTCCAAAAGACTTACCAATTCGATGAGGCATCTCCATTTTCTTTCCTGAAAACCACCCACCTATACACAACACTGAGGCAGCTCTTTGCTTAAGTGCAGGTGATTATCAGGTAATGTCGCTTGCAGTAGCTTGAAATCATTGGTGATGGATTTACATTTTAAAAGGCTGAATCAGATATAGAAAGCAATTTAGCATGGTCAATACAAAGTATATGTACATTGTCTTGTTTAATATGAAATTTTAATGTAGTGTGGTGGCAGAATCTGTGCTGTTAGGGGATATTATTTGGCTTACAAGAGCTGAGAGGGGAATTGCAGAAGCATAAAATGTCAGCTGGAGGAGAGATCATAACAAGCTCATGAAGGAATCACCTTTGGATGAGAGAAAGGTCCAGAAGTGTGGAGAGTGTGCTCAGAATACTGGTCTCTAAGACATATTTTGAGGAGTTTTTCAACATATACTTTATGCATGGCTACTTGAAAGCTCGCACAGTGCCAATCCATTCTAATTCTCTATGAATATCAACAAGAGTTTTACATGACAGTGTCAAAGTAGGTTAGTTGAGAGTCATTATTCATTAAATAGCAATTAAGTCACCTAACTGAAACTTAAGGCAGATATCAGCAAGAGAAAACAGCCAAAGAATACACATAAAAATACATCAGATCAAGGGTAAAAACAAAGGAATATCCAAGATGTAGGTCAGGCGTTGCCCTTTCAAGGTAACAAACTGATACTGCAATCTCTTGCCCCTGGTAAAACAGCATAAAATGTTTAAATACAGAAATAAAACCATAACTGAGTTATAAGTGTTGGGAAGGAGAAACTATCATCTCTGAGGCAGCATCAGCACGGGTAGCACATTCCATGGTCAGTAGATGTGAGAGTCTAATGACTGTAGCACTAAGTGGTCTTAGATATTGGAGAGGTCTGTGAAGCACAGAGATCAAGCCAAAATCTACCTGAATGCATCGCATTGGCCAATAACAACAATATGAAAACAATGAAAGAAAAGTCAAAGGAAAGAGAGGACAGGTCCAGATGTTCCAAACATCATCTAACATAGTAGTTCTCAACCAGAGGTGATTTGCCACTCGGCATTTGGCAGTGCCTAGAACCATACTTCATTGCCACAACTGCATAGATTAGTGGAGGTAGTGGAGGTAGCTGGTATTAAACAGGTAAGACAAGAAATGCTGCTGAATATCTTACAGTGCACTGGGCGACCCTCAACCCAAATAATTATTTGACCCAAAATGTCAGTAGTGTCAGTTTTTTTAAATGCTAGAAAGTCTGGAAGAAAAAAAAAAGGTGCAATGAGTGGTAAGTGTATTATAGAAAATTATTAGATAGTGTTACAGTCAACCTCCAAATTCAAGTTGTGTGACAAAAGAGAAACATACTTTTACTCAAATAACCATTCAATGCAGGTGATCTTGGACAGTGAATAAGAGGCTTTTCTCCCTGGATTGATTCAGGGATTCAGCCTCCTTCCATTTTTTAGTTCTCTTTGTCAGGAATGGCCCAAGAATCCTGTGCCTGCAGCATGATGAGGGGAAAGAGTAAGTGAATGTGGTATATCAGCTTCTTAAAAACCCACACGCCACTTCTGACAGGTACTGATGTGCATACTTCTAGTTGCAAGAGGCTTAAGATAGTTAGTTCCTGGATAAACAGCTATGTCATAATGAAAATCCCATACTGTAGAAAGAGCATGGATTTTGGGAGCAACTAGCTCAGTCAAGACTCCATCTGCCCCTCTTTCAACCAAATAACTGCATGAGTTACTTTTCCAACAGAGAACATTTTCCATCCTTCTCAAGGAAGACAGAGAAAAGTCCCATCCACTGTCTGTGTCCAGATCAGCCTTGAGGAGGATGAGACGGATCATAGGCTTCCTCAGCTGTTCTACATGAAGGTTAGATGACACATCAGCTTCCCCATTGTTCCCACCACCAAAATCAAATTATAGAGTGAGGGGGCCTCAGGTAATACTGCACAATACGTGAGAGTCACTAGGCCATATGAAATGTGCTATGCAGGCAAGGAGAGGGCCCCCTGCCCTTGCAATGAAGGAAGTTCCCTGACAAGTCTCTGAATCTGCTCTCTGTAAGGAAGTCTCATTGATTGCAAGATTCATGTACTATACATCCTGTCTTCTGTTTCCAAATGCTGAGAATTCCTTCTTGTTCAGTTTCTTCCTAGACCACACCTGAAAGAATGCCATCTTGGACAATGCCATCTTGGAGAATGGCAGTTTCCTAGCCTGATTTTGGGTTTTTCACCATCATAGGATTACTTGGGTCAGACTCAAGGTTTCCTTGGGTATATAATCCCCACAAATGCCATTGGCCTTCTGAGCTATTTGCTTCCATTTTCAGTAACCCCGGGTAAAGTCATTGTCTCTGTGTACATCTCAAGTTGGCCAATTTCTTCCGCCTATGTTTTCTGTCTTGTAAACCTAAAGGAGACCACTTTGAAACCATTTAAAACAATTTGGTGAGAAGGAAACCGTTAATCTGATCTTTGCCACAGGGCTTAGCTTCCCTGTTTAAGTGATATTTCTCCCTGACCTTGTTCAAAGTTTTTACTTTCAGCCTTATTCATTTCACTCTGGTATTCAGCCAGGTTCTGGTTTTACAATGTGCCACATCTCTGCATTCCTTCTTTGGCCATTACTTCTTATCTCAAACAAATTGACTTTTGCTCAATTTTATCTCTTGTTGCATCAAGAAACTACCACCATGCAACTAACAGTTTTCTAACCTCGTATCTTGAAGCTGTGGGCTTGGCCAGCGTGTGTTCTGATTTCCAAGTTATCACAGCTGGCAGCTATTGTAATGGGTCACCACACACATATTGTGACCAATCTTTATCTTCTCAGAGTCTGGTATCAGTTTCCTGACTGCCCATGACTTGATTATTAAAGCAATACTGTGTGTTTTCATTTCTTTGTGTATTTGCACTCTGAGGCCTATGGAGTACTAGGTAAGAAATAATAGTCACACTTAGATACATTAGGGTACAATTCAGAATTTTGAAAATTAAAAAATGCTAAAAGTTTTCCACAGCAAGAACAATAACAGCTCACAGTTATTTAGTATTTTCTATTTGAAGGCCTAGGTATATCTTTTAACTACATAATTTAACCATTACAATGACCTGAGGAGGTAATTAATATTATTATCGTTACGTTACAGGCATGAAAACTAGGGCACAAATTATTTAAATAGCTTCCTCACGTAATGTGTATGTATAGTAAGTGGTATATCCAAAATTCAAATTCTTAATTTTTAGTCCTACTCTATGCTAATTTTTCTAGTACCTTCGAAGGAATAAGAATCAGATATATAACATACGCTTCATTATCTCCAGTGAATGCAGAAGACAATTAAGAAATATTGTCCAAGTATCAAGGCATGATAAATTTTATCCTGTTTTATACACAGCTGAAGGAAAATTCATGTTTGAGAAAATATATTACTGATTTAGGTATGTAAGGGATTCAAAAACATACCACAAAGATTGGTTTAAATATCAGTAAATATAGATGTAATCAAAGATATACAATTATGCACTACAAGGCATAATTATGACCTAAAAACGTAGCTAACAACAATATGGTAGAGTGTGAAGTAAGAAACTGAGAACAGGATATGTTATAGGTATTTAGTGTCTCTATATGGTTATACAAATATAAAACTTAAACATGAATTATAAAGATGTGTTACTACTGAAAGAAGAGAAATCACATCTACAAAAAGTCTTGGAACTGAGTGGGTGCTAAATAACTAAGTTAGGTGAATTATTTAATAAAATGGACACAAATGAGACAAAAACAGATGGACCTTAATAAAGTCTGAAAGTCAGACTGTGTGGTGATCAGATGGTTGCGTATCTTGACAGCCTCACACATACAGGGTGTGTGCATTGCATTCACTTACAAATTCTTGCCCACAGCTCTTCACTGAATGTTAATAAGAAGTATTGGTGGCAGAAGAAGAGAAGTAAGAGTGATCTTCTTTGAGGAAAATCTGAGGGCAGGACAGATAAACCGTAAAAAACCCCTCCAGACACTCCACGTTTTACAGTGAAAATGTGCAGTGGCTACTTGCTGCTTTGGGGAAAGGTGACTGTGCCAAAAAACACAAGGGCAAGCCCACTGGGCCTCCTGGAGTGTGGGAGAATGGAGACACCCTTTGGAGCACTAAAGCCCAAGCTCTGCTAAGGGAAGGCCCTGATACTTGCCTCAGATGAGTTGAGTTGAATTCAAGCTGCACTAAATTTAAATCAGCAACAAAGCCCCAGTCTATCTCAATTATAGACAATGGCTCAAATCAGCAAACCAGAGGCCTGATAAAAGAAAAGTCATGGAATTTTCCAGATAATGTTATTTATTTAACTTCCTGCTGTTCTTGTAAACATTTAATCAACCATTACATGATTCCTAAAGAAGCAATAAAATGTAACTCACACTTAAAATTTCAGCAGAACTAGTCACACAGATGATCAAGATATTGTAATTATCAGAGAAAAACTTTAAAATAATGATGCTACATGTTTGAAAGGATTTAGTGAAAAAGATGGGTAATAGGTATGAACATAGCGGCAAATTTAAGAAAACCTCTCTAATCATGCTTGACATAGTAAGCACTTCATAATTATTGGTTGATTACATTGAAAATAAAGAATAAATTTGTTACCCTTCATGATAATCCCCTGAGCAATGGAATAAAATTCATGTAATTATATCAGCAGTTCCCAAGCAGTTTGACACTAGGAGCTGGTTTCATGGAAGACAATTTTTCTACCGATGAGGAGAGGATGGTTTCAGGGTGATTCAAGTGCTTTACATTTATTATGCACTTTATTTCTATTATTATTACATTGCCATATATAATGAAATAATTATACAATTCTCCATAATGTAGATTCAGTGGGAGCCTGAGCTTTTTTTCCTGAAACTAGATGGTCCCATCTGGGGGTGATGGGAAACAGTGACAGATCATCAGGCATTAGATTCTCATAAGGAGAATGCACCTAGATCCCGCATATGTGCAGTTCACCGCAGGGTTCAGGGTCCTATGAGAATCTAATGCCCTGGCTGATGTGACAGGAGGTGGGGCTCAGGGCTCAGGTAGTATTGGTATTACAAAGGGCAGTTAAGAGTGGTTTTGTAACTTTTGAATTTCCATTTAGAGCTCAACATTACATTCCCTTCTGTGAAATTTTTAAGTCCCTTGTCTTGATCTCTGTGAACTTTTCAGACTAACTAAAAAAGTTTCCTTGATTTAAAATAATGGATTTTTATTTAGAATAGAGGCAAAGTGTAGGAAAGAAAGCCCCTGATTTTTCACATTCTTACTATCCATTCAGTCTTTCTCAAAGTCAGATAGAATTCTTTGTAGTCATTACCTTTTTAAGAAAGTGTAATGTTTTTGCTTTTTGAATGTTATTTCTTCCTACCATATATAATTTTATCTCATTTTTTATATATGGTATATGGTAACCATAAGTTTCGTACATGCATATAAGACTACTTAAGACCAAACTTAGCAATGACAGGCACTAACATGTTGAAAATAGTTTTGTTTAATACTTAATAAAGATTCTGTAGTTTACACATGCAATATATTAATGAGATCAATTTAAATCCATCTCAAAGCATGTGTTCTCAAGTATGGATGACCAAGGCACATTGATCTAGATGAGAAACATTTGTTATTTGTAGGTTTTTCTTTACTAGTTCTACCAAATGTTAAACTTGTCTTCTGTGCCACCCTGGAGCCCAATATTATTCAGATAGATCCTACAAGGATGAGGTATTAGTCATTTCTCACGCTGCTAATAAAGACGTACCCGAGGCTGGGTAATGTATAAAGGAAAGATGTTTCATTGACTCACAGTTCAGCATGGCTGGGGAGGCCTCAGGAAACTTACAATCATGGCAGAAGGGGAAGCAAACATGTCCTCCTTCACACAGTGGCGGCAAGGGGAAGTGCTGAGCAAAAGGGGCAAAAGCCCCTTATAAAACCATCAGCACTCATAAGAACTCACTCACTATCACAAGAACAGCAGCATGGGGGTGACCAAGCCCATGATTCACTTACCTCCCACCGGCTCCCTCTGATGACATGTGGGGATTATGGGGACTACAATTCCAGATGAGATTTGGGTGGGGACACAGCCAAACCATATCTGATAACATGATATTAATGTTAAGTCATCCAAAGACAATAAAGAAATTTAACATTGTGAAAAAAGACTCTATCTGAGATACTACCATGGTTATGAAAATAATTTGATGGAATGTGTGTATATGTGACTGTCAGTGTGTGTGTGTGTATTTGTGTGTGTGTGTGTGCGTGCATAATTTAAAGGGAATTTAAAAAAGGTAAGTTTGGGTATTAATTGACTTAATTATTGGCATAAATTTAGAGAATTCCAAGGTGACGACTATTAGGCTAGTACATCATAGTAGAAAGGGCACAAACTGTAGTGACTAACTTACATGGAATCCAATGCTCGTTGCACAGTACACCAGTTGTTTGACTTTGGACATATGACATAACTCCCTCATGCCTCAAATTCCACATTTAGAGCATGAGAAAAGTAGTAAGTATAACAGAATGTCTGGCATAGAGAAGGCGGCTCTGGGTAAATGTTAGGTCATTTCCTCCCCCACTTTCACCCTTCATGGAATAGGCAAGTCCTAGTAGTTTGATTAAAACTCTTGGTTTCACTCATTTTTTTCACTTTATAAAAATACTCAGATTCTCCTTAGTGCCTAAATTACTCAGTGATTTAAAATAAAGTGTCATTGAAACCTATGTTATATTTATGGATCTTTTAAGCATATAAGCACTGCAGTCATCTTATTTACAAAGATGCTATTATTAACCTACTATAAATCAAGCTTGGCTTGATTTACAATGGCTCATTCTCAACTGTACAATGTAAAGGATAATAGAAGACATTATTAATCTTTACTTACATTGAGAGAAAAAAGGTCATATGTTCGTTTGAGCTTACATAGAGGCTATCGCGGTATACTGGAGTAGAATTTGGCTACCTTGCAGGTTATTCCAAATGCATGTACCTGCCTCAGGACCTACTGAGGCTTCCTGGTCCTCTTCTCTGATTTGGGGCCACCATAGCTATGGTATGGGCTGAAGATAAGCCTCTGTTTGATAAGCCTCTGTTTATTAAAAAAAAAAAATAGAACTTTACAGAGATAGGAGAAACTTGGAGAATAAGAACACCTCTGAATTTATACATGAAGGTCTGGAGTCCTATATAAGTAAAATGATTTGCTGGCGGTCACATGGCAGAATCAGGTAGGAAACTCCTGTGTGCTAGTAACTGTTCTTTTCTCCACCATATGATACAGAAGAATTTTTCTTCTTTTTGTGTTCTGTTCTTATGATTCCATGCACTGGAGCATATAACAGCACTGTTGAATCTTCTTAGACTATAGAAAATTTGATGTTTTAACTTTGTTTTAATCTATGGTTTAGCTATATATTCAGAAGTCATTATGGGCACTATAATTCCCTCTTTTACTCTATAAAACATTTTACTTGGTGTATATTTTATACAAAAACACAAAATAGGTGATCAGTAAAAATTGAACGATTATTTAATTGTGAAATAAATTGCAGATGATACTCTCTTATAATAATGAAATACTTTCAAAATACCCCCAAATTATTTTTATGCACCGAAAGTTAGTTGTATTGACTGTAGTTCATACCAGAAGTGCCATTGGCAAGAATTTGGAAATCTTTGTTATATGGGGGATGTTTTAATATTTGTTGTAATGGTATTTGCACACAGCCATGCACTTGTAGAATATTACTAGCTTTAGGCTTTCTCTAACCCTGAACAAACTCAATTCCCAAGCTCCCAGAGCAATTTTTAAGCAGAAAGTGGGGAGGCAGATCTGAAGACAAACATAGTAGTGATCCCATGCTAGGTAAAAATCAGAATTGGAAATGGTAGGGTCAAACACAATTTAATAGTTGTGGCACAATATTCTGACCACTATTACTTTAACATGCTGGGGTGGAGCGTAAGCAAGGCCATCTCCATGGAAAAGAGTACTTTCATTATGATGCGCTCTAGATTTCGAGACAAAAACTTACATCATAGCAATATTAATAGTAAGGATATGTAATATTCATTAATAACTTACTACGTGCCTTTTGCTGAGAAAGTGTTTTTTAGTTCTGAGATATGTTTAATCTTTGGAAGAAGTCTGTTTGATATACTATAAATTTTTCTATTTTTCTCCAGAATAATACATCCATTAATGGACACATATGGGACTAAAATACAATTATTTATAAATCCATAGTAATCAAATAACATAATATAGCATCTTTCCATATGAAGTCCTAGTAATCACTTTTGTCAATCTAAATATAGAAGAGAAAATAAAAATATGAATAATAAAACCCATAAAAATATTACTCAATATTAGTGACTTGAGACATGGGCATATTTCTGGACTCTTGATGTTACATATGTCATAATTGGCCTGTTTTCTTGGGAAAGAAAACTCTGAGGCAACTCATAAAAACATTTGTTGTATAGAAATATTTTGAGAATGAGAAAATAGTTTGGTTTATTATTAGGTTTATACACAGTCTAAGATATCAGAAATGTTTAAAATCATTTTAATTGTCTATATGTTCTATGTATTATTCTATATTTTCTGAAAAGGTAGTTTTATTCCATTTTTAAAAGCTTATAGATGAAAAATTTTAAGAGAGACACATTTAGTAGAGTATTGAATTCTAGAAGTAGACAGTCCACAGAAAGCATGGACTCGTCCCATTGAGATTTTACAGGTCCTATTGGATCTCAGTTACATAGTCCTTGTTTTCAATCTTTAAGGGTTTTAATGGATTTGGCAGATTAATAAAATGTGT